>NC_054832.1:71351860-72551860 GCF_018345385.1 Vulpes lagopus
CAGCTCCAGAACTTGTTCTTCAACCTTCAGCAACATGGAGCCCAAAGCAATTTTAGGAGAATGGCAAAAGTCTTTGATACTATGCCCACACAACACCGGCCCAGAACACCTAATTCCACTACTGGTTGCAGCTCTCAGGCTGCGGAGTTGATGGTTACCCATCTGAGGAAGCTCTTCTCTCTTGGGAAAGTCAAGAAGAAAGGCTTCTTTTTCTGTAAAGAACTGCTGGCATAGAAATCCACTGCCTAATACATGTTGATAATATGAAGGAAGCGGCTAACAGTTACTCAGTTAAAATGGAACCTATATTCCCAACGAGAAGACAGACTCTGGTTTTCTCCATTAACAAATTGTTCTTCTATCCTTTAAGAAATCACTGAACCATGTCATTTGAGAAACTTTTTGGAATATAATTTCATACAATGAGCTTTTATTCTGATTGGCTGTATTTGCGTATAAAAGCACAATTTCAAATATTTGAAAAACAGTGAAAACGGTAATCGAACACAAATTTCTGAAAATATGTAACAATAACATAAAAATAAAGAATATCAGTAGAAAAACTAAGGGAAATAATTACTGCAAAAGAAATTAAATCCTGCATGGCCGCATGGAAGGCTGCAAGCCAGTTACCGCAGCAGGCTGACTTTTAACAATTAGAATCAATTTTACGTTATAAAAAGATCTACGGTCTTTTAATCTAGTCTCACTCTGCCCTGTGGTCCTTCCTTTCGGTGCAAAGTGAGGAAGAAAATGGTCCCTACATAGAGAGATGTGTTTACATTTCCTTTTTATTTGCAGTTTCAACAGAGGATTTCTACTTCGTCCAAGGGCCCGCTCTCTGGTGTTCTGCAATCTTCTTCATTAGGCTTCCTTAGCATCAGCGGCATGCTCATGAGATTGTGAAGGCTTCGCTGCCATTCTGGGAGAAGAACAGGTGGATTACAGTGTCCCCCTCTAACCACAGGATTCCATCTTACACTTCCAAGAAACATCTTAGCCAATTAATGTGCTTCTTAGGATGACTGGTAAACCTCGAAAGACTAGCCTTGGGAAAAATCAAAGCTTGAAATCAAAGTGTGCAGAGAAGCAAAGGTTAAAAAGCTGGCTGTAGAGTCAAGACAGCTCTGTCTTCATCTTTTATTCGTTCATTTTGCAAATACATATTGAGTAGGCTGAGTAATAAGCCCGGTGCTGGATGATGAGCAGCGAGTCATAGAATAACATGGTTCCAGCTCTGACAGTGCTCTAGCTGGCCAAGGCAACCAGATGGCTACATCAGAGCGTCATGTACAGTCTAATAGAATTCTGGACAGAGCACTAGGGGAGCTTCAAGGAAAGGCTGGCAAGGGGCAAATAGGGAGATAGAATGTGTTGGGAAAATAAAACTATTAGGACTCATTTTTGTACCTTTATGTCTCCTGGAATGAGTCAAAGTAGTGAAAATGATGGGAACACAGGGGTACTGCACATGTGCAATTTATTATCAAGACTGATTGACAGGTTACGGGTATTTGCTTGTAGAAATACATGTCATACTCTACATATTGCATTAATTGGGTCAACAGCATAAACCTCTCTGTGTGTCTTCTTTCCAAAGTTTAATTAATTTTGAGAACTGAATCTTTCCTTCAACAAAATAAGAATTTTTTTAAAATTAAGGTTTAAAACCCCTTGGTACATATTCTTTTTATTGCTTTGAAGAGTTGCTTCATTCAATAGGCCTTTTTGTAATAGGCACCACACTATATATACTGCATATGGAAAGATGAGATGATGGAGTTTTCTAAAGCACAAGTGTGAACATGTCACTCTTCTCTTGAACTTCTTCAAAACCTCAAGTTTTGAAATTTCGAGACTGAGTGATCAATGTCCATCCTGGGAAATGGCATGGCTAAGGTATGAGGAGTCATATACGCAAGAAGGCAGTGAGCTTGTGTGCAGTTAAGATGTGAACCCCACTTGGGGGCTGCAAAGGGAAATTATGTTGTTATGACTTTGGTGGAAATCAGCTTGTTTATGCAACAAATATAATTAGCTTTATACTAACACTTTCCCAAATAAATTCCTTCCCACAATTAGAACTTGTGGATTCTGGTTTAAAGTAGTTTGCTGCACTTACAAATATATATATATTTACAATATTTTATTTATTTATTCATGAGAGACACAGACAGAGGCAGAGACATAGGCACAGGGAGAAGCAGGCTCCCCACTGGGAGCTCGATGCAGGACTTGATCCCAGGACTGGGATCATGTCCTGAGCGAAAGGCAGACGCTCAACCACTAAGCCACCCAGGTGCCCCTAAAAAAACATATTGAACAGTTGACTTAGAGATGATCTGAACCAAGAGTCAGACATGAAAATAATGTATTTTATTGTAGATCAAATTCTATAAACAACAGTAAGCCTCTAGCATGAAAATCAAATTGCATAATAAGGAACTGGTACAGTGCAAATAGATCATTTTCCAATTTCAGACTCTGAAATAGAAGAAAAGTGATTTGTGGAAATATCCATTTGTTGCTCTGTGTCATCTTTTCCAAGTTCTGTCAATCAGAGCTCCTCTTGCTGTAACTGAGGCAGGGTGACTCACTCTGGATGCCACTGAAGCAATGGCAAAGTAATCTGCAATCTGGGACTCTTAACATCCTGGCTCTGCTTTAATGTAAACACATTCTTGGAAAGTGTTGGTGAATAAGTCAGCATCACTGAATGAAAGGAAAAGTAAGAAGTGATGGTCCAGAAAATAATGAAAAGTAGCAATGATACTGAAGATTTCCTTTCTGTTCAAGTTTTATTATTTTTTTTTTTCTGTTCAAGTTTTAGATATAGGGAACACCTATATTATAATGGAGCACCATTTAAACAGAATAAATGTAACTTTATGCTAAAAAGTTATAGCTTTAGCTTACTGCTTTTGTGCCTACCCTTGGGGATAAAGGAAGCCTATGCCCTGGGAATTGAACTGATAGTTTCTACTGACTCATGGCTGGAGGTCACAGCCCTGTAGCTTCAAAGAAATGGGTACAAAGAGTTACAAACAGTGTTGAGCAAGGTACTAGATGCCATCTGCCTCGTAGATGCCTTGGTGCTCTTATTGGCTGGTGTCTCACAACCACTATGATTAAATGGCAACGTCATAGAGCACCACCAAGAAATTAATTCTTGAAACAGGAAAAAAATATTAGATTTTAAAAATTAAAAAATAATTATTTTTAAAAATAATCTAATAATCTAATTTAAAAAAAATATCAGATTTTAAAAATTAAAAAACTGGAAGTCAGTTAATCCAGATTGGAAATCAATACAGCTCTAATTAATAATATACTGTGGTTTTTCTCGGCCTAAATATTCATGTAGTCATGGTTATTTTTGGATTAAAATGAAATTATCATTTGATGAGAAGGTTACAAAGATGTTGGAGATTTCATTGTCATTGGAAGTAACAACTGCTGGCACAAGTTTAGACACATGAATTTATTTTTCAAAGGAAGTTAAGCTAGTATGATTAGGCATAAATGGACCCTCCGAGTGCAGGAACAATCAGAGTGCCTCGTGGAGCTGGCCAGCACATTAACGCTCAAGACTTCATTTGTTAAAAGCACCTGCACCAGCTATGTTTCGTTTGTAATGTGATCCAAACACAAGATCTACTGGTCGTAAATTACTGAATAGGCTTAGGATACAAAATGAATTTTATAGTAATAATATGAATTAGGAGTTGAATTTTGTCCTTCTAAAACCCACACGCTGAAGTCCCTCCTACTCCTCAGTAACAAGGAATGTGACTTTGTTGGGAAATACAGTTTTGCAAATGTAATACTTAAGATGAAGTGACACTGGAGAAGGGTGGCCTCTACTGCAACAGGACTGGGGTCCTTATGAGAAGGGGAAATTTGGACACAGAGATGCACACAGGGAAAAACATCATATGAAAATGTAGGCAGAAATCAGGGTGATGCTTCTACAAGCAAGGAATACTAAAGAAGACCACCAGAAACTGCAAAGACGGCAGACCACCAGAACATTGGGGAGAGGAAGGAAACAAGGAATGAAGCCTGGACACCTTGATTCAGATTTCTCTGTTTCCAGGACAGAAAGGCTATACGTTTCTGCCTTTGAAGCCACTCAGGTTGAGGTAAGTTGTTATGGCAGTGCTAGCAGGCCAATGTGAAACGTATTCAAAGGAGAATGACACCAAAATATAACCACTTGCATGCTGCTCTCTGAAGGAGCCCACTCACCTTCAGAATGCATCTTTTGGGAATAACTGCAAGTACCCAAGGTTGAATGAATAGCTGTTTTGTCCAAAGTACAGGAGGAAGCACCAAGGAAATTTAGGAAGTGTCATTTCAGTATTTACAACTTGTGAATGTCTATGTGCTGAGTATTATGAAGAATTAGAAGCACAGAGTTTATCATCTCTGACTTCCAAAAGATTTCCTAGAATCTACAATACTAGAGAAAAGACAGGGCCAAGAATCAGGGATTAGGGCCAGGAAAAGTTTAGTAGCCAGTATTGACAGAGCACTCGAGAGAGGCAAAAGCAAAAGCATAGATAAGTTCACAAAGTGTGACTAGGACACTAGAACAAAAGGATGATATTTTTAAAATGCTCAGCAATCGGGTATTGGGAAAGAAAAAGAAAGGATGGACAGAAATCAGTGAAAATTTTCAAAAATGAAAATGAAGCACATAAAGCACACAGCCTTCATTAAGCACACCTATGTGTATATGGCCACAGGCTACATGGGTGAAAAGAAACCACGTATAAAGAAAGATTATAAAAATTACAGGAGTAGACGAGATCTACTCTGAAAGTAAATGATAGTATGGTTGGATACATATGTGTGTGTAAATATATATATATATGTACAGCATTCACATTTATATACATTTAAACATCTTAACATCTATGTAAATGTCTGCAAATTAATGTCTACATGGGAGCACTGAATACGCCCAGGGAGACCAGAGGATCAGACCTAAATTACAAGCAAGAACTTAAAAGCTGGAATGAATAAACGAACTTAACTTTCCTTGGAGTTTACAAAATACATTTAAATACTGAAAATGACGCATGTTCAATTTTTTAAAGGTAAATATTCATTTCTGAAAACTACATTTAAATATTTACTATATCACCATCAATTACTATATAGCCTGGAGTATTTTGACACTTTCCTTTATTTATTTATTTTTAAGATTTATTTATTTATTCATGAGAGACACAGAGAGAGAAGCAGAGACACAGGCAGAGGGAGAAGCAGGCTCCATGCAGGGACCCTAACGTGGGACTTGATCCTGGGTCTCCAGCATCACGCCTTGGGCTGAAGGCAGGTGCTAAACCGCTGAGCCACTGGGGCTGCCTGCTATTCTTACTTTTAAACTAAGAAATTAGCAGGAGTATAGACACTGTGCCTAAAATCTACTGTTAAGGGGGAAAAGTGAACAGTTACTCATCCTGTCTGTGCAGGGACAGTAGGCTTGGTAAATACAGCATGTCTCCATAAGGAAGCTGAGGTTTAAAAGACAAAAATAGTACATAAACAGCAAAGTATGACTAAATAAAATTATGTTCTCCCAGATGATTCCAGCGCCAAACCCAAAACTATGATACTGGGGGGAAAGGGCTTACTTAGTGGCAAGAGAACGTCAGTCTACTAGCAGTTACTCCGCATAAATGAAGCACTATGATCAATAATAGCAAATGTATTACTTTTCAGATGAGCAGAGTCTATTTGTAATTTGAAATGAACGCTCCTTTCAATAATTATACATATTCAAGAGCCAGATATGAATGTTAGATTGATTTTTTTAGTACTAGTACAGAGTTAATGTTCCTGGAACTAGCCAGAAGGGTTTAGAAACTAGTAAGCACGTTTCCATGGTAACAGGCTGCTCTGCCAAGGAGAGATCAGTTCACACATTCCCTATAACCCAGCGACCACATGGGGAAGGGGGAGACCTGTATTTGGGATTTTCAGGATTATGATTTTTGCTAGCATATTAATTTTTATGAGAATGCACATGGCATTAATGTTTATAAGTTACCCGAGCTTCATGTTTTTCTCTACTCTTCAGTGTCCACGACCACTGGGCATGTGCTCCGAGGGAGGCATGGTGGTGAGGAATTCACCCACAGATTTCACTTTAATTTATCCTGTAGGTTATAGCACACCTGGTTATAAAAGTCTGAAGCAGAATCCTGATGGGCAAGGGGCTGAGCCAAAAAGCTAGACATGGGGGCACCTGGGTGGCTCAGTGGTTAGGCGTCCACCTTTGGCTCAGGGTGTAATCCTGGGGTCCTGGGATCGAGTTCCGCATTGGGTTCCCTGCAGGGAGCCTGCTTCTCCCTCTATGTCTCTGCCTCTCTCTGTGGGTCTCTCCCGAATAAATACATAAAATCTTAAAAAACAAAAAGCTAGACATTACAACACCCTTCATGCAGAGGAAGCGCAGCCAGCGGCTGCTGTCCAGGAGAGGCTTCATGAACACAGCTGGACAACTGAGTTGGGACAAATGACCAAGGGGCCATTAGAAGGATCAGGCTGGAAGCATGGTTTCCATAAGGACAGAGGCATATGCCTCAAATGAAAACAAGGAGCACAATAGATGCTCCATAACCCAGAAAAGAGAAATCACAGATCCCTAAGTCAGGGCGTCTTCATTAGAGATTTTTTTTTTTTAAAGGAAATGTTTTCATTCTGCTTTACTTCTAATAGAATTCCAGCTGGAGAGACAAGCACGGAAATGCCTTTCTCTTTTGTCTCTCAATGCTCAGCTTCTGGAGTGGCACTAACTTTTGGTCCATTAAGAGATTGTATAGTCCCAATGATTCACTAGATTGGTGAAGGCAAGGCTGCACCTGCGAGGCACAGCTGGGCCACACCTGCAATGCACAGCTGACCCCAAGCAGAAAGTGCTTCCATAAGGTTGGAGCTTGTGCACTTCAGGCTCCTCATCTGTACCAAGGAGATGCTGTGAGGATGAAGTGAAAAAATCCAGGTAAATGCTTAAAAGGGGGCAAAGAGCACAGCAAGCATCCAACAAATGTCAACTGCTATGTATTATTACTGTGGATGTTATTTGTATTCTGACTATCAAAAATGAGGCAGTGTCCTTCGCGAGATCTTGTGGGGAAAACCTCAGGTCAACCCTTATAAATGATGAGACGGCAACACTGAGATTCTCAGAGGAACTCTCCAAGAGAGTATATGGACACCTGAGCACCTAGGTGGCTCAGTGGTTGAGCATCTGCCTTTGGCTCAGGTCATGATCCCGGGGTCCTGGGATTGAGTCCCACATCAGGCTCCCCGCTGAGAGTCTGCTTATCCTTCTGCCTCTTTCTGTGTCTCTCATGAATAAATAAATAAAATCTTAAAAAAAAAGAGTATATGGAGGCTTTATCAGGCTCCATATACTCTCATCAGGCTTTATTTTGAATAAAACTAATTAATTGAAGGTTTGCCCTCGAGTCTTGCTAACACTGGACACATCTGGGGAGAAGTACAGAAATCAGACTTCAGATGTATAAAAGAATAAAACTTTCTGAGAAATGCTATCATGGCAAAAATATGTTTTTAAAGTAAAAATCAGTTTTAGTGGTATTTTACTTTTATGAAATGTTTTCTTCAAAAAGATGATTCCCTGATCTAAAAATAAATAAAGACTATGTTAACTTTTACCATGAATAACTAGATGAGAAGTAAAACTTATCAATGCATTCATATTATATCTATTTCTCAAGTTCTCAAGATCTATATCAAATCATTACAGCGTTAGGATGTTTATGGCTTCCTGCCACCCAGATAATGTGTTTTCAAATTGTCATAATTATTTTCATCTTTATTTTGGTCATAATCCTTTTATCACACTGAACAGAGTGACAGCAAAGTAAAACCATGCTAATCTGTAAAAAATGACCAGGGAAAGAAATGTACTTTGGGTAGTAGAAGGTAATGGCTTTGGACTCAGATTCTATTATATATATATATATTATATAGATATATTTATGGAAAGCAAAACTCATAAAACTAAGGCACCCACAAATAGATCAAACCATGAAATTAAATTACTGTGAATTTAAGGCACCATGTTTTAAGCACTGAGGGAAGCAGCAGTCAAAATAGAAGCAGTAAACATCAAAACAGATCCCCAGTGAGATGAGGTTGACAGAGATCTGGAATGTTCTCAGAACCGTAGAGATTATAGCTTAGTCACAGATGACCTTCAAGTGACAAAATACTTTATGATTCTCGTACACTAAGTTCACCGATTCACGTGGATCATGCACAAAGGCAGCAATTGATAGACAGTATTAAGACCACATAGTTGATGTGAAATAAAACCACTCATCTGTGAAGGTTTTATTTTAGCTTCTCCCTGCCCTTTGTTGGACTGTTTGATTGTCATCCTAAAACTTCAATGCTTTATTGCAGAGTTTTCACCACTGCTAAAGGAATATTCATGGCACTAGCTCTGATCCTGTCAAAGGCAGTATTTATGTACAAAGGAATATAAAACTGTTGTTACAAGGAAAAATGTCACAGATTTACAAGGGATCAAATTTACAAGGCAGCAAGTTGAGGTGCATGGGTTTCATCTTGTAAACCCTCCGATCAAAAAGGTAGCATGAAACGTAAAAAAAATCTATCCTTGATGGTTTTCAGATAAATTATCACTTTCCCTTGGGATGTGGTCATAACTCTTGGCCCTCCTCCTCACATTCAAGATGGGGCTGTGCCAAGCAGAAGGCATAACTCGAAGCAGTATTCAGTGTTCTTGGGACTTTCACACAAATTCTAGTGCATGCAATCATCTGACAATCAGAAACCCTTCTGAAGTTTGGAAGATGCGGAAAACAGAATTTGGTGTATTAAACTAAGTGTTCATGGCATCCCATAAAAAGAAGCATAAACAATCCCTCTATTCAAATCTCCTCCAAGAATGAAGATGATACAGACAATGGATTATGGAAAGAAAAAGGAACATTTCATTGAATTCAAAATTTAACGACAAAACATGGAGAATTCTGTCTGAAAATGTCATCTTATTACAGGAGTTCTAAACTAGGTATGTGACTTGAAAACATTTGGACATCGATGGAACTGGAAATTCACCAAATCAGTAAAACAATGAAGACAGATATAGAGTAACTCGGTAAGTGGGGAAATTCTTTTTTTTTTTTTTTAAGATTTTATTTATTTATTCATGAGAAACACACAGAGAGGCAGAGACATAGACAGATGGAGAAGCAGGTTCCCTGCAGGGAGCCCAATGTGGGACTTGATCCCAGGACCCTGGGGCCATGCCATGAGCTGAAGGCAGACACTCAACCACGGAGCCACCCAGGTGTCCCGGGAAATTCACTGTTGCACACAAACTCACTAAATATATGTATGCACATAGTAAAATAAGATTTAATGGAAAAATTAAAAAATGTGATTATCTTTTAAAATTAATTATGAAATTATTTATAATCCTTGCATACTATAACAGGTATAAAATAAGTAAATTTTTGATATTATGTGCATTGCTTAAGATATATACTATAATAGAATTTATTTTTTCATTGAATTTCACCTTAGCAAACATTTATTGGGCCCCTCTCTTGAACTAGGTGCTATCCTAACCATGAGGGATACAACGACTGGCATCTTGTGCTCTGTCATCAACGAGATCAGATTAGAGAGGAAAAGAGATACCACTGGAATTCAAAGGATCGAACTCAGTGCCGAAATGCAAGTGTATGAGAAGCCACAAAACCACCCGAGAAGAGCATGTGGAGGTAAATCACGGAGCCAAGGGTGATGAGAAGCCATTCTGGAAGAAATGACGTGTAAGCAGACACCTGAAGCTGAGTGCCAGGCCAGGAACAGTCTAAACTCAAGCCCAGAGGCATCGAGAACCAGGTATTCACAGAGGCTGTGATCGTTTCACGATCCTACAGGGAAATCACGTGTATGTGGGTGGGTGGGGGCAGACAAAGCAGAGAAGGTAAATAGACAACCATCAAGGAGAATCTTGAATCTGAAGTGAAGGGGCCTGAACTTGACCTTGCAGGTGATGGGAGCCAGTGAGTGGTGGTGAGCAGGGAGCAACCTGATACTTAAAATCACTGATGCTATTTGGAGCAATCAGGTGGATCTGAGCAGGCAAGGGGAGCAGCACAACTTTAGAGAAGGTAGGACTAGACTTGAAGGGAGTGGCTGGTATTGAGCTAGCTATGAGGGAGTCTTACTTCTGGAGAGTTCTTTCAGGCTTCCCCAACAGAAACGTCTTTGGAAAGCTGCAAATTAATTTGGTAAGCCAACTCCCATTTTCCCATTGACCATTTACTCATGTTTATGTTCATTTCATTGGTTTTTCAGTTGGCACTGGACTCTAAAGGGTAGAGCTTAGAATGTAATAAGAACCTTGACGTTCATTAGCCTTTAGAGCATTTTTTAGCTACAGAAATTGTCTCTAAGTAAAGGTTATGTGGAACATTGGTGTGTAAAACACACAGACACACAGTGGTTTTGGTTGAAGCAGAGCCTCAAATCTCAGTGCCCCATCAGCCTGGAAACCTCTGTACTCCGGGGAACAGTAGCAAAAACCATTGATGAAGTTCAGTGCATTCATTCTACTGATGAGCAAATGAGGTCCCCTCGGCACAGGTCTTGTCTTAGAGCTGTGGTACAGAAGCAGATAGATGGGTTCGTAATCCAGCCTTCCAGTTATGAGCCATGTTACTTCGAGAAGTCACTTTTCTCCTATCCTTCTCTTGCCTCATCTATAAAGCTAAGGTGACAGCCCCCCCCCACCAAGGCTGTTCAAGGCAAAGTGCTTTATAAAATGTGTAAATCTATGGGAAAAAAAAAAAAAGCAAATTGCCAGCTTCAAACCAGAGAGCTGACAGCCAAGTCCAATGACCTGCATCCCAGACAGCCAGGTGACCCATCCAAGTCCCCAACCCAACCCCCACCTCCCTGATGAGTATGGAGATGATGGAGGACATGAGTCTCTTTGAGGCCACTGTTTAATAAACAGCCTGAAGTGGAACTCTTGTTGGCATCTATAGCAAGTTTCTTGGTTCAGAGAATCCTTTCAAAAATCTAATCTGCCAAAAGATGATGGTTTCTAAATAGGAAGAAAACATTTTAGCTCTCAAGTCTGAGAAACATCTGGCACATGAACCATCATTCTTGATACACTTTGGCAAGGTGTCTAAGAAATCTGCACCTGCAGATAGACAAACGTGAGCTTGTACCTCGCCCCCTCATTACCTGCTTTCTTCCAATAACTACCTGTTATGAGAATTAAGGGAGATGACTGATGCACATAAAGGCTTTCCCACCCTAACTGGCCCCCTGAAAAGGGCCCAGTAAATGCTAAGCCAAACACTAGCTCCACAATCTTCTGCTTATGCCACATTATGTAAATCACTACGCTATGTGGCTGTTTGTCCATTAACATTGCACTGTTTTCACCAGGAAACATACCAGTATTAACAAGTACTCTTAGAGTATCACTATCCATTACTAACCAGTGTGAAGACTGGAAGTCAAGGGGGCAGTCTGTAGAGTATTTTACACATCACAGCAATAATGCATAAGTTTAAAACAGAGGTCACATTCTCTACTACAAAATATTCTAAGAAGTGCACAGTGAGACGTCTTACTTATGAACGGGACTAAGTGCCAAAGATATGGCTACTTCTTACTTGAAAATATGAGAATGTCTTGACAGCACTTCAAAGCCAGGTTTCTATAGTCTTAAAAGTATAAGATTGGGGACATGTGGGTGGCTCAGTGGTTGAGCACCTACCTGCCTTTGGCTCAGGGCGTGATCCTGGGGTCCTAGAATTAAGTCCTGCATCAGGCACCATGCAGGGAGCCTGCTTCTCCCTCTGCCTCTGTCTCTGCCTCTCTCTCTGTGTGTCTCATGAATAAATAGTAAAATCTTTAAAAAATATGAGATAGGGATCCCTGGGTGGCGCAGCGGTTTAGCGCCTGCCTTTGTCCCAGGGCACGATCCTGGAGACCTGGGATCGAATCCCACGTCGGGCTCCCAGTGCATGGAGAGCCTGCTTCTCCCTCTGCCTATGTCTCTGCCTCTCTCTCTCTCTCTCTCTCTCTCTCTCTGTGACTATCATAAATAAATAAAAAAATTAAAAAAAATAAATAAAAAATATGAGATCAATTGGATGCAAAAGTCTAATAATTATAAAGTGGTTTGAAATACAGTTGTTTTATTTCAGATTAATGCATGATGTCAAGTGTCATTAATAAAGTACAACGAGAAACCCCCAAAGATTGCAGATTTGGCATAAAATATCTTCTAGTAATCTCTTAACTTTCTGTTTCTTACTAAGAGACTTCAAGTCACATATTCGCATGATTTTTCTTAATTGTACTTTAGCCTCTCTTAATCGAATACTTAGTGGCCAAAGGATGTTAAGAATAAGAGATGCTCTCAAAGGCTCCAAATGAGGCTATTTGTGTTGGTCTGGTGCTCCTGGAGACCAGCTCAGTGTGGCTGGAGAGTCAGTTATGAAGATGTGAGCGCTGAACACAGCAGATGAACAGCAGGGTAGTGGGCAATGCCTCATCTGCAAACGGGCAGCATCAAGGAATGTGGTACAGAATAATCAAAAGCAGAATGCAGCACATTACATAACAGGGACAAGTCTCAGGGAAGGTTCAAAGTGGAGAAATACACATCGGTGGGAGAGAAGATGAACACAGTCTTCAAATGCCTTATAAATAAATATGCCAGGTGTATTCTGAGACAATTGATTACATTCTCTAAAAACTACTAATGTAAAACCTTCTCGGGCTCAAGTTCAACAAATGCATGTATCTTTCTGGCTTGCAAAAATCTGATGGTCAAAATCTTAAATCTATAAGGGTATCTATCAACTTTCTAATATCTCCTGGTTGATTAAATGGTATGAGAAAAAAAAGGGAGGATTTTATCTTAAATCTATAAGGGTATCTATCAACTTTCTAATATCTCCTGGTTGATTAAATGGTATGAGAAAAAAAAGGGAGGATTTTTTTTTTTTAGTTAAAAGGACAACATGAAATGAACTACAAATGAAACCGGGAGAATAAGAGAAAATGAAGCCCTTGGCTTCTCCCCTTATTTTTTCGGTCTGCTGATAGATCTGTAGCAAGGAGACAGAGCCTGAGGCTGACGCAGGATAGGCAATGGGACAGGGGAAGACAGTCACGTATCAATCCCCACTCTGACTGACCAGGGATGACCACCACTCTGACATACCCTGCGAGGAGGTGGCAGAGGGGCTCTTGGGAACACAGGATGAGAGCTAGCACCTTGCTTACTTAGGATCTAACACTGCTGGCTGGGGTATTTACCATGATTCCAGTGATGACGTATAAAAACCCCACCGGCACCTCGGTGGGGCCTCCTGGGAAGTAATCACATTAACAGGTGAAGAAAATAGCTTTACAGCCCCCTCTCTACCTGGGAGATGGAGGGTGGTAAGGTAGCAAAGGGTTAAGCTTTTCAGTGAAAAGTCTTGTTTTTTTTTTTAAAGAAAAGATTTCAAGTCCACTGCTAACTGGATGGAAAGCAACCATGAGAATCTGATAAAACCACTTAAATGTCTGAAACTCTGACACTATTTATAGGCCAACTGCCATTTAAATGATACTTGAAAACAGTGTGTTTGTCTCTTAAGTGGGGGGACACCCCATCAATACACCGCACCACCTCCTTAGTACCTCCACTATATGAGATGAATGCCAGCCAGCAAGGTCTTGGTCACAAGCACACCTCTCAGGAAACACAGCCGGAGGCTTCAGAGGACACAGAGAATAGACTCTTGGCATTCAAAGACTATGATCTACGAGAAGAGACCAAAGATTCAAATCCACAGCTCAGTAGGATTCAAATCTTTCCTATGTCATGGATCTGATCTAACCAGGAATTAGTCGCACTCTTCTTGCATGTAAGCAGAGCTTCTGTTCTGCCTATAATATATATACACACACACACACACACATATTTTTGTAATGGAAGAGATGAATGGATTAACACACAGGCAGAACTCGAAGCTGGGGTGTGAACAGCAGGCATGGCTGCGCTCACTCCTTGTTTTTCATCAGCGCTGATGTGTGTCTTTTGAGGTGGTACCTCCCTCAAATTGCGAATTAAGGCAACTATTAAACTTGGGGCCAAGCATCAATAATTGAGCTTTTGAATGTTGAATCTATGAGTCCCTAGGGAACACTGAATTTGAGCTAAAAAACAGATTGTATCTAAACTAAATGTTGTAAACAAAACCGTATTTAAATACAGCTGAGAAGTCCAGATTTAAAGAGCTTTATGATAAAGCTAATCATGCCCTAATTATTCTCTACTTTGGCTAGTTTAAAGCTGAAGCTCCAGTTCTTATAATTCTATTCCATAATGTTCATCCATAATAACCCACTTACAAATAACTCAAATTTTTCTGTTTTTCTTCCTGTTTTCTGACCTCATTTTCTCCTTCCCTTTCCCAAGAGTAGACCGTGTCTTTCCCTTTCAGTGAAATGATATCCCTGGTCCTGTTACCCCTGGTGCTGCTGTGTCTTGTATCTGCAGAGGCTGTCATCCGAGGCAGATGAGCAACCTACAGTGACTTTCCTCTACATGTAGAGAAAGTCCTTCCTCCCCTATTAAGGTCCACAAACTGTTCTTAATCCTCTGTAGTTTGCTAGGGTCCGTGGTGGATTCCAAAGCCATCGGGTTCAAACATAATTCCTACCCTCCAATTGCTTGTAAAGCTCCAGCAAGAGGCAGAAGCAACTTAATGAGGTAAGTACACCGTACGTACTCACAGAGGGAAGAAAGTACATGACGTGCACTCAGAGTCACAAGGGACTGAGTACTCATAATGCCCCTTCTGAATAAATGAAGATTTGGGGAAAAGTGAGGTTTTCCACATAGGAGAGAAAACTCAAATGAGGGCCTCACCAATGGGTGGGACTCTTTTTTAAAAAGATTTTATTTATTTATTTATTTATTTATTTATTTATTTATTTATTTATTCATTCATTCATTCATTCACTTACTTGAGAGAGAGGCAGTATGAACAACGGGGAGGGACCGAGGGAGAGGGAGAAGCAGGCTCCCCAGCCGAGTAGGGAGCCTGATGTGGCACTCAATCTCAGGACCCCAGGATCATGAACTGATTCGAAGGAAGATGCTTAACCCACTGAGCCACCCAGGAGCCCCCAAATGGATGGGATTCTAATTGAGTTTCTACTTGTGTTTCTTGCTGTCAGTGGGTCCATTTTACTTTCCAGAGGAGATTCTGTGTTTTCCTCTCAACTTTGTTTTCTCTAAGTCTATTTAGATGTCACTGTATCCTGAAGATTTAAGAACTGATAATAGCTTTCCAATCTGTGCCTGCTGAACGAAATGGTTATTTTCATGAAGGGGCTGCAGTGCTGGTAAAGAACTTCATTCCTCTTCAGGAAGTTAATGAGACCACAGAACTGTCTTAAAGACTGCAGAGCATCCGCAAGTCTTTAAGAATTTCAGCCCAGCCCGTGCTCCCTCAGGGCAGGTGCCAGATGGATGCCTGCAGGGGCTCCTACACCACCAAGAGTCTGTGTTCCTTACAGTAAAAAAAAAAGTCTTAAATAAACTCATCACGAAATTTGAAAATCCTATAAATGCTTAGAGCAAAGGATAATTTCAAGACTACCTGCAAAGGTACATGCTATATACTGAACTGTGAAGAAATCACAGTTGAATGAATGACTAGATGTTCCTGGATTTTGCTCAGAAAAAGCTTTCTTTCTTTCTTTTTTTAAATAAAGGAAAAAGAAACTTTTGAAATGGGCCTTAAGGAACTCCTGGGCTCTGGAGAATGAGGAACTGATAAGGAATTCCGGGCAAGAAGCAGCACACATTCTGATGAACCAGGTGTGTAGGGAACAGGAGAAGGGTAATGGATGCTGACTTTGGAGGAGTGTGGGGAGTCCAGGTGAGAGGTGGCTTTAACTCCGAGGCATGGCTCTGGATTTTAAATCTGATTGACAGGTAACTGGGAGAAATCAGGGTTTTGGAGCAGGGAGGTAGTAACAAGATGAACATAGTGCCTGTAAAATAATTTTCTGCTTGCTAAATGAACTGGTCTGGGAGCAGAGACCAGAGGCAGGCTGGCTGATGTAATAAGGCTAAGTCAGTAATGGAGCTGTCTGGTGTTGAGATGGTGATGCCAACGTATGATGCATGAGGAAAAGCCAGCAGGGCTTGATGCCTTCCTGGGAATGCATGGTAAAGAGCCAGCAGTTCCTCAGTGGGGCTTCCTTCCAGAGGAAGCTCCTTCTGTTGACTCTCGTGGTAAAAACTGTATCTCTTTGTCTGAGGATGCTGCTGAGCTGAGCTCTGCTTTAAATGTGCCTTTTAGAGAAGTCAGAACCATGAGAATCGAGTAAGAGCAAGAGAGATATTTCAAGACAATGACAGACCACTGCTATGCGAAGCTAAAGAATAGGTATGTCCAAACACTACCCAAAGCCATGTGCATAGACCAACTTCATCCAAGGTGCCTTAATCTCTATAGAGGGCAGCTACAACACAATGCTGCAACCATATGCAGACTGGGTGGCTTATAGATAGCAAACATTTCTTTCTCACAGTTTTGGAGGCTGGAAGTCTAAGATCAAGGTGCCAGCACGATTGGTTCTGGTAAAGGCCCTCTTCTGGGTTTCAGGCTTCTCATGGTGTCCTTCCATGGCAGAAAGGGCAAAGGATCTCTGGAGCCTCTCTTACCAGGGTACTATCCAATCACGAAGGCTCTACCCTCATGACTGAAGTATCTCCCAAAGACCCCATGAACTATCACACTGGGCAATAGGATTCCAACGTATGAATCGGGTAGGGGACACATTCAGACCACAGCACCAGGCTATGGAAGAGAGAGACCAGTGTGTGGAAACAACACTCCAATGCTCACTAGTCACCTGGTCCTGATGAGCCTCCATCTCTCTGAACTTCTCTGAGTAGTAGGGCTGCATGAACACTTTTTCCATCCACACCTAATGATGGAGTAGAAACTCAACAGGTTGGAGAATAAAAAGTAAGGTCATGATAGTCTAGCCTTTCACCCACCACAACCGCAATCACTCCATGTGTGTCTTTCTCTCTCTCATGGGTGTGCTTTTATGGTCATTTCTCTCATTAACTGTCTTTTTGGTCTCATCCTTTCTCTAATTAATTGAAGACTTCCTGTGGTTTCTAGGGAGTTGATCTAATATTCCACCAGACATCCATGTTTTCTTTTGACTTTCCCACTGTCCAATTATCCTCTATCGTCTTTTTCCCACTCCATTTATGAACCCATCACTACAAACAAATCAATTGTATGACAAGTCTGGTAAAACTCTGAAAGAAAAACCTAGAGAAGACTTGGGTTTTATACCCAGTGTATCTTTTCACATGATTGCCCTTATGTTATCAGGTTTAAGAATCTTCAATTCTTGTATCCTCATCCACACAATGAAAATTCTAATACCTTCTCTGCAGGGCAAGTGTGTAGCCTTCAGATCAGGGACATGATGCCTCAAGTAGGCCTTCCACAGACTAGAAGCTTAACTCTTCCGCTGATCTTTGTAGAAAAACAGTGACTACACTGACAACAAACTAATTTGTACCATAGCAGCCATTAATCACTAACATCAACAAAAAACTGTGCACACACAGTAACTTATAGAATTTCTTCCATTTGATTAAAAAACAGCATTTTTACATATACCAGATAACCTAATTGGCAATTAAACAATTTAAATTGCAATCAGTAGTGGCCTCTTGAACACCATACTAACTATGGGCTCAATCCTCAAAAACAGAATGATACTGTCTACCTGAGTACAGGAGTATTTTGCTTCAGAGAGGAGAATATCCCTATGTCTATCCTTACAGAAGCCTGAATCATTTTTGTGAAGAAGGAGAAAAAAACAAGTGAAATCCCGGCTATTTTCTCCAGAGAAGGCCCCTCACCTTCTTCTACTTTTTTTAAAAGCAGTGTGAGCAAGGTCAAAACCTGGCTCCGTTGGGCTGCACGGTGGCTCTCATTACTGTGGCTGGCTTCTCTGGCTCCTGGGGAGAACTTGCTCAAGGTCAGCTGAGCCAGCTTCAGAGAAGCCACACCTGGCTGTACCTACGGAACCTGAGCTCTGGGTCATTTGCTTGGCAGAGAGCTGCTCTGGGAAAAGGCAAAACTCAGAGATGCTGGCATGAAAGGTAGATGAGTCATGGGCAAGGAACAAATCTTTCATTATAGGGGACCAGCTTTGGGAAACACAGACATGGAAAAAAAAAAAAGAGCTGTTTGGGGAAAACTAATTTGTATTTTTGGTCAAGACTATTTAACCCACAAAAACGGCCTGCAAAGGTTGTTTCTACTCCCAGCAACTTCTTTATTACCTAGCACTTACACTATAAGAGAATAAAAAAATCAATCCCAGGGAAGTTTTGAAGAAGGAAACTTTCTAGGAGAAACTGACCTTATCAGTGACTTAAGTCTGATTCAAATAACAAGAAACTAAAAGACAAAGTGAACGTTGTAACTTATTCTCTGAAATTGCAATCACATGGATAATGCACAGAAATCGGTGTTTGTGTATTCCTTTACAGATGACTCACATATCCATCGTCATATAGGAGGTCTCATATTCTAGGTTGAAAAAACTTAAAAAGTTTAACCAAAAGAACATTACAAGGTCATTTTATACCTTTCTTTCCTATTTTCCTTAAGTAAGGAACCCTGTTTTAAAAAGACACATTTTGTATTCTGACAGCAAAGTAATCTTAAATGCACGTATGGAGAAGTAGT
The DNA here is from genome assembly GCF_018345385.1 of Vulpes lagopus. NCBI lineage: Eukaryota > Metazoa > Chordata > Mammalia > Carnivora > Canidae > Vulpes > Vulpes lagopus. Next base: position 71,370,703 of record NC_054832.1, read on the forward strand.
GAAAAACAGTAATGACAAGATTAGTACATATGTCTTCATAAGGCTACTCATCTGTAATGTAAGAGCTCAGAAAAGAATGAAGTTATAATGAACTTTAAATGTAAAAGTCGCCAAAAAACAGCTAAAAATATTTGGATGGTAAGACAAAAATGATGCTTTTCACAGCAATCTTTAGAGCACTTTTTAAAATAAATGTTTCCATTTTATTTATAGGAAAACTGATATAAAAACACCTATAATCAACTTGTACACAATGACCTGACTTTATTTGAGAATTCGATACAGGGCCAAGAATTAGTGACACTGCACTATGGAGTCATGTGGTTGAATCCTTTCTAATCTCCCCAATTCGAGATCTAGCTAAATAAGAATATTGACAAATACTGACAAACTCAAGACGGTTATACCTGAGAAGGTAACTGACTGTCTTCACCAGAATTTGTCTGGAAGGGAGAAAGGAGGGTCCTTCACTTCTCATGCTATATGCTATGCTATAACTATGCTATGTCCCTAGCCTTCCTCAAATCTCTACTAGTTTGCTGGTATCCTTAGTTGGCAGGGGGAAACTGAGGCTCAGACAAGTGAAGTCCGTTTGCAGGGTTGGTAAGCAGTGGAGCTGAGGTCACACTCATGTCCACTCAACTTCTCAGGTCTTTCTCGGCCACTAGGGCTGCAAATTTACCTGCCATTAGGAGCCAGCTCGGTGAGCATCAGTAAGCATTCACATCACATGGCTGGGTATGAGAGAGCAGTCATGCTGGGCAACCAAGAGGCCCATTTGCTGGGGACTTCTCCTGCTTTTAGCACATGTCCCAGAAAACTACTCACTTGTAGGCAAATGAGGATGGGTGGGCTCCTAGAATGAGGCGAAGTGGAGAACGCCAGCGCTACTGAAGCATTCTCCATTAAATCCACCTGTGCCCAGGTGCAGTTCTGTGATCTCAGACCTAGGGATGGGAGACGTGGAGTTCCCTCCAGCCAACAGGAGCCCAGGGCTGTCATCGCAGAACTTCTTATATTGGGGATCAGAAGATAAGGTCATATGGTGATGAGTGATGGATATCAGGGTGTATTATTGAGGGGCATTGTTGGTTTTTCTGTAATGCCTCTCTGTCCACGGATTGCAGGATTCTACGTGGCATAGGCTGGTTCTTACCTGCCGGCCTGAATTAGGTTCTGAGGTTCCTGGAGAGTGGTAACATCTACCCAACAAAGGTCATGCATAATCCAATAATAATAAACTATACAGTGCATTACATGCTCTACAGGCAATGGCCCATTACATATGGATGCTGGAAAGGAGGCTCGAGGACGGCTATCAATAAACTCGAAGCATATGGTCACTTGGGAATATGGCGCTGAGGTTAAGACCGTGTTCTCATCAGAGCTGCTCTTTATCACTTCTTATGTCACTGCAGACATCAGTCAACTGGAGAGCTGTCTCCAACTTTCTAACCATTCCCAATGTCCTCATTTGGTGATACTGAACTCTTCTCTGGCAACGGGAGGAACCATCTGGACTTTGACCACTATTTATTCACTTCCTTGGCTCCTTCATGGGAAGATGGGTCTGATTCTAGAGGTGTCCTGGCTCTCCATCAGCTCTGGGGTGTTGTTGACATGTGGCAAAGAACCCTTCCACAGTACCTTCCATGAAGCACACACTGCCCTCTTGGTATGGCCTCCTTTGGGAGGCCATCCTGCAAAGCTCTCCCCAAAACTTCCAGGGAGCTCCTTGCTGGCACTGCACTATTTGGCTTGTCAGAAAACACCATTTCATTCTCCAACCACAGACAGAGTACTTCTCATTAAAGTGCAAAGATGTTCATTTTTATACCGTCTTCAAATCCATACACTTCCAAATACCCGATTCATTATTATTGGTAAATATAACATGGCCTTTACAAAAAAAAAAAACCACAACTACTGAGCAAATACATAGAAGACATATCATGGAAACCTTGCAAAAACAAAAGTAAATCATGGATACTGTTATTTCAGTCCTAGCAGAGACCCTGAAGACAGGGACTCCTTTTTCTTTTCTTCTTTATGTTTTCTTTTTCTTTTTTGCCAGAGAGCAAAATATCTGAAACCTCAGCCTCTCAGCCTCTTTGTCTTAATGTAATAATGTCACACATTTTCAGAGAGAATCAATACCTTCTGCTTAGAATGGGCCAAAATAAAGCAATGTACTTACTTGAAAGAGGACTGAGTGTTTTATAGATAGTAGGCAGGTGTCACAGGCAGTCCTTTCTAGCTTAAGCTACTCTCTGCAGGATGTACTCTGAAAATACAAAAAAAAATTGCTATTGCTTTTTTATTTGACACAAACAGGCAGGCTGCTAAATACACACAGCAACAGAAAACGGTAATTCTTTTAAAATCTGGTGAATAAATTAGAAAAAACAGATAAACATGTAAGTACACAGAAATGTGTTCATTCGTACATACTTCATTTAGAAGCTAAGGGTTTTGCTCACTTCAACTGTATTTTTTTTTTAAGGAGACATTTAACCATACATAGCAATTATACATATAAACAGCAGGTGTTGAGAAGTCACATAAAGGTTTACAGGATGTCATCTCACTCCTGAATGGCTGCCCTGCATATCCTAAGTCTGAGTCTACCCAAGGTGTGATAGGGTGTTAGCATTTCAAAGGGCCTCAGGGTTCATCTGGTGCACCACCCCCATTTCAGAACAGGAAACAGGCCCACTCAGCGAAGGTGCTTGGCACAGACCACTCAGCTGGCTGGGACAGAGCTCCTGAGAGCCACAGGAACACCCTTCCCCTGCAATCATGCTCCCATGCCAGTATTCATTCATTCATTCATTCATTCATTCATTCATTCTCAAGTACTGACTCAGTACTTTCTATGGACCAAGTTCTGTCCTAGGCTCTGTGGGTTAAGAGAAAAAGCTCTCAGAGTTTCTGTTCCAGAGAGGGGAGACTAAATCCAGTAAGTACCATCTCAGAATGGTCCTGCTGCAATGGTGGCTGGAGACATGGGCAGGCAGTGAGGGAGCAAGCCGTCAGTCTACTGGGGGAGCACATTCCAGGCAGAAGGGGCAGCGAGGACCCCGAGACACAGAAAGCACAGGAGGGCTGGTGGCACAGCTGCAGGGGATGCACGGGGACACGGAAGTGGCCAAGCCCATGGCAGTGGAAGAGCCAATCGATGGGAAACTGATGATGCACAGAACTCTGGGGAGTATCTACTTAAAAGGTGGGCAGGAAAGGAGGAGATTGGGAAGAAACAGGAGAAAAAGGCAGGAGAAAAACTGGAGGGAGCTGTCTCCCCAGAGGCCAGCAGGTGGGCGAGCTGCAGGGCTCTGGCTGTCAGAACTGAAAGTGAATACTTGCGACACAGGGAGCAGGGGTGGGTGAAGCCAGAGAGAAGTAAAGGCTGCTATATGCCCAGTTGTGAGAAAGGAATGTGCAAGCCTGACTAGGGCAAAACACCGCAGAGTTTGGAGGGTTCCCTGGCTGCAGGCTCTGCATACTGGAAATGCAGTTTCCACCTGGATGTTTCACTGCTGGCAAGATCTAATGCAAACACATGATCCTTAAAGCTGATCCTCCCACCAAATTTGGCGAGATTTAAGATAGGTCTAAATTCAATTAAACGTATAAGGAAAGCAGAAGGCCTTAATCATAAGTAAGGTTAAATGCTGGCCTTAGAATCCAAGCCCTGGTTTTACAAGCTGATCTTTAATGAGCATGTACAAAATAAATGACTTAAATAAAGGAGTCAACAGGCATTCAATAGCAAATGATAATTCCTGGCAATGTAAACAGTTCCAAAAGTAATCACTAAACTACTTAAGAGTCCAACAATGATGAGAGTATTTGTGATTCCTTTAAGATAAAACTACTGGATACATTTAAATTACTGGAGACAATGGGACACCTGGGTGGCTCAGTGGTTGAGCATCTGCCTTCAGCTCAGGTCCTGATCCCAGGGTCCTGGGATCGAGTCTTGTATCAGGTTCCCTGTGGAGTGCCTGCTTCTCCCTCTGCCTATGTCTCTGCCTTTCTCTGTCTCTCATGAATAAATAAATAAAATCTTTAAAAACTTATTGGAGATATTAAAAAATCTTTTTAAAGTCCCATGCTATGTAAATCTATTAAAACAAAACTACTTCCATGCAACAATCCACTGTGTATTCTGAAAAGGCTTAGCAGGAGGAAAAAAATGATAGTACTATTTACTACATTTATTACAGATAACAAGTTACACCACATAGTGAAACTGAAGGTCAATATAAGACACGGAACACATTTGTGGCCCACACCAACTCGTAGTAGACATTAGCAGTAGTGGATGCGGTGTAAGATGAGTGGCAGTTAGAGTTCTGGATTGGAGACTGGGTGCTCCTATCTCTCTTCTGAAGCTCTCCCTCCCTCCCTTTTCTTAAGAACTGGTTACCCCTCCTTGGTATCACTAAATGCCTCTGTTCTCCTTGTGCCCCGTATTATTATTATTTCACTCTCTTTTCTCTTCAAAAGGGCCACTTCTTACAGAGAAGGCTGTGCCATCTTTCTCTCACTCAGGCTTAGCACAGAACCTAGCACATGGTAGGTGCACATAACTACAGGATAAAATAACGAAAAAAAAGAAAAGAAAAGAAAAGAAATACACTTAGATAAAAGACCCAATGTCTCTTCAAATATTTTTCCAACCCAGGCATATTTTGGAGGGTCATTCCTGAGATAGTAATCAATTGCTAATGACAGATGTCCCTCAGTTCCTTTGGTATCATAGATGCCCAAGTATCCAGCCAGAAGCCACCTACACGTATTATACTGCAACCTTTACATCCAAGAGCATGTAGTGCACAATGCTCCTTCTTTTCTACAATTATTTTCAGGCTATGTTCAGCCCAGTTCCTTTGTGGTGCATCATATTCTACATGGAATGACTTTTTATTTTTAAACTGATGACCATCTTTCCTGCTGTGATTATGAGCCCCCAATAGAAAAAATTACAAAGTATCACTTAATGTTTTAATTTAAAAAATTATACATTTTATATTTTAGTTCACGCTAACGGACCTAATTTTGATTGGTTAGGAATGCCATTCCCTCATCGGTAAAGAGCTACAGAATTACAAGGGGGGAAGAGAACAAAATTTTAAAGTGTCTCAGAAATTTATTTTTACTGTCTTATCTCTGAAACACATAAAGATTTCCCTGAATGTCGTTAAAAGAGAGAGAGAGAGAGAGAGAGAGAGAGAGAGCGCTGTAATTCATCTGAGGATAAAAGTACAGATTCTGTTTCTTTGCAAAAAGATAAATAACATTTTATTTAGCACTATCTGAAAAATGCCCATTTAGTAGATGTTGAAAGGCCCTTTGGGCTATCATAGCACATTACACAATATCCACACAGATTTATATTTACATCACATTTTTAAGGAGTTCCTTCTAGACGCAGCAAGTCTTTTAGGATCCAGCCCTTGAAAGTCAACGTCACTTAGAAGTATTTCCCGCAGCTTCCTATGACACACAGCCTAATGGAGCTCTGCTCACAAAAGGTGGTTTACAATGTTTACAGAGGAGGAGAGCACCAATTTACTCTTAAGGCAGCCCTACTTCTTGGAAATTCTGCAAGACCAAGGCAATTTAGGAAGTATTTCAGGAGATTCAGAGGAGGAGAGGGAGAGACAGCCATGGGAATGCATCAATTCCTTCCTCCCCCAACGAGCCGCCAAGCCTGAGTGTCAGGTGCAGGTTATTTTCCAAGCCTGGAGGCAGGAAGCGTTGTCAGGGGCAGAAAGGACGACTGAAGAGGGAGAGCGGGGTCGGGGGGCATGGGGAGAGAGATGGGGGGGCATGGAGAGCAAGATCACCGGAACAAGTGGTGCCTCCTCTGCCTGGGCAGCGCAACCTTCTGAAGTCTGAAGCAGGTGCGGCTGTGTCAGCTGGGGGGGGGGGCGGCGGGGGGCAAACAGGAAGGAAGTGCTCTCAGGAGAGGGACCCTTCTCACATTCAACCCATCACACGTGCTACCTTAAAACCAAACTGCTGCAGACTGCCCAGAGTCATAGAGACCCTGCATCACAGTGAGCAACTAGCAAACTTTGTTATTACAGATGAGGCTCTATCATGATAAATGGCAGCCTTTCACAGTGTTCCTTATTTTTCTTAAAACCGTGACTTGAGAAACATATTACATTGGATGGCTTATTACACCCTAGGACAGGCCAGGGAGGGGGACTCTGAGTTGGGGTGGGGGACTCTGAGTTGGGGTGGGGGAGCGAAGCACAGTTGGTATTCTTAAGTTTTCCTCTGCTAAAGAATATACGGAAGCCCTTCAGCCAGCCTGTAGCTCCAAATCAAAGCAGTGATTTTAACAAACCAGTTAAATGGCAAGGTTTGGCTTCTCAGGAGCAGGGAAATAATTCCTGACAGCCTCAGAGAGCAGCAGGGCTCTCCACTGATAGCAGACGCATGGTGGCAGCCAGCCAGCCGTGTGACTGGTGAGTCAATACACAAGTTTCTGTGGTCTCCACAGTCTGACACGGTAAGGATATCAATTTTTAAGTTTGAGGACAAAATGACACCAAGGGGTTCTCCTGGTATAAAACCACCCTATGGCGAAGGTACACTGAGAAACAGAAACTCACAATGCGCTTGTCTGGGTTTCTTTCAGCTCAGCCTTGGCCATTTAGATGTTTCCCCCCCGCCCCCACCCCAGAACATACCATCTTTATTACAGAATTTAAGATTACTTATGGTTTGATCTGGAAAATAATCCAGGCCATCGTTAACGGGAATTTTTAAATGTTGTCAGACCTCAGTCGAAGTGCGAAGAACCCCACCTTTCCGCGATTTCATTTCAACTCCGAAAGCACCGTCCCTGTAAAACAAAGCCCCGAGTGACAAATTCTCTCTTTGTAACGGCTGAATACACACCTAGGCATATTTTTGGCAGAATGGGATATGCTAATATTCTCCATGTTCAAAAGGCTTAATGAAAACTACAAAAGGTGAAACAAAGGAAATCGTCCAAAATGAAGGCTGCACACATCTGTGAAGAAACAATAGCACATCACTTCTGCTAAGAGCCTGCGCCGACACCAGGAGAATCGCTGCCCTGTCCTAATTAAAGTGTGTCTCCCCGAACTCTCCTTGATTGCTCATTATTCATGAGAGTCCGGACTCCATGCAAACAAAGTCAACCGGCTGCTGAAACGCACCTCCAAAGACACATAAATTGATGCAACATCGGACTTTCCAAAACAGAGGAGAACCAATAAGCATCATTCCCCACTACATGCACTCTTGAATCCAGGTAAAAACAATATTCCTTCATGACCAGGGCAGCTGTTTAGCAGCCGAGCCTTCTCCAGGGGAATATATTATAGTCCGGGGACGCTGGAGTACGCGTGATATTAGCAAAAGCGAGATGAAATTAAACAGATGACATGATGAACACGCTTCATTTATGCATGGCCCTGTTTTTCCTGCGAGAGAAAGCCTCAAAGTAGTTACCATGAACTGAAACTTCTTCCCCGTCCCCGGCAGCCGGCAGCCGGTGCCCCCGATGCGCTACAACAAAGGCAGACCCCTTCTCCCGGTGCCCGGCTCCTTCTTTCCCGTTACCGGCTAAGCACCTCCACCGTTGCAAGAACACCGAAGAGTATCTCTGTATCTATGTCTCCAATGCAGCATAAAGGGTGCTGTGCAAACCTATCAAACTGGCGAGCAGCAGTGCTAGCAACCAATGAGGAGAGGCTCATGCAGAATCCAGCACATGCTCTCTGAGGCGCAGGCTGTCACCAGCGCTTAGCAGGCTGCTAATCTAATTATAGCTAGTTTGCTAGCACAGAGCTCTTGGAGCGAAGCACAGGAGCAAATTAAATTTTAATAAATTAAACCCCACAGACAAAAATCACCTTGATTTCCCGTCGTTTTGGAGATTAATGCATCACCTTATGAACTATAACTGATGTTTAAAAGTGCATTCTTGTTTTCTCTCCAATGTAGAGAAACAAAGAGTGGTTACATCAATGTACAGTACTACCAGCTTACTTAAACTTAACAGACGCCAGCACTGAGAAATAATAAAATCGATACTAGCCGGATATTAAAATCTCAGTGCTGTAAGATTATGAGCCTCACTTTATTTACCCTGGTTAGCAATTTGCCACTCATTTGTCCTAGAGTGCTAATTAATCAATCAATATCACTGGAAATACTGCGCACATTTGCATCCATAGTGGAACAGGGCTAATGAAGGGGTCAAAAGTCATAATCTTGACTATGGCGATAATTCCAAGCTACAAGAGATGGAAAAAGGGTATCAGAGGTTATTATAAAAGCAAAAATTAAATAAATTTGCCCAACTCACAATGTAATGGTAAAATTAGTTCTAGAAGCCAATTCCTGTGAGAGGTGTTTTGATGCACAGGCAAAAGGCACGCATCTAACCGTCAGACTGGCTGGGGTTAAGTTCTGGATCAGCTATTTCCTACCTTTGTGACTCAGCAAGTGACTGGATTTCTCTGTGTCTCCGAGGCAATAATGGGAGACACCTTGCAGGATTATGGTCAATGATCTATTAGCACTTAGCACGGGGCCTGGCACACAGTGAGTTCCAATCAAGCAATTATTAATAGCAGCAATCTTCTTGCTACGTCGTATTGTCTACCTTCTTTTCCAGAACCACACTACTTTAAAAAATTATCTAAATACTTCTCCACTGTTGGGTTTTGTCAGAAACATCATTTAGAATTAATAGTGACAAGCTAATGGCAGACTTGAATAATCACAGAGAATCATTATTGGTATTCACTCTAGTAACAAAAATAATTATACCCCCTTTTTGTCTATGTAATTCCTACAGTTTCACTTGACTCTACGTAAACCAACCTTAAAAGGTATTTTCAGGAAATTATAGGCATATAATAGTATTTCATTAATGATTTGCAATATCGATTATGATATACATTTTTAAAATGTTTTCTATTGAATACATTGGGGAAAGTTGATAATGAGAAGTTTGATAAAATTCAAAATGACAGATTTAAGAGAAGTCAGCTAGTCAAACACAATTTTTCATCCCTATAGCCTGTTTATATATTTGTTCTCCTTAAGAGTCATTTCTCTCTTCTTGGTATGTTTTACAAAATTAACAATCCTGGGGTGATATTAATCAGATCTGTTAATATATTAAGCTTTCCTTCAGTAATTCCCAGAAATTGGTATATTTTACCAGTCAAGTTCTAATCCAGTGATACTATGCAAACCTCTCATTTCTGTAGTTTTGTTTTGCTCTGATTTTCATTTGAAAACCTTCATAGAAAGCGGACGTTCTCAAAAGGCATTATGATTTGCTCCGAGGAACCAAATATCCCCAGAGATTAATCAGTAGCCATGGAAAAGGAATCATGCCTAAGGATCATTTTTCATCCTCTAGTCTTTGTGTCCCACAACCTGTTTGGGAAATAAGCTACAGAAAGGGAAGGCATGGCCCATAAACTTCAACCGAGAGCACAGAAACTCAGGATGCATAAGCTCAAGAGTGGAGAAGTATGGAGAAATGTGCACAGAGACAAAAACTCTGGGAAAATATGATGGAGACGAGCCCGCTAAAAAGAATGATTGCTGGGTGCGCTACCCGGAAGCATCGACCATTGAATTATCAAAGTGCAATCAGTATCATCAGGAGCTAAATCTCCAAGAGGAATTGGCTTCAGTGATTTGGCCTAAGGCACAGCTCCCCAGAGGCTGCCAGGATACAGACTAGTAACACTTCCAGGCATTTATCTAGGAAACATCGAACAGCTCTGCCTTCCCCTTCATTTAACAGGCTGCAAGCTCAAAAAGGGCACTTTAAAAGCCGTTTGATTAATTTCTCTCATGCCTGTTTTGTATAAGAATTAAACAGACCCTTTCAAAGAAACGGAAGCCACCGTCCTTTCTTTGGTCTTATCTTTCAACATGTTTGGAACTAATATTTGTTTGAAACCGAGTAACAGTTAATTGGTAATCTGTCACTCTGCGAGGTGAGCCTACATATTCTTTTGACCTCAGGAAGGAGCACTTTTTGTCTTTGACCTGTTGTCAACTCATCCTTGATTCTGAAAAAACATTCATTCCCTCAATGAACACTTTGTGGCACCTACTGTGTGCAAAGACATTGCTGGACATTGAGAATAGTGCAGGGAGAGAGCCAGAGTGTTCTGATTCCCAATGGAGCTTCCAAGCTAATGAGGTAGATAAACATTAAGTGATTCATTAACAAAGAAGTAATTATGATGGGGTAGACTGCTGTGAAGTGGGGGTGGACTGCCTGGTCCGTGGCTGAAGGTTTCTGGCTGGAGCGTGGGTGAGGGCCAAGAGTGTGTGAAGGTCCTGGAGAGGCTGTTGGGGCCCGAGGACAAAGCAAGGACACGCAGACACAGCTGCAAACAGCATACACCAAAGGGGAAGGGATTTTGGTCCAACCCCTCTGAAACTCTGACTGCTGATTCCTCTTCAGTTCTTTCCAAAATTAACAGGTTCCCACTATCTTCCAAGTCAAAACCTTCACATACCCTTCCTTGTACAAAGAACAAAAACTGTGTGCATTTCACATTTGCTACACTGGGCAAGGAAGACAGTCACTCACCAGAGACACCGTTTACCCTCTGGGAATGGATTTCCTCAAGTTCTGCTTTGACTCTATAAGCTTCGAAGAACAAGGAGAGGAGGAGAAAGCCTATGTGTCAAGAATTTCCATGTAGAGTTTTGTCAAAGTTTTCTTTCCTTGGTACAGAAACCAGGGTTCACATACTAAAAATTATTCCCTTTAAGCCTATGGCTTCTAGATCACTTTAGACTGATCAGAAGTGTCTCAGTTTTGGTTGGTTGTCAAACTCCCAACTTGCTGAAAAGGGATCCAGGAGGGCTGTTTCTGCTCTGAAGAACAGGATCAGTGTGTAGGGTGGACTGCTCAAAAGCTGGACCTCCAGGACCTATGATCCTTCTATTTGGGGAGCCCCAGCCCAGCTCTATTCCCCACCACACTGCCAGGGGAAAGAGCAAGGACCAGCAGTCGAGCCAGTCCAGGGTGTGCCATGGATCCCAACTCTTGTAGAGTATGGGTTAGCAAGTATCAGAACAGCCAGCCTGGGATGGTGTGGCCCTGACCAGTAGTATTTCCATTATGGGATTTCAAGCCACCAACTGACATGAAGTGAAGTCACTGTACATGGAATTGGGCAGAGATGCTAACAATCAGCTCCCCTCAGATCATGCAAGGGGTGGCTTTAGCATACCACCTACTCCCAACTCCAAGGAAAAGAAACGCATGCCCAGGTTGTGAGAGTCTCTTCTGGCTACAAGGGGTAGGCCAACTGGTGGAACAGCATAGGAGTAGGTAGGAGGTATAGTGCTCCTTCTTTCTCTGTTCATAACACCTAAACCCTGGCTCTTCATCCATTCCTTCCCTCCTTTCTCTTCCCCCCTCCTTCTTTCTCCTTCTTTCTTTTCTTTCTTTCTTTCTTTCTTTCTTTCTTTCTTTCTTTCTTTCTTTCTTTCTTTCTTTCTTTCTTTCTTCTTCCTTCCTTCCTTCCTTCCTTCCTTCCTTCCTTCCTTCCTCAGAATGCAGCATACAGGGTGTTTAATGCAGGTGTAAAGGTGACAGGATGGGAAAGACAAAATAGGGTTGCTGGAAGTTACCCCAGCTGCTTCCAAGGCCACTTTTAGCTCTCAGGCCCCTCTTCATTCAGACACTTACCATGCTGCCCTGTTTACCATGAAGTGACCCCCCCTGTGTGAATAGGACCTCAAAAGTTCCTTTACACATCAGTGCAGGACACCGTTCTTGGGGCCTCCTGGGAAGCTGTCTGCTGAAAAAGATAATTATGTGTGGATGATCATCTTGCCAGGCCTCATAGAGCAGACTGCATGAGTCTTCTCAGGAGGCAGGGGCTCGGTTTACAATTCAGTTGTGTCTTGTAGTGTCTTCTCAAAGCCTTGTCTATGCCATCGCCTTTTTCTTTTTCTTTTAATGATTCATATTTTATAGTATCGAGGAGGAGAGACAGAAGGATAGGAACAATGAGACAGCTGAGGAGTTATGAATTTGAGGGGTGGCTGGCTCGGGAGAGACTGTCACAGAGGCTTGCTCTGAATGGCCAGCAGCTGCTAGCACAGTGAAGATCCAGCGCACCCTGAACACCTTGGTTGAGGGACTTCACAGGACCCACAGGTATGTTTCTGGACAGCACAAGTCAGGGGTCCTTGACCACAGTGTTTGGGCAGGTTATTTCCCAGGGGTCCCCTTTCCCCATTTCCTCAGGCCACTTTCCTGCTGTAGCCCCCTATGATAAACCTATGAAACCCTAGAGGCTCTCAGCCTCTCTTACAGTTTGCCACCCTATTCAATCCATGGACCACTGAGGTTAGGACTTTGGATTTTAAAATGGCTTAATCATATGTCAATATTGCACTGGGATTAGCCCCATTATGCCTATTTAACCAGGAATGTACCTGGCTTCTTAGGCCTAGAAGGCAAGAAATCACTTGATAAAAGAAGCAAACAAAGAATTTCTTAGGTATGGGACTGTCAAAAGTCTATAGAGACAAAATTCGTATCTATGTCCCATACCCTCTGTATCCTTCTCTAACACCTAGCACCCTGACCAAAAAGTACCAAGTGCCTACAAACTTAGCCGACTGCATCAGTCTGCTCAGCCCCCATACTCCTCAAGTCTTAAAACTAACCAGCCAGTCCCTCATCCTCCTATAGGAAAACACAAAGCTGGACTCCTGTTCCCACTTAGTTAACTTTGCAGAAGAAGTACACAAGACTCCTGCCCTGGAGGTGAGCTCTCCAACTTTTTAAAAGAATGGTAACCTCAACATTCAGCATAAGGTGGCTCAGATTAAGGACCCACAGGGGGACTTCTGTGCAGGTCGATAGGGTTAAGGAGAGAGCTAGGATAGTGCAAAAGGGACTCCCCTTCCCCCCAAACCCGAGAAGCTAAATGATTAGGGTAACATAAGGAAGTTTTGAAATTCTGATGCAAAAAGCACAGTTACATGAACATAGCTTAAGAAAATTTTCATTAAAAGTGTTTTATATCTCAGGATTCTAACTCACAAACAATATTCTTAGGAAAGCATCATTTTGAGTCACCTGTTTTCTAGAGCAGCCCAGTTTTACCCAAATGATTGTTTCTTAATTATAAAGTCAAATAGTCAATTAGAGGGAATTTTAAAAAGTCTCTCATTGCACACAACTTTAAGCACTGCATAATAAAAGAACTTCTATATTCTCCAGAAATCAAAACTCCTTTTTTTCATTTATTTTTTTTTCCTTTCTTTCATTTATACTTACATACATCTACAAGTCAAACATGGGTTTATTCAGCTGATGAGATAAAATGTACAAGGACATTTCTATACATGGCTAAGTACATATTGGTATCAGAACCCACATGTCCAAATGGCATTGGACAACAGAGAGCCCTGCATGAATGGGCATTCAGGAATTAAAAATTAACATCACTAAGAAACTCTTGGGGCACATGGGTGGCTCAGTGGTTGAGCATCTGCCTTTGGCTCAGGTCTTGATCCCAGGGTCCTGGGATCGAGTCCCCATATCGGGCTCCAAACAGGGAGCCTGCTTCTCCCTCTGCCTATGTCTCTGCCTCTCTCTTTCATGAATAAATAAATAAAATATTTAAAAAAAGGAACTTTCTTTAACAACAACAAAGTGGTGGATTAAGACATCAGCGATTTAAACCTTAACAGGAATGATTTTAAGTAACCAATAACACTAATCCTCGGCATTCTGACTTGCAGCTTTTAAGACATGGAAGTTAAGAACAAAGAAGAGAGGGTTATTTCAGAATCTAAAACACTATGGCAACATTGCTTCAGTAGTTCAAGAAATGTATACTAAGCCCCTATTATGTGATCATGGATTGAGAATATATCCTCTCCTTCGATAGAATTTACAGGTGAGAGAGGCAGTAGGCACCTGCGAGTTTTGCTTCCTGGGGGGTTGGGAGGGTGGGGTGTGGAATTCAGGAAGGAGAGCCACAACCTAGGACTTGCTCAGGGACTCCAGACTCATTTGTTTCTATTTTGTTCCTTTTCTCATGAAAACTATGTTTGTTCTTATACTCAAAAAATTAGTTACCCCATGGGTGTAATAATTAAATATCACTAATCTTATATATCATATATTTTATATAATGATAAATAATATAAATATAGCACACATAACATACACGTTATATAAATGATCTTTTTATAATATACTAAGCTATGAATTAATTTTAGTAATTATCCTGAGCTTATTACCTTCCCTTCTGTTCTCAAAGCATACCATGTTTTATGGACCTTGACAGGCATCTTCTAAGATGTGAAAGTGTTTACCTTATCAATAATCTCTGTTCTACTGGAAAGGCTCCGGATTGGACTCTTTCTCTACTGACCATGGATAATTCCTATAACTTTAAATTCCAATAAATGGATTAACATCCTAAATTGTAGCTTTGTCTTCTAAGTGGAATGCATAAACATTTCAGATTTCAGTTAAAGGACATTTCCTATAATTATAAATAGTTCTGTAGAGCATCAGCACCGGTGCTTGAGTGTATCTCTACAATTATTGTCCAAAATCAAGGCGTATCCTCTTGCATGAGTAATGCATGCTGCTATTTTAAGCAAAAGCTTCATGGAAGAACTTCAACTATGCATGGTATGAATGCTCATAATTATGTTTTAATGTACTAACTTTGAAAGATTACTTTCATCCAAATAAATACAAAACTACAAAACATAATTTGTTATGAAATTCATCTGGGGTCTTTCTGAAACTTTCGAAATCAGTAGAAGCCAAAGGACACCATATCAAAATTTTGGACGTTATAACCTCCTGAATGATGCTCTTTGGGAGAAATTATATTGCTAGAACATCATCATGTACTTCTCACCTCCTATCCCATTATGTTCTATCCCAATCTAGCTACCTTCCAGCTGGTAACCTCGGGTAAATTACTGAACTTTTCCATGCTTGAATTTTCTCATCAGTAACATGAGGATGATGAAATTATGTGGATTAAATGAGTTAATATATACAGAAAGCATTTAGAGAGTACCTAGCATTTTGTAAACATTATCTAAGTTCTCCACACTTGGCTGACTGCAAAATTAAACATCCAGGCTAGATGGCATTAATAGTATTAGAAAAACAGACCCTCTCCTAGAAAAAGAAGTGTATAATATTAATATATAATCATCATGCCCTGAGCACAACCCACATGGGAAATGTTACACTGTTAAGAGGTTGTTAATAACATCTAGAAATTCTGGGACTTAAATAAACATGGCTTTTTTTGGAGGGGAGGTGCAATTTGGGAAAGCATATTGAAAACTTTACAAATGTATACACCTTTACCCATAGCCATCCACTATGCGAAAATCATTCTAAGGAATATGAGCAAAAATAAATTAGAAATAATTGATGATATATACAAAAAATACCAAAAAATGTGGTATTTGTCCTATCACAGTATCTCTTATAGAGCAAAAAAAAGAAAGAGAGAAAATCAAATTCAACAACAGCCAATGGGTTACATAAATTATGGTGTATAAATAAGATGAATGGAACATTATACAGTTATTCAAAAGTGATATTTTAGAAGGGTATTTATTAAATGAGACTATCAGCTAAATATTAAGTGAGAGTCCTAAATCAACATATATTATGATTCCATTTTTGTTAAAATTACCTCTCTGTGTATGTACACATATATGTCTGAATACATACGGAGGAAAAGTCTAGGAGCAAATACCACAATGTGAATCGTTTTTATCTCTGCATGGTTGGCTTGTCTGAATTTTTAAACTTTTCTACTGTGCTATTACTAACATGGAACATAAATTATTTATTTAAACTTTGTGTTTTTCCCCACTCCCACCCAAGGAAAAGAAAAACCTGAGGTGGCAAGTTTTTAATGAGTATAGCCCCTCCAATATCTCAGGCTTGGAGATTCTTGCTGCCCCATGTCCTGGTCAACAGATCTAGCCTACAGCCAGTCTTCATGGCGCAATTTAGCTTTGCTCACCAGCAGGTAAGTAACTGGCTAGTAAGTAGCAGCCCCAGCAAAAAAGGATTTTGATGAGCTAACTGCTCCCAGCCATAAGTCAAACCATTAAAGTGGGAATCAAAAGTTCAGACTGGAGTGTCAGTCACTTTGCTGATTAGACATCAGAGCAAGCCTCTGCTGGCCCCGGTGTAAGCCCTCATTGCCAAGTGCAGCTCAACTATTCCTTGCCTTAGTTATTTGGATAATTCTCTCCTTTTACCTAAAAGCATTCTTACACACTTGGAAGACATGGTCAAGTTCAAATGCCTGGAAAGAAGCCAGTAAGTTTAAGTGATGAAGGAAATGGAAAATAATTTCTCTGGATATAAAGTTAGGAACATTATCATGCTTCAAGATTGACTGTGGACCATGGCAGGTTTCTGAAGCCTCATGGATTGTTACTACAGTAGGAAGCGAGTTTAAAATACAGTAAAGCAAAACAATCACCTTTCAGTATCTGCCTCTACAGACTTTTTTTACATTCACAGTTGAAAAAAATCTTGTGAACCCTGGCTCAGTATCATTAATAGATAATGGTTCGAAGGTTTTGTCAGAAAGGTGTTTCCATTTATATGTGTATATTTTAAAGGTAATTTTATTATATCTAGGGACCAATTTTTAAGTGCCACAATAGAAATTAGTGTGCAAGTGGGAATTACTTAAAAGAAATTTGCTTTGAAGTAACCTGAGCTCTACTCCATCTATAGTGTTAGGTATGTAATTACCTGTAAAGCCAAGACTTTTTTTTTCCTACTGAAAATAATCACTCTCCCCACCCCATCCCACCCAGTTTCTTTTTTGAATGTTAAGTTTTTCATACCAGGTGACTCATTTCTGTATCTGGATTCCCTATATTTCTCCTGTTCCTATTTCCACATGTAAACATTCTTTTTCATGGTTTCTTTTAGAGCAAAGAAACAATTTTGCATTATGTAAACCTGTTATAGGCAATGACAATAATTATGGGACCTTCATTTAACTAGTGTTCTTTTGGAGCATTTACTGCTCAGTGATTTTATTTTTACTTATTTTTTAAATTTATTTATTCCTGAGAGAGACAGAGAGAGGGGCAGAGACATACACAGAGAGAGAAGCAGGCTCGTTTTGGAGACCCCAATGCAGAACCCCATCCCAGGACACCAGGAACATGCCACCCAGGTGTCCCCTGCTCAGTGATTTAAGGGGAGAAATAATGTGTCCTTCAAGAATGAGGAAGAAGTTATTCGAAGAAAAAGAATTCTCTGAAAATAGGAACATCTGACTAGAGAAGCAAGAAAATATGTGTTATTTTATTTAAGGTTCTATCTTGGGTTATCACTTCATGCTTTATGGACACAATAAGGAACAAAGTCAGTCCACAAAACATTACTGAGACAGTTTGTAAATCTCTAGTGATATCTGAAAATCATTTCTGTGGATGTGGGTTCTCTCTGCAGGGAATGTTCTCTAAGTATGGTGCCAGTGTATCAGAGGGAACAACAAGCACAAGAAAAGATAAGCTTCACTGCATATTATTTTTATCGTCTGTATGTTATTAACTTTGAAACTAGAAGCAGTTTGAAGGACATTAATTCACCTTTAGGAAACTTTCTTGGGCTTTTCTTTTGCTTTATTTTCAAAGTCAGATTACAAGCTAATTTACATTTCAAGTATTCGATTACATTCCTCTTGAATTGACTGCTCATGATCTTTGCCAAATCAGTGCTTCCATTCAGGGAAAAGCTATTTTAGTTCTACTGCAGGCAGGTCTTCTAATGAAGAGGAGAGTTTAGATTCTTCTTACATGGAATAGCACATGATAAATGTTTTTTTATCATAACATAAGTCTGAGTCAAGCCTACACAAGTGGCCTGTGTACTAAATTATAGAGAAGGCTTTTAAATTAACATCACAGAAATGTTCTGTAATAGTAATAAATGGCATAAAGTGCCTAACAGGCTGGAGGAAAAGCACTAGAGGAACCCAGAGGGCGGCAACAGAAACTGCTCACTTGATACACTTTGATGGTATTTGGCACATTTTATAGACTAAAGAAGCATTTGCAGTTTTAATCATCTTCTTTCAAAAGCATAATCTTTACATTTGTTTTTAATGTTGTTTATGAACAAATACAATTTGAATATGTGATGTGAGTCAAGGCCAGGCTTTAAAAAGATAGTACCCCATGTTCCATTATCTTGAAAGTGAGCTCGGGGTGCAGGAGGTGGTTCTTAGTTAATTTAATTTTGCCTACAATGACCACAGCTTATCCACACAAAAGAGCAGATCCTGGGTTTTGGATGAAGTAATTAGAAATTCCTAAAGGTCCTGATTCTCCATCAGTAGTGATGGGTGGTCCACTTGGTGAAAATCAATATTCCTACTCTTCTTGATGCTCCAGGTAAAAGAGTCAGGGCCCTGCAAAGGTGGGCCAGAGCACTTGCCTCAAACCCAACCTAGGATAGGACAAGGGAGGAAGAGCAGAGAAAGAAGATCTTTTTTGATTTGTAATTACTACTTTTCTTAAAACTTCATCATTTTCAGCAAATGGAACTTAAGAATTTCTTCTATTATGTTTTTCTTTTGGAAAAACGTAATCTCTGTCCTCCCAAAAGATGCCCAAAATGTTAATGCTGGGTGTTACTGCTGTGTGTTAATGCTTTTGGATAGGATGTATTTTACAGGGAAAAAAATACTCCACTGATAACCAAGAAAGAGCAGTACTAAAGTACTGTCATTTCAAACACTGGTTGGACTCAGTTGTGTGAAATTAATTGGAATTTCAATTAACCTATCTTCCTTTTTGATATACTAGTTTTGGGCTGTTCTATAGTCTATGTTCACTCAGGCCTTCATACGTATTTCTTTTCAGCATTATTCTCGGACCTAAATTGCAATGAAATGGAATATATTACACCAAATTTTTCATATCTGAATAAACCGAAGTAATTCAACTGCAAAACAAATTCTACCTGCAAAATTCCATGTCAGAGTCAAGTATTAGTGATGTTTTACATTTTGTGGAAATGTGTCCACTGTGAGGAACCTACATGCTGGGTCATCTGTGCTTCCACTGATAAAGCATCTTCCTCCTAGAAAAGGACCATAATCTATTCCATAAAGACAATGAAATTCCAACATTGTGGCATTAATAAGAATCAACTGCTAGATCAATGAACCAGAAGAGTCTAGAAATAGATCCACAAATACACAACTGACTTTTGACAAAGGAACTCCGACAATTCAATGGAGAATGAAGAGTATTTTCAATAAATGATGATAGAACAGCTGAATGTTCATTGACCCCCTACCTCACACCAAAATGATCAACTTGAAACAGGTAACAGACCTACAAATTAAAATCTAAACTGTGAAGTTTCTAGAAAAAACAGACGAGAGTATTTTTGCAAACTTAAAGCAGGTAAAAATTTCCTAGAGTCAAGAAAACACTGTTAAAAAGTTGACAAATTGTTCTTTAAACAAATTAAAAACCTCTGCCTAGCAAATGACACTGTCAGAAAAATGAAAAGGCAAATACTACATGGGAGAAAATATACCTAATACATATGTCTGAAAAGAACTTTTAGACAGAAAAAATAAAGAATGACAAATCAATAACAGAAAGACTAACAAGCCAACTTCTTAAAAAGGGAAAAGGACTTGAATAGCACTTCGCAAAAGAAGATATATAAAAGACGTGTAAGCATGTGAGGAGGGACTCATCATTAGTTGTGAAGGAGATCCAAATTTAAACCCAATAAAACACTAGGTCGCAGCCACTCAAATCACTAAACATAAAAAGATGATACCTAATGTTGGCAGAGATGTGGAATAACTGGAACTTCCATACACTGCTAATGGGAAAGTCTGAAGTCAGTCAAACGTTTGGCCTATGACCCAGCAATTCCACTCAGAGGTATTATCCAAGGCACAGGAAAAAGCCCACATCCACAAAATAACTTGTTCAGTGATGTCCACAGTAATTTTATTCAAAATGCCAAACTGGAAACAAGCTGAATATCCATTAGCAGAAGATCGGAGAAAAAGCAACTGCACTAGATACACACAATGGGATACTACTCAGCAATAAAAGAAACCAGCTCCTGAAACAACACTATGGACGAATCTCAAAGACATGCGATCAAATGAAAGGCATCAGCACAAAGGGTATTTACTGTGATTCCATTTATATATACTTAAAAACAGATAAAATAATTTATGATAGCAGAATAATGATTTTGTCTGGGGAAATTGAAAAATGGCAAGAGAGAATTTGTTTGGGTGATGGAAATGGTCTACATTTTTATTAGGGTGATTCTAAGAGAGTATTTGTTTGCTAGACCTTCCTTATCAAACTGTACACTTAAGATTTGTAATTCTTACCTCAAAAGAAATCCCATAGTTTTTAAAAGAAATTACCAACACAGTCGGCATTACAAAGTTTTCAAGGTTTTGTTGCTGGTTTGACATCTTCCTAAAACTATTTTTATTTTAAATTCTTCTGAACTTGCCAACCCCGTATTTATGTGTAGTATGCCATATTTATATATAAAGAAGAAACAAGGACTTGGTCCCACATAATTCATGTGGGTTATAGTTTACTCATTTGAATGTCATGTTGCACCTTTATGTTTAGATTACTCTATCAGGACCTGAGAATTTTTTTTCTATTTATAGGCCCCAGGAAAGCTTATTTGCAACAGGTAACCAGTTAGCACCCATTTAAAACACCTTTCTTGTAAGTTATTTTCACCTTTTCTGCTTTTACCTGACCATTTTTTTCTCTTTTGTCTCATTGTAATAAAGCAGTTTTCTGGAAGAAATGAAAACACATCTTACAGGAAAATACTATATCCATTTACCTTTCTTTTGACTTGTATGTCACAGAAATGAACTCACAGTTAAGCATCTCGAGGTCATAGGAGGCTTTTAGACAGTGTTCGGCTTGAGTATCTATGCTATTCCTTACTAGTTACATGGATTTAGGTAAAATGATTGAACTTCCTTAAGACTCGGTTTCTTCTTAAATAAAAACAGTTGTATGGATAACTATTTACAACTTTGAGAAGCGACAGGAGAGAAGGAAAGGTGGGAGCTGGCTCCCTGAAACTAATAAGGGGGTGTACGGTCTGTAGAAAATTTTAAAAAATAGCCCAGCCCCATGCAGACAATTCCAAAATGTATCAGTGATAAACTGCCCGTCCCCAGGGACAATGCAAAAGAAATGAAAGCAGCGTAGTCTGCCCACCTGCAAGGGTGAAGGGAAGGAGCAGGAGAACACAGGATGGGTTGAGTCTTCTATTCACTTCTGGTCCAGGAACAGCTAACCTTCACTGAATATTTTCTCTGTGCCTGGCCCCATGAGGAAACACGTTAGTCACTTCCTCCTTGCCACAGTTCTATGAAGCAGGTACTAACTACTGTCACCGTTCTGTAGTCAGGTGTCACCTGGAGGCTGCCAGCAGGTACTTGTCGAATCAGGGGCATGCTGGCCATGACCCTGACACGCACTCTTGCCACTGCACTCTTGCCACCGTGAAGCCACACTACAGCTTCTGAGCTTCAGAGGGGAGGGGGACGGAGCAGAAAAGGTGGGGGTCTCTCGATGGAAGAGAGTCCTCTTGGAGACTTTGGATCCTCAGGCCTGATTCACAACAGCACAAGAAATAACCATTTAGAAGGCAAGAGCATCTGGTTATATCCCTTAGGAAAATAAACTAGTCTCATTTCCCAGGATCCAAGAAATGGGGATGAGCAAGCAGCCTTGCCAAAATTACTGCAGGTAGCTGACTCAACGTACCGTGTGTGTGTGTGTGTGTGTGTGTGTGTGCGTGTATGTGCGAGCGCATGCGCATGTGCACACGTGTGCATATCCAGCACGCCAGCAGCACCTGACCTGTGCCAGCATCATGTGCCCTAGCAGCCCTGGCCTGATTTCCCCAGGGCTGCTGACCTCCCCGAGGAGGGCAGGCACCCACTGCAGGGGCCGGCAGAGAGCAGAGCCCTTCAGGCAGCCCACAGCCGGCTGAGTGTGCCCCTCGGCTCTAGTGTGCATGTGGCTATCAATCAAGCACTAATTAGATTTTGCCACACTGAACGCAACCCCTCTGTTGCCCTCATTTGCCAGGCCTGGATGCGTAAGAAAGACAGAGCATTCCCACTGAAAACACAAGACTTCTTTGCTTTGAGCTTTGTGCCCTGCTTTGGCCCTCAAAGCACAAGACAGCCACGGAGAGAACGTTCTCTCGGGGTCCGGGCTGTATGACAATACCCTGCCATTATGCCAGTGATGGGGATGGAAAGGGCACGGGGAGAGAGGGGATCTGTCCTTATCATATTGGAACACATGCTAACAACCCAAAGCCTATGGAAAATAGAACAGCAGTTCAAAGAAATTACGCTTTAGTATGAAAATGTAATTAACCTGCCAGAAAAGCATCGAAATCTTCACAGACGCCCGCGCACACAGAAGCCTATGCAGACTAAGCACCCGTTTGATTTTAGTAAAACCAATTCGGCCTTCACCTGAGGCTACACATATGTCAAGCTGGGTGGCTTATAAGGGAGACCTCTGGAGACGTGTGAATTATGCCTTCACAAAGATTTTAATTTTAAATGTTATCGAGCCCCGTGAAAATGCAACCTAATACTCAGGTTATATAGAAATGCCAATGTTCCCTTTCAGTGTGACCTGAAATGCTTTATATTTTACATTTCCACACATTATGCTTAAGTTAAATACATTTTGATGACCCGTGGAAATGGAAGTGCTATCAGAAAACCAAACAAGGCTGAATTTTTATTTATTTTAAACCACTGGAACTCTTTTCTCGAGGGACTCTTCCTGACACCTTTAAAAAGCCAGAGATATCAATGATTCCAAAATTATGTTATGACTGAAAATTTTTAGTCTTAAAAAAAGTTATGTATTTTAGACCACAGTTGGCAAACGTTTTGGTCAAGCGCCAGATAGTGAGTATTTTAGGCTCTGCAAGCCATGCAGTCTCTGTCATGACTTCTCAACTCTGCCACTGGAGCATGCAACAGTCACAGTCAACACATGAACGGATGGTCGTGGCTGTGTTCCAATAACACTGTATTTATAAAACCTGACAGTAGGCTGGTTTGGTCCATGGGACATTATTTGTCAACCTCTGACCTAGACTAGACTAAAAACAACGTGGGAATCTGTGTTGTTTATATATATATATATATATATATATATATATATATATATATATATTGGAAACGGATACTTCAGAGCAAAAAAGAAAAAAGATCTCTAAATAAGCAATTCTTTGTATCCAAGTGGATAATGTTAGATGTGGCAAATGTTTCTAGAGTTTCTGGAAGTTGCTAATCTTTATCAAGAAGCAGAAGACTTGAGGGTGTTTATCCTTTCTTGCACACAACATATTAGCAGGTGTTAATGCTGAGCACAGCTGGAAACCGAGCCACGAGCCACGTCCCATGCGTGACTCAAGATGGCTAGAGAAAGTGTTCTTACAAGGGAAGGAATGGATTCATTTGGCCAGGAATGGATCTCCACAGGCCCAAAGCACCTTAAAAAAAAAAAAAAAAAAGGTCACCACTGCTACTTAAGAGCACAATTGATTCGCTCAACTTGAAAAGGGCACTTGAAAATGCTGTGTACACATAACAGTAAGGGAGTGGGGGAAAAGCAGGATATATTTTTCTCAAATGATGCAAAAGAATTTTTGCTTTCACAGGTTGAAGGAAAATTAATTGAAATGTAATCTTTAGATCAGGAATGGTAACTATTTAAATGTCAAAAGGGAATACAACCTGAAATGAAAAAAAAAGAAAAGATGCCATACAGGGGTAGGTTGAGCCTGTGCAAATGAAGTCAGAGGTGTGCAGTCAGGTCTGAGCAAATGCTCAAGGCAGGTAGAAAGGACAGGTGCGCTGGACTTTTAACACATATATCAGGATGCGTACATTCAAAACACTGTTTGGCCTCACTGCTCACTGTCCTGGGTGGCAAGGCCAGCATGCTATCCTCATTCCAGAAGGTCAACCAGATGAAACTCAAACTCTCAAGGTTTGCTGCTCGAGCTCTTTCTGGAGCACGAGAGGGTATGAATAACGATCTCAGTTCCCAAAGATTTTATATCACCACCTGTGTGTCTCGTTTTTAAAAAGGTACTACTGTGACAATGTAGCAATTCGATACTAGATTAAATAGCCCATCTGATAATATGATGGAAAATGGAGAAAGGAAAAAAAAGAAGAGAAAGTACTATATAGTAATTGTTAATTTGTAAGATTTAGGAATAAATAGGTAACTTGCCTGAAAAAGAAATTTATGAACTAAAGAGATTACTTATATAAAAATGGATGTGTCCATAGGAAGAGGTCTTTTGCTTGTGAGGGGCACAGCTCTCCCCACTCCCACCAACTCAAATGAGGCTTGAGCAGTATACACCAGTGCTGGGGCTCTCAGTAAATGCAGATTACACAGTGGTCCAGAGCCTACTCTCACCTCCTCTCAACTGCCCTCTTTGGAGACTCCATCTTCCCTATCCCCTGAAGTCCCAGAAGGTACCCTCCTATTTTTGCCTATCAGTTTAGCTATCTAACTGAAGAAATATAGCAAAGTAGAAGTGCCTGGGTGGCTCAGTTGGTTAAGCATCCAACTCAGTTTTGGCCCAGGTCCTGATCTCAGGGTCATGCAATCAAGTCCCATATCAGGCTCCGCACTGAAGGAAAGATCCTCTTTCCTTCTCCCTCTGCCCCTCCCCACTTGTGCTTGCGCCCTCTCTCTCTCTCTCTCTCTCTCTCTCAAATAAATAAATAAATAAATAAATAAATAAATAAATAATCTTTAAAAATTTTTAAAAAGTAAACTATACAGCAAACTATGGGACTTTTTGCAAACCGCATCTTGAAAGCCACACTGACTGCTTATCGATTCTTTGGGAATGAAGTTGAGGTCTAGGATGAGATACATGAATGCTTCACTTACTCTTGTTCAGCTGGGGTTGGAAGGAGGCCCTAGGCTTACACATCCATTTGCCCTTAGGAAGAAGAGATCTGCCCCTAGACCTGCTAGAACCTTCCCAGCAGGAGGTGGCAACATGGATTTCATACCCAGCTTCACTTCCCTACCCACCAGAGTCCAACATATAGTACCATATGTTGAAAGCAAACTGAAATGTTAAGAGTGAGTTGAAGTGCTGGAGAAGAATAGAGAAACATTTTACCATTGAGATAAAACAACTGAAAATATTTCACCAGAGCATCAACATTCGGCCTTCAATTTTTTGTTTGCCTTTCTATGGTGACTGTCTTAGGGTCCTCGTGGCCTTAGGTGCCATATATGTGCTAACTACTTCCCCATGTATATGTTCAGTCCATCTTCTCTCTGGAACTCCAGACGGGTACCACCAGTAGCAATTCAGCGCCTTCCTTTGTATATCGTCAGGAGCTTAATCTTTTTTTTTTTTTTTAAAGAGTTTATTTATTTATTCATGAGAGACACACAGAGAGAGGCAGAGACAGGGAGAAGCAGGCTCCTCACAGGGAGCCCGATGAAGGACTCGATACCCAGACCCGGGATCATGCCCTGAGCTAAAGGCAGACGCCCAATCACTGAGCTACCCAGGCGTTCCAGGAGCTTAATCTTAAGGGGCCTCCCGAACCCCCTCCTGATCCTATGCCCACCCTGAACTTCTCAATCATTGGCAGCATCTTCCTTCCAGGTGTCTTGGCCAGAAACTCTGGAGTCATCCTTCATGCTCCTTTCTCTATCATACTATGCATCCAAGATGTTATTAAATCCCATACACTCAATTTCAGGATATTTCCAGAACCTGACCTTTCCTTACTACTCACCACCCTCAACCTCCATACAGCCGGACCTTGGCCCAAGCTGCCAAACCTGTGCTCTGAATTACTGTGTCTTACTGGTCTCAACCAGTCTCACACAGCAGCCTGGGAGACCCTGTTAAAATGAAGGTCAGACTCTGTCACCCTTCTGTCCCTACCCCTCTAATGACTTTCCATTGTCTTCAGGGCAATAGCTCAAATCCTAACAGCCCAACAGGCCACTCTACTCTCTGACCTCACTTCTGATAGCTTGGGACTCCCCCTCCATCCCATAAATGCTGCCCTCCTGGTTGCTTCCTCTGCCTAGTGCCCTTTCCCACAGAAAGCTGTACTGGCTGGCTCATACTCTCCCAGGTACAGGCTTGACCAGTTCTCTGTTGCCGTGTAACAAATTACTATGAACTCTGTGGCTTAAAACAGCCCCAGTTAACATCTCACAGTATCTGTCAAGGCCCAAGTGTGGCTTACCTCCATCCTTGGTTCCAGGTCTCAAAAGGCTGCCACCACAGTGTCCTCTGGACAACTTTCCTTGAGAAGCTTGGGGTTCTCTTTTGAGTTCCTGTGGCTGTTGGCCAAATTCAGTCCCTGGGGCTGCAGGACTGAGGTCCCAGGTTTCCTGCTGGCTGCAGGCTGGGGCCACTCTCATCCACCAGAGGCCACATGGCCTTCTCACAGCCAGCAGGAGACTCTCTAACCCCAGTCTGCAGAGATGCGGTCTTAGATAACATCATCTAATAGCTCCAGCAGGATATACCACTTTCACCATGCTCTGTGAGCCTCACCACCCAATACAAGGGTCATCCTCCAGCCCTGCCTAGCATACCCTCTAAAATGCTACTGCCTCATCCTATAACACACATCTATCCCCTAGCCTTCAGTTTCCTGAATACTACTTTTAACCACTCAAAATATCAAATATGTATTATTTATCTTCTGTATTTCTGCTCCATCTCATGGAAATAGAAGGCTCTCAAGGACAGAACTCACTGTTTTTGTTTCCTACCATAACCCCAGCTGTAGAAGAATAGGCTCAGAGCAGGTTACCAATAAATATTTATGGCATGAATAAATGATTTACTCTGTAGGGTTGCTTTAAAACCATCAGCATGTCAACATCTCTGGTTCCACCGCTACCCTGCAAATTACCATGTCCTCTTCTTACTGTGGTTGCATTGCGTCTTTTAGTCACAGAAGATGAAGCTAAACGCTCTTCTTCTCATGGTATGAAGCTCTGTAGTTTTAGCTTATTTATAGTTTTATCAGCCAACTATGTGGCAAGAACTCCACAGTGAATATTTCCAAAACCAGCATTTCTATACTTATGTGAAAACAGATCTGTTCACTGTCTGGTTCCCAGGCTCAGAGATGGCTTTTAGGTTTGTTTGTTTGTTTGAATCTTAAAAAAATTCTTCAGTCAAAAAAATGAATGGAGGTAATAGGAAGTAAAAGCCAAACTCCCTTTGAATACTGACTGAGAAAACCAGGAGCATGTGATTTAAACAAGGAAGTATGGTATTCAGAAGCAATGAACAACCTATCACTACAGTAGTAAATGTGACAGATCCATTATCCATCTCATTTAAAGGGAGTATTGCTTTTTGCAAGGGGTAGGTGAATGGGCAAAGCCAAATGCTATAAAAGTGAAATACAACTCCATGTAAAATACACACTGGGTATCCATTTACCCCATGTGCCTCTAGTTAGCAAAGCTGTTCGGATGATAAGAAAAATGTATAGGCACTTAAAGCAAAACTTATAAACTTGCAACAGCAAGTTAATAACAAATTGATTACTTACCTGACATGCAGCCTAAAACCACTTATCCATAGTCTCCATTAAAATGAACCAAACTCTACTCAGGTGATCACAGATCATACAAAGCAGCCTGATTTTCTCTTTAATCATGTTCAAGGTTTCCCCACTCTTGCTTATTTTACTAGCGCCACTACTATTAACGTAACTCAAGGAACGCAATTCATTTCTAAATCTCCCTTGCCACTGATCAATAAACATTCACTTCTGACTTCCTGGCTCGTTCCTGCTTCTGGCTTCTCCGCTTTAACCATAATACAGTTTCCAGGTTAATCTGCCAGGAACAGTGATTCTGGCAAGTAATTCGTCTGGTCACAAAGTGAGGGCAGCTCCCTATGGTCTAGCACACCAAGTTCATAGCCTTTACTTAACCCGGGGTCAGTTTGGTTTCCATGTTAATTGCCAAGACTCTGCACACTTGACTCCAGTCCTCATCTGGTCACTACTGGCCCTGGAGCAACTGGCTCAAAGAATACAGATCAATGAATGAAAACCACAAACAGTAAACCCTAAGCCCTACCTACTGACTGTAGTAACATCTCTTTATATGAAGAAGAGACTACTGCTCTTTCCTATAGAAATACAGTAGGGTTGAGAAGGAGAAAGCCTGTCAAACATAGAGCCTCAGCCTCTCAAAGTAAAAAGTGTGGAGGTACATTTGGCATTTCCCAAGTATCTTAACTGAACCTTCTGTGGAGGGAGAATTCTAACAGTCCCCAGGAATTCCCAACCCCGTACACACCCTGCATAAATCCCAGGACAGTAAATATAATGGATTTTACTGCTATGCTTAGGTAATGTTATACAGTGCCTTAATTTTAAGATAGGAAGATTACCTGGATGGACTTCGCCTGATCTCATGAATCCTTTAAAAGCAGAGAGTTTTCTTTGGCTGGTCGCAGAAGAGAAACTAAAGAGATCAGAAGTAAGAGGGATCTGATACGAGATTCTGCTGGAGCTGGTGAGAGGGCACTTGAGAAGGCCTAGGGCAAGGAAATGCCAGTGGCTTAAAAAACTTCTAGGAACTGATGGCAGCCTTTGGCTGATAGCCAAGACATATGGACCTCAATCCTGCCCAAAACCATGAATAAGCTTAGAAACCAATTTTCTGGGGCACCTGAGTGTCTCAGTGGTTGAGCGTCTGCCTTTGGCTCAGGTCGTGACCCAGGGTCCTGGGATCAAGTCCTGCATCAGGATCCCTGCAGGAGGCCTGCTTCTTTCTCTGCCTATGTCTCTGCCTCTCTCTGTGTGTCTCTCATGAATAAATAAATAAAATCTTTAAAAAAAGAGAAAGAAACAGATATTCCCGAAAGTTTCAACCAAGAACACAGTCCAGCCAGCACCCTGAGTGTCAGACTGTGTGGGAGCAGATAACCCAGTTG
This sequence comes from Vulpes lagopus, assembly GCF_018345385.1. Classification (NCBI taxonomy): domain Eukaryota; kingdom Metazoa; phylum Chordata; class Mammalia; order Carnivora; family Canidae; genus Vulpes; species Vulpes lagopus. The sequence continues at coordinate 71,399,819 of NC_054832.1, forward strand.
ATCCATGATAGACTTTTGAGCAATACCATTGTGAACTAAGAAACAGTTGCTTGTGGAAATTTGTTACACAGCAACAGAAAACTAATACGCTTTCCTGTAAGCCAGCCATAAAAATAACATAAAATAACATCACATAAAAATAACATCACCCTGAAAGTACCTCCCATCAATTCCAGGATTGTCAATTGTCCTCATGGGCTAAATGTGTACTGAATGAGTGAAAAAGAAAGAAAAGTATAAGAAGCGTTAAAGGAAATCTCTATCCTTCCTATGAAACCATGAAATCAGAGGACGAGCAGGACATACACATCTTTAATGATAGTGACTTCTCAGAAATGTTAAAAGAGGAATCAGCCCTTCTGCAATATTTTACTAATGTTCACATCAATAAGAGTAACATCAACATTATAACTTATTTAGGCTTCTATGATATATATTAGGAAAAGCGTTCATCTTTTATTCATCAAAATGGTAATTGATTATCTACTATATCCTTTGTAAGTGCTTATTGATGAATTCCAAGGAATGCTAAGATACACATGCCATCCACATAGTGTTAGAAAAAGTAAATATCAGAGGATGTTTGCCCATTGCTTTTCTTAAGAAAAAGATATGTATTTCTTAGATAGGTATTGTTAAAATATAAACATTTAGCATTTCCTTTTGCTTTTATAACAGTCGGCTGTTATTTCGATTTATACACATTTGTTTCTACTCCATATGAGGCTCTGTGCTAGCCACCAAAAACAGATAAGTAAGCCAGCCCCTGCTTTCCAGTAACCCTCAAACTCTTAGGAGAGAGGGGAAAAAAAAGTCTATTAAGAATTAAAACAAAGAGTGGCTCACTTGGTTAAATGTCTGACTCTTGATTTCAGCTCAATTCATGATCTGAGGGTGTGAGATTGAACCCTGCCTGGGGATCTTTAAGGGTGGGTGGGAGTGGAGCCTGCTTAAGATTCTCTTTCCCCCTCCCTCTGCCGCTCCTCACCCTTGCTCACAAGCACACACTTTCTCAAAAAAAAAAAAAAAAATTTTTTTTAAAGAATTAAAACAATTTCAACCAATACAATATTATTTACTGGTATGTGTGATATATAAGATGTAGTATAGTCTGGGAATTACACAATGTTTGATGTGATGGTGGTGAGTGATCAATTAAGAAAGTGTATATTTCATTTATTTGTTTGGGTTTTTCAGATTTCACAAATTAATGAAGTCATATGGTATTTGTCTTTCTTTGACCGACTGTACTTAGCATAATATTCTCTAGGTCCATCCATGTTGTCAGAAATGGGAAGATCTCATTTTTTTCATGGCCAAGTAATATTCCATTGTGTGCATGCATATGTAAGAGTGTGTGTGTGTGTCCGTGTGTGTGTACCACTTCTATATCCATTCATCTAGATGGCTATTTCGGTTGCTACCATATCTTGGCTTATTTACAATGGCCAATAAGGATACTGCAATAAACATGGGGTGCCTATCTTTTTGAATTAGTGTTTTTCTTTTCTTTTTTTATTATTTTTTTAAACTTTTTTTTAAGATTTTTTATTTATTTATTCATAGAGACACACACAGAGAGAGAGAGAGAGAGAGAGAGAGGCAGAGACACAGGCAGAGGGAGAAGCAGACTCCTTGCAGGGAGCCTGAAGTGGGACTCGATCCCGGGTCTCCAGGATCACACCCTGGGCTGAAGTGGCACTAAACCTCTGCGCCACGGGGGCTGTTTTCTTTGCAGAAGTACTCAGTAGTTGATTTACTGGATCATATGTATTTCTATTTTTAAATTTTTGAGGAACCTCATAGTACTTTCTCAATGGGTAAAATGGGTGATAGAGAGTGGGTACTACAGGCTTCCAGTTATGGAATAAATAAGACAGGAGGATAAAGGCACAGCATAAGGAATATAATCATTGTTACTGTAATGGAGTTGTATAGTGATAAATGGTAGCTACACTTGGGATGAGCATAGCATAATGCACAGAATTGTTAACTCACTATGCTGTACGCAGTAAACTAAAGTAACACTGTGTGTCAACTGTATTTCCATTAAAAAATTGAATGAAATAAAAGAAAAAAAAGAGTAAAATAAAGTCAGAATTTTGAAAAAAGTGTGTATCTCCATCCATCCAAGATTTTTTTTTTTAAGATTTTATTTATTTATGCTTGAGAGACATATATAGAGAGAGGCAGAGACACAGGCAGAGGGAGAAGCAGGCTCCACGCAGGGAGAAGCAGGCTCCACACAGGGAGCCCAACATGGGACTCCATCCACGGTCTCCAGGATCACGCCCCGGGGCTGCAGGCAGCACTAAACCGCTGCACCACCAGGGCTGCCCCCATCCAAGATTATTAAAGAGTTACACAGAAACACAGAAGCATGTAATTAAGGGCAGTTCTGATACTTGTTGTATGCCTAAGGATTGTGACCAGTGGCCTTTTTTTTTTTTAATTAAAGAAAACTAGCTTTTCATGAAATACTTCTATCTGCTGTCACCTGCTTACATATGAAAGGTAGTTGACAGTTCTTAACCTGCCACAATCAAGTTCTCCCACGTTTAAAACAATAGTCTGAGTACCACAAAATAGTGTCCCATCCATGGGAACAGAATACGACTTAGTTCACGAACTTCTAAAATTCTCCAAATAGAAATAATATAAATTTTAATTTTAATATAAATTAAAATCAAACTGACTGGGATCCCTGGGTGGTGCAGCGGTTTGGCGCCTGCCTTTGGCCCAGGGCGCGATCCTGGAGACCCGGGATCGAATCCCACGTCGGGCTCCCAATGCATGGAGCCTGTTTTTCCCTCTGCCTGTGTCTCTGCCTCTCTCTCTCTCTCTCTCTGTGACTATCATAAATAAATAAATAAATAAAAATTTAAAAAAAAAAAATCAAACTGACTTCCTAGAAACAGAGTAGAGCATATGAGTTTGGGACCTAAATCAAACATACCAAACCTTTCATTCTTTACCCAGCAATGAAAATGACAATAACTATGTAACTGAAGAGACAGTGATTATAATAGAAAATACTGAACATTACAATTTTGGAACACACACACCCCCTGAATATCTATCATACCAGTCTTGTTGGGAGGAAATAAAAATCTTAATTCCTATTAGCGTACAAAGATTTTTCTTAAGTGAGAAATTTCCCCCCAGGATAACGCTTATCTTATTTGGCATTTATTTTTCAAAAAGAATGAGCTATGACTCTTCACACAAGCTGTTTTCAAATTCCACCACTAAAAATTATTCCTAAAAGAAATTTCTTAAACTTGGTTGTCAGATGTTTCACATCTGCTGTCTGAGCTAGACAAAGTCAGGGATGTAGAACATAGTGTTTAGAAAAACAGTCGGCACATAATGAGTGCATGAGTGAAGGCAATGAAGCAAACAATACCTAACCCAAGCCCTGAGTTTATATATAAGCTGTAGAGATGTGGCTAATAAACACATGGAAAATCTAAAAGTGATTAAATCTAAAAGATATAATTTTATAAAAAATAACACTATCACAGAGAACGGTACCCTTAGATATTAAGATGGTAAATTTCACGTGATGTGAGTTTTTTATTTTTTTACTATAGTTGAAAATAAAACAAGAAAAAAATCCAGTAATTCGAAACTAACTGTGAGATCACAAAACAATATGTGCTATAAATTCAAGTGAGAGTTTTGTCTTTAAAGGAGGCACCAGATGAGCCTCCAGTTTTGCTGACTACAAAATGCATTACCATTACTTAGCCAAGTGAAGAAAGGGGGTGGGGACTCTACGCCAGGGTGAGAGCAGAGGCAATGAGCAGGGTTTGCAGAAAAGCATTCAAGATCTCAAGTAAATCAATAGGGCTGAGGAAGAGGATTCCAAGCTGGAGAACAGAAATGGCTGGTCAGGTAAATCAGAGCTCGCCGATGGCAAGAGGTGAGCATCCACCATTTAGTCCCCTGTACCTTTTAGTCCCCAAGTCTACGGGAGTTAGTAAAAGGTTTGTAAGAATAAAGGTGACATGAAGACAATTTTATCAAGACGCACCTGTAGGCAACACACCAGGTAGACTAGAAAGAGAACACCTGAGGCAGAGTCACCAACTAGAGACAGCTTCAGCGATGGTATGTGATGAAAGAAGACGGGCACTTGACTTGAAACTCGGGAAAGACAGAGAAAAGAGCACATGTAAAAAAGTCAAGGAACCATGATAATGAATGATGAATGCTGTGGGGTTCAGGTGATTTTCCACGGCTTTCCAAAGACAGTTCCTTAGTAACAGGAGCTCAGTGGTATTCTAGCAGAAAAGCTAGCAGAGGATGCTGGTTTCGCAGGAAGATCCAGAGATCCACTTGTGACCACGTGAACTGAGTTCGGAGTAGCTGATCCATTAAGTGCATCAAGCAAGTGACATAAAGGTTGAGATCATCAATGTGCAAAGAATAGGTGCAATCAGGCGTGGGCGTGATGTTCCGGATGCAGAATGACCAAATGGCTGAGCCATGTGCCCCGGTGCAGGTGCACATGGCAGTCACAGGAAGTGGGGGACAAAGAGGACGGGAAGTGGGGGAGTTGAGCACCTCTGATCTAGCAAGTCAACAGAAAACAGAGCAGCAAGTCCCAAGGACCTGAGGCCAGGGAAAAAAGGAATGAAAGTGGCGCAGATCTGTAGATCAGGATGGCAAACCTCCAGGAAGTACCAGAGAGAGGCGGTGCCGAGGGAGGGCGGAAGGCAAGGAAAGTCCAGGGTGAGCACAAGCAGGACAGCAACACACAGATATGTTGTGAGGTACAAGGCAAAGAGGGGACTCCACGGTGGAGATGAGGGAGTCAGGGTTCAGCAGGGTAAGAACAACAGTGAGATCAATGTTAACATTCTTTTTAAAATGAAAAATATTCAGCAGCGCCCAAATGTTCTTCCCCAACCCTTCAACAAAGGAACATTCAATGCTTCTATTTTTATCCTCAAAATATTACTGGCTCTGTAATAATGAACTATGCTTAAGCACACTAGTGTTTCAGGCTGGGTTTCAGGATTATTAAGCAAGTATTTAGAACCAAATACTGAACTTCAGCAGCACATATATAACCCAGGGAGTGTGAATCTATTACGCTCATATGCTAGTAACTGTTCTGGAGAAGCTGAAAGAGAGTTAAAAGAAATTAAGTCCTACTTTGACATTAACATTTTTCTCCCCAAATTCTCAAATTGGTGACCAACCACACTAACCTCCTACAGGAAGAAGCTATTTTAATTTTTTTTTAATTTTTATTTATTTATGATAGTCACAGAGAGAGAGAGAGAGAGAGGCAGAGACATAGGCAGAGGGAGAAGCAGGCTCCATGCACCGGGAGCCTGATGTGGGATTCGATCCCGGGTCTCCAGGATCGCGCCCTGGGCCAAAGGCAAGCGCCAAACCACTGCGCCACCCAGGGATCCCAGGAAGAAGCTATTTTTAAAAAAAAAACACTAAAATCTCAATATTCATTACACACATGAAATAGCCTCTCAAGTATTACAAGTGAGCAGTCATTTACCGAAACAAGTATAAAATGTACAAAGAGAGAATTCCTCTATTACTGTTTGATGGGAAATGACCTCTTCGAAGATTTACAAAGGATCATTGCTTGATTAGTATCAGTTTGAAGAAAAGAGAGAGGGAAAAAGAGAACACAGATTAATTACAATCTCAGGAGGTCTCTGGTGCCCCTGGTTGGTCACTGCCCTGCCTCAGTGGCTAGAACCATAGCCCTGGCTCCACGGCCTCCAGGGACAAGGCTGAGGACACCAGAGGAGGAAGCAAACATGGTGCCCTCCAAGTACACCCCAGATACAGCCGCACTTGTACACCCTAGCCCTCAAACCTCACAACAAGAATCCTACCAAACACAGACCATGATGTCAAAGCTCAGGGAACTAGTACTTACCTCTTCCCCAGACAGGCAACAACTGCTGGACTAGAGGGGATGAGAATTCCTTCACCATTTGAAATCTTCCAGAATGCTCATGCTTCCAAAAGATGTAGGGCATCTCATTCTTCTATAGCCTTTACCGTTTTCAAAGAAAAGAATTCTACTGACAGTTTCCATTTCCCACTCCTTTAGGTTCACTCCTGGAATATCATTTCAGTATTGTTTGAAAATGCTCCCTACCATCACCAGTATTTCCTCTTTGTAACTCTTCCACCCGACCTTCTCCGACTCTTAAAGTGCGTTAGCATTAGGGTTGTCCAACAACATCAGCCTTTGACATGTGTCAAATGTGTGTATACACCAGTCTCCTCAGTTCAAGCTGTAAGACCTGAAGACCCTATGGACTGTAAATTTAACAAATTCTCTCCAGTATTTGTGAAGCCACAAAGCACTGCACATTCAGTTGGACATTGGCCACTGTAATAAATCGGACCTCCACAGCCATCATTTGGCAGAATGGTGCAGTCTAGTGTAAGACAGGAGATGCAGTATTTTGAACTGCCCAAGCAGTGGTTGCCTGACTTGACATAAGTCATGTTCTCACAAAAGTGAATCTGCACATGATACAAGTTGAAGACTAAGAAATGTGAACACAAGTCCGTGTGTTCTACAGTAAGATGTGCGAATGATTTCCTTCTTCAAATCTCTGCTCTAAGTGGGTTCCTAAAGTTGAAATGGCAAGGAAGCCATTCTGATTATCTTGGGTTTGTTAACCGGTGACCACACGCTTCATGAGGATTCTTGGTATACACAGTCTTAACAGAAAGAATACACGTGCATGGAAGTACAAGACTTCATTTTATATCTGGAAGTTAATGTCCGGGCTCCTACAACCTCTCTGTGCCTCAGTTTCTTTATCTATGAAGTGGGCCCTCTTCAGAATTGCCACAGAAACATACAAATAATTTCTGAAAATGTGGAAGTCCTAGGAGACTGGATTATTAAGATTTTACAATAAAGCTTATAAATATAGTATGGGTTAGATCAGGAAAACAGTTCAATTCGTTGATTTGGTGACTATAGAGTACCCACTGGGTGTCAGGCACTGCTCTCTAGGCCCTGGGGATAGAGCAGTCAACAGACAGACCTTCCTGCCCTCATGGAGCTTACCATGCACCTCTACTAGAAAACATTCTCACCGAAGAGCCACGCAGCAGCAAGGGAGAGTGTGATCATGCTGTGACAGAGGGGACAGCGCTGTGCAGCCCTAATTACTGCTGATGTACCCAGAATTGCTTTGGGCGGCTAGAGAATGCAATTCTAGTGTGCTCTGAACCACACAAGAAGGCAGACTCAGGGCTATGCCTCCCCCTGTAATAAACGTGGTAATAACTATTCTAATTGCACAGACGTACACCACACTGACTTACTGTCAGATTACAATTAATTCACTTCACTAATTTTTAAAATAACTTTTTAACAGACTATTAAGCTTCAACTTCTAACTAATTAAAGCTGCTTAAAAGGAGAGCTTTATTTCACCCAGTTAACTCATTATTTCCTAAAACTAAATGGTGTAAGTGTTATATAACCTCTTTACTACTCAGCATATTTAATGGATACAACAGTTTGAGGGCCTTGTTTCAATTAATCCACATAGTATTTTGCCCTTGTCTCATGAGAATTTCCAAGTGCTACCTGATTTTAACCAGAACTGGTACTCCTCTAACAAATATCCATGAATCTCTGAAATCTGCTGGGGGACTGAGTTGTGTTGGCTTGAAGCTAAGCGACAGCTGAAATATTTCAAATTGGCTTTTATTTTGTGACTCTGTTGGGTGAGGTCTATAATTTGCAAAATTACTAAGCTGATTAGTTTGCAATTCTAATACCCACAGTCTGGCCAACTAATGTCCATCCAATTGAGAAATTCGTACAGGGACTTACTTTCATTCTTTTGTTGCAATCCTAACAGCTTCTTTATTTACCTGGTAGCCACTGCTTTCCTATGGGGATTTTAGCATATAGAGGTTTGCTGTGTAAAATATTTATTTTTTCACTTCATTCAAAGGTAGCTTTGATACACTAAGGTGAGCTTATAAAGCATAAACTATTATCACAGGTACAATATATTTTCTGTATGTCCACAGAAATTTTCTAAATAAGGCTATTGGTTAGCTTATAAAGGGCTGGGCATACAGCTGTATAGACTGTAGGTGATGCAGAGGAATGTCATGACCATGGTGGTCTCTGTGAGTGGCACTCTAGGACCATATATGATTCATCTGTACAAGTGTATATGGTACCTCTGAGCACTTAAATGTCTAGGTATGAGTCCAGGCTGCTACAGAAAGTAATTTCCAGGTAGCATAGTGCTTTAGGCAAGCCCCTACCACCTCGAAAAGCTATATAAGTACCAGACAAATAGTAGTCATAGTCATTGGGTCAAATACCTCCTGTCAAAGAGTAAATGTATATTCACACGATCAAACCACATAAAGAAGAAATCAGGGACCATTATATTAATTTTTTCAGAGAGACAGTCCACCAGCATAGCATTTAAGAGAATGGAATTCTAGAATCAGTCTGATTATGTGCAAATCCTTTTTCACTATTATTAATAGTGCCTGACCATCATAAACACTGTTTAAGTGTTCAGATTTAGAATGAGTATCATTGGGTGAGAAAATCAAAGCAGAGAAAGATTAGATAACTTGTCATGGGTTTCAGAATTAGCCAGTGATTTATTCCAGAATGGAAATAACACCTCTTGATTTACAGGAAAGAGTCTTCATGAGACCACAGTGTTCTACATCCCAACTTTCTGATGAAGGTAAAACCCATAACTTGAAGTAATTCTGATACCTGAAAAGCAAACTCCCATGCACCTGAGTGCTTTGATTACTGACACGGGTCATCCTTCACAGGCCACCAGGGCTGATACACAGGGCATTCCAAAGCCATGTGCCGGGGGCTGACATTTATTTACCAGCCACCCCTTCTCACCTAGTAGACAAATAACTCCAATTTACACAATCAGCCGTCAATAAGACTTCCAATCCTAGATGGGAATAATGGTCCGAAAGCTCTCTTGCCCTGCCCCAGCGAGGTGTCTACTGCTTTCATTCATGTTCTTTAAATATCAGCCGATCCCTGGTGTGCTACGCTCATACCCTGGAAAATCATGTCATCCATTTCAGTGCAAACAGTGTCTGTTCCGGGTGCCCTGAGGGAGAGGGGTGTATTCTGAAGATGAAAGCATCACTCAAAGTCTCAGGAGCCGAAAAGAGCCAGGCCCATTTCCACAGTGTGAAGTGGGGCAGCCAGAAATCATAAAAAGGCCTGGCATGCTAATGAACAGCTGCTTTTTCTCTATTTCAATTCTCCTACAAGGATCCGGGGAGATTTGGTAACTGGTTTTGACGCAGATTGTAGCTTTTAGATAGTGGAAAACAATAGGACACACAGGAAACAAGTTCCTCACCCCCATCTCGACCTAGTGTCCTGGAAAGTGCCGTCCCACCCCATCAACTCTGGCACACAGGGGGTGCACACATTACGTAGGCATGCCACAGCCGTTCAGAGTACCTCTTAAACCATTCCAGAGAGGCCGCTGTACTAGCATCACCTAACCAGTTCCCCTCACTTGCGAAATGAGACAGGGAGAGCTCAGTGGGAAGAATTAAAATGTGCATAGCCAAATATCCAGGTGAACTAGAAGGGTGAATGAACTAGAAACAGTCCTGCTGTGTGAACACAATCTGTGTACAAAGCAGCCAAATCCCAAATAGGTCACACAATATCTGTCTCTGCGTGACATTGACATTTTACCCACCATTCTCATTACAGTTGCTTTGGGCTAGAAAATCAGGAAAAAGCACCCAAACCCTGTTTCTTAACAACTTAATAAAAATGCATACGTTCTATTTTTAAACCAATTAACATCTGTGATTTTAAAATGTCTTCATCATAAATGCAATTAGTGTAATAACATGGATCGAGGATAGAGCATGGTATCTAGGAAGAAGGAATAACATTACTTTCAGCCCAATAACATTACTTGTTCTAATTTGCCACCTGATTGTAAGGGTCAAATCATAAATTACATGTCTTACGGAAGCAAAGAAAGCAAGAATCTACTTCTCTGCGTGGTAAACACAAGGAGGCTAAGGCTTGGAAAATTTACACAGTGTTTGAGGTCAAATCCTACCAAGAACTGAAGCTAGGCACCCCCCACCCCCATGCTTATTCCCTACCAGACGGACTCAGGGACAAGGAAATATGGGTAATTCTCAGCGCCACTTCCAGACTTAAAGCAGAAGTTAGCCGTCTGCCAACCATCTGGTGATAAGATCACTGTGGGATTACCAAGTCCTGTAGCTAAAATGGAGAATGTTTAGGGAACATCCTCACTTACCAGATGGTTCACGCCAGGAAGTCCTGTGCATCCCAAGTTGTTCCTCTACCAACCACTGCAGCCCAGAACCTCAATGTCACATGTTGGTGACAGTTGGCGACCACTATGGTGAGCAAACTGCACCGGTCAGAGTAACGCCCTCACTTTCCCTATCTGGCTGCAACACTCCCCAGTTTACAGGTGCACCTGCTGCGAGATCTTCCGGTTGTAGCTTCCCTAAGTAGGCAGACGCTACAGGACACTGACCAATCCAAATTGGGGGGGAGGGGACAGAGCGTCACGAAAGAACATTCGCTAGATACTACCACCTATTAAGTGATGGGGTCCACCAAATATCTAACCATGGCAGTCTGTTTTCAGTTTTGGTAAGAGGGGAGATTAGGAGAAGAGTGGGAAACATCACCATGTTTTTTTTTAATATTTGTTTATTTATTTATGAGCGATAGAGAGAGAGACACAGAGACACAGGCAGAGGGAAATGCAGGATCCATGTAGGGAGCTGGACGTGGGACTCGATCCTGGATCCTGTGAGCCAGAGGCAGACACTCAACCGCTGGGCCACCCAGGTCCCATATCATGTTTTACATTAAAAGTGTGGTTCTACTTCCTGCTGGAAAAAACATTTCCACTTAATGTTTATTCACATGATTAAGTTACTGTGCTGTACCCTAAGACTTCCCTATTCCTAGCCCCCTGCTTAAAACAAAAAACTGTGTGCATTTGCCACTAAAATTTATTTTACTGATAAACTACCACAGGCCAACAAGGCAGCCGGAAAAAAAAGAAGGGCAGTAGAGAAAGGAAAAGCATCATGGGTGGACATTTTAAGCCTCATTGAAAAGGAGTTTAAAAATGCTTGTCCTGATCTAGGGGGTGACCATCCAGGAGCACCTGGGTCTCTGTGGGTGTATCAACTTCTCTTCATGAGTATTATTTCAGATACTGGTAAAAATGAAATGCTTAGAGAAAAACAAACTGCTTTTGCTTTTATGTTCAAAAAAATTGTCACAGAATGCTGATGCATTAGCTTTGGGGATAGAATAATTTGTGCCCCAAAGCAGGAAAAAGTAAATGTTTTGCAAGAGCAAAAGAAAAAGAACAGAGAGTGGAGGCAGGTATGGTTTGTCAAAAAAGAGGTGACCTTCAGAGAAGGAGGTCACATGACCTCTCTAGGTGACACAAACCACGGCGGCGAGAGGACAGAGCAGGACTCAGCTGTGAAATTCCTGGTGCCCTTCCCAGTACCCAACAGACCTGCCCGGCTCCTAACACAGCCTATGAAATGGAAACAATTTATTTAACTTAGTTAATAAATTTATTAAATTTATTTAATTACTATTTTAAAAATCGTGTGAAAAGAGTACTAGGGAGTAAAATTCCAAGACTGTGTGCGATCCCACATTGATAAGACTTTCTACACGGATGGTGAGAAGTTCCACAGGGAACACAGGTGACAAAGGCCTTCTGTAGAACACAAAGCCCATGGTGCTTTAGGTTGCCGCCACGCCTCTGCCGAGCAGCATGGGATCTGGGATCTAATAGGTATTAAACACATTTCATGCATTCTGAGGGAAATGGGTTCAGTCTTTGTCTTTTCTGTGGGTTTTTCTTGAAAGATTTTATTTATTTTTTCATGAGACACACAAAGAGAGAGGCAGAGACACAGGCAGAGAGAGAAGGCTCCCTGCAGGGAGCCCAATGTAGGACTCGATCCCAGGACCCCAGGATCACGCCCTGAGCTGAAGGTAGATGCTCAACCTCTGGGCCACCCAGGAGCCTCGAGTTCAGTCTTTGAATCACATTAAGAATCATCTAAGCTCTCTGCATTTTTAACATGACCCCTACATAGGAGGCTCTCACAAGGACAGTCTCCCAGTTCTCTTAGTGTGAGGATGACTCAAGGATCAGTTTACCTCCCTATAGCAGGGCCAGTAAGAAGGCTGGGGATTGCCAGCCAGCCAGGATAACTGTACCCTAATCCCAGGCACTGAAGGTGACACTGTGCAGAATTACCTCAGGGACAAGGGGGAAATGCATTTGCCTGAATTAACACAGTGGTGATATGCTTTCTTCAGCTCCCTCAGGAAATTTCTATCAAAAAATCTCTGTGGGGCAGCCCGCGTGGCTTAGTGATTTAGCGCAGCCTTCAGCCCAGGGTGTGATCCTAGAGTCCTGGGATCCAGACCCACGTCAGGCTCCCTGCATGGAGCCTGCTTCTCCCTCTGCCTGTGTCTCTACCTCTCTCTCTCTCTCTCTCTCTCTCCTCTCTGTGTCTCTCATGAATAAATAAATAAAATCTTAAAAAAAAAAAATCTCTGTGGCCCAGGAGAACGCGAAATTTACAGAAGCCCAGGATTAGATGAAATCGATCTGGCCAATTAAGTCTGTTGTTTCCAAAGGCAGGAGCCCAGTCTTTCCATAAGGTCAGTCCAGTGGCTGCCCAAGGCATGTTGTTACGTGAACTATTAGATGCACAAATAGAAACACATGACTATTTAGGAAATCCCAATACCAGCTCTCCTCCTATGGGTCCCAGATAAAAGAAGTCTGTCCCTTGCTGGAGTAGGTACTTAATCACTTTCAATATGACTTAAGGTACTAGTTACTTCCCATAAATATTTTAATTACATAAAATACTTATATTAAGAATAACAATGGAAAATTTTATCTTTGCTGAATTCTTATAAATATTTTAAGTGACGGCAACTATAAAATAGTCTCAATTTTCTCCTCTGTAAAATCAAGAAGCTGGAGTGAAATCTGCATCTCTATCTTAAGCGTGCCATGATTTCACATGCAAATACAATGCAGCTTCTAGTACAGAGAACAGTCATCAATAATGTTCCCAGGATTGATGGGGAGGCATGATGGCAGCTTTGCCACCTGATCCAGAATGAGTAATATCTGAGACTTAAAATGTAAGCAAAAAGAGGCTAACACACATTTATATGTGTATTAGCAATCACTCAAGGAGAAAAGGCCAGCTGGCTTTTTCTTTTCTTTTCTAAGATTTTATTTATTCATGAGAGACACAGAGAGACACACACAGAGACACAACCAGAGGGAGACACAGAGAGAGGCAGACACACTGGCAGAGGGAGAAGCAGGCTCCCTGCAGGGAGCCCAATGTGCCACTAGATCCCAGGACCCCGGGATCACGCCCTGAGACTAAGGCAGACGCTCAACCACTAACCCAGCCAGGTGCCCTGCCAGCTGGCTTATCCAAGAGGTGCAATGATCCTCCTAGTCGTACCTTTTGAAGATTAAGAAACAAAAATTGGGTGAGTTCCTAGGTCAGAACAATCTAGAATTCATTTGGCCCCTACATTCTGCATTTCAAACCCAGACAGTCCCTGTTTGTGTCATGTTTTGGTGATGCCTATCTGTCCAGCAGACAGAGAGAAGAGCAGCCTCTGAAGTGGAACGCTAACCGGGGTGGGTGGAAAGGTGACCCTGAACAACAATGAGAGAGAGAAGAAATATTTGCTCTCTGGTTCTAATTAACTCAGGAAACAAGTCACAAAACGTAGCCAAGAATGGTAGTCATTGAAAAGGGATGCTACTAGAAAAACGTTAAAGATTATACACAGTACTCCTTGTTAAAACAGAGCTTCATCTACATGATCGAGGGTGCAACTTAAATTGGGAACATTTTAAATCAGTACAACAGGCAAATTTCCTTTCAGAGAAGGAAAGCCAAATTTCACATTTGGGTATGAAACCCTGGAAAAGCAGTAAGTATTTTTTTTTTTAAAGAATCGTATGTAGTAACAATTAGAATCTATGTACTGTAAATAACAGGTTTTGCAGGTTCATTAGAGCCTAGGATTAGAAAACCAAGTTGGCACAAAAAATTAACACGTACTTAATGTCATTCATATATGAAAGATCTATCAATAACTTACTGGTGTCTAAAAAACTCTCAAAAACTAAAACATACCATCAGATGTGTCTCTTTCTTCAACTAAACAATAACACAAGCATGGAAGGAAGGGAGCAAGGAAAGAAGGAAGGAGAAAAGGAAGGAAGGAGGATTGATTATTAATCAGAAAAACACAGTCTAGGAAAATCTGAGTTTATATTACAGAAATTCAAAAAAGAAAAAGAAAAACAGTACTTGGAAAAGAAAAATTCAAATGTTCCTATGATTTGAAGAACTGTATGTATATATATATTACACATACAAATAAATTCCCGCTTAAATGGTTTGTTCTTTGATGGTACTCAGGTCAGATCTAAACCAAAAGCAAAGAAGTCTCCATGAGAGTTTTAAAACCAAAGGTTACTCTGGCAGGGGCCAGGGGTATGGAGGGGAGGAGCTCACTAACATCCCATTCAGAACAGGAATTAAACTACTCCCTGGTTTCCAGAAACTTTCACTTGTGGTGCTACAAATCTTAAGTAGCTGCACTTTTTTTACTTGTTTAATCTCAGGGCAAACCATAATCTATGTGCAACCATGTAACAAAGTCAAATTTTTTAAGTTGTGCAAATATCCAAATAATAATGATAAAAAACCCATAATGATTGTGTGTCAGTTCATTCAAATGCAAAAATCTTTAAAGATTGTGATGAAAAGAGGTGAATATCTGTTGCTGGAAAAAATGCTAATAAGCCAGTTCAGGAGTTACAGTGCTAGATTTCTATCATGAGGAAGAAATGCTGGCAGATAAGACAGTAAGTCTGATTTCAAACAGAACTGTGCACTTCTGGCTGAACCTGGGTCTTTCCTGTGAAACGCAACCAGAATACTGTTCTCTGCCAGAAAACAGTGATGCTAATAGAAGCAGAATGTTTTCTTCCCAAGTTAGCTGAGGAAAGATGTAGCAAAGGACATTGACAAAACTACTCAAAGAGTTGGATTTAATTCCATGTCAGAGATGTACTACCACGGATTCTAACAGAGAGGCTGGGGGGGGGGGGTGCCCAAGTCAGCAGAAGGGCAGGGGTAGCTGCATTATTACTCAAGGGTGGTTGCTGCTGTTAGTTTGAATTCTCCTCAGGACCTCTGAAGAAGACACCTGAGGCCACTGCCCAGGAATAGGAGAGCAGGGCCAGATAGGGCCTGGCTCAAAGTCCTTCTTAAAACCAAGCAGGAGGTGGGTAGGGAGGGGCAGGAGAGCAGAGATAGAGGGAGAGGGGGCAAGAAAAGAAAGAAGTAGAAGCTTCGAAGGGAGGGCAGAAGGGCGGAGGGGCGGAGGAGACAGATCCCCAGGCCATAAGCATCCTAAACTAAGGACAGAACAAAGAACTAGTTTCACTGCTTTCAAATACACACGAAATGTCACTCCCACTGAAAGGTCTTTATTTATAGTTTAAACTCAATTACAGTAATACTAAAGGCAAATTTGAAAAATCATCATATTCTCAGTATTCTAACAAGGGCATTTTCAGTTCTCCAATTGCCTTGCTGTGTCTTTAATCCGGTTCCCATCTTCACTGAGCATGCTCTCTGCCAGGCCCAGGTGCAGGGATCACAAGACAGGCTTCTACCACCAGAAGGGCTCAAACACACTTGCATCCTCAGGTGACTCACGGTCACTTGAATTACATACTTTTTTCTTTAAGAGACATTCTTAAGCCATGGAATGTCATTTGTTTCAAGTGTACCAAAAGTAAATGTGTAAAAAAAAAAAATAGTGAGACTGGTGCCCGGATGGCTCAGTGGGTTAAGCATCTGCATTTGGCTCAGGTCATGATCTCAGGGTCCTGGGATCGAGTCCCACATCAGGCTCCCTGCTCAGCAGGGAGTCTGCTTCTTTCTCTCCCTCTGCCCCTGCCTCCCAACAATATCTCTCTCAAATAAATGGATAACATCTTTAAAAAAATAGTAAGAAATTCTCTAATATACCAAAGACTCAAATGTGTTTTGGTTCAAAGTATAGGAAAAAAAAGAATGTCAAAGTTTTTCCTAGAAGCTCCACTTCATTTAGGTATAGTAGAATCAAATGTTATTAGAGTTCAGTTTGCTTCCCCTTTTATAGTTTTGGAACAACCATATAACATGGGTGATAATACTTCAATATACTTAATACTTAAGAATGATGAAAGAAAGGCACTGTCTAATGAGAAAGACCAAAATATTTACACATATATATTGTGATTAAAAACATATATTCTAAAGTCATTCAAGATCTAATATCTTTATTCATACAGTAGTTTTACAATTTCATAAAAATCCAACAGAAGGCTGTCCTTCCTATTTAAAAAGTGGATGCTAATACGAACAAAAAGATTATAGTAGTATTTAACTCTTAATTATTCACTCCAATAGTTAATCATAAACAAAGCCTTTTTGAGTTAACTTTTGTGTCCTAAGTAGACAGTGATTTAATAAGGCTAATGATGAGATTGTACAAAAATGTTTCAATAAATACATACTGTCTGATTGGCAAACTGAATTCATGGCCATTCTTCTTTTCCTTTTTTAAAAAAGATTTTATTTATTTATTTATTTATTTATTTATTTATTTATTTATTTACTTGAGAGAGAGAGAGAGTAAGCAAGCAGGGGCAGGGGGAGGGGCAAAGGCAGAAGGAGAAGCAGACTCCCTGCTGAGCAAGGAGCTTAAGGCAGGGGTTCAATCCCAGGACCCCAGGATTCTGACCTGAGCTAAAGGCAGACGCTTATCTGACTGAGCCTCTCAGGTGCCCCATGAATTTGTAGCCATTCTCACATACTATTAGATATTAGCCAGCACTCAGGGTCACCATATCTGTCCCATTCTAAATACCTTTGCTGATAATGCTATTGTTAGGTTACCATTACCCTAAGGGCTACCATTTGTTGAGTGCTATGTGCCTGGCACCAACCCCCATGTTAGGGACACTAACCCCCATGCAGGCAAAAATCCACATATAACTTCTGTCTCCCCCAAAACTTACCTACTGATAGCTTACTGCAGACAGAAGCCTTAATGATAACATAATCGATTCACTGTATTTCGTATGTAACATGTGCTCTATACTGTTTCTTACAACAATGTAAGCTAGAGGAAAGAACATGTTAAAACCGTAAGAAATAGAAAATACATTTACAATACTGTACGTTTATTTATTGAAAAAAAAACCCTTCATATAAGTGAATCCACACAGTTCAGACCCATGTTGCACAAGGATCAACTGTATAGGACCAGCCTGTTTAAAACCATGAGAAGTAAATGTTATTATCTCTACTCTTCAGAAAGTGCAACAAAAGCTACTTCTACGTTGCAGCTCATTCATTTAATGCTCACCATAATCCTTGACAGATGAAGACACCGGGGCACAGAGCCAACAGTCTTCCCAACATCACATACATCATGTGACAGAGCACACAGATCTTTGGGATGCCAAAGCCACGATCTTATCCACCGTCCCCAAGGAATGTGGCTCTCCATGTCTGACCTCCATCCCATCTACAATAAGGGCTAGAAGAACAGATAGGAAAGGGGCCAGGGCTGGTGTGGCCAGAGCTGAACCCCTAATCCACAAGCCAACTCTTAAATCGGGTTGGGACCTATCCCCCAAGGTTCCCTGAAGAAACTTACAACCAGGAAACTGAAATCCGGCCTCACAGCTGGCACAGCTCAGTGGTCCCAGGGATGTGTGACCCAATAAAGAGCCTTGTTCTGAATAGGTGCCCTATGTCCATTCAATGGTCACCAACTGCTTACTTATTATGACCTACTATGTGCCCATCCACACTAGGCTCCTGCTTACTGAGCTAAATAAGCCAGAGGCCAACCTCAACAACCTACAGTGTAGGGAGACCAACAACATGGAAAGAAAGGTTGTTGGAATCATGGCAAAGTTCTTGCGGCAGGGAGCATCAAGGAGGGAGGGCATTGATTCTAATAGTGTGCATGGAGGTTAACAAAGCCTAAAGGGAAGGGTAGTAGGGAGCCGAGTCTTAGAAGTAAAGCCAGGAAGCCTTACTCCAGGAGGAAGGCAAGAAGCCATGGTGAGAAGCAGTCCCGCTGGGAGGAAGACACCTGTGCTGGCCATGAGCTGACTCACAACCACTGACCTAAGGACAGACTGGGAAAATGAGACTAATGTCCCAAGAATCACATAGAGTAGTATGTTCACTACGGAAGATGTTTTTGGCTTAGGGAGAAGTTCTCCATTCCCACCCAGCACCCAAAACTAGGGTGCTCACCTTGACCTAAGTCCAGGCATCCCAAGGAATACTGCAATGACTAATGCATTCTTAATGCCATTTGGCCTAAGTGACAGCTTAACCACAAAGGGACCTCAAAACACCAACGTGAACTAAAAGCACATGGGAGTGCCAGCAGCCCCCATCCCCACCCCATAGAAACTGCCCTTTCAATTAGCAAAGACCAAGAACAAAAATAAATAAATAAGGTGCTAAAAAAATAAATAAGGTACTATATTTGGCAGAAATTATGAAACCACGTTTACCAGCTAGATGAAGGCACTCAGTACAGACTGCACACCTTTATTAACAGGAGACTACCCATGGAGAGGAACGTAACATGTCTACACCTCGACTGAAGCAGTATTATCTCTGGAGAGTGGCTTTAGTGTAGACAGCCACATTCTATGTTGTAGACCTGCGACGTCTCATTTTTGTGCAATCTAGGTACTGTGTTAGTGGTCGCAAAAAAAATACAGCAAATCTCATGCCAAGTGAGAATACTTAGAAATTCACTCGTCGGGAGACAGTACACCTGTTGTGCTTTTTACCCATCCCCGAAAGCGACTGTGACTCTCAGAGTCCACACCGGGGAGGTTATACATATCCACAGGATTCACAAAAAGCCACCGCAGGTAAACACTCGGGCAACTTGAGAAAGGGCCAGGAGAGCCCTCGCATTCCTGCCACGGGCCAAGAGACAGGGACGGAGTATGTGTGCCCAGGACTGTGCGCAGCACAGGCCGGACTTCCCAAAGGCGTGCAAGAAAGGAGAGGAGGAAGGAGCGGAGGAGGCGAGAAGAGAAAGGGACAGGGAAAGGAGGGAACAGAAGGGAGGAATAGAAGGTAAATCGGAATGGAAACAGTGGACATCTAAATTCTGCTCGACAAATAAAAGATCGTTTTTACTTTATGATCATCAGTGTTACACATACATTTAATAATAGACGTTTTAATACAGAATTACCTTTGATTCCCCTTTCATACCTTCAAGAGTCCTGTTAATGCTCAATTCAAGATGCAGAAAAAAACAGGCTAGGTGCTCTGGATGTCCAGCCGGCGATTTCTAAAGGGAAAAATGTAAAAATCAATTTGGAGGACAAAAGTGATTAATTTTTCAAGTATCGTTAAAAAGAGACCGATTTTCACTGAAGAGACAGTGTATTTCCTAATATACCTGGGGAAAAAAATTCACGCCCAAAGCCTCTTGCAAATAAATACAGCTGCTCTAGCAAACTTGAAGTTGATTCTAGAAGAAAACAAAAATCAATCGTAGGGTGGGCTCTGTCTGTGCATTTATTGGAAAACAAACCAAACAAGGAGCCTGTGTACTGCTACTGCCTATAGCCCCCGCCGCGGTGCCCTGTGCCACTCCGAACACAACACCTCTGCCCACCTGGTCAGTCCTTCTAGGTCACTAAACCATGCAGGAAACAAGGTAGCCCCTCACCAACAGCTGCATCACTGCAGAAGGAATCTGAGAGACTTCAGGAACTTTGCTAATGTTTGTAAGCAAATAAAATATTACAAAATAGGCATTTTAGCCAGTCTCATTCTCCAAATGCCGCTATGCATGAACTCACACACACATGCCCAGTTGTCCAGGGGCTTCTTTCTCTTGGAGCCAGGACAGCAGAGCTTGGAGGCAACATTGTCCCAAATTGCGAGCACACAATGTTTCATCTTTTGGGAAGGAAACAATGAACACGACAGCACTTACTCAGGCCCAGAAACAATGAGATTCCATTTTACAAAGGGGAAAAACTGAGGCTTTTTTGAGGAAAGTTGATGGATACCACAGGTCTGACACATCAATGCTTTTATTAGACTTGGGTCAATCATGAAAGTGATTGTTATCTAAACACCTGGCAACTCGCAAGACGATACAGTGGTGGAAAATTTAAACACCTTCCCCCTTCAGCATCTGCTTTCCTTGGATGCCATCAATCCAAATAACTACATCTTTGTTTACTTGAAAGTGAGAGCTGGAGACAGGGAAGGAAGATGCTCAGATTGCAAAAGATATCTTTTTTTTTATTCGGATGCACTGTATTTTCCCCATGGATACAGGAGTAATCAATAGCAAAATTTTTAAGGAGGCACTGGGGACTTCGACAGGCAATGGCTAAGAACCACTTCAATGCCAACGTCCCAACCATCGTTACGTTCTTTCTGGAGTAATGTGTACTGAACAGTATGCCAGAAGTTTATTAACAAGGCTGCAAATCTTGACCTAGATTTTGCATAGCTTCAAAAAATAAAAATAAAAAAACAGAGCCTGAAAATGTCTATTTAAATAACAACTAAGACTGATACTTCCCACACCCACATTTAAAACTTTCAAAATAAAATAAAATAAAATAAAATAAAATAAAATAAAATAAAATAAAATAAAATAAATAAAACTTTCAAAATCATCTACTTTCCCCCATCCCTGTATCTGACAATGTTCAACAAGAACATTAGGTAAAAATTAGTACCAGATTCAAATAGAAATATGAACTCTATGTCCTTCAGATCTTTTTGATTGTTTACTCTTTGCAATTTAAGGTTTTATTCGCCTGCTGAAATATAGGATTCCAGAATTCCAATGAATAAAATCATACACATTTAACAAAGTATTGGAGAAATTTTTATTGAAATTGGACCCAGAGCTATTTGAGATTGATGGCAACTCATAACACAGTAAAAAGTTTTATATTTAACTATTTTTCCAAATAGTATTTTTTGTCTTGCCCTAAATTATATCCAAAATGCTTTTAAAAAATCCTTTTCATCTTTATCATTATTTTTGCTCTCCTTTCTTTCACTTATGAAGAGAGAAAACAACAAAGAGGTCAATCCTTCCTCTAATGATTGAGAAATGCCAGTCACACCATTATGATTGGGATGGAGAATAATACCATAAATGAATTTCAGGATTGGGTTTATCTTCAAAGTCGCCATGTGACATCAAAACCATTCTAATAAAAAATAATTCATATCACATAGTTTAAAGCTAAGGGCTTGTAACCCACTCCTTTCACATCTAAGGAAATGAAAGCCTGGAGTGGTCAACTGACCTCTCCAAAGTCACACAGCTCAGCTGGTTCTAGAGCTCAGATTTCATAGGTGCCAATCTAGCGCTCTATTAGATCATAACTGATCTCTAATTTCCATAAACAAGCTCTTCAGAGCTTACAATTTCATCTATTTTCTACGCATCTATTACTCCACACAGCATGAACACCACTTGATGAGTCAACTTAACTTTCTATTAATATGAAACACTATTCAAAATGATCAAAAACATAACTCTGCCTTTCGCTCCACTGGAAAGATTAAACCACTAATGCCCATGAGAAATCTGAAATAAAATTTGGGATACTTTTAGGTTGTCTAACCTAGATACGTCTACTCTAAAAATAGAATTTCCCTCTTATTCACAGTCAAATCATAATCATAGCTTTGCTATAACATATTTTCAAGAAGGTTTTATAGATAGCTAGCAAGCAAAATGTAGGTATACTACAGTAAAAGCTTATATAGGCAGTTTTTAAAGTAAGAATTTTAAAGATAATTTACCATTAGATCCATCAGTGCAGACAGAACTCTTATTCTCTAAAACTCAAGAGCACTTAATTTACCTAGCTCAGCAACTTATTATCTTCAACAATCATTTGTTGACTCCTCAACAATTTGCACTGCCAGTGCCAGGTGCACAGAAACCCAAAAGCAGGAGATGCTGTCCTTGCTCACTGGGGGCTGATGAGGGAGATAATTAAGGAGGCTTTCATAGTGGCATCTGACCGAGTCAAGGTGTGCACGTGATGAATGTATATCTGTGAATGTGCACTTGGAGGGGCAGTTAATAGAACTACTTGGGTTTTCTCAGGGAACCTGACTTGACAGATTTAGTAAACAGTACAGCTGGTCCTTGACCAGTGTGGGTTTGAACTTTGAGGGCTCACTTATACCCAGATTATTTTTTTCTCTGTAAAGGCAGTACGGTACTGTAAATATATTTTCTCTTCCTTATGATTTTCTTAATAACATTGTTTTCTCTTAATTTACTCTAAGAATACAGTATATAATACATATAACATACACAACATACGGTAATTGACGCTTCATGTTACAGGTGAGGCTTCTGGTCAACAGCAGGCTATTAGTAGTTAAGTTTTAGGAGAGTTAAATGTTATACGTGGATTTTTTTTTTTTTACTACAGGTGGGGGATCATCACCCTAACACCTGCATTGTTCAAGGGCCAACTACATATGTACAGAAGAAGGGTAAGATAAATTAGAATAAACCAACAGAAAGCAGAAGAATCCCTCTAATCATGCCCCAAACAAAACAAAAATGGTGCAGGAAACCAAATATCCTTTGAAAGGGACTCTTTTCTTGAAAATAAGTCAGCAACAAAATAACTTCCACATATTTCTTCATAATCCCTCATAATCATTCACAATACTAAAATCAGAAAGCAAAACCGTAACAATAGGAAGCAGATCAATTACTGCCAGAGGCCAGGGTGTGGAGAGAAAGGGGGGCAAAGAGGACTTTGTGGGGGGGATGGAAATAGTCTACATCATGATTGTAGTCGTGCTACATGCTTGCTCATATTTGTGAAAAGTCACTGAAATGTACCCTTAACCAGTGAAGTTAATTGTATATTCAAGTATACTCCAACTAAACTGGTTAAAAACAAAACGAAACTCAGGGCCACCATCATTTAACCTGGAAATCAGTAACCTCATCACTAAGATCTGAAAATCCTTCAGCAGACGGTACTCTCCATCTTTAAATACTTAACAATCTGTGATGGGGAAGTAGCTAGAGACCACCAAAAGAGAAAAAGAAAAAAACCAACAGTCAAATTAACTGTTTATAGGGAAACTAAATTATGCCACTTTTCTACAACTTCCAATAGATTTTACTTTTATAATAACAGATTTCCATAAAGTGGGCTAATAATACTTAGTCTAAAATAAACCTCCGTGGGGTGCCTCAGTGGCTCAGTTGGATAAACGTTTGCCTTCAGCTCAGGTCATGATCCCAGCACCCTGGGATTGAGCCCCGCATCAGGCTCCCTCAGTGGGAAATCTGCTTCTCCCCCTCTCTTCCCTACCCACCCCTTCGTTCATGCTCTCTCTCAACTAAATAAAATCTTTAAAAACAAATAATAGGGCAGCCTGGGTGGCTCAGTGGTTTAGCGCCACTTGCAGCCCAGGGCCTGATCCTGGAGACCCGGGATTGAGTCCCACTTCGGGCTCCCTACATGGAGCCTGCTTCTCCCTCTGCCTGTGTCTCTGCCTCTCTCTCTGTGTCTCTCATGAATAAATAAATTAAAAAAAAATTTTTAAAGAAAATTCAGTTAAAAAAATAAATAAAAACAAATAATAAATAAAATAAACCTCCTCGTTGTAAAAGAATAATCTTCCTAAAGCTATTGGTGATTCATGTAGGGCAATATATATAGGAGTCTGAAGAATTACCAAGAAATGTGTAGAAGAAAACCAACAAGTACAGAAACATGAAGAAATATGGGTCAGTTTATAAATCAACTCCAAAATTATTCTTTAAAACTCTTTGATGCGTTAACTGGGAGACACCTCTTAAGCACTCACAAAGCTTTGATCTGGTCTACTGGACATGCTTATCTAGGATATAAATAAAGATGTAAGATAGGCTTATCAAAGGTATAGCTGATTCAGAGGTTAAAAATGGCTAAAATAGGGGCACCTGAGTGGCCCGGTGGGCTAAGCATCTGCCTTCGGCTCAGGTCGTGATCTCAGGGTCCTGGGATTGAGCTCTGCACTGGCTCTCTGCTCTGCGGGGACTCTGCTTCCTCCTCTCCCTCTCCTTCTGTGCTCTCTCTCTCAAATAAGAAAGATAATAAATAAGATAATAAGATAAATAAACAATCTTTAAAAAAGTAAAAATAAAAACGGCTAAAATTTAATATAACAGAACTATGATTCTAAATGTATAAAGATGGAACAATATGATAGTGTTATTGTCAAATACAGAGGAAAAAATTTCATTATTCAACAAATATTCTCTACCATGTATTGGTAATAGATGGAAAAAGACACCAAAACTAAAAAGGAGCCCTTGCCCTCATAAAGTTTGTCAACCAAAAAATGTAAGTAATGTGCTCCAAGGTAGGAGTTATTAACTACTTAATCTGAAAAAGACCCACGAGCTTATCACTCAGCTCTTACCTATGGCATAAATACTCATGAATTTACAGGCTGAAGTAACAGAAGTGTCAGATTCAAGGCAAATAAACACAAGTACTACTCTGCTTTAAATGGCCAACCGCGTAGGGTGTGGATAATTCTTGATTATGCTCAGGATGTCCTCATTCCAGGTCCATTCTAAAGCCCAGCTTGGATGCCTGAATCTGCTACATGTGGCCATCCCCCCACCACTAAAGTCCCTAACATGATGCACAAGCCTGGAATTACCCTGTACCTCCTCTACGACCCAGGCTGAGAAGAGTGTTAGTTAAGGTCAGATCTTGACAAACCGAGGCGTGGGCAGATAGCAAAAGGACCCAGAAATATTTAAATCAACTAGGGAAGTGTAGGTGGAAGGTGGACCACCATACGAGGGAAGAGACCTCATTCTGAGTGGCAGAATGCAGAGGGGCATATATGGCTCACGATATGAGCATTCCAGCACTGAACAACTGCAAATTTAAAGAGGCTGCCTCATGAGGTAGGGATACCTGTCATCCCACAACCTGTCTCCCAACGCCCAGATTTTCCACCTTCCACAACAAAATCGATCCTTCTCCTATCCGGTTAGGCCCAGGACTACACACACCGGTGCCTACAATTCTGTCACTCTTTCAATGGCTCTTATCACCTACAGGATCAAAGCCAAACACTGGTCATGCTAGCAGACAGGGCCCCCTGTCAAATTTGCCTCTTTGGCCACGCTCCCTTACATGCTGTAGCCAGCAACTCCAAATCACTGCACAACACTCTCGTGGGGCCTTGCTTTTGCTTGGCCGTTCACTGTGTGAAACAGCCTACACCTCCTGATGGGTGTCTGGAGGCTTCAGCCCACTCGGCCTTCACATTGTTCATACAATCCCTCCTCCGAGAAGCATCCCACGCGTTACCACTTCCTCCTCTCCATGCCCAGGGCGCCTTACTGGTCTCCATGAAAACATTCACCCCAGATACCAAGTTACAGCTGTATCTCCCTGCTAAATCTTAAACCCCTGCCTGGTTCCTTTGATCCCTAGGATTTAGCTCAGGTTGCAATACTTCATAGATATTTTTGACGAGTCAGGGATTCCAAGACAGCCCAGTTCTGTATGTCCTGGCTGACCTTACACCCACCAGCAGTGTATCCACTGGGGTGATGCAGGAAGTACAGAGTGAGCCCAGGCAAATGTTGTCATCTTGGGGCAACTCTGAACAATCCAGGCAGCCTTAGTCGGGATAGAGGATTAGAACCAAAATGAGTACCTCATGGACGCTCTTGGCCATTGTGAAATCAGCCGGGTTCAAATCTTGCTTCCTATCAAATCTTCCTTATCTATGTGACCTTGAGTAATTAACTTAAGGTCTCAAAGCCCAGG
This sequence comes from Vulpes lagopus, assembly GCF_018345385.1. Classification (NCBI taxonomy): domain Eukaryota; kingdom Metazoa; phylum Chordata; class Mammalia; order Carnivora; family Canidae; genus Vulpes; species Vulpes lagopus. The sequence goes on from NC_054832.1 coordinate 71,425,858, forward strand.
TTCCCTGGTCTACAACATAAAGATAATTATAGCCCTTACCTCGAAGGGTCACTGTGAGGGCTGCATGCCAATGTGTTATAAAGGAGGTAGTGAAGGAATCAGGACACGGAAAACGCTCACTAAATGTCTGATGGCTCAGCAACCTTGTCCTGCCCTCTTTTCCATTAATGAATGGAAATAAATACTACCTACTCTGGAATAAGGTGTTTCAACTAAATGTGTAAAAATGCTGGGTACATAGGAGTCACTGGATTATGAATCACTGATTTCTTTTTTTTTTTTTTAAGATTTTATTTATTTATCCATGAAAGACACAGAGAGAGAGGAAGACACATGAGCATGGGGGAAAGCAGACTCCATGCAGGGAGCCCAATGTGGGACTTGATTCCACGACCCCAGGACCACACCCTGAGGCAAAGGCAGATGCTCAACCACTGAGCCACCCAGGCGTCCATGAATCACTCATTTCTACACTTAGAAAATTACTTTTTCTTTCCAGGATTATACAACTAGAGAATCTTCATGAGGTTCAAAGCACAAAGACCATAATCACCTCACATAATACTCCTTACATGCTGTGAAGATCCCTTAAAAAGGAGCTTTTTATGTATTCCAATAATTAATTTGTTTAGACAGAATTTAAACAGATCCCGGTATTTCTCTAGATTTGACAAAAAAAAAAAAAAAAGGCACACTCAAAAGTTTCATTAAATTCACTCAAATGTATCCCATCACTTTTGTTCATCAATTCTCTATAAACAATAACATTTAGCTTCAAACTGCATTTGGTCAAAGAAGTGTTATATCCAAGAGAGAAGTTTCTGGAAAATGTCATAATGGCAAAATCCATAAAATACTAAGTACAGTGTCTACTTCACAAATTTACCTTAGGGATAAATGCACCTGGTTCCAAACAACACATTTTGTACAGTGTTGCACATTTCAAAAGTTCATTTTTAACACTCAGCACAGAGCCTATTATACAAATAAGTGTTTATAAACCTAGCACCTTATTGACTGGCTACGATCCAATTACTAATATTGTCATTTTCTAGGGTTTTAATGATTCTGAGTCAGTAGCTAAAATAATATCTCATTTAGAAAAGATGAATAAAACTACAAGGCAAACAGTTTATGGTAAGTAGCTCTCAACCTACATGCCAGCAGCAGCTGGGTGGGACAGCTATTTAGATGCAAAAACATGAATATAAGCAAGAATAATGTTGATATATATCCTGTAGGACTAATATGGTACTTCGGAAATAAAGAATAGAGGAGCTTCCTTCCACTAAAATTTTCAAACTTGTGGGGCACTTGGGTGGCTCAACCGGTTGAGCCTCTAACTCTTGATGTTGGCTCAGGTCATGATCTCAGGGTCCTGGAATAGAGTCCCATGTGTGGGGTTCCATCCTCAGCAGGAAGTCTGCTTATGGATTCTCTCTCTTTCCCTCTCCCTCGGCCCTCCACCTTGCTCATGCTTTCTCTCTCTCTCAAATAACTAAATAAATCTTAAAAAAAAAATTTTTTTTCAACCTTGTGGGGTGCCTGGCTGGCTTGGGGAGGAAGAGCATGCGATTCTTGATCCTGGGGTTGTGAGTTCGAGCCCCACGCTGGGTATGGCGATTGCTTAAATAAATAAAACTTTAAAAAGGATTTCTTTTTGAACTTGTACAACACCACAGATTTCCTAAATGCAAAATATATTGAGATACTCATTTTTCGTCAGAATGGTTCTTCCAAAGTCAAGTAACTATCTCTTTGTCCAGCAGAAAAAAAAACATGTATTTTGTAGCTACTCAAATTTTTACGTACAAAATCTCTGATTAATCTACATTATGGGAAAACATTTCTTTCAAGAAAAAACATAGGAGTAAGGAACTTACTAACCTAAGGCAAAAAGCATTTATCTTATCTGGAACCTGATAATATTTACTTATTCTTTATATATTAATATATTAATTTACATATGTAATTTATTAATGTATAAAGTATATTACTATATGTAAATAACAAATATATATTATTTGTTATTATTAACCCCCTAAATTATTATTTTTAAAATTTTTCATTGTGGTAAAATTCCCAACACAAAATTTACCACCTTAAGCTGTTTTTAGATGTACAGTTCAGTTGTATTAAATATGTTCCTAATGTTATGCAACCATCACCAACATCCATTTCCAGAACTCTTTTTATCTTGTAGAACTGAAACTCTGTACCCACTGAATAACAAATCCCATTCCCACTCACTGTGACCCCTGGCAACTACTTTCCATCTCTATGATTTTGATTATTCTAAGTATTTCATAAAGTGGAATCATATGGTATCTGTCCTTTTGTGATTGGCTTACTTCACTTAGTATAATGTCTTCGAGGCTCATCCATGTTGTAGCATGTGTCAGAATTTCCGTTGTTTTGAAGGCTGAATACTATTGCGTTCTATGGCCATACCACATTTTGCTTACTCTTTCATCTACTGATGGACACTTGTGTTACATGTACATTTTAGTTACCATTAATGATACCACTATGAACATGGGAATACAAATATCTCTTTAAGACCCTGCTTTCGATTCTTTTGGATGTATACCCAGAAGTGGAATTGCCGAGTCATACAATATATCTACTTTTACAAGTTATAATTTCTGGATGAGTAAATTCAGTCAATGAGTAATTAAATCAATCATTATGTTCCTCAAAATACAAAGATTATGTAATAGTACTTAAATAACACCATCATTCCAAGACATTATGTCAACAAAATTCTGTTTTCTGCTATTATTATAAGCTGGCAATGTCCCATCCTACCAGGCATGTCCAAATACCAAAAAAAAAGAGCGCTGATGAGATGCTAGCCTACCCTCCACCTTTTTTTTTTTTTTTTTTTTGCCTAAAAGATTAGTCTCCATGATATATTCAGTGCCAGACCGCAGGGACTCTAACAATCAATTAAACTGTTTGTAAGACACACACACACACTTGTTATGCTCATCAAACATGCAGGCACAGCAGCTTTCCCACATTGTTGTTTTTTAGTTGGTCCTCAGGAGAGGGATCTCTATTTAACAACGTTGAATTCTGGGGCTCTTTGTCTACGTTACAAGTATTACTGGAGTCCCTTTCAAGTACTTTCCAGAGTAGGTGGCAATGATTTCAGGGCAAAGAATCTTTACTTTTAGGTTTCTCTAAAAAAAAAGCTATTTGTTTCATTAATAAGTCTCATTAATAAGTATAGAACAATAACACTGGCATTTTCTGCTATCCTATAGAAATGAAGCATAATGTTAATGAAATGTAATACATCTACTAGGCACTTCTTTTTTTAATGTTTCAATACACACTTACTGAGACATCATATTTTGTATTAATACATTTCTTAGTGGTATAATACACATAAAAAAATTCACCATCTCAACCATTTTTTTTCATCTCAACCATTTTTAAGTACACTTCAGTGGCATTAAATATATTCCTATTTTTGTCCAATCATCACCACCATCCATCTACAGAACTCTTTTCACCTGCAAAAACTTCCGTACCCATTAAATAGAAGTTAATAGACTCTGTACCCTACACCCACCCCTACCCCACCCCACACACAATATTTGGCAAACACTGATTCTGTCTCCATGAATTTGACTTTAAGTACTCCATGTAGGTGGGATTATAGCATGTGTCCTTTTGTGACTGGCTTATTTCATTGAGCCTAAGTCTTCCAGGTTCATCCATGTTGAAGCATGTGTCTACTGGGCACTTCTTACCTCATGTACCACAGGAAAGCGTTTATCTTCAGAACAGAAATGTAGAGCCAGATGCATCTCATCCATGAAGCCCTTGTGAATGGAGAGTCCCAATATAAATTACTGTGTTGGGATCCCAGGGTGGCTCAGCAGTTTAGCGCCACCTTCAGCCCAGGGCCTGATCCTGGAGACCCGGGATCCATGTCCCATGTCCAGCTCCCTGCATGGAGCCTGCTTCTCCCTCTGCCTGTGTCTCTGCCTCTCTTTCTCTCTCTCTCTCTGTGTCTCTCATGGATAAATAAATAAAATCTTAAAAAAAAACTTAAAATAAATAAATAAATACATACATACATAAATACATAAATTACTGTGTTTATTAAAGCAAGAGTCTGACTGCACTGGCAGGATCCAGGAAGACTAGCATCCGCAGCACCACAGGATGCTGCTTCCAGCAAGTGAGCAGGTAGGGTGTGTGAGCCAGGCCACCTGGCATGTCTGTAAAGTAAGCTAGGGTATGGTTTCACTGAGGATTGAACTTTTCATTTTTAATGTCTGCCATACTGGATTTTTAGGGCTTTGGGGAAATTAACGTTGATATAAATGACAGGCTGGGAAAGAGCGACACTGTTAGTAAACATCAAATTAATAGCTCCATTACATTTAAGGCAATTTTGCTATCTTAAGGTTTATACCAAATTGCACAATAAAAAATACAACTTGCTTCATAAAATATAGCATTTATTATATTATCTTTTGTAGCGCTTTCTGGCTGTGTGGCTATTTTATGTAAGCCTTATTTCCCGAATTAAATTATGTATTTCAAAAACATAGTCTGAATTCTTTTATATCCATCTCACATCAATGTTCACACAAAACTAGGTATTGGATAAAATGCTACTGGTTGATCATCTAACACATAAAAAATAAATGGACTGATTGATCATTAAAAAAAGTAGTTAAACAAGGCAGTATTTATAGCTTAGTGGTTAAAGTTGTTTGTTTTGTGGTCAAGCACTTCCCAATTTAAATCGCAGTTTTACTCAAGAGTTACTCTGAATTAAATAATAACATATTCAACACCACCAGATTGAAATGTGAAATAGAGTAAATAATCCATTACATTTCCACCATTAGTGGTAGTAATGTTGCAATAGACCTCTTGTGATAATATTAGGCAGTAGTACCACTAGAAGATGGTTAGGTCATGAGGATAGAGCCCTCATAAATAGGATTAGTCCTCTTATAAAAGAGACACAGGAGAGCTTCCTTATCTCTTCTGCCATGTAAGGACAGAAGACTAGAAAGTTGTCCATGAAATGGGAAATGGGCCTTCATGATACATGGAATCTGCCTGAATCTTGATCTTGGACTTGCCAGTCTCCAGAACTGTTAGAAATAAATGTTTATTATTTAAGCTGCCCAGTCTATAGTAGTTTGTTACAGTAGCCTAAAAAGACTAAGACAGCTATGGATTCACTTTATGTATGTATCTTTAACTTTTCCTGTTTTCTGACTTGAATTGAAAAGGGCAAGTGCAAGAGGACTTGATTTTACTTTTATTCTCTTTCAGATACCTTATTTTATTGTCAGGTATCAGTAACTAGGGATGGCTCATTAGAACTGTATAGGTACCAGATTTTGGTCTTGGAAAAAGGAAAAAGCAGAAGGATGTCACTCAGCACTTTCAACTTGCACTGATTATCTGCCTATGTTTTCCACTGGTCAAACCTAACCAGAATCCAGAGAACTCACTGATGGATTTCAAACTTTTGGGTATTTGCTTTAATACGAGTTCCATTTCCAATTAGGATACAGAGCATGTAGAAAGGTCTTTGATCTCATGGTAAAAAGAAATTTCACCTGGGCAAAATAAAAACATACTTTTCTGTGGGTCAGTCTAGCAAAGAGTAATAATAACATAGAAGCCTTGATGACCTAATTTCAACGAGAAACAAGTCCTTCAAAGGCAAGCTGAAAGCCAGTGTAGGCTGCATTTCTGAAGGCTGTGTGTGCCTGGCTAGCCTGCAGAGAGGGAGGAAATCCCACAGACAGGACCTGACCTGCCAGGAACATGGAGAGAGAGACCAGCCTTACAGGACAGTGTGAACAGGTAGGACAGAAAGACTGGAATCTGAAAGAATAAGAAATGCAACAACAAATCACTTTACTAGAATTTACCCCCATAACCTTCATCCCAAAAACCAGGCAAGAGAGCAACAGAGAAGAGGTTAGAAAGCCAAGAGAAGACACACAGCCCATATATTCTCATGGTACTTGAGTCTCTGAATGCAAAGCGGAATCAAAATATCTAAAATGGGAGTTCAACTCTCCCAGCTGACATACTGACAGAGTAAAAAAAAAAAAAAGAAAAAAGAAAAAAAAAAGGAAGATCAGGTGAATTCAGTCTGATTAAAAGTGCAACTCAGGGGAATCCCTGGGTGGCTCAGTAGTTTGGCGCCTGCCTTTGGCCCAGGGCACGATCCTGGAGTCCCCGGATCGAGTCCCGTGTCGGGCTCCCAGCATGGAGCCTGCTTCGCCCTCCTCCTGTGTCTCTGACTCTCTCTCTCTCTCTACCATGAATAAATAAATAAATAAATCTTTTTTAAAAGAAAAAGTGCAATTCAAGAGTTTAGTTAAATTCTAAGGTAGGGAGGATCCTGGGTGGCTCAGTGGTTTAGCGCCTGCCTTTGGCCCAGGGCGTGATCCTGGAGTCCTGGGATCGAGTCTCACATCAGGCTCCCTGCATAGAGCCTGCTTCCCCCTCTACCTATTTCTCTGCCTCTCACTGTGTGTCCGTCATGAATAAATAAATAAAATCTTAAAAAAATAATTCTAAAGGATCTGAATATTCAGCTCCTTACCCTAATCTCCATGAAGAAAGAGCTTGCATGCTCTGAGATTTGAAACAAACAAAATATTATACTTCAGTCTTTACTATTTTATTTACACCACCTGGGGTAAAGTTTATTGGATGGGATATCTCCTGAGGTATGGCAAATAAAAGCAAAGATGGGCTATTGGGACTATATCCAAATAAAAAGCTTCTGCACAGCAAAAACAACAATCAACAATACTCAAAGGCTATCTGCTGAATGGGAAGATGATACTGGCAAATGACATATCTGACAAAAGGTTAGTATCCAAAATATATAAGGCACTTATACAATGCCAAGAAAACCCAAATAACCTGATTAAAAATGGGCAGAAGACATAAACAGACGTTTCTCCAAAGACGACATCCAACAGACACTTGAAAAGATGCTCAGCATCACTCATCATCAAAAAACACAAATCAAAACTACAACGAGGATCCCTGGGTGGCGCAGCGGTTTGGCGCCTGCCTTTGGCCCAGGGCGCGATCCTGGAGACCCGGGATCGAATCCCACATTGGGCTCCCGGTGCATGGAGCCTGCTTCTCCCTCTGCCTGTGTCTCTGCCTCTCTCTCTCTCTCTGTGACTTTCATACATAAAAAAAAAAAAAAAAAAAAAAAAAAATCAAAACTACAACGAGATATCACATCAGAATGGCCAAAATCAAAACCACAAGAAACAATAAGTGTTGGCAAGGATGTGGAGAAAGGGGAATACTTATGCACTACTGGTAGGAATGCAAACTGGTGCAGCCACTTCGGAAAACAGTATGAAATTCTGCAAAAATTAAAAATAGAGTACCTTACCATCCAGTAATCACACTCTGAGGTAGTTACCGAAAAAGTAGAAAAACACTAACTCAAAGGGATACATGCAGCCCTGTGTTTATAGTAGCATGATATTCAATACCTAAACTATGTAAACAGCCTAAGTGTTCACTGATAGATGAATGGATAAAGAATACACACACACACACACACACACACACACACACACACACACACAATGGTATGGTATTTAGTCATAAAAATGAAGTCTTGTCATTTGCAACAACATAGATAGAGCTAGAGAATATAAAGCTAAGTGAAATAAGCCAGTCAGAGAAGGACAGATACCTTGTGACTTTACTCATATGTGGAATTTAAAAAACAAAACAAATGAGCAAAGGAAAAAAAGAGAGAGAGAAATCAATAAAACTAGACTCTTGAGAACAAAGTGATGGTTGCCAGAGGGGTGGGGGGATAAGTGATAGGGATTAAAGAGCACACTTTTCATGATAAGTACTGAAGAAGGTATAGAATTGCTGAACCACTATACTTCACACCAGAAACTAATATAACATGGTATATTAATTATATTGAAATTAAAATGAAAAATTAATTTAAAAAGTAAAAATCTGGAAGAAAAAGTTTATTTGATGGACCTGCTAATTGGACATCACAAAAGAGAAGTCAGTAAATCTTACATTTTCCAAAATAAATAGAGAAAAAGAACGGGGAAAAAAAAATGAACTAAGTAGCAGTGACCTGAGAAATAACAGCAAATTATCCAAAATATGAATAATTTAAAAAACAGAGAACAATGGGATTTAAAATATTTCAAGGAATGTGACTGAAATATATCAAATTTTGAAAAATATCAAACCATTAACCCAAGATGTTCAATGAATCCCAAACAGAAAAATACAAGCAAAATCACACCTAGGCATATCATGGCCTAATTTCTAAAAACAAACAATAAAAAGAAAAAAATTAAAAAGCAAGAGGAGGAAAAAAAGACATTACGTACAGGGGAACAAAGATAATAACAATGGCCAACTTCTCATTAGAAGCAAGAGAAGCCAGAATGGAACAACCTACCTAACGTGCTAAAAGGAAAAAATAAAAAACTGTCAAACTACACTCCTGTGCTTAGCAAAATACTCCTCAAAAAATGAAGGCAAAGTTAAAGATGTTTTCAGCTAAATGAAAGCTGAGAAAATTTTTCACTAGCAGATCCACATTACAGTAAATTATAGTGGAAGTTCTTCAGGTTGATGGAAATAATACCAAACAAAAAAAATCAGATTTACAAGAAGGAATAAACAACAAAGACATGGCAAAAGTGTGGATAAATATTTTAAAGTTTTTTAAAATGATAATTAGCCATAAAGTAAAATATACTATTATATTATGGAGTTTATAACTTAGAAGTAAAATATATAACAACAGCACAACAGATGAGAGGAGAGTACAAGGAAATGTACAGTTCTAAGACTTTTAGATTAAATTCAAAGTTGTAATATGAATTTAACATAGATGAATCCCTAAAACAACCATTAAAAATTAAAACCAAACCGTGGCTAAAAAGCCAAGGAGATTAAGTAAAATACCAAAAACTACTTGAGTAATCCAAAATTAGGCAGACTAATACAGCAAATAAGTACAATACAAATAATAAGAGAGCAGACTTAAAATTATCAATTTATGTAATATCAATAATTACAATAAATATAAATGGACAAAACCCTCAATGAAGAGGGGATAACGTTCAAGACTGGATAAAAAGCAATGCATAACTATATGCCATTTATAAAAAAACACACTTTAAGTATAAAGTCTAGATAGGTTAAAAACAGATTTTATTTATATATATATACACACACACATATATATACGTATAATATATGCATATATATATCATGGTGTATGTGTGTATGTGTGTGTATACATACACCAGTCATAAAAACCTGGTGTGGTTACATTACCATCAGATAAAGTAGACTCCAAGGTAAGGACTATCCCTAAAGATAAGGAGGTATATCAGATAATGATAAAAGAGTCAATTCAGCACAAAGACATTAAGAGTTCTAAATGTACGCACCTAACTACAGCATCTCAAACTAAATGAAACAAAAATTTACCAAACTAAAGAAACAGAAAAATCCACAATCATAGTTGAAGATTACCTGCATATATGTTCTTCTGTTTGTTTTTTAAGGATATTATTTATTTATTTGAGAGAGAGGGAAAGGAAGAATGAACAAAGGCGGGTGGTGAGGAGTGGCAGAGGGAGACGGAGAGCAGTTAAGCAGGGAGTTTCATGTGGGGCTCGATCTCTGGACCCCAAGATCATGACCTAAGCTGAAGGCAGATGCTTAACCAACTGAGGGACCCAGGTATCCCTATACATTTTCTAATAAACTTCAAATTCTATAGCCACGTGAAATGGAAATAGAAGCCTAGTTTTTTGGGGTTTGGTAACAAAATGATCCAAAACATGTGAAATGTTTAGAACAGTACATTATAAAATACAAAGGAATCCTGAACATGAAAGTATCCTTTTTAAGAAATTCTTAGGGGATCCCTGGGTGGCGCATCGGGTTGGCGCCTGCCTTTGGCCCAGGGCGCGATCCTGGAGACCCGGGATCGAATCCCACATCAGGCTCCCGGTGCATGGAGCCTGCTTCTCCCTCCACCTGTGTCTCTGCCTCTCTCTCTCTCTCTCTGTGACTATCATAAATAAATAAAAAATTAAAAAAAAAGACTTAAAAAAAAAAGAAATTCTTAGGAATTCCACTCATTTTTGGTTTTCTTTAAGTCCTAGGAAACCACAGAACATTAATACTGCTATAGGCTCTTATATTCACATATTTCTCAACTTTTGGTTCCAGTACAAGTATTAATAAATACCTCACTCATTAGCACCGTTCAGCTACTAACTCAAGTGAAATATTAAATCAAACCAAATACCAAATATCAATAAAATCAACTATCAAAAATCAAACGCTGTGTTGCTTTCCAAGATAAGGAAGATGATGGGTGTCTTCCTTCACAATTTATTTTTGAGAGACTTTGGAAATCTCTTAGCAGAAGATATTTCTTTAATGTCCACTGTAATTTCTCTTAGAGAGAAATCACCTCTTGGTCTTCATTCCCCTCATCCCATACAAAAAAGAGATTGCATCTCATCTCCCTCAATTTCCCAACCCACGCTGTTCAAAGTTCAAGCCTAAAGCAAAAAAGCTACATTCTGGACTTCACCAATAGTGAGCATCACCTGGGGATCCTCCCCTAAAAATAAAAAGGTCTAAGGTGGGGCTCTGAAATCTTTATTTTAAATATGTGTCTTTGGGGATCCCTGGGTGGCGCAGTGGTTTGGCGCCTGCCTTTGGCCCAGGGCACGATCCTGGAGACCCGGGATCGAATCCCACGTCGGGCTCCCAGTGCATGGGGCCTGCTTCTCCCTCTGCCTATGTCTCTGCCTCTCTCGCTCTCTCTCTGTGTGACTATCATAAATAAATAAAAATTGAAAAAAAAAAAAAAGCTATAAAAAAAATAAAATAAAAAAAAAATAAATATGTGTCTTTGGCAATTCTTACCAAAAACCTTCAGGTTTTCAAACAGATGCAAAGATGCTCAGCCCTGCATCACCAGCCACATAACCATGGCAAGTCAATTACTCCCCCTTGACTCCTCTCTTGTCTATAAAATGAAGACATCTCCACCTTTTAGGAGTAAGCAAAGCAGTATAATGCCTTAAATCTAATCAGTGCTCAAATTCTTTGTTGAAGGAATGAATGAAAAAATTTGCCTGAGAGGCAAGGTGACCATGTGCCCAAGCTGCATGGTTCAAAAGCACAGACTTACAGGCGGAAATCCAAACGCCACTACCTGCCACGCTAGGTTTCTCTACTCCTTGAATCTCCCCCATTCAAATATTTCACCTTACACCGCAAAACAAAACTGCATGGAGCATCCTAGACTGGCCGTGCTGTTTCATGCCTCAGTCCCTTGACTGGGTCTGTCCCATCTGGCTGGAATCTCCCTCTTTAATTTCTCCCCCAACACCCACCCCTAGCCCACCCCTGGCTAACACCTACATTTCCTTGGGTAGGTGGATGGGACTCAGCTCATATCTGACCTTCCTCAGGGAGACCTCCTTGGCCTATTCCCTCCCTACCTTTTAGGCTAGCACATTCTGATCACCACACCATTTGGGGGGGTATCTGGAGGCAAAAAAAAAAAAAAAAAAATGGCAGGTATCTGCCCAGAGTACTTGCCAGAGCAAAGAAGCATCTCAGAAAAAAACTTGGTGAATGTATGGAGTTAGGTAAGGAGCACAGCCTTAGACATTGTGAAAAATCATTCTCTGGTGCTTTCTGGGGCCAAGAATTGGACCTATAACCGAAACAGTTCAAACAGCAGTACTAAAGGCCCTAGGTGGGGAGGAACTGAGCTCTACTCCCCAACCAACGGCCAGCCTCAACCCACCAGCCACCTCACTGAGCCCCCTTGGATGCAGCTGCTCCAGGTCCCATCCAGCCTCCAGGTGACCACAGCCCCAACAATACCTTGATTGCAGCCTCCTGAGACACCCCGAATCCCCACAGAAATGTCAGGATGGGATGCTTATTGTTTTTTTGAGCCACTAGGTTTTAGGGTCACTTCTTATGTAACAGAGATAATACAGATTTTACTTCAACTCCTAGCTTCCTTTTTGCTCAGTATAATCACTTATCTAAAAGTATCTATTTCATAGATAAAAAAAAAATTCATCAAAGAGCCATAGAGAATACATGTTCTAGTTCCCTCTGGCCACCTTCACCAAAGAGACATCAGATTTCTCAGATTCTAAAATTGTTTAAAAGATACCCTAGTTTCGGTTTTGTGAAGTATTCAGATTAAGTGGGTCGACTATATAATTAAATCACAAAAAAAGAATGAGTGGAGTGATATAAGAAGAAATAGTTCAATATTCTTTGAGATAAATTTGTTTCCAAATAGGACTTATTATAGAATACACATTTCATTAGATATTACTGTAAGCCCCTGTAACGTTTTAAAAACAGGTTTCAGTTCACTGAAGACATTTTTACTTAAGGACCTAAGACTAAATTTAGAAATCACCTTTGCTATATTTATTCCTCCAAACTTAATCAATTTAATAATATCTACATTAATTTTGTCGAAATAAGAAAAATTGCTCCAAGAATATAAATGTTACATACTCTAAGACAAAAAAAGGGGGGGGGGGTAGCTCTCTCAAAGAACATCAAATTCTTCAGCTTAAAAAACAAAAACAAAAACAAAAAAACCCAGAAACTCCCAAAAGATATCATTTCATAAAAACATTTTTTAAACCTAGGGAAGTAAGTACATTTTCATGGCCCCAAAGTTTTGATGTTAACAAAAACATCTTAGAATGACTACATTTAAAAATTTTATGAAAGCTGAACATGCTCCAAAACAGATTTCCATTAAATTTTTAAATAAAACATAGTTTCATCATAGTCTTGCTTCCAAATGCCTAAAAATGTTTAATAAATGGTATTCCAGAAAGCAAATCTTAACTGATACTTTAAACATGAATAGCCACACAGACTATAAAAAACGGATGCAAAATGGTTAGGGAAAAGCATGCATACACCTGGCTTATTAAAAGTTACGGACTTTGTTTCAGATTCTGGATGAGAAGTTCAAGCCTATGACACAAGGCAGATCTTCTCTGGGAGAATGTCTGTACCCCTTTCTGCCCTCCCCAGCATTTTCCTGCAAGACATCCATTTTCAATTATCCTCCCTCCTTCCCTCCTGCCCAGGCTCCTGCAAAGTTTACTGCGGCTGGGGGTTCTCAATTTAGCACCATGCACCCCTAAATGAGGACTTCACCCATATCAGCAGTTCCATATCAACAGGGAACCTGTCAGAAATGCAAATTCTCATGTCCTCCTTGGACCTGTTAATCAGGAACTCTGGGAACAGACAGGCAATTTGCATCCAGGTGATTGCTGGGCTACAGAGTGTGAACCACTGACCCAGATCCAAGGTTCCCAAAGCCATCTGTACAGCAGGGTCACAGGTAACCTCCACAGTGCCCCCAAATTCCTGTTCAGGGAAGCCCCTCATCCCCCACGCCCCTGCCTGGCACAGCAGAATCCCAGATGCTCTTATCCAGTTGACAGTGTGGACCACTGGAGCAGGCAATCTAGAAGGGCCCTTCGAGGAAGAACTGAATCTGTTTCGCCAAGTCAGCCCCCATAGTTCCCATTTTGCTTGGGTGTTTGCCAAGCCAGAGAGAATGGAAGGCAAAAGCATAACTCTGCACATGTAGATGCCAGGACCCTGATGCACAGAAAATCCCCGTTCCCAGGAAGCACAAGTCCCAGTCTCCTTTCCAGCATGGTAACAAATGCCCCCAAACTGAAGGCTAGCCATCGGACTCCTCTCCTACTCTGCTTACAAGTATTTATCAGTTTATTTCGGTGTTAAAGAGAAACATGACCTTATTCTCCAACACTGTGCCCCTGGAGAGAGTGCCCTGAATAAGATTCTGTTAAAAGTCTACTGTGGAGCAGACTCCGCTTCCAAGGCATGATGAAATAAACCCAAAATGAGAAGTCAAAATGATACTGTTAGAAATGGTGACAGCCATCAGTGTTGTGGTCAAGCTGATGTGTGTCAGGATTAAAAACAGTCTTGGTCTCAGCATAGGGGATGGAAAGGCAAGTGTCCAGCCTCCTCGGAGCCCCCACTCCAATCCCAACAATAGAGTCCATTTTATATGGCAGCCCATTCTGGTCTGGGTCACCTTCATTAAGTTGAAATCTAACTTCCTATCACTTTCCCTCATAGGAACCCAAAGGTATGCCTGCCTCACACTGCCACCACCAACAGCCCCTGGCGGGGAACGCACTGTTTGTGGCCCAGAAACATCACCAGATCCCCCTTTGAGGTGTTTCTGCACAAGAGATCATTAAATTGTAAGAATGTTTCTGCCACAGGGCTCAACAGAACTTGTGATATGAGATAGAAAAGAAAATGACCTCTAAATATTTTCCCAAATACAAAAAATAAATAATTAAAAAGCTGACCACCACTGATTCCAATATTTAGTATTAAAGTTTCAACAAGGTCAAATATATAATTCATGCCTTCCCAATATAAAAAATCTAAACAACCAATTCACAGACCAAAAATTATATTAAGAAAGCCTCTGGTTTTACTTTTAACCCTGCCTTCTTTCCCAAAAAGATGCGAGATACCTTGAAGGAAAAAAATATAAAATAAAATCAGAGGAAAACATAAAGTTTCAGGACCTAGAGAAAATTAAACCCAGAAACAGCTCAAGATAGCAAAGAGACTAGTCATAATTTCCTACTAAAGTTGCTACAGTTGAGCTTCAACTCTGCTTCAAGTTTATTATTTATAATTTAATTCTTTGCCTTGCATATTTCTGACAAATTTTTAAGTGTGTAAAGTGTAGAGCACACTGGATGATAACAACACAAGAGATACTTACTGACGTCTCCACCAAAATACAGGCGATATCATGTGGCCACCTCTGGAATTTCCTTCAACCAAACCAAAGAGCAGAATGGGTAAGAGGGCTACTCAGTCAGGAAGATAACTCTGGAAGGGTCTAAGATAACTCACTGCCACCTGAGTGTTGCCTAGAGCCTTCTACTTGGAAGATCAAACTTGACAAAATCAAAGCAGTGAATGGGCTCTGTAGACTCTTGAAAGAATCATCCACAATAAATAGGCCTCTTAGATTGTTAAGAGCTCAGTAAATTTGTAATTTTCAAAAAAAGTTCCAAAAGCCTGACCAGAATGTAGAACTATCTGCTTCTGAACGGATGCAGCCATATAGGTACCTAGTGGGCAAAGCCAAACGTTCTTTGAGAAGTAATAGTTTGAAGGACTCACTCTAGGTCATAGGTTCAATAAACCCCCAAAAGTATATTATCAAGGTGATTTTGTTCTAGAAATGGTTCAAAGTGGGTATTACCAAGCTTTCTACCACAGCTACAGAAAAAAAATCTCACATATTTATTACATGCAGAATCTAAAAAAGTCAAACAGAAGCAGAGAGTACAATGGTCATTGTCAGGAAGTAGGGGGTGGGAGAAATGGGGAGATATTGGTCAAGGAGAACAAATTTTTAAAAAGAGAGCAAGAGAGAGAGAGAAAACAAACTTAAAGAAAATAAACTTCTAGTTATAAGACTAGTAAGTTCTGGAGACTTCATGTACAACATGATGACTATAGTTAATAGTTAATAATACCCTATTCTCTTTGAAATTTGCTAAGAGCATCAGATCTTAAATGTTTTCACCAACCCCCCCCACACACACACACACACTTTGTAAGGCAGTAGGTGTGTTGATAATTTAACTGTGGTCACTATTTCACAATGCATACATACGCCAAAACACACTATCTTAAACACAGACAATTTTTAGTTGTCAATTATACTTCAATAAAGCTGAAAAATACAAATAAAACCAATCAGGAAAACCAATCTCATGTATTAATTTGCTATGCATTAAGTTGTTAGATATGAACCATTAAAGATAATGATTTTAGTCTCAGACCAATTAATACTAAGCCATCCTTCGTGGCAGCAGAGGTGAGGTGATACTCTCTACAGTGCCAGGCAGCCTACATACCAATCGTTATGAAACCTGGAAGGTAGGGACAATGTGTTATTAATCTTTCTGCTCAGCACCCAAAGTAGTAGTGCGTGAGCACATACGAATCCAATAAATGTGATCAACGAATGAGCTACAGACCATTCGGCAGAACGTGGCTGGTGTGCAATACCTTTCAGACCACCGAAACCTGGTCAAACCTGACTGCTTCATAAATGAACTTAATTTACATTCCCTCACGTTACTAAAACGGAACAAGCTCTACGGGAAGCTTGAGAGCATCCCCAGCCTGTTCCTGACACAACAATCACAACAATCAATACAAGATACTCTGAGAACCAAGTTCAACCAGCTATGGACACAGCAACGCAATCACCACAACTCTATATCCTCGAAATTGTTCTTGAGTTTATAAGAGATGTTCCAAATGCTTCACAGAAATCCAAAGAGAAATATACAGAATTGTTCTGATATTCTGGCTAGTAACCTTATGCAAACAAAATGAGGTTAGCTTGGCATGATTTGTTCATACTGAAACTATTCTTGATTTTAGTTATTACTACTTTCTTTTCTACAAGTACACAACCATCTGCTTAACACTGTTTTAGAAGGCTGCCAAGGATAGGGAGTAAAATAACTGAATTGTAGAATCTAGAAGAGCATCCTCCCATGGAAATACAATGCCAAGCCACAAAGGTGAACCGTACGTTATTTCAAATCAGTATATTAAAACTTAAAAAGAGAAAGATGAAGTTATTTTTGATAATATATTTTATTCAACCCAATCAATCCAAAGTATCCAAAAAATATTAATGAGTTCTTTTACATTCTATTTTCAAACTAAATCTGCAAAATCTGGTACTCTACACCTACAGGATACCTCGATTCAGGCTAGCCACACAGACAGTGCTCAGGGGCCACCACACTGGACAGTGCAGGTCTAGGATCTTGTCCCTTTCTGAAAAATCAGGGCATTTGACTAGTTTCTGGCACCTCTCATCTTCTCCATGCTCTCTCAGGGTATTATCAACAGGGATGGCTTGGTCCCAGCTGCAAACTCCTTCAGCATCTGAGAGATCATTCACCTCAATCTTGAGACACAAACTACTCACGTAGAGAGTGGCTTAAGATTGAAGCAGATATTCACAAGAAGCTGCTGGTTTGAATATGATTTATGCTCTCTGTCAAGTCATACAGTACTCATAAGGCAGAGACATGCTTTCATGCCCTGGCATTCATATTATTCAAACATCATAAAAGACATGTTTGTTTCTTCTACTCTTTTTTTTTAAGATTTCATTTATTTATTTGTTTGTTTGTTTATTTGAAAGAAAGAGAGAGAAAGGGAGGTACAGAGAGAGAAACAAGCAGCTTCTATGCTGAGGCAGGGCTCGATCCCATGGCCCAGAGATCAAGACTCGAGCTGAAATCAAGAGTCGGATGCTTTGCCCCCTCTTCTGCTCTTTCTTATTTAGACCATATATGCTCAAGAAAAATAATTAGAGAGGATGCATGCTAGAACTAGAAGCCTTTTGGGTGACTGGGATTGCAGGAAGCAGAGCGAGGTGAGCCGCCACTCGGGACAGAGCAAACAGCAGGTGTAATACAGGGTGACGCCCACGGGAAGGAGCCAGAGAGGCACGGAAGCCACAGGGGAAGAACTGGAAGGGTATGTTAATAAGACTGTTTTGAACATGGGGTCCAGGCTTGGAGCAGGTAACCATTGTGATAGACCAATACCTCAGCTAATTTTGGAGACAGTAGAGTAGGGGCAGGGAAAGGAAGAAGGTTCAGTTGCAAGGGGAATAATTCACCCCTCTCCAAATGCAAGCTTTCCATGATCCCTGCAATGTCATTTCATTAGACCACAAAGCATCAACGAATCGATTAAAAATCGATAAGCACAGACAAAAGCGGGCTTGCTTGACAGTATGTTTGCTAATTTAGGTTTGAGGAATTTATCCTTCTATTGATGGAAGGAAGCTGCTTACAGGAGTTTAGGTTCTTTATGTATCAAAATGCAAGGGAAAAAAAACCACCTGCTGGCATCATATTCCTTTTATAGAACTTTCTAAGGGGATAGAGGGGCCGAAAACTGAGAGAAAAAAGAAAAAGAGACAAAGCTTTCTTCTTCTCTAAAAAGAAAAAAAAAGATGAATCTTTGCTTCATCGATGCCGCACCCTCCACATCAAGTTGGCACCAGTGAGGTGCACGTGACCCCATTCACAAGGCACCCTGACATTTTCAACAAGGGCAACAGCCCTTCAGAGGATGGACAAGGTGAGAAGTGCCACCAAGGTCACCTCCATTCCCCTACAACAGGCAGTAACGTGGTACTCTAGGACTAGAGAGGTCTACGCATCAACTTGACTGGGACACAAAATGCCCAGATACTTAGTTGAGCAAGTATGTGCCTGCAGGAATGTTTCTGGATGAGACTGATGTTCAAATGGGCAGATGGAGTAAAGCAGATCACCCTCCCCCACTATGTGGGTGGTCTGTCGAAGGCCTGAATACAATAAAAAGGTAGAAGGGAACATCTGATCTCTGCCTGACTCCATGAGCGGAGACATTCATCTTCCCCGCCCCCCCCCCTTACTCTGGAACTTACGCCATGGGCTCCCCTGGGTCTCGATCCCATGGCCCAGAGATCAAGACTCGAGCTGAAATCAAGAGTCGGATGCTTTGCCCCCAGATGATGGATCTGGGACTTCCCAGCCCCCATAACCTCACCAGCCACTTCCTTATAACAAATCTCTTTTAAAGAAAGATGGAGACAGAGACAGAGCTCTACTGGTTCTGTTTCTCTGGAGAACCCTAACACGAGGTATCTACGACCAATGAATACTATCTGCTAAAATAAAAAGTCTATATTAAAATGAGGATATTTAAGTATTTCAGACACAAAATGTATAAAGCTGTTTGATTATGTCTTACTATCCTGAATCAAAAGGTCCTGGTGATGCCGTCTCTTTATCATTAACTCACAGTATCTAAACACCTTTTGGGAAAGGTCCGAAGGGCAGACAGAGCTTTTCAACAGCTGAATGCCTCACGCTGAAATGACTCTGGAAAAGGCATGTGGGAATAGCAATGGGGATTAACAACTAAAGCAGTTTGGTCCTGTGCTGGTGCATTCTGAAAGGAAAAAATACCTGAAGGAGAAATCAGATAAGCAAAGTAGGCCACATGAGCTGGACATGTGACCCTGGGGAGAGGGCAGAGCCACTTCTAACTGGGAAATGTGGCCACTGCAAAATTCATTTTGTAAACTAGACGTTTACACACACACACACACACACACACACACCCCTGCATGTGCATGCAAAACTTACATGATATGCATGGGACTCCCACCACTTATGTGGAAAATTCACTTAAAACCAATTTCCAAACGATACCGATAGAACCTTATTTCAACTTTCCAGAAAATGTAGATTTATATGATGGTAATACTCTCCCCGTACAAGAGCTGTAACTATAAATTCGCTAACAGGAACTAGAAAATAAAAAATCTTCGTTAAATTTAATAACTGAGTTGCTAGATCGCCGTCTCATCCCCTCTAAGACGGTGGCCACTTTGGCCAAAACATTATAAAAAGGTTTATATGGTTACACACCCGATTCATGCTGCAGGTTAGAACAAAGCTAAGAACATCCATGACCAGTCATATTCAGCACCAACACAAAGACTCCCCTTCTCTCATGGTCACTGAACAAGAACAAAATTTATTGGGAAGAACAACATCTGATTCTTAAAAATCACAACATTCCAATTAATGATCATTTGAATGAGCACAGGCCAGAGATAGATTAAAAGGATTTTTTTAAATCCCCAATTCATAGTCAAGAGCACAATGAGCCTCCCATTTCTCCTTGCTCTACCCACAGTCAGGAAGTGCTGTCGGATTCCCTGGTATTTCTCAACGCTTCTGAGTTCGGTTTCGGTCTATTTCTGACCAACCGTGAGAGCAATGGCCCCATGGCAGCCAGGGAAAGCAAGCAGACGGATAGCGTGCATGTGCGTGTGAATAAATACGAGCATATACCTATGATTGTGGAGTGCATCTGCACAGGGACTTGAAAATAAGTCCTTAGCCAAAAAATAAATAAAAGGGGGAAAAAAAATAAAAAGAAAAGAAGTCCTTACACGGTGAATACTAACTTCACCCAAACACTGTGGTCCACAAGCAAGCACTGTGAAAGCTAAAAAGCCTGGACGAGGATATAAAATATTCTTATTTCTAAAATGAGTATGAGTGCGTTTTACAAAATACAGATAGCATCGAAACGCCCCCAACCAAAGCCATTACCATGAGATGTGGCATCATAAGGAACATAATCCAGCTCAGGGGCAGGGGAGATAGTCCGCAGTCCAGACTGCTGAGCTGGCAGGTCCATCAGGCTGTCCACTGCGGCCCCAATTTCAGGTCCAGCTTCTGGCACGGCCAGGGCTGCTTTTTACAGGGGGTACACCTCTCTACCATGTTTCCCCTCGTGGTTTTTACAGAAGGACTGGTTGCCAGAGTAGGCCTTGGGTGATATTGGGTTTGATGATGAAGCAAGTGACACTCTCTGAAAGGCCAGGCTCAAACAACTAGCATGTCCCACCCCCAGAAAAATCCTTGTTTCTGAATATGTAAATCCTCCTTCGCCTCTCTCTGTCCCCAAAATGGGCTACAGAGGGCTGCCTGAAACCTGCCCGCTGGACCTCAGGTACATCCATCCACCTCACTGGAAAGCCTGCCATCTCACAGCACCAAAGCAAAGGTGAGAGCACAACTTTGCTTGAGTTCTGGCCCCTTCTGCTGTGCTTTTAAGGTGCCACAGGCAAGGACCTCGTAACCAGCAGGTGACCCTCGGGCTCCATTCGGTAGTACGTAGGAAGGCCTGCAAGGTGCCTGGCACAGCTGTGGGCAATCTGGACTTGGCCTCTTACGTGACAACATCCTGGAGATGTTGGAGCATCTCAACCTGGAGAAGGTGCTTTCGACATGTAAACCAGTAACACTGTTCTAGTTTGACAGTGGGGCTGTGAGGAAAATAAAGCAGGATGACAGGAAAGAGGGTGGCTGGAGAAGAGGGGCTACCTTGGCTCCTGTGGTCAGGGTGAGTCTCTGAAACAGTGACTTTCGTCCCATGACCTGTATGAGCAGAGCATTCAAGACAGATGCCCCCTGAAATCCGTGACGCAGTTACCTCGTAACAGCAGCTAGCCTTGGCAGGGTGCTCTGCATTTTGCAAACACCATCTTGCTGAACCCTCTCGGCAATCCTATGAAGTAGGTACTACACAAAGGTTATCCCCATTTTACAGGATGAAATGGAAGCTCCAGAAGCCTCCGTAACTCACTCAAGTTCACACAGTGCCAATCTCTGCACCCACACAGACTCAACCAGAAAACGTTCTATCCGTCTCTCGGTAATGGCCTAGTGTTTGACCTGGAGTCCTCATGGCCCTGACGGAGCCCTCCCCCGGCCCTCCCCCTGCCCTGCTCCTGGTGTCACAGAAATAAAGCCTGTAATCGCTAAGGGCTCTGTCACCCACTCTGAATGCACACACAGTGTCTATGATTCCCCTTGAATCGGACAAATCTGGGCTGTCTAGGTCTCCTTGACCTCTGACACCGATGGCCTGTACTGCATCTGGGGCAACAGAACCCGTGAATGCCTTCTCTACACATTTTTAAAGTCTCAGAAAGACTACTTACACGGATTGCAATGGTTTACACCAGCTCCCAATCCTTGAGGTAGGGGACTCCATTACATGTGACCCCCAGATCCTTCCAAATAACAGGATTCCACTTGTATCACTGATACACAAATAAAAATAAAATATGAGCAGGCAAGCCCTCTCAGCTTGAGCTCCAGAATATACTGTATTTCACCAATTCTCAGACACATCTATTTTCCCCACTATAGTACCTGAAACCAGGTATGTTGCAGCTTAACTGGCCTATGTTTTCTTTCTGACATACAAGAATGATGCATCTTAAGATCAATAGCGGTTTAGGAGAAATTCAAAATTGTGGAAACAGCGGGTTCTCTCCCATTTCCTTTCTTTCCTTCCTGTCCAACTGGCTGGTCACCATGACAGCTTCCTAACTGCCTCCCCATTTCCACTCTTGTCTGATAACCCATTCTCCATAAGGCAGGCCATGTGAGCTGCCAAATCTGCACACTAGAGCCTGGCTCTCCTTGTGTCAGACCCTCCAACAGCTCCCACTACTTTAGAGTAACAGCAATCCTCCACTACAAGGGCCTGCTGACCTGGTATCTCTGATGCTCTCTCCTGTTCTTCACAAAGGCCAGGTTCAGCCTGCCTCAGGACCTTTGCACAAGCTGCCCTCTGTGCCCAAAGGCCTTGTGGAGGTTGCCCCTTTTCCTTTCCTTTCCTTTCCTTTCCTTACCTTCCCCTGCCCCTTCCTCTTCCCCTTCCCTTTCCCTTCTTTTCTTTTCACTTAAGTCTCAGCTCAAACATCCTCTACGGAGCCCTCCTAGACCACCCAACGCAGCTGCGAATGCCACCCTCATTCCTGACTGCAGTTACTAAATGCTTGAAACTAGCTTTTCACTGGGCACCTGGGTGGCTCAGTTGGTTAGGTGTCTGTCTCTTGATTTCAGCTCAGATCATGATCTCTAGGTTGTGGGATCGGCCCCCTGTCAAGCTCTGTGCTCGCCGTGGAGTATGCTTGAGGATTCTAGCTCTCCCTTGTCCTATGCCCCTCCCTTCTCTCAAGTGCACCCACTCTCTCTCTAAAATAAATAAATCTTTTTTTTAAATAAATAAATCTTAAAAAAGAACTAGCTTTACATTTATTTATTTTATTACCTTTTTCTTCCTTGATACCATAAAGCCTCAAAGGGTCAAGAACCTTGTCTTTCTTGAGCACTGCTTATCCCCAGGACCTAGGTACACAATGAATCCTCTACAAATATCCATTTAACACAAGAACCAAAATAGAAGAAATTGCTAAACTACATTCTTTCTCATAGTTACTTTCTTTCATTAACTTCCAGCTAATGAAACCAAAAAAATTGCTGGCAATGATTATTTTGAAGTGTATTTGTGATTCCTCCTCAAAAAGACAAAAATTTTAAAAAAGAAACAAACTTCCAGTGGGGTTTCTGAGGAGCAAATGCTTTGCCTTACAACATAACCACTCAAAAATTTTCCATATGCTTCTAAATTGTATCTTTAAAAGCTTTATCTGGAACTGGACAATTTCAAAACCCATTGATCTTGCTCTGAAGTATAAAACATACCACAGAATTCTTATAATTCTTCTAGAAACCTGTCTGCCAAATGACATATTGTTTCCTTTTGCTTAGTGTTCACCTTTGAACTTCCCTCTACAGTGTTTACAATTTTAAAATCCCAGCTTTAGCTCTAGTTCCCAGTTTAAAATTGTTTAATCATCCACATGTTCACTATTTTTATCACCAAACACACTGGAAAGAAGAAATAACTTGCTTCATCTACTAAATACTAAAGTTTCAAAACAAAAACAAACCAAACTATTCATGTCTTTGGATGCTATCTTCTTATGTGACTCTCCTTAGGAGACTCAAAATGTTAAAAACATAAACATCACACACACTCCCTTCTCACAAAAAGGAGGAAAACCTAATGTGTCATAATAGGAATATGCATGATTTAAGGTCTATCACAAGAGATCATCTAGCAACAAACCTAATCTTAAAAACAGGAAGAAAATGTATTCTGCAAACGTTTTGAAGCACTGCCCATACCTTCATTATCTGTAGTTTATTGTGTGGGTGATGACATCCACAAACGATGAAAAACTGTTATTTCTTACTACTTTCTCTCCCAAATCTTCCATGTGAACGATCCCGTAACTTACCCCTTCAAACTGTAGAATCAAAGCTACCCTTAGCTTCTTTGGTGAACATTTTGGACAAAATTTGTGTTCATTTCTGAACAATTCTCTAATACTACTTTTTTGTATTTTTATAATACTTTCAACAAAAAAATGACCATTAAAAAATAAATTATGCTCTGGTTAAAGTGTAAAATTTTAAAAAATGAATACATCGAAAGGAGGGTTTGGTCTAATGTTTTATTAACCATAACATATTTAATTATTTGATGTATTTAAGTGATTGAAATGAATATAGTTCCTATAACGCAAGGGAAAGAAAGTCAATGGAGGTCTGGGGAGTCTAGGACTTTTATCAGATGACCTGAGCAAGAAAGCCAAAAACAGACCCAACATTACTTCATAATCTAAACCATTTGCACTGGCCATTACATATTTCCAAGAAGTTAAACCTGCCATCTTTCACCCACCTCCTTCTAAAACAAGCAATCTTTAATAAGTAGTGTGAAATCTGAGGAGGTCACCTCTGAACATTAAAATTGGCTTAATTTCTCCTGTTTTAGACTCCAAATGCTACCCAGGCAATTCAAAACATGTCACTAAGTTACAAAGAAGAGGTTTTTTTTTTTTTGTAACAAATCCCAAAAGAACCTAGTGAGCACCTCTTGAATATGCAGAGGTTATTCCACACAGTGCGGTGGAAAGATCCATGGGCTCCAGAGGCACACACCCCCCAGCTTAAAAATCGCAGCTTTGCTACTTATTAGCTACGTGACTCAGCCAGTCACTTCATGTCACCCTATGAAAGAAGATAACGACAGCTATCCTGTGTTGGAATAAAGAGGATGCACTGTCAACTACCCAGGACGAGGCCAGTCCCTGAGCCAGCCCACAGAGATAACTCGGATTACAGTCCAGAAAGCCCTTGTTCTAAGTCTTCTTATTCATGCCCTACCCTTGGTACTGTACGAAATAGAATGAATATATTTTTCTTGGATGAGTCATGGCTTTGCAGAGCTTCAGAGTCTTCATCCTGAATATCAATGCTCATTGCATCATACTGGGAGTCATAAAAATGGCAAAAATCAGAATAAGTGAGAAGCTATTTTCTTAGAGTCCTGATGCAACTGGGTTTCTCAGCATTTGTTTCTCTCTCTTAAAAGTACTGGAAAAAAAAAAAAAAGTCCAGCTTGGTTGGAGACCCCTGAGGCCCAGAATGGTCAAACTTATTCTATCATGAAAAATTAAGAGTAAAGAGTACAGCCGATTAAATAAGATTTTCAAGCAATGTTTGTCTTAACACCTGAACACTATGGTTTCCAGAAAGAAAAATCTGCCCAAGGAAATAGTCTAAAAAAGGTAGAATTACAAAAGAGAGACTTTTAAGAGAGACTTTTAATAAACCGTATTTATTCCTTAAAAAGATTGTTAGGCAGTATCCGTGTGGTGAGAGCATTATTTTGGGGAGAGGGCAAGCAGTGGGATCACTAAATTAACCCCTCCAGCTCTATGGGAACACAAACGCACCTTGTCCACCAGCATTATCCACAGCACCACCTACTGCCACACTGTGCCTACAGCAGCTTTGGTACCGCAGGGCCCCAAGAATTAGCCATGCCTTAGATTAGCCGAGTAAACTGTTTAGGAATGAAAGAGGTATCATCTGAAAGTTAAAAGTGGGTGGAGGAGGAAATTCAAAATAAAAGTAAACCTCTGACAATCTCTTAAAATATCCAGGCAGCGAACATAATCATTTGGTTACATGGCCAAGTAAGCGGTTTTAATTTTTCTTATGTTAGCTAATTGCGCTGCTCTAATGATTTTGAAGCACAAGAATTATAGGATCTGGTTGATGTATATACAACACGCCTGTTTCTGTTTCACCACCTGTGGACCCAGTGGGAGTCACCTAAATGTTGTGTCACCATGGTGGAATTTCAAGTAGGAATCGCAAGTATTACTGTCAACCTAAACAACTAGGATGGTTCATAGTGGGGTCCGGAGCCTACATTTCCCCTAATGTCTAGGCTTCTCCTTAGACATTTAGGCCCTGAAGGATAATTAAGTCTCTTTAGTATGAAATGTACTGGGATAGGACCGCTCAGGACTGTGTTCTCTTGTCCTCACAGATCTGCTATACATTGTGCATAAGAATATACTGAGCAGATTGTCAGTCATAAGCTAAACAACCACCCAACCTCAATTCTGATCTAAAAATGAGCCACAGACTTAAAATAGACCATGACTTGAAAAGAGCTGGGATTTGAAAAACAAAACAACTGTTTTCCAAACAGAAACACACATGGACTGATAACAAAAATCAAAAATAAGGCTAGGTGACACTTATGTGGCACTGTGTTCCAGGCACTGCTCAAAGCACTTTGCAGATGATCAGGCTGACAAAGCATGGCCAGGCCACCTCCCTGCTCCATTAGGGGCTCTAGTGCTGGAAGGTCTGCAGCAGCACCATAAAGGCCACAGGATAAGTCGGTGGGATGCTATGGACCAAGGAGTCTGGCTTGTCGTGACCTCGCCCTTATGTTAAAATAATCATGCTTAATCAATAGCCCAAAGACAGGGGGGTGTGACGTCACGGGTCAGTGCAGGTATGTTCCGTGGAATGACTCCATTATAATTTGGGGAGACGATGCTAAACGTGGGTCTTCCCCACCAACAGGGGGAAGGAGAAAAAGGAAAGTGGTGTCATTCATGCTGCAAAACTGCTTCTTCTGCTGTCGCATCCCCCTTCTCCGAAGCAAACCCGTCCGTGGCCCTCGCAGCGCCAGCCCCGCAGCGCCCGCACAGATGTGCGCAGCTTTCGCACCCAGGACACGGGCGTGAGGAGGAGCCCAGCGCTTGCCTGCACCTTCGGCGGCCAAGAGCCCGTTCACTTCCGAGGCTCGGGAAGCGGAGTCCCGCCCGCAAGGGTCAGACAGCCGGGCCCCGGGGTCTCGGTTCCACTTTCCCAAGTGGCCGAGGCGTTCGGCAAAGTTGGCTCCGAGGCCGCCCCGGCAGCCGCGCAGCGCGGACCTGCCCCGCCTGCACGAGCTCCCGCCCGGCGGCGCCCGAGGGCACGGGCCGGCCCGCAGGTCCCGGAGGGGGCCCCGGGGCAGGCCCCGGAGCAGGCACCGGAGCAGGCACCGGAGGGGGCCCCGGGCGCGCGGCGCGGGAGAGCCCCGCAGCCCCGTCCTCCCCCCGTCCGCGGCGGGCAGAGGAGGCGGCCGAGGCCACGGCGCCGCAGGGGGACCGCGGGGGAACTTCCCGAGCCTGCGGATCCGCGTCTCTGCGAGCTCCCGGCCGGCGACCCGGGGATGCTGGGACCCCCCCCCGCCCCCGCCCCCGAACGCAGCCCCCGCGGCGGGAGCCCGGCGAGGAGGGGGAGGGGAGGGGAGGGGAGGGGGGGGAGGGGAGGGGAGGGGAGGGGAGGGGGCGGAGCGCAGCCCGGGGCCCTCGCCCACCCGCTCCCCCGCAGCAGGCGGCAGGCCCCGCGCCCCCCCCCGCCCGGGGCCGAGGCTCCGAGGCTCCGAGGCTCCGAGGCGGACCCCCCCCCGGCCGCCCGCCCCCGGCGCAGCCTTACCTCGGCCGCGCTGCCCGGTCCCGGAGGTGCCGCCCCTGCAGGCGCCGGGCTCCCGGGGTCCGCGGGGAGGGGGCCGCCGCCGAGTCCTCGCGCCGCCCCGCGGGGCCGGGGGGAGCCGAGCCGGCGGGCCGGGGGCGCGGGGCCGTGGAGGGCCGTGGAGGGCGGCGGGCGGCGGGCGGCGGGCGGCGGGCGCGAGGGCTGGGGCCGCGCCGAGGGGAGGGCTCGGGCGGGCTTCGCGGAGCGCGAGGGAGGGAACTTGGAGCGACTTGCCGCGGCCCAGAGCGCGTGTCCCCGCCGAGTGTGCACGCCCCGCCCCCCGCGCCCCGCCTCGCCCCGCCCCCATCGGGCGCCCCGCCCCCACCCGCTCCCCGGCCCGCCCCCGCGCGCCCCGCCCCCTCCGAGCCCCTCCCGCCCCGCCCCATCGGGCGCCACGCCCCCGCCCCGCCCCCTACCGGGCGCCCCGCCCCCTCCGAGCCCCTCCCGCCCCGCCCCATCGGGCGCCCCGCCCCCGCCCCGCCCCCGCCCCGCCCCCTCCGAGCCCCTGCCGCGCCCCCGCCCCGCTCCCACCTCCAGCCCCTTCCAGACTCCGCGGCCGCCCCCGCCCGGTGCGAGCCTCCACCCGACCTCACGGCCCAGACCCGACCCCTGCGGGCGGGGCCCCTGGGGTCCGCGTTGCGGCTGCGATCCCCGCCCCTGGCAGCCCCCCGGGGGTCGTGGAGCCCCACATATTCCATGCACTCGCGTCTACACACCCAGTGCACCCTGCTGAGCGTTTCTAGACCTCATTTCTGAAGGCATTTTCTGAGGCTCCAAAGCTGTTTGGAGAAAACAGTAAAGAATATAGGGAAACATCCCAAGCGCGGTGTGCAGCCCCTGCAGCCTGGGCCGCCTGATGTTTCCGAATTAACTAAATGTTTGGGGGGTGCATCATCATTCATGTCGTAATCTGTGGTTTCCTCATGCTTTTTCTTTAGATTTGCTTAATCACCCGGTGGGTTTTTCGAGGGTTTTGTTGTTGGAGGAATGCGGAGCACATTCTGCTTTAGTTTTTCACCATTGGGAACTCTAGTGGATGAAATCCATATTTATCAAAACGAATGAATGAGACACAAACTCACAACATAATTGCTTCTCCGAAATATTTGGCAGAGATTTCCTTATACCTTTTGCACACTGGAAATAAGATTGCATTCATCCCATTTCCTCAGATCGTCTGTATTTGAATGGTGTGCCTCGTTTCATGCCAGTTCAGAGATTGTCAAATAAATAAAACTCAGACTCCCACAATAACTTTCTGGCTATGTACAAGAGAACCATTTTAAGAAAGTGACAGGATACCGGGTTTTGAATGGAACTTTCCTTTGCAGACTAATGCATTCCATGTGATGATCACCCATTATGTTGTGGTCTTCACTAAATCCAAAAGTCGTGTGATGGTAGAATGAAGTTATTTTCCATCGTTCGCATAGCAAATCGGAACTAAGTTCTCTCACCCCAAAGTAAGCTAGTAAAAAAATTAACTTCTTTGTCCCAACCCCTTACTTTTGGGAATCACGTGGTCACAGCATGTAGGCACACTTTCCCTGCCACTGCAGGACATGTGACCCAGGCCTGCCAGTCAGAGTGCCTCTCAGCCCCTGCATAGGCAGGGAGGAGGGGAGACGTACATGACCCTATTTGGGTGAATAGGGGTCCTTTTCGCCAGCTGATATTGCAGCTTCTGAGAGGGTGTCATGAAAGCCTGTAGCAGTTGGAGGTGGCCCATCAGGAAGTAAGAGCCGGGCACCTGGGTGGCTCAGTGGTTGAGCATCTGCCTTTAGCTCAGGTAGTGATCCCAGGGTCCTGGGATGGAGTCCTACATGGGCTGGCTCCCCAGAAGGAGAAGCAGGCTCCCTCTGGAGCCTCTCTCTCTCTCTGTGTGTGTCTCATGAATAAATAAATTAATTTAAAAAAAAAAAAAGATAAAGGGCAAACCAGAAGAAAGCCAACTGAGCACTAGACAGGAAGAGTCCCAATGGCATTAATGAGCCCTTCCAGGAAGCCATCTCTGAAACGAGTCAAAACCCCTGGATTTCTAAAGAAATGCACCAATAAATTGTCTTTTTAGCTTATTGGAAGTTAGATTTCTTTCCAAAATACTCACTTAAAAGCCATGAAAGATTCTTACAGGATCCAGCCTCTGAAAATCAGGGATATAATCAATGAGTCCTAGTTTTTCTGTCACCTAAATGGTTTCTTCATAATAAAATACGTGCCAAGAAGGTCACTTAGTGCGAAGCCTTAACTTACTGTTTTGTTTTTTTTTTAATATTTTATTCGGCAGCCCCAGTGGCGCAGCGGTTTGGCGGCGTGATCCTGGAGACCCTGGATCGAGTCCCACCTCAGGCTCCCTGCATGCAGCCTGCTTCTCCCTCTGCCTGTGTCTCTGCCTCTCTCTCTCTATCTCTCTGTGTCTCTCATGAATTAATAAATAAAATCTTTTAAAAAAAAGGATTTTATTTATTTTTTTCGTGAGAGACACAGAGAAAAAGACAGAGACATAGTCAGAGGGAGAAGCAGGATCCCTACAGGAAGCCCAATGCAAGACTTGATTTCAGGACCCCAGGATCACTACCTGAGCCAAAGACAGATGCTCAACCACTGAGCCAACCATGTGCCCCGGAAACCTTAACTATTAATAGGACTAAGGTTCTCATTCAAGGTGTTACTATTGCCCAGTATACGTTTAATATTTTCACGTTGCCCCCCACCATTAGAACCAAAAAATTAATAAAAGATTTGGTTAGAAAACCAGAGAGAAAACAATAATATGTCTAAACCATTACATCCAGTAAATTTCTTGTCTTGTCCATTACTCCAATGAAACGTGCCTTCATAATCCCCAATATTTAGTGATATAGGACATTTTCCTCTTTTCTGGACTGAAAAATTTTAGGGCCTGAAACAGACTTTCAGGGACTGTTGAAATCGGTTTGTTGTGCTGGAATTTTATTGTGTTGCATATTGTTCAGGAGAAGTGGGCCATTGGCCTATGCTTGGAATTCTTTTGTTCCACAGAAAGTCTCCACAAGTATGTAACAATATTTGGCTAGTACCCTAACAAGCATCCGTACACTGATCAGTATGTTGCGTTACTCCCAGGTCACTCTGAGCAGTAAGAGTTCGGGTAGCAAGGGAGTGGGTCAGACAGACATGAAGACATTGCCCTGAGCTTCTGATTGCAGGAGGGTTTTCTAAAGGGAAAAGAGGGGCGCCTGGGTGGCTCAGTTGGTTAAGCGGCACAGGTCCAGATCTGTCAGAGGCCTGGGATCTGGCTCCTTGCTCAGCAGGGGAGTCTATATGAGGATTCTCTCTCCCTCTGGTTCTGCCCTTCCCCCCTCGCACTCTGAGCTCTCTCTCTCTCTCTCTCTCTCTCTAAAACAAGTACATCTTTAAAAACAAATAAAGGGAAAAGTTTTTTCACTAGTTTTTCTTCAGATGGGGGTACCGCAACTAGTGAAATTTCATTCGTGAAAGCCCATGAGCTGAATAGTAGTAGATCATAAATAGACTAGAGCCCCACTAAAAGCACAAGTAGTTGAACCCTCTCCAGAAACCTGACAGCGTAGCTTAGAAGAAAAAGAAAAGTTAGTTCTGGAATCCAGGCCCAGCTCTGAGTGACACTTGTTTAAAATGATTGGCTCTGATCCTCCAAGGGAAATTTTCAGCCCAATGTTCAGTGTTGCTCCACATCCTTGTGCTGGATCCACGTAATGTCTGTGCCATGTCCTTGCCCTCGAGTGGTCCAAAAATCTCTCATTTAACCTGGGCTTTCATCTGTCCACAGCCCTCTCCTGGAAAAAACGGATACACCAATAATTTTCAAACCACGAAACAATCGCCTGGAGTGCTCCTAACAGCACCAGGTCAGGGGGGAGGGATGGTCAAGTATCTAGTTTTTAGAAGTTCTCCCAAGAGTTTGACATCAGCCGGGGTTAAGGTAAATGTCTCTGAATTTGTGCTTTGCATTCCACAGAAAAAAAACTTGAGAGGCCATCTGATCAGACTCCATTGACTTGGAATTGTTTGTAAAACTAAAGGGATTGATTGAACAAACTCCATTTGTCTTTTTTCCTGAACAGCCCCTAGCTCTTCCGAGGTTATAGAAAAAGCAGTGAGGAATGTTTCTCGGGAGGAGCAGGGCGGGTTTGCCAGAAGCAATCACACTGTAAAAGGACAGCTCACAGCAAGGCAGAGATAAGAGAATCACTAACTAGAAAAGCATTGTCAGTTATCACCGGAAGAGCCTACTCCACCAGAGGCAACAGCTCCTGGCGTTATCTCTTATTGCATATTTCACAGTTTGTTACATGTTCATACTGATGATCAGAGAAATCAAAACAATTGAATTATGTTCACGAATACTGACCTGCATCATTTAATACTACTAACAGCTATTATTTATTGAATATTTGGTCTGCGCTCCGCAATATACGTGCCTCACTTTTAATTGTAGCACTGGCTCTAAACGTCAATATTTTAACCCTCGTTTTATGAACAAGAAGTTCAGGCCCAGGGAAAGTCAGTGGTGTATCCAAGGTCACTGAGTTAGTAATCAAAGGATTCAAAGGCTGGTCCATGTGACCTCAAAGCCTATATATTTTTATTCTAAACCAAACTTGCCTCGGAGTCATACAAATCATCTATTTAATAAATACTGCCTGGCCACATGTGACTATTTAAATTTAAATTAATTAAAATTGAATTAGATGAGGGGCACCTGAGTGGCTCAGTGGTTGAGCATCTGCCTTTGGCTCAAGTTGTGATCCTAGGGTTCGGGGATCAAGTCCTACATCGGGCTCCCTACAGGGAGCCTGCTTCTCCCTCTGCCTGTGTCTCTGCCTCTCTCTGTGTGTCTCTCATGAATGAATAAATAAAATCTTTTCTAAAAAGTTGAATTGGATGAAGACTTCAGTTTCTCAGTCACACGAGGCACTTTTCAAGTGTCCAATAGCCATGTATTGCCGATGGCTACCCCATTAGCACAGATAAAAAAAAAAATTTCCATCATTATTGCAGAAAGTTCTATTTGCTCTGATGCTTCACATATTTGTATCACTAATGAAGAAAGGCACTGTTCACTGTGATTGAATTTTTCAAGTAAATTGCTCCAACTGTTTTGATGGATTTCTTTGTAAAATATGTAATACATTTATGTTCCTGTGTCTTAATCTGTTTGAACTGCTATAACAAAAATACCATGGATTGTGTGGCTCATAAATAGTAGAAGTTCATTTCTCATAGTTTGCAGGTTGGGAAGTCAGAGATCAACATACTAAAGATTCAGTGTTTGGCGAGAGCCTACTTGTTCACCGATGGACATCTCACTCTGTCCTTAAGTGTCAGAAAGGAGAAGGGAGCAGAGGGCTCTCTGGGGTCTCTTTTATGTGGGCACTAATCCCACTTATAAGGGCTCCAGGCCCATGACCTAATCACTTCCAAAGGCCATGCCTACTGATAACATCACTTGGGGAGGTTAGGATTTCAACGTTTGACTTTTGGGGTAGGCAACATGAATCGCAGCCTGTCTTTGTCAGTAAGGCACACAGACTGGAATGCCTATTTATTTAATACCTCAGTGGACCCAAATGGCATGCTGTGGAGCTTCTGCTTCTCTTTCCTCTTCTGGCATCTCTCTGCCCATCTTCACTTCTTGTTTTTCTGTCTGCCACATTACAGGGCTCATTGATGTTCTGCCCCAACATGTTTTTATTTCTGTCTATTTCCCAACGCATTCTTCCTATGCGTTGTCTTCCAATTCCATGTTCCCAGCCACCACTAAGTCACCAGGGACTCCAGAATTTTGATCCCCAACTTCCAGATCATTTTCTAACCTTCAGAGCAGGTTTTTTTTTTTTTCTTTTTCCTGCCCTCTATTCGACTAGTGCTACTCAGAGTACTGTCTGTAGACCAGCAGTACTCTGTGAGTTGACTATTATTCTGGGACAAGATGAGGTTAGAAAGTGGAAGCTGGGATTCAAGAAGTTTTATAGCAATTTGCCATTTTTGGAACATTATATTGCATTGTATGGTATAGTATGTATGCAAAAAATGGACTGCAATGGATCAGAGATTAAAAACAAAGCAACAAACCCAAATGCTGTACCTGACTCCATCTGGCTATCTCCTACACCCCTAATGCTCATCTACCACCTGTTAATAACTAAGGTTATCCTTACAAAAGTTCTCAAGAAGCTGAAAGACAAACAAGAAAAGGGAGTCAGTCTAGATGTTAGCAGGAGCCAGAAATGCTACTACAAAGAACACAGATAAAGGACAAGCTGATATCGTTGGCACCCAGGAGCTGGAGCTGATGATGAAATGTCCCCTGGATGCTAAGACCATGGAGGACACACAGATGAACTGAATGAACTGATTTTCCTAGTCTGTTATTGACACCAAACACAATAGAAAATGTCCTGAGAAAGTCTAGACTGCCAAATATTGTGTATAATGAATTAATTATGCAGAGTAGCTCGAAACTCTGCAGGTCCTTCCCAGCCATAAAACTGACCTATGCTTCAACACTGAGATGTAGTGTGTTTGCTTTTACAAAATCAATACACCAACTCTTGTTATCATTTGGCTCAGAACTTTTGCTTGCTTCCATATTTTCAAAACTTGAAAGGATTAAGCTGCCAGAATTTGTTTGCATGGTATATGGAATACTAGGTTAATATATACACCTTCCGGGGCACATGGGTGGCACAGTCAGTTGTGCATCCAACTCAATTTGGCTCAGGTCGTGACCTCAGGGTCATGGGATGGAGCCCCATTTCAGGCTGCACACTCAGCATGGAGTCTGCTTGGAATTCTCTCTCCCTCTTCCTCTCCTTTTGCTCCTCCTGCTCATGTTCTCTCTCTCTCTCTCTCTCTCTCTCTCTCTCTCTCAAATAAATAAATCTCTAAAAAAATATGTATATATACCTTCTGTACTCTCATGATATGGAATAATATACCAAATATATGGAACATTTTTAAACTATTTGTGGCAAGGTAAGCTTAGAACATTAAGCTACTTACTTAATAGAAATATAATCCATTTCGTGCACAGCTCACTAATCCTCATTTTCCCTGGAACCAAAATCAGAAGTGGCATGAATAACTGAAATCTCTAATTTCATTCAAACCTTGTCCTAATCAAATATTAAACCAGTTCATTAGTAGCCAGAAAAATGAACTAATTTGAACTTTCTCCTCCTTTTTACCATTATATAGTAAAGATGCTAACAAGCAAAAATAGGAAATAAGCAGGAGAGAACAAGGAGAAAAGGACAAGTGAGAGACTATTAGGTATCTGAGCCACAGATGGTACTGATACATAATAGCTATTTTGTTCTATTTAAAAAATAGAAAAAATGCTTAAAGTAGGTATAAAGACATGAGTCTAAGGGTTCAATGAGTGTTTTTTCCCTGTGAGCTCGTTTTAAAGTGTATGTTATGGCTTCTAAATGTTTGGTAAAAATATATTCAGAATTTTGTGTAGGCATTTTATTTTTTAGTCACCTGGTATTAATCTGAAGGATGAGAAATGGTATTTCTGACATTTGCAAAAATCACCTGTAAATTATTAGGAACTTTTAACAAAATGTCAGAGTGCTTTTGGTATAGATGTGAATTTTAGCTCATTCACCCACTCATTCCTCCCTCACTTATTCTGTCACCAAATCTCTCATTTTCAATGTTTTCACTCATGCATCTAGTCATTCACATCTTACCTGGGCTTAGTACAATAGCTTTCCTGGTTCGTTGTGTAATCACACAAACCAGTCAAACACATTCTTTGTTACCTCTTCTATATTATTCTTCTGTTCCCCAAATTGGTAAAAATCAATCTTCTGAGCAGTACTTCAATGACTAATTCATTTTATTTATTCACGAGTTACACATACTTTAAATTTTCCGCTAGATTCACCACCAGCAGTCAAGACTCCTAAGTAGATATTCCTTTAGCACATCAGCGTTGCAAGTTGCCAGCTAGTTTGTCATAGAAGAGGAATGAGGTAGAGGAACAGGAGAAAGGTTAGTAAAAGACAGAATGGAGTGATAAGAGAATATCTCTATTGCTCAGCTCACTATTCCAAGCAATCCAAATTCTTTGTCCAAACTCCACCAGAGAATATACAGGAAGACTAAATCATAGTATGTCTAAATCTTTTGGGAAAAAACAAATCAGCATATGTTGCCAATTTGCTGTTGCTGATAGAACAGAAGTATGGATACGCATGGTCAACACAGGCTACAAAAATGTTGACATGTAATTAATGGCATTTATCAATATGCACATCTCCCGTGACACTCTGTGCTTTCTACTTAGCTGTGAGTTGGGAGTTTTATGCAAAGTAGCAAAGAGAAAATTTAAATACTAGCATAATTTTCTCATGATCATTAACCATAATAATCCTCTGAATTTTGGATCGGCTGGGTTCCCAAACTCTTAGTAAATATCTTAATCATGGTGTTCTTAGAAGGTCTTCCTATGTTACATTTGATTAGATCGCCTATTTCTCAGAACTTAGACCTTACTATGCATTCGGGTGTCTCCTCATTAACCTCATTAAGATTGTAAGCTATATGAGAACAGGGGATGCAGATAACTCCTCTTGTGAAATTTCTCACACTACTTAGCAAAATCAGAGCACCTGACAACATTTCATCAGATAGTCACTGAGATAAATCCATGCTCTGATAGTGGTGTAATTATTATGTCACTTTATATTTGTCAACTTTCAGTGCCTAGGAACTGGTCTAAAGTTCTATACTGCGGCATTTCTTGCATGAGCAAGTGGAGAACAGAAAGTGCTATCAGGCTCGAGAAGTCCCTAATCTGCATGCAGCTCCCAACAGTCAGCAGGGCACTTTTCCCACCTGGCAATGCACATCAGAATCCAGGAGAGAATGAAAATGGGGAATTACAGGAAGATCTAGCTCTTTCTTGGATTTGAAAAGATTCATAAAGCCACATTGTTAAGGATGTGAATAGCAAAATATTCTTGTTAATTTCCCATGTGCAAGGTGTTATTTTTTCTCTAAATGAAAATATTATATTTGAGAAAATAGAGTTGCGATGACAGTTTTAGTAGCAAAGAAGATGTGAATCACCCAGAAGAATGGTGGAGGTGGTAGGGAGTCACAGTAAAATGGGCTTTTCAGAATACTGGAAAGCTGGAAGCAGAGCGGTTCTTTGGGCATACTTAACAGCTGACTCTGCTTTCTTCCCCCAGTAGTACAGGCCTTGCTAATATTTTCTACCCCCCAACCCACCAATTTTATTCAGATGTAATTGACGTATAACATTGTATACATTTAAACTGTACAACATAATGATCTGATACATGACCATACTATGAAATGATTCCCACACTAAGTTCAGTTAACATCCATCACCTCACATAGTTGCAAATTTTTTGTCTTGTGATGAGGGCCTTTAAGAACCTCTCTTAGGAACTCTCAAATACACAATACAATATTGTTAACTGTAGTTACCAGGCTGTATATTACCTCCCAGAACATATTTATATTCTAACTGGAAGTTTGTTCCTTTTGACCACCCTCTCTTCTGCCCTGCCCCCTGGCAACAACCAGTCTGTTCTCTGTTGGTAAGAGTTTCAGTTTTTAAGATTTCACATATAAGTGACAGCACACATTATTGTCTTTCTCTGTCTGACTTATTTCATCTAATATAATGCACTCATAGTTCATCTGTGTTATTGCAAAGGGCAGGATTTTCTTTCCTTTTTTTGGCTGAATAATATTCCTTTGTGTATATATACTGCATTTCCTTTGGCCATTCTTTTGTGATGGACGCTTAGATTGTTTCCATGTCTCAGCTATTATAACTAATGCTGCAATGAATGGGTGCGCATATCTTTTTGAGTTAGTGTTCTTATTTCCTTTGGATAAATACTCAGAAGTGCAATTGCTTGATGATGTGGTATTTCTATTTGTAATTTCTTGGGGCCACTCCATACTGTTTTCCATAGTGGCTGCACCAATTTACATTCCTACCAACAATGCACAAGGGTTTTCTTTTTTCCCCAGCCTCTCCAACACGTATTTCTTGTCCTTTTGATGATAGCCATTCTGATAGATGTGAGGTGATGGCTTCTTTTGGTTTTGATTTGTATTTCCCTGAGATTAGTGATGTTGTTGAGCATCTTCTCGTGTATTTGCTGGCTATTTGAATATCTTCTTAGGAAAAATGTCTATTCAGGTTCTTTGCCAATTTTTAAATTGGATTATTTGTGTGTATGTTTTGTTGTTGTTGAGTTGTATGAATTCTTTATATACTATGGATAGTAACCCCTTATCATAGATACAAATATTTTCTTGCATTCCATGGATTGTCTCTTTATTCTGCTGATCATTTATTTTGCTATGCAGAAGGTTTTTAGTTTTATGTAGTCCCACTAATTTCTTTTTGTGTTGCTTATGCTTTAGGTGTCATAGCCAAAAACAAAAAAGTAAAAAACATTCCCAAGTCCAATGTCAAGGAGTTTTCCTTATGTTTTGTTCTGGGAGTTTGATAATTTCAGGTCTTACATTTAAGTCTTACATCTATTTTGAGTTAATTTTTGCAAGTGGTTTAAGATAGAATCTAGTTTGTTTGTTTGTTTGTTTCTTTCTTTCTTTCTTTCTTCCTTCCTTCCTTTCTTTTCCTTTTTTCATGTGAATATCCAATTTTCCCAGCAAGACTTACTGATGAGACTCTTTTCTCTATTGAGTAACCTAAAATTCACTAGGAACCACAAACACCGGAATAGTCAAAGAAATCCTGAGAAAGAAGAATGGAACTGGAAACATCCCACTCTTTGATTTTTGAGCTATATCAAAAAGCTATAGTAATCCAAACAGTATGGTACTGGCATAAAAACAGACACCTTGACCCATGGGTGGAGCAGAATTGACTGCTCAGAAATCAACCCATGCATATCTGGTCAATTAATATTTGGAAAAGGATTCATTCTTACTGGAGGAAAGACAGTTTTTCCAATAATATTTTCTTAAGTCATAATTTTAGATGTGAGCCCCAAATACAACAGGACATATGCAGAGGAGGTAATGAGCTTGTAAAATCCTGAAAGATGCTTTCCTCCATGGTATGGGCTATCTGTAGCTCCATCTAGGCAGCTATATACACAGTATACAATTTATATTCTTGGTTAGTTAAAATCGACTAATTAAAATGAATATGTACCCATACACACTCATTTCCTACCAGTATATAGCCCATCTGATATGTTGCACTTTCCACATAGCTTTATAAATACAGAAAGATTATCTTATATAAACAACTACTCCTTAACTTGCATTGAGCTAATTTGTTGATGTAATAGATAATAAATCTGTTTTCCTGTGCCTCTGCTTCTAAAAAAAAGATTTAAGTTCAAAAGTATACATATTTTTTCTGATATGTCAGGTAACAAATTTCAATGTTTCAATTTTTAATGTGGTTGAATAATGTTTAAAAGATACTGTTATATGACTGAGAAATAACCGAGGACATATAATTCACATGAAAGATCATATGCTATTATGAAAGCTTTTATGCCACTAATTTAGCATAAAATAATTTTAGCTTTCCTGAATGATGATTTTTTTAGAGCCTGAAATGTCACTACAAAATCTTCTCTTATTTTGAGACATAAGACTCATATAAGCAGTATAAATTTTTAATGCTTATGGTTTATTTGCAGACAGTTTTGACTATAAAAGTATTTAATTTTTGATGCTGGTAATATTATATTTTGTGCTTTCTCCCTCACTTCTATTTTATTCACATGTATCTTAAGTACATAATTTACTTTTTTATTGTTATATTTATTTTTATTCTCAACTAAGAAAAATGATTGGTAAGGACCATTATATATTTTGATAGAATGGGTTATAATAGATTTACAAGACATCCATAAAAGTTTCAAGACTATTTAACTAAGGACTGGCACTGAAGCTTAAAATTATTTAATATCCCTCTCTACACTCTGGTTTCTGCAGGGATGCCACACAAAACCAAATGGCCTCCAGTGCCCAACTCCACAGGTGGCACTCCCTGGAGAAGTGCACACAGCAACCCTGGTGCTAGAAATTTTTATTTTGCGATTTTCCCCTTATCTTTCTTCACACAGACTCTGCTTTTCTCTCTGGTGCAATAGATCTAATGCTCTAACTCTAAGTTTACTATAAATCACTTTGCAAAATGTTATAAGACATGAGTAAATAACTGTTGTTCGTAAGCTTCTATCTGCCTATCTCTATGTATGAACACGTATTAATAATTACATGGGAAAGCCCTTGCTGTTCTTAATGATTGAATCTTTTAAAGGACAAAACTATTTAAATGGAGAAGCTTATTATATTTAAGAGACTGTTTTAATAAATTATTGCATGAGGAATAGATTGGGCCATGTAGGTTGCAATCTTCTGCCCTAACTGCAATGCTAGAGTAAAGCGATTGCATAATTTATGGAGATGTGCCCATCTATTATGAGTTTGGTCATATGAGAGATTTTCCAATGATCTACTGAAATTGTAGAGAGCGCATTGTGCAACTAATGCAAAAGGGCTGGAAGGAGTCAGAGTTATCAGCAAATTATAAGATGTCATTTCAATCCATGGGTAATTTTTTATTTCCTTAAGTAATAGAATATACACATGAAAAAACTGGATAACAAGGCCAAATAAATATAATGCAAGATCAGTTTCAAATAAGTACCAAACAGATGCTGTATGGAGAAGTCAGATGGAGGCTGATTATAAAATTTCCTTGAGGAAATGAAATTTTAATGTGACTTTACAAAAAGATAGGGTTAAAAAGAGGAGCATAGCATTTTTCTGTTAGAGAAATTATAATTGTAAATAAAATAAAGAACTGATAACTGCTCTAAGGGTCTATGGTGAACAAATATTTAAAACAGGAAGTTA
This sequence comes from Vulpes lagopus, assembly GCF_018345385.1. Lineage (NCBI taxonomy): Eukaryota > Metazoa > Chordata > Mammalia > Carnivora > Canidae > Vulpes > Vulpes lagopus. The sequence goes on from NC_054832.1 coordinate 71,466,258, forward strand.
ACTTCAGAAATGACGAGAATAAGAATCATCAGTGAATGACACACCAGCCAGTTGGATGACTGCTTCTAAACAATGTTTCCAAAGATTCTAGATGGTCATAAGAGAGTCACTGATCTTTTAGTACTAACTTGAATATAAAATATTATTGCTGAGTACTTTTTACCTCTGTTTTTTTAATATTTTATTTATTTATTCATGAGAGACACAGAGAGAGAGGCAGAGACATTGGCAGAGAGAGAAGCAGGCTTTCTGCAGGGAGCCTGATGCCTGACTCAATCCCAGGACCCGGGATCATGACCTGAGCCAAAGGCAAATACTCAATCACTGAGCCACTCAGGTGCCCCCTTTTTGACCTCTATTGATGGGCATAATTAAATGGTAAAATAAGATTTTTAAAAGTAGGAATAGGCAGGATTAATAGAAATATACAGTAATATGAATCATAATTATGTGATTTAATGTTCAAAAAATTTTTATATAAAACAGATGTTTTAAAATTGTACATAAAAAACAACCTTGAGATTTTAGAGTAAGGAAAAGTTTTAGCCTATTTTTAAGATCATCTTAATTTTATATTCAGATTAGTATGTCTAATATTACTATAGATATAGCAAAATAATAGTAAGCCCTCATGAATCCTCAAGATCACAAAGAAAATAAACCAATAGATCTTTAAGATCCTCTTAATTCTCAAGACTAAATACAAAAAGAATTCTTTTTCTTATTAGTGAAATTGATGAGGTCATTGAAAGTGTCAGGAAAACTAAACCAAATATTTTGATGACTTCTTAGAGCTATTTTTTAAAAAATGTAATAAGTGAGGCATAAACTCTGGGTGCACTGTACACATTAATTTATCACTCCGATAGTAGAGAAATTATGTAACCTGGAGTAGAAAAGTTGTACATTTCCTGTTGTAAGCAAATCTGGTATAGTCACAACTCAGAATTCTTTCTTTTTGTCTTTCCTGATAGATAGGTCTGATTCATTCTGTATACTCCCATGAATAAATGACTTCAATAAACCTAAAGGCATTTTCCCCACATTTATGGGATTGGAACACTCTTAGCAGAGGTAAAAGGGATGCAGAAACATGCTTATTTAAAAGTTTTTATAGATAACATTCTGTTTCTTTAAGCAAATAGACATGAATTATTCAGAATGGATTTCAACATATTGTGTGTTTATCGTGAGATATTTGTAAAAAGAATAAAGCATCTAAGTTACATGAAACACTAACTACACCCTGAGCAATGAAGGACTTACTGGATTTTTCCACATGTTGAGGTAAACCACATAATGTACAAGTAGTAGGATAAACCCAGCCACAAATATGCCTGCAGAGTTCCAGCTTCTGGTCATTTCACTTGGATTTCTTTCCCCTGCACTGATAAGAAAAGCTTCAGAACACTTAAAAGAGAATCTAAGAATTATATTTTATAGCAGAGAAATTCCAGGTGTTTGAAAAGATGAGTTGGGTGGCAGCAATAGTATATTGTTGGTGCTTCACCAAATGACAGGCAGATCATTTATAACAATTTAACTGATCCAAGATGAAAGAATCTAAAACATTTTTTAAGAAATGTAAAATATTGATATGCTGAAGATAATGTTTATATGATTGTGTATAAATAGATTTCATGAAGAAAGATGAGACCTCAGCAGTTATGTACTCAGCATACTACAAGCATAAATTACATGTAAGGTTTTTACAATAACAAGTCAGAATTAGGAGGATGACACTAGAGGAGGAATGCAGAAAGAATGAGTATATCATAAAAAAAATGAGCATATCATATCATAGTGAATTTACTAATTCAGTAGTTTGACAAATGACTCAATCGCTCAAGCAACATACACTGCAAAGTTTCTCTACAGTGATACAACAGGAAACAAGTAGACCAGGTTCTTGTACTGTGTTCTCATGGTAGGAGAGCAGAAGCAATCAAATAATAAAAATGCATAAGATCATTTTATATGATGATGACTGTTCTTGTTTTCCACAGAATGATGCTATAGAAAGCCAGTGACTGCAGAGAGGTAGGGCTGAGTTAGATCAGGTGGTCAGGAAAGTCTCCTTCGGAAGATGATGTCTGAGGAACCACCCATGCAAAAATGAGGGGATAGTGTATTCCAAGCAGAGGGAATGGCTATGCAAATACCCTGAGGGAGGAATGAGCTAGGTGTATTTGAGAAAAAGGAAGACAAGTACATTGGATCCCGACTTACAATGGTCTAACATGAATTTTCAACTTTACAATGGTTTAAAAGCCATATCCAATTTCAGTGGAAGCCGTACTTTAATTCTGAATTTGGCTCTTCCTGGGCTAGTGATATGCAGTAGGTTCCTCTGTTGTGATGGTGGGCAGGGGCAAAGAGCCACAGCTTCCAGGCAGTCACGTGATCATAAGGGCCACGCTTGTAACCATTCTGTCCCCATGCAACCAGTGTACTTTCTTTCAATACACTGTACAGTAAATTACATGAGAGAATTAATACTTTATTATAAAATAGACTTTATTTTCAATGATTTTTGCCTAACTGTAGGCTAATATAAGTGTTCTAAGCACCCTTAAGGTAGATGAGGCTAAACTATGATGTTTAGTAAGTTAGGTGTATTATACACATTTTTTACTTCTTATATTTTCAACTTACAATGAGTTAATTGGGACATACCCCATGGTCTACGTCCAGGATGACCTGCACAACTAGATACTAGTGATCAAGGAAAAGTTGGAGGTGAGGCTGGGGAAGAGATAAGGCCTTGGTAAGGAATTTACATTTTATTCTGCATGCCTCCTGAAAGCTGTATAATCTGCCTTATGTTCCTGCAAGACTATTCTAGCTGAGATGTGACAAATTTGCAAGAGGTGGTGGGATAGTTAAGAATGAAAGCTGGGTGACCAGCTTGGAAATTTCACAGTGGTCTAGGGAAGCAGATGGTGGCTTGCACCATGGTGGCAATAATTAAGATGCAGGAACATTTAATAAATTTGAGTTGTATTTCTGAAGCAGAGCCAATAGGACTTGAAAATGGATTGTACATTAGAGATAGGATGATATAAAATAAGGAAAAATGATAACCCTACTGATAAATACTGACAACAGAAAATGCAACATAATGTAGCCTAAAGAAGTACTAAAAGGAAAAGTCCGGAGGGTCAGATAATCTCAGCCTTTGATCTGAGAGGATGTGTAGTCCAATCACATATTCAAAGTGCCTACTTCATCATGGGCTGATGGCCTCTGCTTAAGCACTGTAGTGATGAAAACACCCTGGCAAACCATTATTTCACTAATGAGGGCCCACCTCATTCAGCAGTTCATAAGCTGAATATGAGATAGTTTTGATTCTTTTTATTTCATGAAAGTCAATATGATACTGGAATGGTAGGTATATTTGGAAAAAGTTCCACTTCAAAGTCTGAGAAATAGCCTTTCCCTTGCTTTCTGTTTTGCCTCATTTTTATTATCACATTTTATTTATTTATTTATTTATTTATTTATTTATTTATTTATTTTTATTTTTTATTATCACATTTTAAAGATAGCAAACATAATTTCTTAGGGAATCACTGGATTAACAAATGCAATTCTACTTCTCCATATATGCCCCCAAAAATGTGTAGATACATGAACCAAAAGACATTCACAGGAATGCTCAAAGCAGCAGTACTGGTAAGAGTCAAACACTGGCAAAAACCAATATTCTCAATAGTCGCATGGACAGGTAACTGTGGTATATTCATACCATACAATAGAATACTCTACAGCATAAAAATAAATAAGCTGCCGATATGTGCAACCACAAGGGTGAAACTCAAATGCAAAAGAAGCAAAAGATACAAAAGAATGTGTACTATGATTCCACTTATATAATGTTTAATAATAGGGTCTTTAATCTATGCCTTTACAAGTCTGGATAGAAGGGATTTCTTTGGGGGAACGGGGTAGTATTAGTAATCAGAAAGCAGCATTGAGGGCTTAAGAGGTGCTAACAATTTGATGTTTCTTTAATAAATGGTGACTACATAGAAGTTCACTTTGTGCTCATCCAGCAAGCTTCCACTCAAGATTTGTATATTCAATTATACCTTAATGAAATATATATAAGCATATAAATTCTTTGCTTGTTACATTTTAATTAAATATATGTAAATATATGCTGGAATGCCAGTTATATTTCAATTAAAATTGTATTAAAACATACAAAGAAAGGAGTTAAATTAACACTGCAAAATGTCTAAATATGAACATAGTCTATTACATCTCAAGCAGCACAAAGTTGCATAGAATTAAAGGAAAACTATGAAACAGATTTTAAAGAGATCACACATCAGGTTCGGACAATAAACCAAATCTCCAAGGTGAAACTAAAGAGGTCTAAGTATAAAGTGATTCTTGTGTGTTTAAAAGAACAACAAATAGCCTATTCTGAAGTAGCCAGCAATACACATAAAAGAAATACAAGGGATATTAGTGAGGAGATTGAAGTGGTTAAAAAGTAGTCTGGATAGTAGCCCCTATGTGACTCCTATTAGCTTTAAAAAAAAAAAAAAAAAAAGAAAAGAAATAAAGATCCTGAAAATAGAATGAAAAGACCCAAACTGTCAGTCAACCTACTGCAACAATTAGACCATTTTCTGAGACAGTTTTCCAGAAGGTATCAAAAAGGATCAGTGGAGTTGAATGAAGAATTACAGTTGCTAGCCTGAAGCTATTTGGTCAGATGAAATGGAGGGATGCCACTGGCAGGAATAATGGTTGGAATCCAGCAATTTCTCCCTCACTTCCTGCCAGCCAAAGGAGAAAACAAGAGTCTGTACCATTCAGAGAACAGACAATGGAGACAATGACCTCCCTATTTGTTCTCTCTGCTTTCACCAAGAGCTGCGTCTCTAGCTTGGAGATGGCTACTTCTAGAAATTAAGGAAGAAAACTGAGTATGGGACCAGCAGAGTCTAGACAGTCAGTTAACAGTGTATATGTGGGGCCTTGGGTTTGTGAATGTTATCAAAGAATCTTATCAGAGAAATATTCGTTAGGCAAAGGAAACACCTGCCGCATTCCAAATGAGCTTTATGAAATGAAAATCTGTTAGACTTTGATAAATGTAATGAAAACAATGATAGAAAGTGATATGATAACTTGCTGCTCGGTGGGGGGATAGTGCTATATAAGATGGGGTGCGCAAGGAAGCCACTGCAGAAAAGATACTTGGAGCTGCCATATCTGAATGACACAGTGTAGCCAGCCAAGCAAGTGGAACATTCCTGGCAGGGAAAAAACTAGTGCAAAGGCTGCAATGCAAGAGTCAACCCACTGTGTTTGAAAAGCAGAAATAAAGTTAATGTAGGTATATTCTTACTATTTTTAAAACTCTGCTAACACTACCTAATGATTTAGGCTTCTACCATTTTTGCTTCCTTTTTGAATTCTGATTTGCTATCAAATATACTTTTTCTCCAGCCTTGATGTTATTTGTAAATTTAATAAGCTTATATTCTAGGATTTATTGAAATAATTGATAATACTTTGAATAAATCTAAATCGAGAGAAACCCCAAGAGTGTCATTCAAGATTCTACTTGAGGGTAACATTCATTAATTATCTGTTTTAGAGAGGGATTGACAAATTTACATAACTACACAATTCTTGAAGTTACCATTTTTAATAATTGTGACAAAAACTGCTGTTTATGAGCACTTAATATGTGAGGGCTTAAAATTGGATTTTACCTAATTGTCTAAACAACTTTCAAAGTTATTGTGCTTTAAAATTACCTGGGCCTGGGAGTGGATGGGTGCATTAATTGCCTGATGGGTGAATTAATTACAACAAATAGGAAATAGAACAGTTAGAACTCAGACATAAATGTGAGTCCCACAGAATGCACTAGAATTTTTCATGGTTTGGTGAAAAAAGTTGTTTTCCATACTCAGTCAATTCCTAAACTAGACCCTCTATCATCAGGTGGTTTTTATCTAGAATACACCTTACCCTTTTTTTCATCTATTAGTTATCTACATATTTTTCTATGACTCTGCAACTATTATCCCATCCTTGAAACTTCTCTTTGGCTCCCACTTCAATATCCTCAGCCCTTGAGTATCTTCCTGGGTAGCTTGAGAAAAACTGACCACTCTTTCTTTTCATATAAGCTTTATTGAGGCACAATGGCTATCACTTCTCCCATGTTCATTCAGGAAAAAATATAGGTCCTCCCTGTTTTCGATCCCTTCCCCTTTTGTTCCATAGTCTATACCGCAATCAGAGAGACTTCTATGAATACTATAAATCTAATGACATCAGCCTTTTCCCATAAGCTTAAATCTCTTCAATGATTCCCTGCTGTCTTCAGCATAAAGTCCAAATTGCCCAGTCTGGCAAGCTATCAATGTCATGTAAAGGGATGCATGAATGAATGGTTTCTGAAATTTCTGGGCAGAATTGCTCAATAGTTAATCCTCTTCAGGCTTCTGGTATCTTTCCCATTTTCCTCAATTTCTAAAAATAAACGGTAGAAGTTTGCAGACAGAATTTTCTTTGTCTTTTAAGTAGTTTGGACATGGAGATACAGACCCTGGCCAGGACTAGGGTGAGTGAGACAACTGAGGTCCCTAGCACACACAATTTAAGGAGGCTCTCACAGTAGTACTAGTGCCAGTGACCAGGGGAAGGGGACAGTGGGTAGACCTGATATAATGGGTGAAGAATGTCAATCTATTTGTGTTCCATGTGAATGCTTACTAAAGGGTGATATCAGCAAAGAAGAATTTTAATGATCAAGTGAAGAGGATGACCCATTCTGTAGATACCAGGCACCTTCATTCCTGGCTGCTCCTGTCACTGCCCAAAGGGTTCATGAACAAAATGGCCCTAGTGGCCAGGATAAAAGGTATGCATGAGCTCAGCAACATGGACTGCCACTCACCAAGGCTGACCGGACTGCAGCCACTCACTACTGAATGTCCAACCTGTAACAGAGATTACCACTGAGTACCAGCTATGGCACTACTCCCCAGAGTGATCAGCCAGTTACCCGGTGACAAGTTGATTACTTTAAACTACTTCATCTTGGAAGGGGAGACACTTTGTTCTCACTTCAATAGACAATTACCCTGAATATGAATTTCCCTTCCCTGACTGTAACACTTCTGTCAACACCATCCATCACCCATGGACTTATTGATGCCTTATCTGCCATCATACTATTCCATTTATCATTGCTTCTGATCACTGGAACTCACTTTATAGCAGATGCAGAGCAGACGTGGGTCCAGTCTCATGAAATTAACTGGTCTTAGCATGTTTCCCACTATCCTGAAGCAACAGGCAAACTGGCCTTTTGAAGACTTGTTTATAGCATCAGTTAGGTGGCAGTATGTAGGATAAGTAGGAAAACCTCCTCCAGGATGTAGTATGTACTTCAAATCAATTGTTTCTTCAAATCAATTGTTTCTTCCATACTCCTGATTCAGGCATCTAGGAATGAGGGATTGGAAATGTCTTACTCTGTCTCTTGGTGATCTACAAGAAAAATTTGTACTTCCTGTTTCTGCAACTATAGATACTGCTTATTTGGAGATCTTAATTCCAAAAGATGAATGCTTCCACCAGTGAGAACAACAATAATTCCACTAAACTAGAAGTTAATACTGTTACCTGGGCACTTTGGGATGCTTTAGCCAGTAAACTAACAGGGAAAGAAAGTTGTTACTAAATTGGCTGGGATGATTGATTGATCATGACCATTAAGGAACAATCCAGTAGTTACTCCACAGTGGGGGTAGGGAACAGCATGCTTGGAATGTAAGAGATCCCTTGGGGGCACTTCTTAGTACTTTCATGTCCTGAGTTTAAAGTCATTGGAAATTACAAAAACCCAATTCAGGCAGGATTGCTAATAACCAGAGCATTCAAGAATGAAGGTTTGGGTCACTCAAGAGTGTCCAACCACTACCAGCTGATGTACTTTCTGAAAGCAAAGGGAATTTTGAATGGATAGCAGAATAATTTAGTTATAATTACCAGCTATTACCATGTAAACATTTAAAGAACTAAGTACTGTAATAGTTGAGTATTTTTTCTTGTCTTGATATGAGTGCTTGTATTAACCAACATTTTTGTTTTCTTAATCTTTCCTAGTCTCCTAGTTAACATAAGATATGTTAATAATAGTTTATCTTATATTTCAATATTTAAGTTACAAAATGTCAAATGAGGACTGTAAATCATCTGGAAGAAGAATGAACATCAATCCAAGACTCAGGAATCCAAGTTGCATCTTGGGGGAATGTCTTACCCTGTTTTTATTGTTTGCTTCATGTTTGGTAGAAATGTGACTTTGCTATTATTTGTATTTGGACATTGAGTATGGTTTGAAGACATATGTATGGATGGCAAGTTGATAAGGAGTGAACTGGTGTGGTTTTGTAATGTGTCAAACTCACCTGAGGTGGAATATTTCCTGGGGTTTCCTTCTCAGAATATTTCCAGTTCAGACAAATCATAGTCATATTTTCATTCAATCTCATTCAAGATTTGGAATACAGAAGTGAAGTAGTAGCTCTTTTGTGTATTTGCTTGAGAGGTTGGGGCAAACAGCTTCTGCATCTCACTCATGTTGGTGTCCACCTGCTTGTTTATCTCTTTGGTGTAGGGCAACAACTAGGTCTGCAACTCTTCCACTTACCCTTAAATCCTCTTTCTGCTCTTACTGATGACCAGATATGATTTAACTCCATTCTTCAGGGTGTCAGCTTCTCCTGTAGGACATGCAATTCACCATGGTGGAGGCAATAAGAACTGGTAAGGGTCCAGTGAGTATGTCCTCATGGGTTTCATACAACTGATACTTTTCAGTTTAAGTTTATATTCATGTCTTTTAGCTTGTCTTTGCCGTTCCTCACTTTATGTCTATCTTCCATTCAGAATTAACTGCTCTGTTCCAGCATTAAACACAAAACAACAGCTTTAGAGAATTGCATTACAATTGCATTAGATCAAATTCCTATTATAAATGGATAGATATGTAAAATTCTGACAGAGACAAAAATGTAGGAATAAATCTAACAAAAGAAATTTAAGACCCTCACACTAAGCTACAAAACATTGCATAGAGGAATTTAAACATTACCTAAATAAATTGAGTGATGTATACAATGTTCATGGATTAAAAGACTCAGTATTGTGAAAATACAAGTATCCCCAAAGTGATGTATCAAACGGATGCAATCCTAATCCATATTCCAGTTGACTTTTCTCTTATAAACTTTAAAAGCCAATTGAAAAACATGTGTTAAAATGCAATGGACCTGTGATAGATGACACAATTTTGAAAGAAATAATCTCTCACAAGTATGACTTACCTTATTTGATTTTAAGCTTACTTTACAGTAATTGAAACAGTTTGGTATTAGTGAAAAGATGAACATACAGATGAATGGAACAGAGTAAAAAGTATGCCTGGAATGTTGGAGGTATGCTGAGGCACTTATTACTCCCATGTGCTGTGACTTAATCCACACATATAAATCCATTTATTTTAGGCAAAGGTTCTAAGAAAATTAAATGTGGAAAAGGTAAAACTTTTAATCAAATAGTGATGAACTAATTGTATATTTGTTTAGAAAAAAAATCCTCATCTGGGATCCCTGGGTGGCCCAACGGTTTAGCGCCTGCCTTTGGCCCAGGGCACGATCCTGGAGACCCCGGATCGAATCCCACGTAGGGCTCCCAGTGCATGGAGCCTGCTTCTCCCTCTGCCTATGTCTCTGCCTCTCTCTCCCCGCCCCCCTTCTCTCTCTCTGTGACTATCATAAATAAATAAAAATTAAAAAAATAATAATAAAAAAAGAAAAAATCCTCATCTCTTCACATCATAAACAAAAGTCAACTCAAAATAGATATAGAGCTAAATATGAACCCAAATTCTAAAATCTTAAGAAGAAAACATAGGAAAAAATCTTTGAGATTTCAGAATAGGCGAACATTTGTTAGATCACCAAAAGCATGAAAAACAAAAGAAAGAATTGATAAGCTGGAGCATAACAAAGGCAAAACCTTTGTTCTTTGAAAGACACCATTAAGAAAAATGAAAAGGCAAGTTTGAGGTGTTCTTCAATACAAACAGCAGTTCTCCAACTTTCCAGATACTCAGTTGGGTATTCAACAATTCAATTCAATTCTGATGCTGGCTACTCAGAGTTAACACACATTCCATAACTTAAAGGCTCAGTCCTATAGGATTGCCCCCCCACTTCAGATGCCAGCTGCAGGCACCAGACCTCCCATACTTCTGACCACCTGGCTATAAATTGGGGGTCCTACGGACACCTTCTGAAGGTTTGATAATTTTCTAGAACGACTCACAGAACTCAAAAAGATCCTTTATTTATGTTTGCTAGTTTTTGTGAAGGATACAAATGAATAGCTAGATAAAAACATACATAAAGTGAGGTCTGGAAAGATCCAAAATGCAGAAGTTTTGTTCTAGTGAAGTTGGAGCATGCTACCCTCCCAGGACATGGATTGGGAAGTTTCCCAAATCTCCTTGTTCAGAAATTTTTATAGGGCTCAATTTCCAGTTGAACTCCTCCCCTCAGGTAGATGGGTGGGGCTTAAAGTTCCAATCATCTCATCACTTGGTCTTTCTGGTGATTATTCCATTCTGAGGCTTTCTAGTGGCCTTATCCTAAGTCACTTCATTAACTTATACTCAAATGTGGTTGAAAGAGGTTTATTATGAATAACAAAAGATAGTTCTGAATAAGGCACCGGGATGAAAGGAATAGCAGAGGGAATATAGTCAATAGTATTGCAATAACATATGATGGCAGATAGTAGCTACTCTTGTGATAGCATAATTTATAGAGTTGTTGAATCACTATGCTGTACACTTGAAAGGAATGTAATATTGTGTGTGGACTGTGCTCAAAAAAAAAAAAAGTCATTCATGACTTTTTGAAAGATTGTCATTCATGACAAATGAATGATTTGATTCAGGAAATTCCAAAGGCTTTAGGAGTTCTGTGCTGGGGATAGTATACAAACACCAAATATTCATTTTTAAAAAAATTATACCTCAGCAATTCACAGACTGGGAGAAAATATTTATAACATATATATTTGACAAAGAATTTATAACAAAAACATATAGAGATCTCTTATGACTAATGACAAGAGAAACAACTCAAAAAAATTGAATGTATAGTCTAAAAATGGATTATATACACATTAAGAGATCCTCACCATCATTAATGATGAGGTAAATGCAAAAACCCCAAAACAAAACATAAAAACCCTTAAATACGACTACCCATTCAATAGAATGGCTAAAATTTAAAAGACTGGTCATACCAAGTGTTGGTGAGGATGTGGAACAATTGGAACTCTCACACACTGCTGATGGGAAAGTGAAATGGTACACCTACACTGGAAAAACTCGCATGTTTCTTAAAGAATTAAAGATACACCAACTGTTTACACAAAGACTTATACACAAAAGCCCATAACAACTTTATTTATAATAGCCTAAACTGAAAACAACAAATGTTTATCAACAGTGGAATGGATAAATAAATGATAGTGCCTTCATATAATGGAATACAATTCAACCCTAAGAAGGAACATACCAATTGATGGGCACAACATTGATGATTCTCAAACACATTATTCTGAGTTAGAAGAGTCAGGGCAAAAAAGATTCTTTATTGCATGAGTCTGCTTATACAAAATTCTAGAACATACTAACTAATCTGTAGTAAGAGTGAGAAGCTCTGTGGCTGCCTAGGTAAGTGGAGTATAGGAAGATGAATTGCAATGAAACATGAGGAAATTTTGTGGGTGATAGAAATGTTTGTCATCTTGATTGTGGTGATGATTTCAAGAGTATACATATGTCAAAGCTGATCAAATTGTACGTTTTATTTTATTTTTTAAAAGATTTTATTTATTTATTTATTTATTTATTTATTTATTATTTATTTATTTATTTATGAGACACGCACACACACACAGAGATAGAGAGAGAGGCAGGGACACAGGCAGAGGGAGAAGCAGGCTCCATGCAGGGAGCACGACTTGGGACTCAATCCTGGGTCTCCAGGATCACGCCCTGGGCTGAAGGCGGCACTAAACCGCTGAGCCACCCAGGCTGCCCAAATTGTACATTTTAACGCATGAAGTTTAATGTACTTTAATGATATCACAATAAAGCTGTAAAAACAAAAAATCCATATCTGAAGAGGAGGTTAATACTGACCTAGCCAAAGCTCTGATTCTCTGCAGGCGTTCGCAGTAAGCACAAACAGGATTTTTTCACCTTTTCTCCTAAAACATTTCTCCCTTCCTTTGAGCTACCCTGTGCTCTCACTACAACCACAGTGACAGGGACACATGACTCGGGCCATGCTGGTCATGTTACTTTCTCCCCTGTCGCGGAGATGGGCATGTAGCCCAAGCCAAACCTCTCGATGTCCTTCAAGATTAGACTGGCAGAGAAGACTCCTTTTCTTGCTGCTGTTAGAGCCTTTTGGATATGAGAACAGGACTTCTGGGAGCCTGTTTCCTTCCCATGGGGAAGGTGTAGCACTTCGAATAAAGCTGACATAGAGGAAGGAAAGAAGAAGGAGACAGGAAGGTCTGCAGCCAAGGAGACAGGAAGAGAGGGAGGAAAGGTGAGTGAAAGAGGAAGAAAGAGAAGAAAGGAAGGAGAGAGGGAGGAAGAAAGGGAGAGAGGCCAGAGAGATATTTGGATGTAGTATCTGGCTTTCTACAAGGCCAACTTCACCTCTGTCCTTTCCACCCACCCATACATGGAGATAACTGAGCCAATTAACTTCCCTCTTGGGGCACCTGGGCAGCTCAGTCGTTGAGCATCTGCCTTTGGCTCGGGGCATGATCCTGGGGTCTTGGGATCAAGTCTCTCATCAGGCTCCCCAAGGAGAGCCTACTTCTCCCTCTGCCTATGTCTTGGCCTCTCTCTGTGTGTCTCTCATGAATAAGTAAATAAAATCTTCAAAAAAAATATTCCCTCTTTGGCATAAGGTGATTTAGGTTTCTGTCATTTCCCACAGAAAGTTTCTTGACTGATACAATATTTATTCGTGCCATTCTCTTAGACTGAAATGAGAGGTAGCATTTGTATTATTCTCTTTTACCTGCATTCTCATTGCTTAGAAAGTAGCTTCTTTGGTCCAGGTTAGGTACATGAAAGACAAGATCTCTTAGTATGCATTTCTTTGAGGACTTTTGTCTCTCCTCTCGCCTGTAATGCTTTTTTCTTAAGGTTGTGTGTGTGTGTATGTGTGTGTGTGTGTGTGTGTCTGTGTGATTTGTTTTGTTTGCCTTTAGGATGCAGGCTGTATTTTTTACTGGCAGTTTCAGTCTCTGGTGGGTGGTAGGGGTAGAAGTCGAAATGAATGATGTAGCAGAAACCAACATGTTTTCCTAATTCCTTCTTCCCAGCCACACTATACTGGTTTGAGTGTGGGGCAACCTATGATTCTTTTTCTGCTTTGAGCCATGTAGTAGTTAGTAAAAATTTGCCCTAGAGTCTTGGAGTATCATTTACTGTCATTCTTAGTTTACAATGCAAATGTAAGCTTTCATATTTTTAAAAAATATTATCTCAGAATATTAATGGATGTTTGGGAAAAAGCGAACCAAGTGGTATTTAGACCTTTCCTTGTTAAATGGGAAACCGGGCGAGTTGGTCTTTTAACATGTGAATTATTCCTTGTTTCCATTAGACTTCTAAGTCTGGAAACAGCCCTCCATTGGTGTCTCTCTGGTATGGAAAGCCAAAGGTGTGAAGTTTTCTTTGATGGTGAAATGTCAGTTGTCTTAAGGGGATAAAGGAGAAGGATTTCTGGAGAAAAAGCCCAATGCTCCTCAAGGGACATTGTGTGCTTTGGCTACTACTAACTGTAAAGTTGGCCCTGCCTCCAAAAGGCCAGAAAGTAGAGTATAGAGCAAGAAGAATATTTGAGGAGCCTCTGGAAATAAGAGCGCACATCTGGGCAACAGAAAATCTATGGAGACATCCTCAAACTAGGCTTAGAGGTTCCCTCCAAATTTGTTCCTCAGATGCTTTCTCCTAGTTAGCTCCATGATAGATGCTAGTTATATAGTCAGACAGGGACTGAGAAGTTGGGAGAAATGTCGTGGAAAAGGTCATTTATTCCTGGGGTATTTGTTATTAGATGGCTTAATGTGTTTTTTTTTCCCCCAGAAGTTCTAGGTTTTAAAATTTGAAACTTGCTGTAAGAGAATATTCTTATCTAAATGTAAAATTGTTGGAGGAGCATTGCCTATGATTTCTTTTACCATATTTCTGCAAAAGTCTTGCAATATATACCTCCCCCAAAGAAGCAATTATTCTAAGTATCTAGTAATATTTAGAAGGGAACATTATTAGATAAGGGAATATTTAGATATTCCCTTATTTAGAGGGAAAGGGTCCTACAGATGGTGTTTACGGAGCTCACCTGGGTAAAAGGCAAGTAGGATCTGGCTCTGAAAAACTTGCTTGCTGACACCATACTAACCCCAGGGCTCTGAAATTTCATGATAATCCCACTCATGTTCTTCAAACTCATGAAGAAAGAAGTAATATTATAAATTTGACATCAGAATAGTTATTACAAATCCTGAAGTATTTCTTCATTATCTTTTGTCAGAAAGTTTATTTTCCATAGGGGACATTTAGCTAATTACCTCAACATTGGCCAGTTAGCTTTGTCTTTATAACATTATGAATCTCTTTTATTTATGCTCAGGGAAACCATCCTCGAAGAATGAATTTCTAAAAGAATAATATTTGTACTCTGTTAAATGCAATTTCAGAACATGAAATAATGCACAGCTAACTTATACTCCTTGTTAGTGCACCTTATCTTCATATGCCTTTCAACTGGACCTGGAATGGGACATATTGATTAATAATCTGTAGAAAGCATTTTAAAATTTTGAACACGTGTACATAAAACACATTAAGCAGTAATTAAATTCAGGTCAGCAAGATGGAAACCCTTACAGACCTCTAAAAAGAATTATAGATACATTTAGGAGGGAATTTTAAATATAAATTTTAATTGGTCTAGTAATGTTTCTAGTCACTATTTATTATGTAACTTAAAAATTATAGTGTACCTTGCTGATGTTTTTTAAAGCCATTATTAACATAATTTATATATTAAAGAAAATGAGGAAACTGTACTGCTAATCCTCCTGACTCAGTCATAAATCTTTACTGTTTTGCAATAAAACGCATTTCCAATAATGCTGAATATACTTTCCCTGCACTTTATTCTCTTGGGTTTTAGCCACTCCATGTTCTCAACATTATGATATATGTCCCCAAATGAACCAGATGTTCTTTAGACTCTGAAATAGAAGATCTCATTAAAATGTGCATGTGTATGTTTTCTGATATCTCATGAGAGTTATTTTTTCAAACAGTATAAATGCCAAAGATTTCCAATTATTTTTCTCTTATTTATTTAATCAAGGCAGAGCTCTATGAAGAGTTAGCCCTGGACAAAACAAGTGTAAGAAAATCAAGCTGATAGTCTGGGAACTATGCCAACAGTATTGGTATACGGTACTTTCTTAGTCTCACCTTTTTGTGCTTTCAACCATTCAGCAACATAGATCATAAGTTCTCTTTAATCTATTTGGTAAAATTTGTGCAAAAGATACTAAGAAAAAAATGATAAATAAGCTCTGCATCCAGAGTTCACAATCAACCAATACAGAAAGTATAACACAGAGGAATAAACATAAAAATATATGTAAAGAAAGCATATATACACATGCAAAAGAATTCAAGAGACTTCACTAAGATTATTTTTCTAAAACTTATTTTGATAAAGAAATATACACAGAATTTCAGCTCGCTCACTGTATGAGTTAGCTTCTTATGGATTCATGATACATAACCAGATGTTAACAGCAGTGAACTGTAGCCTGGGCTAAACACATGTTTGCATATACTGATTTCCTTTAGAGGATGCATATTATTTTTTAAGTACTTAAGATTCACACTAGATTCTCAGCACTTCAAAAAGGTGAAATCCTAATTGGAAATACCTTATACTTCTTAATATGTGGTAATGAGAAAAATCTTCTATCGTTGTCCAGAATGTGTTGATTTCTATAATGCTTACTGGGTGAGAATGTATTGCCAAAACTTAAAGGAATAGATTCTTTCATTCATTCAAAAATATATACAGACAGCTTATTATGTGCCAGGCATTCTTACGGGTTCTGATGACACATGAGCGACCAAGACAGACAAACATCTCTGTTTCTGTGGAGCCATTGTGAAGTGTAGAAAAGGGGGCAGGAAAACCAAATAAAAAGTATTGTGGTCATTTTGGGGACAGGTGCTATAGGGAGATATACAGCAGGCGTGGAAGAGGGGGAGGTCCAGGGCAGAGGCTAGGAAGGTCTAAAGGAGGTGAGAGAGCTGACCATGAGGCTAGCCAGCTCAAGAGCTTTCTGGGCAGTGGGCAGAACAAGAGTCAGGGCCATATGATGGGAGTAGCATGTTCAAGACACATGGAGGCCCAGAGGCCCAGGGGCATGTGACATGGGAGCAGAGAATAGGAGACCAAGTCAGGAAAGTAAGGAGTGGGGAAAGTCCAAGAAGCTCAGGGTCTGATAGGACAGGGGGAAGCCTTGGCTTTTATTCCAGGTGAGATGGGAAAATTTGGGAATATTTGGAGCAGAAGGGGCAACATAATCATGACCTGACTTACATTTTAACAGGATCACTGAATGGGCTTCTTTTTGCACCCTTCACCCCCAATTTTAAATTATAGTTATATTTTGGTGTCAATATCATTCTTCTTCTTCTTCTTTTTTTTTTTTTGCAGAAAACTTGTGGTTGTCAGCTTCTAGCACATATAAATAGATCACATGATCTTGAGATCACACGTCAGTCCATCACATATCAGTAAGCTTACCAATAATTTATTACTGGTATAAAAACATCCAGGATTATGGATTTATCCAATGTGAATAATTTTTTCTCAACTATTTTTATATTTATGTATGGTTGCAGTTTATCCAACTAAAATTTTCTTTTTTCCAATTAAAATTTTCACTCAAGTTCCCCTGATACGGTTATTCAAAATCATTTACAAAAATTTAGCAAAGAGAACATTTCACTTTATTATAGAGCTTTAAATTCTTGTGACATTCTGCACGTGCTCAAATAAAAATTACAATTTCTTTCTAGTCACAAGTTCCCTTTATGAGAAATGTGAATATGTGAATTTACTACTAGCATGTGTGAATTTACTACTGACTCAGAGTCATTAGAATTTGGGTCCATTAAAATGGAATGGTAGGCCCTTTCTGGTGGGGATTACAAAACAGGCAACTTGAGATTGGAAGCAGAATAAGGAATGGTAAAATGAGAATTAAAAAATAACAGAATAAGAAAAGTAAAATCTGAAGGGTATTTACCTTATACTCCTTGAAATTTTGTTACCTTTGCTCTGTCATTTTTGTGAATTCTTTCTCCCTGGCCTGACTTCATGTGCTTTAACAGCTTTACTGAGAAGTCATTCAAATACCATAAAACTCACCCTTTTAAAGGGTACAATTCATTGGTTGTTAGTATAATCACTGAGTTGTTTTGCCTGATTTAAATGATACCCAATCCTTTGGAGTTCACCATTGGTGCTTTCCCATCCCTGTCCCCATCTAGCCCCTTTCTCAACTCAAATTTTCCAAACCTATTCCAACTCTTCTTTCTTGCAGCAGTGCTTCAGTTAACGGCATTGTCCACATCTTTGAATCAAGCTAGCAAGCCCAGGTTAAAGCCTGGTTGAAAATGTCTGGGTTCTCTCCTCACTCAGTGTGAACACTCCACTTGACCCCATCTTTGAAATGTCTCCCTTCCTGTCATTTCTGAGCCTTGTTTCAGGCCTCCCTACTTCCTCACTCTGATTGTTATGAAGGTGTCCCAAATGATTTCTCACCAGCAGCTCCTTCTCTCTTTTAATCTACTCTTGACCTTGTCTTGCCAAACCCAAATCTGATCATCTTTCTCTTCATCTCAGACCCTTCTGTGTCTCCATGACCTAGGGATAAATCCATATTCTTTTGCAGACTATCTAGGTCCTTCACCATGTGGCTTCAGTTCATGCTTTTTGTCTCACTTCCTTACCCTTCCCTTGTCATGCATTCTGAAAATTCCAACCATTGTCTTCTGAACCACTAGGCTTCGGTATATTTATACAAATAGATACTTCCGCACATATTTATCTTTGTACGCTCCCCCCACCCCCCAGCTACCTTGTCTTTTGCCTGAGGAATTTTTCCACATCCTTCATATGCTAAACATGATAGTAGCTTGGTGAAACCTTTCCTGAATACCCAACTGTGTTTCCAGATCCTTCTAGATCCTGCTAGCCGTCACTGCACTATGTACAGACCTCTTTTTCTGCTTGAATGTTAGATTGTGATCATTTGGTTCATGACTCTTTTAATTGTTAGGGGGAGATCTTCAAGTCCAGGGGCTGTCCTGCCCTACCTAACTCAGTGCCTTGCCCCATTCTCAATTCATAGTGGTACCCAACATATAAAGCTGGACATGTCTAAGTAGATCTTCACTACAATTGACATCACATTTTTCCGGAACTAACTAGCTGGGCAAGCTCTTTGCTGCTGGCCTGGTTTGGGATTTTTAACTCTATACTGGTTTCTCTTTTTTCTCATTTCTTCAGTATTTAAGAATAGTCTTCCCATAAAGCAGAAAGCAAGGCATCTTAGAAATGGCTAGGTAAGGGACAAAGAGTGTCCCTTCTTTGGGATCTAAGTCCTACAGATCTCAGCTATCCTTTTAGTCCAAGAGGTCGGTGAGAGCAGAGGGGAAATACAGAGAAGTTGGAAGGTAAGACCACAATTTTAGAAAATTCACTGAAGGTTTAGAAACAGTAGAGATAGAGAGAGAGAGAGAGAGAGTAGTGAAATACTGTGAATGTGACATTAGATTTTGAGCATACTTATATTTAAAAAATCCATTCCCCAGTAAATGCCTATAATATAACAGCCAGATGGTGTATTTTGCTTTTTAAGATTTTTAACCTTTACATTTGTGCTGGCTTTATGAGGAGTCATTTGAATTTTAACGATCTAGATTTCCAGCAGAAGATTGTGGTTGATACTGTTTAGGGCGCCTAAAGTTTAGGTTGGGAAAACGTATCCTTGTATAGCCCCTTTCTATCCCTGGGGCTGTGTTTTTTAGAGCACGACCCTGTCTTAATCCTTTCCCTGCTCAGTGTTTGGATGGGAACTGACAAGGAATTCAAGGTCAACCAATCCATAACATCTGACCATAGCTCTAGTTCCACAAAAGCTGGAGAAATCAGACATTTCATCTTTTGAAGTAAGTCACTCGGAAAGAAATTGCCAAAAGCTATTGAGAGACAAGCTGAGTGGGGTAACCATCATGGGTCCCTCTCAGACTGAAGTCATCAGTAAGTGGGTATATCTGGAGAAAAGCACAGTGAGTGTAAAGAAGCAGAGGCAAATGCAAAGGGTCTGAGAAAGAGATAAAGAGGAACAGCTTTGGGTCTAATTGTGTACACTGTGTACATTCTAACAATAACCTCATCCCAGTCCTCTTTTTTTTTAAGATTTTATTTTTATTTATTTATGAGAGACAGAGAGAGAGAGAGAGAGAGAGAGAGAGAGAGACGGGCAGAGGGAGAAGTAGGCTCCACTAAGGGAGCCTGATGGGACTTGATCCTGTGTCTCCAGGATCAGGCCCTGGGCTGAAGGCAGTGCTAAACCGCTGAGCCACCCGGGCTGCCCCCAGTCCTCTTTTCTTGTGTAGATCTCTGTCCCTTGCAGCCCAAAACCCCTCGCTAAAGCACAAATATTCTGGTACACTTTCTAGAGCTTTTACTGTAATGAAGTAAACTAGGAACACTTTCTCCAAATCTAATCTCCTTGACAAATATCTTTATGGAATTTTTCGGCTCAACTAAACACTAACTAGTGGCTTTTTGTCATATACATCAAGGTATATGCTACTCAGTGGGCAAGTGTCTCTTAATTTTGAGCATACCGATGTGCTGTTAAATTAAAATAAGTAACTTCTATATATTCCAGCAGCAATTGCAAGCTTGTGGCTACATATTACTATGCTGGCAGCTACAGGCATTATCACTTTTTGTCCTGCAAAGTCAGAACCTAATATTGTCACCTGTTTGAAGGTAGCCATCCTACATAAAGCCCAGTAGAACCCTGCCAGGATATATAGAGGCTGCTACCAGTCAAGATCTTCAGCTGCTCTTTATGATGTTGGGTCACTTTGTGTCATGGGCTAAATAATGGCCACCCAGAGATATCAGGCCCTAATTCCTGGAATGTGCAAATATTACCTTATATGAAAAAAGAATCTTTGCACATATGATTAAGTTAAGGATCCTGACATGGGGGAAATTATCCTAGACTATCCAGGTGGGCCCTAAATTCAAGTGTCTTTCTAAGAGACAAGCAGAGGCAAATGACATACCCAGAAGATGTGAAGCAATGTGACAATGAGGCAAAGATGAGCAGGAATGATAGCAGCCACCAGAACCAGAGAATACTTCCCTTGAGCGTCTGAAGGGAGCAAATTTTTGCTGACATCTTGATTTTGGCCCAGTAAAGATGATTTCAGACTTCTGGACTCTAGAACTATGAAAAATTTCTATTGTTTTAAATCACCATATTGGTGATCACTTCTTATCTTCAGAAGTCGGAAATAGAGAGATGAGAGAGGCAGCTGATGAAGTTTCTTAGATAAGCACAATGAATAAAGAATTTCCTCAGTTGGAATCATTTGGACCTCACAGATTTTACAAATTTTGGGGTTTTATGAGCCTCTACCTTGATCAATGACTGCAGGTCACCCTCTAACTTCAGTTGAAGAATGATGTCATGCCTCAGGTGTCCTTGATTCTGCAAGGACTTGGTCCAGCTTAGACACACAGAGATCTTTTTGAAATGATGCCTGCCATTAAATGCTTATAGACTTGAGTTACTATCTAGGAGGCTGTCGTATAAAAAGCATCTCTAACAGAAGACAGGTGTGTGAAGTGCCAACTCTGTACCAGGTGACATTTGGTGTCTGGCAATATGGCTGTGGTGACATTTGGAAGTCTTGTGTATAATGTATGCAGACCTGAATTTTAGGGTTTCCAGAACAATGTCTGTTAGAAATGGTGATATAAAGCATCACTGTCTTGTTCCTGATTGCTATCATTTGATCATTAAGTATAAGATTTGTTGTAAATTGCTAGTGAATATTATTTGCTATTTCTAATTTGCTAAGAGTTTAAATTTTTATCATAAACAGATTTTGAGTTTTATCAAATAATTTTTTCTGAATCTATTGAGAATGTTATCTGTTTCTGCTCTCTTAATCTACTAATGTGCTGAATTATTTGAATAAATTTTCTAATGTTAAACTAACCTTGAATTCCTGAAAGATAGCACTTTGATATGATTGATTACATTTTTACATATATTGCTAGGATTAATTTAGCTAAAAGATATTTCTGAGCCTATGCACATGAATGAATTGGTTTATAATTTAATTTTTATTTGTTTTTCTTATATAATTTTAGCATCAAGGTACTTTTAGTTTTATGAAATGAGCTTCAGAGTGCTCTTTATTTTCTCTTACTTGGATGATTTTATAAAATATTAAAATAGTTCACAAAACAACCAAATTCTATATTATCGTGGGTAGAGAATTGTTAAATTCAATTTCTTTACATATTATAGGCTTGTTTAGAATGTGTATTTCTCCTTCAATGAATTTTGTATAATGGTCTTTTCCATAATGTATTTTAACCAAGTTTTAAAATATAATAGGTATAAAGTCATCCATATTATTGGCTCATTATCTTTTCAATCTATGATTTATTTGTGCTATATCCCATCTTCACTGTTAACATTTTTGTGTCTACGTGTATACCATCTCTTTTTGTCTTGATCAGTTTCAGCAGAGATTTTTGTCTATTTTATTGTAGTCTTTTCAAAAAAATTTTGGCTGTCTTGATTATCATTATGGTACAGTTACTATGTTCTTTAGTTTCTGTTTTTATTTTTATCATCTGATTGCTTTCATTTTTCTGGTACCAATAAGTTATGTTTTTCTGTGTCTTAGTTTTGACAATTAGCTTACTGAATTTTAACTTTCCCTGTTTGTAAGGTAAGAACTTATGGCTATAAATTTCTCTTTTTAAGTACTGCTTAAGCTATGTCCTGCAAGTCTCAACATACAGTGTTTTCATTCAGTTCCAGGTACTTTCTACTTCTTCTTAAAATATAGCCTTTAATAAATTAATTATTTAAAAGTGTAATTTAAATTTTCCAAACATAGATTAAATTTTTTTAAAGTTTTCTTTTCATTTTGTTATAGACCTATGCTGTAGCCCATACTATATTGAATGTGGTGAACATTTATAAATGTTACGTATGTGTCTAAGAAAGGTATGTATATAGGCTCTTTCTAATTATACTCACTAAATAAAACATTTTTTCTAACTTTAAACTCAGAATGTTTTAAGTGATAAGAGGCCATGTCCTCAATAAACAATTTTACTTTTTAGGGTGTGTTTCTCTATGGTTTTCCCTAGAGTAACTGCATCAGAATCTTTGGAGTGCTTGCTAAATCTTCAGGTAGATGGGAACTACTCCCCGTCTCCCCAGAATTTTTGATTCAATAGTTCTAGGTTCTAGACAAGGAATCTACATTTAACACAATTTTTAAGGTAACTATAGATGGTAGTCCACTGGGATGTAATGATATAATACTGTTAGTCTCAATATGTTTCTCTTGTTTAATCAACCTCTTTTGTTCAACAAATCAGTTAGATTTTCTTCCTCAAAGAGTACTTTATGAGCTCTATCAATGATTTTTTTTTTAGATTTTATTTATTTATTTGAGAGAGAGAGAGAAATCATGAGCAGGGGGAGGGGCAGAGGGAGAGGATGAAGCAGACTCCCCACTGAGCAGAGATTCCCCTCCCACTGAGCAGGGACCTCCCCCCACTATGTGGGGCTCAATCCCAAGACCCTGAGATCATGACCTGAGCTGAAGGCAGATGCTTAACTGACTGAGCCATCCAGGCTCCCCTATATTAATGGGTTTTTTTTAGAGACAAAAATAATTATAAAATAAACCATGAGATTGTAATTTCCTATGGTTATGTAACTGATAAAGCTTCAGGCTCATAATACCTTCAGGCTGATTCATGACTTCTTTCTTTTAGTCTGATGGATTTCTTTCTTTCTTACTAAGATTCTCTTTTTTAAAATAGTGCCAAGGAATACTAATATATATATATATTTTTAGCTTTTAATAGTTTATTAAAACTGACATTGCATTTTAATCTGGATCATGGCATTTAGTATTACTTATTCTCTACTTTGTATGCATTGGTTTTATCTGCTTAAATCAATTGCATATTATTTGAGATTAGGAGCTGTCTTCGAATGCATATTTATATATCCACTCCAACATCTAGTATGATGTGGACAGGTAATGTAGATAGTGAATAATGCTTTTAAATTGCTAGTTTTCAAAGGTTACATATTTTTTTTTATCCTTTTTTCCAAGTTAATGAATTTCAGGGTCTTGAGAAACAGCATCTACTTCAAAAATGTTAAGAATGCATGTTCAATCCCTAGGTATTTTCACAAAGTCTTTTACTGCAGTATTAATTTTTCTCTCTCTTTGTGATAAGATCTAAGGAAGTGTATAATAAATGCATCTAAATATTATTATAATAGCGTTTGTAAACACCTTTTAATTTGCAAAATGGTTTTGCTTTTTAAAAAATCCATTTAGTCATAACAACAATCATGTGAACATTAACTTGTATTCATATTTGAGCAACGGTTCAGACAGGTCTAAGAGACTGGCTTAAGAGCAAAGCAGTATTAAGATGTTTTCGTGCTCCAAGTGTTTGTCTGCATGACAAATAGAAACATATCCACGTTTGACCAGATAAATATATTTCACAGAACAAGTGTTAACAAGGATCTGAAAGCAACTATAAGACAAAATTGAATTTATTACACTTGCTGGGCAAGAAAGATCTGCACGTGGAAGCAGAGTCTCAGCAGTCTCTCACTGGATCTTACATATATCATGTTGGGTAAATTAATAGGGTTTCGACTAGTTCTAATAGAAGCAGGAAGATTATGACTGGCTCTATCAGAGAAGAAAAAGAATTCCATTGCTCCCAGACTTAAAGTGGGGCTATGTTACCATGCTCAGCATTCTGATTTAGCTCAGTGTACAGTTTGTTTATTCTGCTCTAGTTCCTGATATGATTGCAAACACTAAGTTCTGAGGGTCTATGATTTTAAAGAATAAAGCTTTTCAACACCATGACGTCAATGTTGATATTGAACAGAACAAGATTTATTAGTTTTTTTAACCAGAGAAACTTCTACAGATTTACAAAGCAACCCCATATGCCTACACAATCTTGCCATTAAATACGATAACGTATCAAAGTATTTAAGAAACCACTGAGTGTCCTCTTAAAGAATGGACATCAAACAATAATGACCCATAAAATCAAGTTACTTTTTGATTCGGTTTGTAAATGAAAAGAGTATATATGCACAACTGCAGGCTTTTATCTATTATTATTCTTTGATTTAACCGAGCATGTTGGATCTTCATGGTGGTGGATTTATAATTATTTATTTGAAAAATTCCCTACAACTGTGTCTGAGTTCTGTATATTGTGAGGACTATCTTAGTGGCCAATCAGTCTACTTGGAGGTCATTCATTATTACCCTGTTTCCTAGAAACAGTTCTAAAAAGAAGCATTTTTATTTATTTATTTATTTAGTATATTTTTTTAATTGGAGTTCGATTTGCCAACGTATAGCATAACACCCAGTGCTCATCCCGTCAAGTGCCCCGACTCAGTGCCCGTCACCCAGTCACCCCAACTCCCCGCCCACCTCCCCTTCCACTATCCCTTGTTTGTTTCCCAGAGTTAGGTGTCTCTCATGTTCTGTCACCCTCTCTGATATTTCCCACTCATTTTCTTAAAGCGAACATTTTTTAAGGACTTTCCTTAAGTTAAACTTAGGCTGTAGGTCAGAGAACCATAGAAGCCCCAGAATTACAGTGAACTATCCAACGTTTCCTGGGAAAGTTTTTTACATTTAAAGTGGACATCTGCAGAGCGTGCTTGTAGTATCCTTGTAATAAGATCACACTTAGGGCATATCCTTATATTTCAATAACAGAATTTCATCAGTCTATGGAAGTGTCTCTGTACATTGAAAAATGTCATTTGGTGAGATATTAGGCCAAATTGTTTGGATCCACTTGAAAAACTGGATCATCTTTAAATACATCAAATTCAGGATTAGTACAAAGTAACTTTGGAAGAGGAATTTAAAACTGTAACCTCAAACAACATGCATAGTAATAGGAAATCTCATGACTAACTTTGTCATTAACTGCTTTACATGGGTTTAGAAATGGCATCCAGAGAAGAAAATACAGAGTAAGTCCTAAGAACATATCATAACTCAGGGAAACTTCTTTCCTCTTTTTGTAGAAATATTGATTTGAAGATTAGCACAATAACTATCAGATAAATGAAGCTAGATCTTGCAATCTGATACTTTTATCTCACCCAAGAGGGTTCCTCTAAATTTAATGATGTTTCATAGACTGTTAAAAATATTTTCATAAATGGATTCTTCTTAGCTGAGAACCAGAACATCAACATTTCTACTAAGAAATCCCTTGAAAATGTTTTTTTTTTCCTGTTATTTGAGTGTAATTCAAGATCTCTCAACTGATTTTTCTTTTCTACTAAACCACTGAAATGAAAACAGAAGAGAGGCATTTCTTTAACCTACTGATATGAATAGCATTTTTTAGCATAACTAAGCAAACTGATATAACATTTGTAATCAAGCAAATTAATTTATTACCTACTCTACCTAATTAAGAAATACAGATTACTTTAATCAATGCCATGACTTGAGACAAGAGAATCTGCTGCATCTGTAGGTAAAAATTCATGAAGTTGATTCAGGGTAGTTTTGGAGACTTCATTTTAGAACAAAGGAATTCTGATTTGAAAACTTTCCGAGTTCAACTGTGCCTGACTTGCTTCCTTGGGGTGAAGAAGTTATTGCTAGGTACATCCCTGAGCATGGATTGTAGGTGATACTTCATCAGCACCTCCAAATCTTAAATTGTGAGTCCAAGTGGGGGTGGAGGTTTGCCCAGGGGGGTTGTGTGTGGAGAAAGGGTGGCTCTGAGTGAAGAGAAACCTCCTTGGAAGCTACCAGTTCTTCTGGGCAACAATATTGAGTTTGTTTCTCACCTTTGACTAGAGTAAGTTCCTCGCACCTTTCTCAGAATAAGCATAGAAACAGCCATGTTCTTCTGGAGAGTGGATGAGAGCAATTCTTTCCCTGTCCATGAGGTGGATGAGAGAGGAATCCATTGTCCTTCTCTTTGGATGAGGCTGGAGGAGGCTTGGTGAGCACCTCTAGAATACTTGTAAAAAACTCCTGGGCATTGAGGAAAAATCATAAAGACTAAATAATTTAGCAACTAAATAAATTAGATATGGGTGGAGTTGGTCAGAGGGGAACCAAAGGCAAGAAGGAGGAAAAGATAGAAGAAAGACAAATGGAGAAGAAAACAATGAATGACCATTTCAGCATATGCCCCTTGTAAACTGAGTTTTGGCTCTCAATGAAAATAAATAAATCTCTCACTTCAGTAGGAAAGTAAGAGGAAGAAGAGAATCTAGGAGAGCAGTTTGAACCAACTTTCAAATTTATATACTCTTCTTATTTTTACCAACATTTCTCTTAAATTCGAATTGAATGAAAATTTTTTTTCATTATTTTTTCCACAATAAAGTTCTTTTTAAAATGGCATATCAAAGAAAGTTGACAAGGTCTGGGCTTCACCCACTGGAGACTTAAGAAACTGGGGATTTGTTTTGTCTTCTTTTGTTTTTAACTTCCCACAAACAGCTCTCTTCCACTTTCAAGATTGGATTGTATATAAAGAAGTGAAAAACATTACAGTAAGAGTTCTTCCAGCAACTCATCTATCTCAGTAGAAAATAGGAAATCTTAGAAACTTAGGAAGAGAAAAGGACAGATTTAAGCTCTCTCTGAGAACGTGGTTACTGCTTTTACAGATCAAGCTTTGAAAAGATGTTTGGAAAAAGGACAGCCAGTAGACAGCCAGTTTGAGAATTTTTTGCAGTTCCAAACTAGTGGAGAACCTGCATAAACAGTGGTTTACTTTCTTCCCTTTGTTAAAAATGGCATCCATGAGCAATGGCAAATACCTGCAGAGCAGGCATTTCAAACCTACCTGAAGGTACTATGAACTTGAGGTAGATTCCACCTCAGCCAAAATTCTCTTCTTTGTCTACTCCATGCCCAGCACTTGAACAGTTCTGGGGGAAATACAGTAGCGCCCTAATTCACCCAGTCCCTACCGGGAAAAGTGCTCAACTAGGTTGATTGACATAAAAGCAGAATTAAGAAATTCTCAGTGAACAGGGCCACTAGATATTTCCAAAAGCCAGGCCCTGGGATTTGTGGTGTTGGTAGGAATGTGAGCAGAATTGGATCTATCATTATAGTAGTGATGGATGATGATAGTGAAGCAAGGATTGTAGCCAAGCTATCAGAAGATGCAAAATATCTCCCTGCTCCTCTTGTGACATGACACTTTTGACATGTTTCTGCAAGGAAAAGTGGTCCTGGCGAAGGGATTTATGACAAGGAGGGTATTTTAGAAAAGCATGCTGTTCTCTGTCCATGATCTGTGCCAGGGACTGTGAAGAGCAGAGTGTTTCTCTTTTGGGTCCAGATCTTTTGAAAAGTCTAATGAAAGCTGTGGATCCTCTCCCAAGAAAACTGCACATGTATTCATGCAATTTCAAAGGATTCACAGTGTCTTAGACCATCTGAGCTGCTATAACAAAAATACCAGGGGGTGGCTTATAAATAACAGAAATTTATTTCTCACAGTTCTGGAAGCTGGAAGTACAAGATCAAGGCACTGCCATGGTTACATTCTAGTGAGAGCCCTTCTCCTGGTTCATTGTCAGCCTCCTTGCTGTGTCCTCACACAGTGGAATTGTCAGTAGATCTCTGTGGGGGTCTCTTACAGAAAATTAAGAATCCCATTCATGAGGGCTCCTCCTTCATGATCCAATCACATTTCAAAGGCCCCACCTCCTAACACCAGCATATGAATTTTGAGAGTATGTTAACCTTCAGATCATAGTACACATTGCTGATTCTTTTTTTTTTTTTTTTAAGATTTTACTTATTTATTCATGAGAGACACACAGAGAGAGGCAGAGGGAGAGGTAGGCTTCCGTGAATCCCAGGACCCCGAGATCAGAATCTGAGCTGAAGGCAGATGCTCAACCATTGAGCCACCCAATTGCTGGATTCTTGAGCATCAGTAAGAGCTGGAAGTTTCTGCCAGGTTGGCTTGTCTATTTTTATGTTAGTAGAGACAGAGTTCTTGTTGACTGACACAGAAGAGTCATGAGAGGAATATGGGAGAAAATGCTGGTGTAGAAGAAGAGAACTTGAACCTTGTCCTGGAGGCAAAAGGGGTGCCTATGAGTGTTTTAGGGTCACAAAAATGTTATTATCTCCTTGTATTATTCCTGATTTCAAAGAGCTGCATTCATAGACCCCAGGGTATAGGATTAGGAATTTGGTTGCATATATTCAGTCACTCACCTTCCTGTGCCTGTCCACAGCAGATGATATGAATCCATTATGATATTATTTGCCACAGAGGATACATATGTCCTCACTGTCCTGGCCAACCACTACTCCAAGAAGATTGTCACAGTATTTGGATGTGTCATGCAGGATAAAACCTAACTTGCCTTTCTTGGGTTGGACAATGAAAATGCTACAGTCATAGACCCCCCAGCCATTGCCACAGAACAAGAGGGTTAAAAGATGATTCCATCCTGATGTGCCTTTCCAGATGGAAAAAAAAAAAAAAATCTGTGCATCTCTATGCATCTTAATCATTCTATTTCTGGAGACCTGGAGCGACCCATGTGGTGATTTTGGAAGGAGAATCTGAGTATGTTAGCCTAGCTACTTTCATTTGGGATTTGTTGCCTATAAGAAATAAGCATTCTCCTCGACTATCCCTCTAGGGGAAGGCTCTGTGGGAGAGATTAATGTAGGGGAGGGGTGAGGGCAGGCTTCTCCTGGTCCCACACTGTTCTTTGTCCCAAGCTGCCCTGGATAAATTTTTAGGTTCACTATTAAGGAATCCTTTAGTCTGAGCCACATTCTCCAATCATGTCCTATTCTTCAACTGCCTTTTTCCATTATCTTATTTCTCAGTTGTTTAGAAATTTGGTGAAATCAGTGTTGCTCACTATGGTACTATCTTTAAAATCCCAATAAGCAGAAGAGTATGAACTGTGCAGAATAACACAGAACATTTAAAATAATTGTTCTGTTCCACCAATAAGTATAATTTAATTGGCTTGTAAAATTACAGAATCCTGGAGCTGGACAGATCCTTCAGGGAAAAAATCTGCACAAAGTAGTATTATTTAAGGCTTAGACCAATGATGATAACTTTTTTTCTGGGCATAGATAATAGATTGTCATAGTCCTAAGACTCCTTAGGCCTATCCTGCCTTCCCCTTCCTAATAATGAGTGCCAATCAATCCCAAAATAGCTACTTATTATACACTCAGAATGAAGACATAAATTTGATGAAAATGAAAATTACACGTTTAAGTTGTCAACATATCAAACCTATTTATCTCATTATTTTAATGAACAAATGCAAATATTCTTCAGTATTTTCAGAAGTACATGAAGTATATTTCAAAAGCACAATTTTGTTTTTATTTTTTAGAGAAGACTGCTAAAGAACACCTTACTGTATTTTTTACCCTTTCTCCCAGATAAATAAGTTCAGACCAAAATAGGAAAGTTGGTAAATAATACATATATCTTGATTTTGATTTTACTTTCATGTAACAACATTCCTATCTATCTGGAGAACCAACTTTATTGTGAGTCTGCTAAGAAAACTTTCTGTCAGCAAACATGCATTTCAATTTTTTTTTTTGAATTTTAAAATTTATGACTCTACATTTCTGTCTTTTTTAGAATAAATGAATTTCCTGTTTTTATGTAACTGAAGATTGGGCTCAAAAACATTTTATTCAATGACTAATACCATATATTGCAGGCAAAATGGCAGCTTTCATATGGATTAATCTATTCTTCAATCTTATACCTAATTAAGATCTTACACAGGGTAATCTCATTGATCACGCTTAATTAAGGTGCCTGCGCCTTTCATGCAAACAAAAGAGCATTAAGTTGGAAGGGGAAGAGCTCGCATAGATTCTCAGGGTTCTAGTGAGCAACTGTTAAAGTTGTCTGCTCTTTGTCTTGCATGTTCCACTGATAGTAGGGCGTGTTCAAAGCCCTCCCTTTAAATGTAATAGGAAAGACACAGGGAAAGAGGGGAAGCTTGTATTTTCAAGCTTGTTCAGATTTGAACTTGGCATAATACTTTGATTGTGCTGTATGGTAGCCCTGAGCCCTCTCTTCAGCACCGAACACTCATTCATGGAGAATACCTAGGGCAGCCTAGAGGGTGTGTTTCCCCCTCATTTAAAGGGCCTGTGCATCACTTACAAATGCTCTTTTCAAATATTGAATATGACAGTGTCCTTGCAAGGCTTGCAATCTTTCAAGTACCACAGATTTGCCCATTAGAATGAAATTCAGGTTCTTCCTTTCTACAAGAACTAAAGTAATTTAATATCATTTGGCAACCGATCTATACGCAGCTATATGAGTCCTATAGAGATCACTTTACTCCCTTATCTTTCTTCTACAGGCAAGTATGTACTCGAGATCAAGAAGGAAGTGCGCCGTATTGGGGGAGACATGGAATCAATTTAACTATGTTCCTCCAGTTAAACATGTGTCTGCAAGACTTCTCAGGCACCTGGACCATTGTTTCTATGGCCCAGAAGTTGTCACAAATGCCAGTACTGCCTGCACCAGGAGCTCAGTACCACCAAGAGTTTGGCTTTTCTGTGATGTCCCCAACCCTGCTTCGGGAGCAGGACAGCTAGACAGGAGTGCAAGTCTCTTGACTATAGTCTCTGAAAGTGCACTTTCTGGGCGATTCCTTATGATCCATTGACATGGTGGGTAAAAGACTCTGATGAAAAATAGCTTTGGAGGAGGCACTGTAAAGCAAGATGGTAAGACATACAGGGAACCTTTGCCAGCTTGCTGCCTGCTACTGGCTAGCTTCCTGGGGTAGAAGAAGCTTCCTTTCTCTGCCCAAGAATACATCCATGGTCCCTGATTCCATTTATCAGTCCTGTCACCTTGGCCCAGAAGAGCCTCCTATGCTATACCGGATAGACTAGATATTTTCTTTATCTGCCTTGGAGAAGGCACACACCAAAGGCCTACGATGCCAGAGGAATGAGGAAGTGACAAGGATTAAATAATGCTCCTGTATCCTCTGACTTTCTAGGCAGGGGAAGGAATACCTCCTAGGATCAAAATCCAATAGCAGACGCTAGCCAAGAAAGAAAGATTTCAAGGAGTGAATGGAACAGAAGGGATAATCACACAAAGGGGCCCCATAATTGAAGTACCTTGCAAAGAAGGAGAAGCTGTCTCACCAGCAAGGAGCACATACAGGACCTGAGAAAGAGCAGCAGCCCAATTCTGGGAGAAGAAGTTGTCATCACAACCCATGACCCCCTCCAGGGGTTGTTACCAGCCCAGGTCTTCTAGGGAAGGAGAGCCGGCCAACCCAGTGCAGGCAATTTGAAGTGGGAAGAGAAAAGGCCCGACAAAGACTCAACTTTTGTCAAGCTCTTTTAAGCCCTATTTAGACTGGGCCCCATCCTTGGGCCTTGACCTTAAGAGCAAGAAGAATCCTGCTAAGTCAGTTTGGTGAGAATCCTCTGCCCTCAATGCCTGATAGCCCTTCATATCTGATCAAATTCCTCACCGTCCACCCTGCCCCCCCCACCCAGGGGATTATCTGATCCCCCTTGTTTGCCTTCTGCAACAATCCCACCAAATTGGGTTAGCCAGACACCCCGCTTCCCCTATCCTCTTGATTCCTTTTACTACTTTTTGTGCTGCTCCTTGGCTATAAAGACTCACTTTTCCTTGCTGTATCTGGAGTTGAGCGTATTTCTACACTGAGATTTTGTTTTTTCCCCTATTGCAATAGTTTTTGGATAAATCTGTTTTTACCTTTTTAACTACTGTCCATCTCTGGATTCTCTCTGACACACCCTACAGGGTGATAAAATTAGATGGAAGACAGTAGGTAAAGCTCAGAAAGGAGCATTGGGTGGAAAATGTTCTGAGTGATTCCCAAGAGGTAATAGACTGGTAGTCTAAGTATTGGTGATGACTACAGTGAATCCAACATTTCAGTTCAATTCACTAGATATTACTGGGGGCCAGGAGCTGGTTCAGGGATGAATAAGCCTATCCGCCATCTCATGATTAGATAAGAAAATTACTACTGGGGTGAGAAAAACACATACATGACTTTTTTTCTTTTTAAATGAAGGGATATTATTTCTTCTTTTATCTTTTTTATCACTAACATTATATATAATAATAGAAATGCTAGATTACACAGGAAGGGAAGATAAAGGAAGTAAAAATCAACCACAGTTCTACCATCTAGGCATTACCATGATGACATATGTACTCTGGGATTTTTTTCTGTTTCTGTACATATGCTTTAAATAAATCAACTCTATTGAGGTATAGTTTACAACAATAAAGCACACCCATGTGATTAATAATTAATTAATTAATTAATTATTTTAAAGTTCCAGTGTAGTTAACATACAGTGTTCTACTAGTTTCAGGTGTACAAATCACCCATTTCAAATGTGCAATGGGATAAGTTTTGACAAATATACACAACCATATAATTTCTACCAGTATTAAGATATAGAATATTGCCCCCAAAAGTTCCCTCTTGCCCATATAGAGTCAATCCTCCCATCTATACTGAAAATCTGGGGCATGCACTGATCTACTTTTTGTTACTGTACACTGTTTCCTCTGTTCTAGAATTTCATAAAATGTGATTATACAGCATTCACCCTTTGGTGTCTGACTGCTTTTGCTTGGATCTTACTTTAGCTTCAACCATGCTGTTACATGTATCCTAGTTCATTTGTTGTCATTGCCAGATTGCATTCCATTACATAATTGTACCATAATCTGTTTGTCCATTCAGCTATTATTGAAGAGTTTTTAGCTCTTCTGAATAAGGTGCTGAACATTCAAGGACAAGTCTTTGTGGCAACACACATTTTTATTTCTCTGGGTAAATACCTGGGAATCCAATTGCTAGGTCATGGTGATTTAGCAATTGGATTTTTTATCCAGTTGACATTTTATAAGGAACTGTCAAACTGTTCTCTGAAGTATCTGTACCATTTTTTGTCTGGTCCCCCTTTTGCCTTCTGTAACAATCCCACTAAGTCCTAACGGGAATATATAAACAGTCCTAGTGGCTCTACATCTTTGTGAACACTTAGTAGAGTCACTTTTTTAAATTTCAACCATTGTAGTGGGTGCATAGTGGTATTTCCTTGTGACTTTAGTTTGATTTCCCCTGATAATTAATGATACTGAGCATTTTTTTCATGCATCTGCTTATTGGTATACCATTTTATATATATATATATAATGTAAATATGCATATATTATATAATATGCACATATATAATGTATATATACATATTATATATGTAATATATATAACATATATAATATGCATATATAATATATAACATATATAATATGTATATATAAATGTATTTTTTGCAGTGGAACTGTTCAAATCATTATTTATTAAGTTTTTCATTTTCTTATTATTAAATTATAAGAGTTCCATATACCTTCTGGATACAGGTCCTTTGGTGAGATTTACATATTGTGGCTATGTCCTAGTCTGTGGCTTCCTTTTTTGTTTTCTTAACAGTATCTTTCAAAAAGCAGATTTTTTTTTATTTTGATAAAGTCCAATTTATCATTTTTTAAATTCAATGATTTGTGCTTTTTTGGTGTTCTATCCAAGAATTTTATTTTTACCTCAACTTCATGAATATAGCTTACCATGTTTTTCTTCTGGCAGTTTAAAAGTTTATTTTTGAGTTTTAGTCTGTAATTCATTTCAAATTAATGCTTATATTTGGTGTGAGGTAAGGGTCAAATTCATTTTTATTTTATTTTCATTTTTGCAGACAGATATATAATCATTCCA
This sequence comes from Vulpes lagopus, assembly GCF_018345385.1. NCBI lineage: Eukaryota > Metazoa > Chordata > Mammalia > Carnivora > Canidae > Vulpes > Vulpes lagopus. Next base: position 71,500,638 of record NC_054832.1, read on the forward strand.
GCATCATATATGAAAAAAATACTATCCTTTCCCCACTGAAATACCTTGGTACTTGTTAAAAATCTGTTGCCTATACAAGTATAGATCTACTTCTGTAGTCTTACATTTCCCTATTAATCTCTATGCATATCTTTATGCTAATATTATACTGTCTTAATTACTGTAACTTTCTAGTAACTCTTTAAATCAGAGTATATGTTCTACAGCTTTGTTCTTTTTTAAATTTGTTTAGCCATTTCCAAATTCTTTGTACCTCCATATACATTTTAGAATGAGCTTGTCAATTTCTATAATAAGGCCTGCTGGGATTTTTATTGGGATTGCATCGAATCTGAGATCAGTGCTGTCCAACAGAAATATGATGTGAACCACATACCATTTTTAGTTGTAGTTTTGGTTTTGCTTTTTGCTTTTTTAAATAGAACTACTAGGCTAATAGAGTCGGAGAATGAGAAAAACAAAAAGTATTTGGTCAGACAGCATGGTTTGTTAGAAAGAGCTTGGAATTTGTAGATAGAAGTGCTAAGTGTGAATCCTGGGCTCCTTTCTGAGACCTTTGGCCAGTTATTTAATCATTCTAAGCTTTGTTTTATTTATTCGTAAGACAGGAATGGTAATGCAGCTTGATTCTTCAATGGCATAATGTATCAGGAAATAAATCATTTTAAGTTGCTGAAAGTGGAGAAAAACCTCTCACTCCTTTGGGACCCTTTCCATTTTATACTTTGTGTGAAAAGAAATAACTTGTAAGGGTAGCTTTTCCTGAATGTGTACCTGGTGTGTAGTACTAAGTTTATATTTTGTTATTTCTGTGTAAGTTAAAGCCTCAGATAGAGATCAAATAAATTGCTCTTATTAATGATTAGAATCACCTCTGATAGGGAAAAGAGTAATGAAAATGCTGGAGCAATACAGAGGATTTCAATGGCCAGAGAGATGACTGAACCATCATCTATCAGTGGTCCTCAGCAGATCTATACCAATAGAGCATAAAAGCAGTGGCCATTACTGTCCAAGATCAGACAAACTCCAGATGAAATCTGCTGAGGGGCTCTCTTGCCTGTTGGTTGTGGAATGCAGAGCATTCCAGTTGCTTCCAGCAGTGCCAAATGATCCCATTTGTTCTTAGCCCAATAGTTGTTGCTTTTACCTTCCCCTCATTCCTTTCTGGTGGCTTCAGAATAAGGAAAAGGGAAGCAATGAATGATAAACACCATTTATCTTAGTGCTCTGATTCTGTCTTGATTAACTGTCAGCTTCTTTCAAACTAGCTTCCAGGTAAAACACTGCTCTAATAGACACAGAACCGTAAAGTTGTTCGAGTTTCTGAAAACCATGGAAAACATGGTTATTCATCTCAGTCATCAAAGGGTTTAACAATGTTTCTAATGATATAAATGCAGATATGATGAAATCATAGTTTTAGGATTGGAAGAGATAATTTCTAAAGGGTAATATTTGCATAAACAAAGGTGTTTATATTTTTCTTTTGCAGGAATTTTCTGGATCTTTCATGTGCTAATATATTATAAATCTCCAGGAAGGAGAATGTAGTAAATAATATTTCACTAACTTGATGTAGCCTTAACCTTTTTCTCCCTTCCACAGGTCTAAAATTTTTTAGAAGTCATTTTGTGAATTCTTAGAATTCCTTAGAATTCTATACTTCCCCAGAATCTGATGCACAGGATCATGAATATCATCTATGGTGATTCTTTTGTATTTGCATGTTATCACTCTTTAAACACACACTGACAGGGGACTTCTTATCTTATAAGACAATTCATTCAATGTGAGGTTAGCATTAATTTTTGTAATTTTTTTAACCTTTTATGTACTTGATCTGTAAAATCTGAAAGACATGGAGTTAAACAGGTTTATTGCTAGTTGTTTAACTGTACTGGTTAATAAACCAATGTCAGCCATTGGAAAGGTTTGGTGACTCACCAATGAGATTAGATCTAACCTTATCATACTTACTATGTTTTATCAATAACTTAAAGCATGGATTGGCAAATTGTATCTATAAAAGACCAAAGAGTAAATAAATACTTTAGGCTTTGCAAGTCATATAGTCTCTGCTGTATCTACTCACCTCTGCCACTGTAGCACAAAAGCAACCATAGACAGTATGTGGACAAATGGACATGGCTGTGCTCCAGTAAAACTATTTACAAAATCAGGCAGCAGGCCAGGTTTGGATCATGGGCTGTAGCTTGCCAACCCATGACTTAAAGGAAGGCAAAGAATGTGGTTATCAGATGTGCAGATAATACAAAACTATGAAGGATACATATATGTAACTTTGATCTAGTATAGTGTCAGAAGCATATAAAATTGTAGCTCTCTGGGATCCCTGGGTGGTGCAGTGGTTTAGCGCCTGCCTTTGGCCCAGGGCGTGATCCTGGAGACCCGGGATCGAATCCCACGTCGGGCTCCCGGTGCATGGAGCCTGCTTCTCCCTCTGCCTGTGTCTCTGCCTCTCTCTCTCTCTGTGACTATCATAAAAAAAAAAAAATTAAAATAGTAGCTCTCTTTATTATTACTATCATTCCTATCACATGATTGGGTTTCCAAATTACATCAAAAAGGTGAAACATGGGCAAAAAGTACAAGATTCAAATTTAGAAGTATATATGGCAACTTTTTCCACCCCCAAGAAATAGATTGAAACATATAAAAGTTGGAAAAACTTGTCATAAAAGAGGTTCATGGGGCAAAATATATAGGTAGTTTCCAATTAAGATGCACATGTTTACCTGTGCATATTGCCAAATCCCTAATAAATTGGATTATTTAAAATATGTATATATACATAGTGTGCACAAAGAGACTGTAAGAGAAGATAACGAGAAAGCTAAAAAGCAGATGAACGAATGATTACTAATTTAGCACACTCGAGAAAGTTGAATCTCAGCTGGCTCTGGTAAAGCTGAGAAGCATCTGATTTACAAGAAACTCCTCAAAGCTAGGGATTGGCAGTGCCAAGTACCCCTGGAAGATGGCTGAAAGTGGGCCTGGAGCCTGGAAGTCATTATGAAATCATGTTTAAGAATCATGTTTAAATCATGTTTAACCTGGAAGCTCCCAGGTTCCCTTCTTGCTCTGATAGAAGACTGGATGTATGTCTCTGGGGAAGGCAAAATAGTGGCTCTCTGACTGAACTGGAGGACTTCTGGTGGAGCTGAAAGCTGGTGTTCTTCACTGAAAATGGGGGATTATATGAAAATATATGCATATTAAATACTGAGACTTCCTTATCATCACTTCCATACTTCTTCCCTCAGCTTGACCTAGGATGCTGGCTTCTTCACTCCAGGCAGACGCTAGAAAATTCTGTCAGCCAAATAACCCCAGGGAAAAAGATCTAAAGATATGAACATTGGAGGTTCTCCAACGAATGGGCTCAGCCAGATGACCCCACAGTGACATCCATAATTGACAAGCCCTATTCTCTTTTGTAGAGCTCCCAAGCAGCTTTTTGGGGCCCAACCAAGAACTGTAAAATATGAAAAAGACCAAAACAAGAAGAGAAAAACAAGAGCAATTTGGAGGAAACAGACAATACAGAAAGAAGATAACTTAAAAAATGAAAAGGAAAACTATTATTAGAGAGATAAGGGAAGCTATTCCATTGATGAGATAAAAATAGAATGTCATCAAGAAAAGAGCATTCACAGATTAAAATAAGTGGTCTTAAAATTAAAAGCGTAATAGTAGAAAGAGAAACCTCAATGGAATGATCAGGAGCTATAGTTTTCAGTGACTCCATTTAGTGGAAACAGCTTCAGACCCTGGTAGAGACTAATTATTTGATGTAATACTCTCAGCAAGCAGAACAAAAGGCAAAGTATGGGAAGAGGAGAGAAAAGATAAGAAAATCAAGACTTTCCAGAAATTTCAACATCTGAATAATAGAAGACTCAGAAAGAAAGGAACATGAAAACAGAGGTGAATTAATTGTTAAAGAAGGAACTCAAGACAAGGTCCCAGAATTGACAGACTCAACATTTCACAAAGTATCCAGACACATAGAGGAATAGATGAATTTTCACAAAGAGATGACCCCAAGATTTTTCAGAGAGATATGATAAGCCCATATGTGAAAGCTGGAAATCTAATTGAGCTCAGAGTTATCAATAGCAACACTGGGAAGTGGAAGATAGTAGAGCAATGCTTTCAAAATTCTGAAGGGAAATGACTCTAGCATAGAATTCTGTATTTGCAAAAACCATCAACTAAGTGAGAAGTTAGAATAAAGACATCTTGAAGCATTCAAAATCTCAAAAAATTACTTTCCATGCCCCCCTTGTTAGGAAGCTATAAAAGAATGCGTCCCATCAAAACAGGGGAGTTCACGCGGGCGCCTGGGTGGCTCAGTTAAGCATCTGACTCTTGGTTTTGGCTCAGGTGGGGATCTCAGGATCATGAGATACAGCCCTGCGTAGGGCTCCATGCTTAGCTCAGAGTCTGCTTGAGATTTTCTCTTCCTCTCCCTCTGTCCCTCCCGCTGGTGCTCCCTCTCAAATAAAAAAATAAATCTTAAAACAAACAAACAAAGGGAGTATACCAAGAGGGAAGTCATGGGATCCAGGAAACAGAAGGTCAACAAACGAGAGAGGTGAAAGAGTTAAGCAGAAAGATAAAAGAGGTCCTGAGTGAGCACCCAGGTGTGATTAGAGACAGTCAGAAGTTCTGGGAAAGATTTCTTAAAAACTTTATTAATCTGGCAGCCCGGGTGGCCCAGTGGTTTAGCGCCTGCCTTCGGTCCAGGGCCTGATCCTGGACACCCAGGATCGAGTCCCACGTCGGGCCCCCTGCATGGAGCCTGCTTCTCCCTCTGTCTCTCTCTCTCTCTCTCTCTCTGTGTCTCTCATGAATAAATAAATGAAACTGTTAAAAAAATTTATTAACCTGATAAATACAAGATGCATTGGTTGAATTGAGAGGTTACAACAGGGGGATAAGTTGGGGTTTATACAACTGGGGAAGATAAGCACATTGCAACCCAAGCAAATGAACAAACAAAAATAATTGTTAACTCCGGGGAAAGTGAGAAGGTTTTCAGTGATGGATGGCACCTGACTTAGCTATGAGTATTGCATTCCTGTCATGATGATGTAAACACTAAATATGTATAATCAAACTTGTGATACTGGGAGGTTGCAAAGACAGGAATATGCATGTGCATGGTATATTGAAAAAGAGAAAAATCTTTACCTTCTGCCATGGGAAGTCAATAGATTATGTTTAAAGCTACAGAATGAAGCATCGTAAACATGTTGTTTAAAACAGACAGGCATATACTGAAAGAATAAGGGGAAACAGTTGAAATTGTCTGGGAGGTAGGAAATAGGGAAAGGACGAGGCATGATGCATTGCTTTATTTTTCTAACAAGGCTTTGACTTTATGCCATTGAACAACTTTGCTTTTAATAAAACTAAATTTAAAAAGATATGGATTGAATTCGGTGGATCTTGTATTTAACTTGACTATTCCCCATTTCTTTTTTCAGTGTCCTATAGTTGCTCCTATGGAGTTTGTGCAAAATTTCACTGCATTGTGAAACGCTGGAACACGTGCACCCCAATGTTTAGAGCAGCAAAGTCCACAATAGCCAAACCGTGGAAGGAGCCTCGGTGTCCATCGAAAGATGAATGGATAAAGAAGATGTGGTTTATGTATACAATGGAATATTGCTCAGCCATTAGAAATGACGAATACCCACCATTTGCTTCAGTGTGGATGGAACTGGAGGGTATTATGCTGAGTGAAATAAGTCAGTCAGAGAAGGACATTTTATGGTCTCATTCATTTGGGGAATATAAAAAATAGTGAAAAATAGTGAATAAAGGGAAAGGAGAGAAAATGAGTGGGAAATATCAGAAAGGGAGACAGAACATGAGAGACTCCTAACTCTGGGAAATGAATGAGGGGTGGTGGAAGGGGAGGTGAGCGGGGGGTTGGGATGACTGGGTGACGGGCACTGAGGGGGTCACTTGATGGGATGAGCACTGGGTGTTATTCTATATGTTGGCAAATCGAACACCAATAAAAAAAGAGAGAGAGAGAGAGAGAGAGCTAATAAATATATGATGCCAAAAAAAAAAAATTTCACTGCACTGAAGAATAGACTCTGTAGGACCCAAGTGGCTATGATCCATGCCTCATTTAGAGTATTATGCCCACCAGATCCATTATTTTTATTTTTATTTTTAATAATACTTTTATTACAAAAGAGTACAATGCACATATCATTATAGAATAATCTAAAAGTATAGATGAAAAAGAGGAATGAAAACAAAAATGAACTTTAGTAAGCCTCTGAGAAGTGCTTATTAATAATATTTAATTGAAATCCTTTTCAGATTTTTTCACGAATGTAATCTTACAGATTGTATCTTCTTTTATTTTATTTTTTTTCAGAAAAAATCATGAATACACTTTTATATCAAGATATGCAGTCTAACTTTGAATATTTAACTTATGCTGGGCTTTTTTGTCCTTCTATTATAATCATTGTTGCATTATACATACCTTGAACTAAAAGTTTTGTGTATATCCTTAATTATTTGCTTGGGATAATTTTCTGGAAACTGAATTTTGGGGTCAAAATGTATGCATGCAAATTTTTAGAGTAAAATGCTAAATGAGCACAAATGCAAAATATACATTCAGAAAAAAAATATATATATGTAAGCTGATGAAACTATAAAGTAAATATCATGAAATCACCACTCAGGTCAAAGAATGAAACATTACTGACATTCCAAAACATCCCCCAAACCTAGCTACATGTCCCTCTGTGATCTCACCTTCATTCTTCCTCTAGAGGTAAGCATTATTATGACTTTCATAATCATCATTAGCTGGTTTTTCTTTATGGTTATATTATCTATATATGCAATCTTGTTAGACTTTGAATTTATATGAATGGAAACATACTCCATTCTTTTGTGTCCTACTTATTTTTTTGAATATTCTTTTTTTTCAAGATTTTTTATTTTTTTTTACTTGAGAGGGAGCACATGAGTGCAGGGGAGGGGCAAAGGGAGAGGGAGAAGCAGATTCCTCACTGAGCAGGGAGCCTGACTCCCAGGATCCAGAGATCATGACCTGAGTCAAAGGCAGACACTGAACCCACTGAGCCACCCTGGTGTCCCTTTATTGAATATTCTGTTTTTGAGCTTCAGCCACATCTTTGCCTGTGACTATAGATCATTTCTTTTTACTGAACTGTAGCAAATTTTGTTATTCAAATAACTTTATAAGAGAGGGACATTCACAAAATAAAGAACATGTAGAAACTAATAAAAAGGAAGTAAGATGAATGTAAACCCTTTCACATGAAGAAATGGTAAAGTTCAGACTGGAATAAACCTTTTGGGGGAACAGATCTTTCTTCTTATAGGTGAACTACCTGATAAAAACAATACATGAACACATTCTGTTTGATTCTAGATAGCAGAATAAGATCCTGTAGAAACTACAGTCTGATTCCACTTAAATATAAGAATAATATTTCTAACAATTTAAGTCATCTGAACAAGAAGTATGCTGCTTTGGGGTCATGAATCCTCTGTTGTTGGAAGTTTTTGTGCAGAGGCCAAGGGATGCCTCAAAGACAGAAGGTACAGATGGAAGTCCTGCCTTCGGTAGAAGTTGGATTAGATGTTTACTAAGGCCCCTTTCAACTTCAAAATTCTCCTCTGTGACCTCTTCAGATATTGGAGGTGACTTTAAAGATCTGATAACATGATGTGCACAGTGAACCTATTATCCAAGGGATTGGCAAGCAGCTGTTTGCAATTTCCACTGTTGACAGACCAAAAAGGAAACGGCCTTTGGTTGCAGCAGTGGAAATGTCAGAGGAGAGGAAACATGAACAGTGAGAGCCCAGCACAGGAGAATCATCGCTAGAGATTTTTAAAAGATTGACACATGTCTTTCTCTAATGATCTAGGCACACAATGCCATTCAATGTATAGAGGCCAGATTTTAAACTTGCAAAGATTTTTTTAAAAAATAATATTAAGAGCCAATGCCTACTGCCATTCCTAACAACTTGGTGTAGGCTGCAGCTCCACCTCCCATCAAACTCTAGTCACTAGAAGCAGCCTCATCCACCAGTAGAGATTAATTGTTTAGATTAAATATCCCCTCATTTGGCAAGCCTTGTTTCTCTTACAGATTAAGAAAGTGGAATCTGGAAAACTTAAGTGCTTTGCCTAAGTCCTGCCTTCAATTTACTGTGGCAGGGGGTGGGGGCGGGGGTTGCAGGAAGAAATACCAGAGCCTTTCTTCCTCATCATATTGCCTCTGTCTCCCCAGTTAGGGCCATTGACTAATATCTTGAGCATCCATAGATTTTGGACAGCTATCACTGAAAACAAGTTGCATCTCTATGCACTTGATACAATCTTATGGCAATCCTATTATCCTATTTTTAATTGCTTTCTAAATTTTCCTTAGGAAAAATTCTACTTACTTTTTTTTTTTTCTATCCTGGAACATGTGTGAATATCTTGAGCGGAATAAACAGAATTCAGAAGGAAAATTATTACAAATCATGATTATAGGATATGAAGCTAGAGGGATATTAGATAACTTGCGATTGTAACCTTTTTCCATGGATGAGAAGCATGGAGCATTTCATAAACACATCAGTAAACTTTCTACCACCACCAAATCACATTCATTCATTCTTCCACAGTATAAACTGAACACTATCATGTGCCCCATAGTGTCACAAAGGATCTTGAGGACGATTGATTTCATCTTCACAATACATAAAATTCTCATAAGTCCTCGAGTCCATTAGTATGATATAGTTGTGACCAATCATCTATTTGACATAATTTAGCTTATCTCTAGGAAAGATTTTTTTCCTTTCCCAGTAAGCCCAGCTTACTTTTTGTGCAAGCTTGCATCATTATGCTGCATGCAAAATCCAAAGCAAAATTTAATCATGGTGTTGAAATTATTTTATAGACCGTTTTATTGGTAGTTTTAAAAAACCCAAAAGTTAATAACGTTCATTTATTTTATATTATTCAATTCAATCAGTATGCTTACAAATCATAAAGGGATATTATCTAAATTCTTGTTTCATTATAATTGTTTGTAATAGGTAGAAGAGCTGTTAGGTGGGAAACCACAGAATGTAGCGTAACAAAATTAAAATGCACCAAAGTTCTTAACTTCTGATTAAGAAAACATTGTTGTGTTTACATTTCGAGGGTCAACATGTGTGGTTGGCAGGATTCTAGATGCCCCCAGGATTTCTGTCCTCTGGTTCTTTGAGCCAACGCTAATCTATATACTGCTGTGAAGGGACTTTTCAAATGGAATTAAGTTACTAATCAGCCAACCTTAAAACAGGGAGATTATCCTGCTAGATTATTGGAATGAATCCGGTATAATCCCATGAGACCTTAAATGACAAAAAGGAAGGCAGGAGAGGGTGGTGGTGATGAGGACAAAGGGAGGACAGAGAGATTCTAAGTAGGAGAGAGATCCCCGCCCCCCCCCCAGCCCCCTCATCACCCTCTTGGTTGCTGGTTGCTGGCTATCAGACAGAGGAGGAGGGAGGTAGGGGCAGTGAGCTAAGGCGTGAATAGAGGGCTCTAGAAGATGAGAGGGGCCCTTGCTGACAGCCAGCAAGCAAACAATCTGCTCAGTGCTGCAGCAGCAAGGACCCAGAATTTAGCCAACACCTGACTAGGCCTGGAAGCAGATTCATCCCCAGAGCCTCCAAATGGTAACACAGTGCTTCTGACACCTTGACTTCATCTTTGTGAAACCTGAAGCAGAGAAACCAGCTGAGCACACATGGATTTCTGACCTACCAACTGTGAGATAATACAGTTGTTTTTTAGGCTTGTGGTGATTTGTTCTTACAACAATAGAAAGAGAATACAGAATACAAACAATAATAACTGTTTCACTACTATGTAAATAGAAAGAACCAATATACTAAAAGGGAAAAAAATAAGGGAAAAGACAAAGACCTGAATGTTCCTTTTTCCTGAAAGCACATATACGTAGCCTTACGGAATGGCAACCTTTCTGTTAGGACTGGAGCCAACCAGTACTTTTGATTAGTCAGCACTGTACAGCCAGGCATCACCCAGGCCATCCCGAACTTCTATTCTGGGCTGTGGGAGACTGTGCCAGAGCTTAATTAGTATGGTGCTAAGTCTTAACACTTTGGAAACAAATCTACAATTTATGAGGCTAAGTAGGTTTAGATTTCCTACACATGCACAGAATATATTATTAAGGATGCACAGACTTTAGTTAGCTCTTCATGGCTAATTTCGGTTGGTTGGTCAATCAAATATAAAATCTAGGCATGTTCACAGCGTTCAATTGTCTGGTGTGTGACAAACAGGGTAGTTTAGCATGTGCCAACTCTGTGTTCTGGGGCACCTTACCTAACTGCTGTTTCAGATTCCTTACTTGAAAAACGGAGATCAAAGGACTACCTAATCTGTGGGATGTTCTCAGAAAGACGTGCATTAATAGCTACATGGTGCCTAGAACAGTGCCTGGCACATAGTTGGAGCATGGGTTACCAGGCAACTCCTATTGTTTTAACTTCTTAATGGTGTGGGAGCCCAAACACAAAGAGTCTTTGTTCTGTATGGACAAGGCTTCTGTGATGTGTGCCACAACATATAGGAAAAAGAACAGTGAATTTTCAGAGTAGGGGAAGCTCAGGGAAGTCTTCCTGGAGGAAGTAGCATTTTAGCTGGACTTTCACATAGGCAGTATTCTCTAAGACACACAGGAAGGTTGGACTAGAAAGACAGTCAGCATGATACACAGACAGACCTCTTGGTTTCCTAGAATCTGACTGAGAGCCCACAAATTCTGATTTCCTTAACTTTGAGCAAGCAGTTAACAACAAAGCAGGCTGTCTCAATACCTACCTGGGGCCCACCAGTCCTAATTTGGACTCATATGGTGTTATTATTATTCGCTGACAGTATCAGTGATTTAAGAAAGCACTGAACCCACGTTCAGTAGTTTTTACAGCTGCCTATTTTATTATTCTAAGAAATCTGCTTGCACCTGTTTTGATAGTCAGGTTTGCTTTTTGCGTTACTACCTTGTGAGTAAAATTTTCGCAATGCATGTATGTTAAGAAGCAAACAGAAAAAAAATGTGGTGTCTTCTGCACTGCAGAAGCTGCCTTGGAAATGTATGTGGGAATGTTGTTACTAATGCCCTGGTGTCATGGATCAGGGTGGTAGGTCCTGTCGTAATCCACTTGTTCCTCTTTATCCATGTTGCGACACAGACAGTGTCATTAGTTAAGCTCCCATTTATTGGAATTTTTCGGTTGCAGCATTTTCCCTCACCCCGGCATCTTAGATATCTTAATGACTAATTTATTTCTCACACTCCATGCCCTCTTTAGAAAACTAAAAATCATATTTAACTGGTTTGAGCTGAGATTTTGTTGACACAGAATGTCTCAAAGTGAATCATACTTCAATTCCTTAATCTTCAGTATTCATGTGACCTTAACAATAAAGATAAGTGAAATTATAAGGGTGAGACTTAGAAGAGGCAAATGGATATTAATATTTTTAAACAAAAAATATGTACTAGGGATATACATTAGAACCCAAGTGCCCTTGAGCTAGAATTTGTGTGTTGGAGAGATTTGAATGCCCTTGTTTCTTTGTAATGCTAAGAGATTCCAAAAAAGAAGCACTTTTTATTACCAAGTGGAATTAATGCTGTCAAATTATTATATTGATGTCTCTAATTCAAAGCTTCAAAGTGGTTTCTAAATCAAGTGTGAACACCAAGATACTCAGTGCACATTCAGGCACTGTTAGAAATTACTGTGATGCAGTTTAGAGAACAATGTTTTCCATTTTCCCTTCATCGAAATGTGCTCAAGTGGACTGACAGCATGGGGCCAGGCTCAGAGCTATGGATTTTGGGAATGGTGGTGAAAAACAGAACTACCAGTAAAACCTTGCGCAGGAAGCTTAAATTCGTTACTCCCCTGTTAAAAGACATTTCCATCAGTGACTGGTTCGGTTGGTTTTGTATTATTCTTTTTCAGTTTCTAAGGTTGATAAAAATATGATTTATCACCAAAAGAACTTGGATTTCTAATTCTCATTTTATTCTCTCCTAATCTGGGGGTATAATGAGCGTGTGTTATTCGTATAGGTTTTCATTGTATATTTTTAATAGTACAGCTATGGTGTTAGGAGGAACAAAACTGGCAGGTAAATCTGAAATATGTCCAAAAGCTCTCTCCTTCTTTCCCTTCCTCCCTTCTCTTCCTTCCTCCCCTCCATTTAACTGCATTTAATGATCATCAGTGTGTTGGTATTGAAGTTAAAGAGAAAGCGGTTAAGTAGCTACTAGTGCTCCCCAAATCATTTGTTCATATTTAAAATACCTTTGCCCTAGCAATTCGCTTTTCGTTCCAAAGTGTTCCTTCTTGCCTCTAACACAACCCCAAATGAATCACTTTAATTGGAAAAAGGTAACCTGGCTCCTAACTACCAGACCAGGCATTCAAAGAGATAGCATTTATCTCTAATATTTTTTAAAGAATGGTATTTGCTGTTCCAAACAGTCTTGTTATCAGGGCATCACTTCAGTCTGGTCACTCATTATCAATTACTCATAATCAGCCTTAAACAGATGGGCCCACACGCCCTTCCCTAGAGGCAGGCTCCTTCTAGTCTAGTTCATCAAAACAGAACTCAAATGCAGCTGTCAAGGGTGCTTACCTTATTCCCTAAAATGCTTGTCAACTGCAAATGTCAGACTTGGTGCTATTTAAAGATCACAAACTAACTGCGCTGTGCTCAGTAATAGCACAGCCAAACACATGGGAGATTGTTAGAGCTGCTTTGCTGGTTTCGGAGGTGAAGCAGATGAAGCAACTGCCAAACCAGAAGTGATTCCACTATGGCTTCCATGATAACCGAAACTCAACATTTTTGAAGCTTGAAGGGTGATTTTACCAAGAAGAAGAAAGAGATGCAGGTGGGCAGATATGCAGGGCAGGAATCTTTGCCCCCTGCTATTGTCACTTTTTTATTTCCCGGTGGGGAATTCAGCCCCTACCCTGAAGGAATTATGTCCAGTGTGGAGAAAACAGATGTGAAGACATGGCTGCCATGAGATTGTAATGAGGAAGCATTTCTCCTTCCCTAGAAGGCCCAGGGCCACAGACAAAGCTTCTCTTTCTCCCTCAAGACTAACTCTAAATGCATGTGACTCAGTGGATAGTAAAACCAGAAGCAGACTGAGATAGAATTTCAAACTATACCTGGACCATACCACTTACTCATTCAACTGGATGGAAAAGGGAACACTCTTTTGGGAGTCAAGATGTGTGTGTGAGTATGTGTGCATTAACGTTGCTTCATTTACTCTTGCCTTTCTGACACCATACATATGGGACTTTCTTATTTTTATTTTTGGTGGCAGCAGAAAAAGGGAAGAGGGGAAAATTGTGTTCTGCCCGCACATTTGGGAGAGAGTATAGCAAATTATTTCCTTAGGCATAATATTCTAACTGGCAGCTGGGCTGATGTAATGCTGAATTCTGAACAAATTTCCCTTATGTTACCCCATTTAGGGACTGAATTAGGCTTATGGTTTGATAGTGGCAGAAATTACAGCTTGGAAGTTGAAGTCAAGCTAAGTAGAAGTGACCAGGTGTTTATCAGGCCCACCTATAATGTATATTTTAAGAATATATTTTAAGTGTTCTACAATATATATTATTATCATAAATGTTTCAAGAATTGGCTAGATTGACCTCCTCCAGGAAGCCTTAATCATTAGTATTCTCCTCCCCCCATAGGCATACATTTTATGTCTCATTCCAATATTTTTTTAAAGATTTTTATTTATTTATTCATGAGACACACACAGACAGAGAGAGAGAGAGAGAGAGAGAGAGAGAGAGGCAGAGACACAGGCAGAGCGAGAAGCAGGCTCCCTGCAGGGAGCCCGACATGGGACTCGATCCCAGGTCTTCAGGATCAGGCCCTGGACTGAAGGCGGGGCTAAACCGCTGAGCCACCAGGGCTGCCCTCATTCCAATATTTTGTCTTTCCCTCTTTCTACTCAGGGCCTGGGCTTGTGGTTTCAGTGCCTACCTAAGAGTATAATGCTTGACTAGATCAGAATTTCTTGAAAACCAGCTTCCATTTTCTTTGATCTACTCACTAGCACAAAACATTGTATGCTCTCATTTTTAAGAATCCTAATTTTAAAGAACATACTTATTTTACTTTTTTCCTGAGAAAATTGTTTATAGTTTTGATAAGAATAGGCTGACTTTTCCCTTTTTTCCAAGTAAGAGATAACAACACTTCTAAATAATGGAGTACTGTACTCTCTTGGACCTAAACTAAAACCAGTTATGATTTCTAACTTGATGCAAGCAGCATGAAGAGAGTTGTAGTACATTTAATTTACAGCAAGACCTGATTTTTATTTTATTTTATTTTTTAAAATTTTATTTATTTATGATAGTCACACAGAGAGAGAGAGACAGAGAGAGACGCAGAGACACAGGCAGAGGGAGAAGCAGGCTCCATGCAGGGAGCCCGACGTGGGACTCGATCCCGGGTCTCCAGGATTGTGCCCTGGGCCAAAGGCAGGCGCTAAACTGCTGCACCACCCAGGGATTCCCCAAGACCTGATTTTTAGGTCAGTTTTAGGTTCACAGCAAAATTGAGAGGAAGGTGCAGAGGTTTCCCAAATTCCCTTTGCTCACTGTCCAGCATTACCTTATACTATTTCCCCTTTTTATATTTTTCCTACTGCCAAATACAAGCTGGACAGAACTTTGTAAAAATGGGGAAAGACATCCAATGACTTTACGCATGTCAAAATCTTCAGAGATTTAAGATAGTATTGAGTGTAGTTATGGGAGAGGGTTCATTGTGGTATACATGGAAACCAGACCAATACCATTGTTTATTTATTTTTTTTTTTTTTGTTTTTTTTTTTTTTTTTTTTTTTTAATACCATTGTTTATAATCTCCAGTCTTTGAAATACATTCTTTGTGACTACTAGAATTTCACTGTTTTATGTAGAGAAAGTGACATTTATCATCATCTTTTAATTTAATTCCTTCTTCATCCTTTCTTGGAGGGAAAACCTTATTATTATTATTTTTTAAGACATGGGCAACCTCTGTAGAAAATTGCATTTCCTAAGAAAGCAATTTGTTAACCCACTAAACTTAAGTCATTGAAAATAAATACTTAGATATCTTTATAATAAGAAAAAACAAACAAACAAATAGAAACAGCATTCCAAATATCTACCAAAGGTAAATCAGGATGAAAAGTGGCTTCCAGCTAAGTATGAGAAAATGAACATACCAATGGACAATGGCCAGACCATACAGGACAATAGAACTCTGACCCACAGCCCGTGTAGCAACTGGCCCAGAAAGGCCAGGACTTGGTCAGACTGCCAGTTTCCCTATTTTTTGTCACTCCCACCCCATTTCAACTCAGAGCCAACCAGAGATATACAAACTGCCCAAACCTACCACATAATATATCCTGCTGTTATTAGCCCACCTCCAGCCACCCCAGACCAACAATCTTTAATCAGGACATGCCCAGAGACTTCTCCTTTGTCCACTATAATGCATGCCCACTCCCCTGCCTGCCTCAAGCCTCTGCCAAATCCAAGTGATAGTGGTTGACTCCCATGCTGTAACAAGATCTGAATGAACAGCTTCTGTTTGTGTATTTCAAGGGTAGTAGAATTCTAAGTTTTTGAAAATAAGCTGAAAAAGTTCTCAGTCATCTTGTAAAATGTAGACATTTGCTGTATTATTCACTAAAATACTGAAAGCTTATTTGGCTAATTGCATGACACTTGCCTCCAGTAAATCAGCCAACAAGTATTTATTGAGACTTGAGACTCCACTCTCCATTTAGAGGTGTAGGAGTTACTGAGTTACTGAGGTTGTCTTGGAGCGAGTTGGTGTTAAACACCAATCAGCAATTAACTTTGTGTTGGATACCAGCTATAGTTAAAACCTAGAGATCAGACATTCCTGGAATCAACCTGTGGTTTTGCTTGTCTTCTAGCTCTCTGACTTTGGACAAGTAACTTTGCTTTTAAATCTCAGAATGCTCATCTTTTCAGGGGAGAATGATAAACATCTACCAAATAAGATTGTTGTGTGTATTGAATTAAATAATTTGGCTAAAATGCCTAGCAATATGCCTGGTAGTAATAATTGTATGCTATGTGGTAATGTATATTACACACCCATCACTATTTTAAAATGTAGGAGATGAAAAAAAATGTAGGAGATGAATAAAACATAGTTTCTATCTTTGGGGAAATTATCTATTGGACAGGAAAGGAAAATATATAGGAAGTGTATGTGGAGTGGTTAAAGATCTTTGTGAGACAATGCATAATTAAGTGTTGGATTGGTTGGCACGGTATTTAAGTGCTCTGAGGTTTGGTAGTGGGGAAATTAATGTGGTTAGAGTGGTTTGGAAAGAATGTTTGAAAAAAGCATCAGTGTGGATCTTGATGACTGGCAGATTGGGATAGGTGTAGCACAAATCTCCAGTCATCTACTATTAAATCTCCACCTATCCCCTACTCAGAATATAAATCTTGAGTTCCCAAAGGCCCCTGTGAATCTGCGAAATGCTTCCTTTGCAAGGCATGGAGGATTTTTATTGATAGACTGTGGGAATCAAGGATGGCTGGACAGGAAGGGCATGTTTTGGGGGGTGGTTTTAAAAATCAGACACATACATGCATTTCGATTTAGCTGTAGGGTGGTTTAGCAGAAAGGTCAGGGAGACAGGAAAGTATTAGAGGCAAGTATTAAATTCTCTGGCTGTGCGATGATTCCTTCCTGAATTAAGGTGGTTGTGATATAAATGGAGAGGGGAAATTTTTCAGAGGAATAGAAGGAGTTGGCCAGTGAATGGTTGTGGGGAATTAAGTAACATGAATAATTACTACCTATTAGCACTTACTATGTGGGAGATATTATATGAAAGAAATGTCCTTTATATAAGTATCTGTCAAAAAAATGGAGGTTGAATGCAGCTTTCTTGAAAATTGTAAGCATGTTAACTCTGAGTATGCGAAGCATGTAGGTTACAGTTTGCTAAGTTTGGGTGGTACTTTTTAGTAGAATACTGAATTAAAGTCATTATTAAACAAGTAAATGAATTTATGAATATCCATCAAAATTAACCTTTAATCACTCATGAAGTAGGTTACCAACACTTAACCTTTAGTCAAATGTGAAGTTAGAAATACTGTGGAAATGGACATTGCACTCCCCTGAGAGCCAAGGTAAGGACCGTACATCTGGAACCTTCCACCACTCACCAGTGGCCAACTAGTTGCCACCACACGTCCTACTGTGTGAGTTCTCCTCTAGATAATGTTGTCCATTATCCTTTCAGCCTGGTTAGCTTTAAAGTGGTGGATAAATAAACCAAAATGTTTTCTTCTTAATGAATGTTTCCACTGAATGTTTTCTTTGAAATAGACTGTCATTGTTTTGTGGCAGCTTATTGTGCAATTTCAAATGAACTTATTAACTCCAAGGCTTGGGTAAAAAAGCAGGCGATTTTTTTTCAAGATCGCTTCAGTTCTATTTTTGATAGTAAGACTGTAAGTACTTTGAACTCCTAACATACATCAGGCCCTGTGCTGAATATTCTGTGTGCTTTATCTCATTTAATCCTGACAATAATGGGGGAGGGCTGACTTTATGATCCCTACATTACAGATGAATAAACTGAGTCTCAAATCAGTTAAGATGACTTCGTCAATGGCACATACCAATAGGGGGTGGAATCAGGATTTGAACCCAGGTTCATCTGGCTGCAAAGCCATTCCCTCTGTGCCTTATACTCCCACTTAAAGAAGGTACAAAATAAGGTACAAAAGTAGAGCTGATTCCATGTTCAATATGGGAATGGTGAGGCCATTGCCAGGGAGAGGTGAGCCAAGAAGAGAAAGAAGACTTGAGCCATTAATATAGTATGTGTAATATACTGAACAAATATTCATGTATGTATAATAGTATGTACATCAGGCAAAAATAGGAGGAAAGGAGCTGGCAAATTTCGTTTGGTGTGATGAGTAAACATCCAAATAAAAAGTTATTCTGGAATGTTACTTCCATACATCAATTTTCAAATAACATATATCAAAACAATGGCAATATCCATTGGCATTTACTGTCAAGAGATGTTTCATAATCTAGTGTTAAGATCCCAAGAGAGAAAATATGAATCAGGAAGAGTTCCTTTCTTGTCGGATAGACTTAATTTGCAATTAACTAAAGAATTCCTGCCTACTCTTTCCCTTTCTTTAGTGCTGGCAGCTTGTTCTACCTTTGCGTCTTCTATCTACGTTTGTGGTATTTATTACTATGCTAAGTCCCACAGGCTTTGAAGGTTTTATTCAAATCCAAGAATGATGTAGACCTGATTAGATGGGCTATTCTCATCTGAAAAGAACCAAGGGAGTCAGAAGAGAGATTCAGTTCAATACTTGCTATAAGAAAATAAGCCGGCTGGAGAAGTTCTCAGATTAAATTTAATTCAACATTATTTAGGAAAAAAAAATCCCACTGGGGACATAATTCATCAGTGAGGCTCAGACTAGAATGCCTTGCTATGCCAAATGAATTCAAGGTACACCATCACTTTGAAAAGAAAGAATTGCTGGTAGGGCTCATACATAATACCACTGAACAGGGCTAGTTTGACACAGATATGAAAAGCCTCTTG
Organism: Vulpes lagopus; assembly: GCF_018345385.1. Taxonomy (NCBI): domain Eukaryota; kingdom Metazoa; phylum Chordata; class Mammalia; order Carnivora; family Canidae; genus Vulpes; species Vulpes lagopus. The sequence goes on from NC_054832.1 coordinate 71,519,440, forward strand.
TCTTATTCCACACCCTAGGATGAGTCAATCAAGACAGGATTTATGAAAGTTTCTTTTGTAACATGAAAATCTTATGGGAGGTTGAGGCTCATTCTTTAGCTTTAAAGAGAAAGGCTCATCATGGAGAAATAAAGAACGTGACGCCAGTTTGGGAGCAAATAAAACGAGTAAAAAAATCACGTCAGTCACCTGACTGTAAACTTAAATGAAGTATCATATTGGCTGATATGTGGTTGCGGTAGAATTAACAAGGGCTTACGTGTTAGAAAAATCTGGCTTCAAACCCTCTGTTTGCCAATTAAGTAGCTGTGTGACTCTAAGCTGTTAAGCTTGCTGAGTGAATGTATTCTCCTAAGTAAAAGGAGGATAAACCTACTTTCTTTTGGGGGGTTATTGTGAGGAGAACATGAAACAAGTACAGCAGAGTGTCTGGATCGTGTTAGCTCCATGACCCCAGGATCTAGAATCTGTGCTTTAGCAAAGTCTGATTAAAGTTCAATCATTGGAGCACCTTGGTGGTTCAGCAGTTGAGCATCTGTCTTCAGGTCAGGTCATGATCCCGGGGTCCTGGGATCGAGTCCCACATCAGGCTTGCTTCTCCCTCTGCCTATGTCTCTGCCTCTGTGTGTGTGTCTTTTGAGAATAAATACATAAAATCTTAAAAAAAAAAAGAAATTCAGTCACCTGTTTCCTTTCTCATTTCATCTATCTTCCTAGTACCAAAACTGAATGTTGCCATCATTGACCTTTCAGCCCATCATATGAATTCAGGAATTAGGCAAACCTTTTTGGGTCTCCCCAAAAGGCCTTGATGTCTTCTTCTCATATTACCCCATAGAGTTAAGGAGACTGTTTGGAAGAGGGTAGCCAAAAAGTCATAGATGGCCTGAGTTGAATCTGGTTGTTCATCAAATGTGACTTTGATAGGAAAGGCCAAAGAGAAACAAGGAAAGACTTAACCTAAATGGTATTTGTAGATACTGAGATGAAGTACAATGGTGAGGCCCAAAATAAGAGGGCCTTAGTGATTCTCGGAAACACTTCGATCTTTGAAAGTCTACTGGTGTCTGGGTCCAGGGGTATATCCCAAACCTACTAACCTGACATTGGAATTGAGGGAAGATATTAGGGATAGGTACCATATTTTTTAGTGCCTTTTCTCTGTTTGCCTTGAGGGAAGGGAACTATGTTTGTTTCACTATGGGTTTCCAACAACTAATTTTAGCTTTGTCGATTCTAAAGTGGTTGCACTGTCTCACATTGCCATGGGAGTTCCAGTCGCTCCACATCCTTGTGAAGCCTTGATATTTCTAGTTTTGTTTTGTTTTGTTAAGATCCTCACTGGGCATGTAGCGGTGTCTTATTTTTGTTCTGATTAGCATTTTCTGACTCATTTGTGATGTTTAGCATCTTTGTATGTGCTTATTTTCTCTACAGACATCTTCCCTGACAAAGTATCAGCTCAGGTCTTTCCTCCTCTCCTCCTCTCCCCCTTTGACGGGTCACTTGTTTTCTTACTGTGACATCTGTAGAGTTCTTTCCGTTAGGGTCTGAACACATATTTTGTGCGATTTCTATTTTTTAAAATTTGAGCTTGCTTCATGGCCGAGTCTGAGGTTGCCTGGGTTGGAGCTTTGTGGTTGCTATGGCAACTGTCAGTATACCGCAGGCTTCAACATGCTCTAAGAGATACTTTTTGTTTAGTGCAGGGGGTTGTGGGGAGATTCAGCTAAATTTTGGGTTTTAGGTCTTCCCTCTGCAATTGTGCCTCAAAGATCACTTGAGTGCTCTTGTTCTCCTGTTCCCACCGTTAATATTCTGCTGTTGGTCCTTATTATCTCAAGCTTCTTAGCTTGGGGCTGGGGTTGTTGGTCTCTTGTTTTGATTACTCCACCGATTTAGGCTTGTGGTATTTATCTGGGTTTGGGGTATGTGGACTCCTTCCCCACTGCTGGCTGTAGCTGTGAGGTCCGTGTAATCCTGCTCCTTCTCCAGACATTTTCCTCTGTTTTCCAACCCAGCTGCCTGGAAATTTTAGAAGTGCCTCGAAGACACCAGTCGTTTCTTACCTCATCTGGAATTCTCCTTTCCTTCTTCACTTGAGATGTGTGGGTGCTTCCTTCATAGGGCCCTTTCTGGTCTCTTCTATGAGCAGCCAATGGGTTTTGGGGCAAACTCAATTTCTGCAACCGCCGGGGGTGGGGGTTCACACTGGATGGTCCACACTTGACTTTCACCAATTTTTCAGCTCTTCTAGTCTAATGATTTAAATGGTGTCTGGTTGCATCTGCCACACCCAGCTGGGTGTTCATCTCCTCTCTCTCTGCATGTACCATGTCTCCTTTGATTTTAGGCCATTTGTTGCTTTGCTACTTCAGTTCTCCAATGGGCTTAATTAAACACATTCATGAATCTGAAGTGAGCACGGCTGACTTTGTTATAAGGGTGGGAGTGAGGCTCTTCCAGCGCTCTGCCTCCTGGGGCAGATGCGGGAACTTTTTGCTTTTCATGTTTTTCCCACTTATCTTTATGCACCATATCTTTTTTCCTCTGGGTTTATTCTGCTGTGTTATTATTTGTTTCCCCCGCCCTCTCTCTCCCATATTTCAAAAGCTACCTGCTTGGTTCATTGCAAGAAAACAATCTCAAAGAGGTCTATATGATAGATTACCACTCTTGCAGAGCCTCCAGCAGTAATGAGACCAGCTTTTACACTGTGGTTATGAATAATCCTTCTGTGATAATATTTTTTGATCATATGGAGGGCAACTGTAAGGAAAAACTTGTGCTTCCGTGGAAAACTATGCATTGTCTACCTTCTGAGTTACTTGATTCTACTGTTGTCATTATCTTTGAGCTATGTTATAACACTGCCAGTAACTGCTAGCAGCACAGAATCATTCTTATCTAGAGACCTGCAGATTCTGGTAGAGAAGTTCATCTGACTTCCCTTGTCCCCTGTGGAAAACCCAGTTTTACTTCCATTTGCGTATTCTTTTCAATATCCTGTATCTATAAATGTGTCTATTCTTTGGATTCTCTTTTGAGCAGTTATGACATATGCTTGATTCCCTTGTTGATTAACAAATAGGGTAAAGTTTTTAGCATTTGTTCACTTTTACATCTGTATGAGAGTCATGATTTTACCTTTCAATGAGACTTAACACGGTTATGCATTTGTCATTAGGCAGGGCTTTCGCTCTATTCCACAAGTTTTGTTGCATAGTATTCTAGTTACTGCTCATTTACAAATATTTTATAATTTGCATTATTCTCTCTTCTTTGACTTCTGAGTTATTTAGAATGTTATAAAATTTGTAAATATTTCTCTTGCTTGATTTTGTTACTAAATTCTAAGTTATTTACCTTGTACTCAGAGACTACATGCTATACCTTATCATCCTTTGAAATTTGTTAAAACTAGCCTTATGACTTAGAATGGGATCAGTATTCAAAATTGTTCTATTTGTGCTTTAAAAGAATATAACTTACTCAATTATTGGATGTAATGTTCTCTATATACCTACTAGGTAAAGCATATTCACTTTTCTGCCTCAATCTTTTATTTCTAATTTTCTGCTTTCTCCATTGATTTCTGAGAGGTGTTAAATATTTCATTAGAGAGATTTGTTAATTTTCTGTGGGTCTGTGATGATACATAACATCATAGAATTAAATTCTGGTTTAGAATGATTGAATCTTCCTGTAAAATCAGCTTTTCCATTATGACAGTTTAAAAAAAAAATTATTTATTTATTTGAGAGAGAGAGAGACAGCATGAGCAGGACAGAGGCAAAGGGAAAAGGAGAAACAGGCTCCCCACTGAGCAGAGAGCCCCATGTGGGACTCAATCCCAGGACCCTGAGACCATGACCTGAGTGGAAGGTAGATGCTTAATGGACTGAGCCACCCACATGCACCATCCATTATGATACTTTTGATCTTTTTTTTGCTTTAAGGTGTATTTTGTCTGACATTATAACAGCATAGGTTTCTCTTAGTTCACGTCTCCCTGGTGTATTAGTTGGGATACAGGTCAAGTTACTGTGACAAAGATCTCTACCCAACAATGGCTGAAGTAAGAGAGAAGTCCATTTCTTTCTAATCTATAATGATTTGGGGGTGGGCAGAACAGGGATTATTGCAAACTTCTGTTTTCATAAATTGTCTAGGGACTTAGACTCCTATATCATTGCTTTGCTGGGCTCCAAGTGATGGCTTTATCCACATAATCAAAGATTCAAAGTTGACTTATTCCATCCATCCTTTTTCTTTCTTCTATAGGAAGGAGGGAAAGTAGAGTTGGAGACGTATGTATGCTTTATGAAGACTTGACTTGGAAATTGTATAAGTCACTGCAGCTCATTTCCTGTTGACCATATAACTACAAGGGAGGCTAATAAATGTGCGAGGGCATTCGTGTATCCAGGTAATATCTGAATAGTGGAGGGAAACCAGACTGTGTTCTAAATCTGTCTCCATTCTGTCTCAACTCTGGATCTTATCATTTTATATTTTAATGCAGGGGTTCATACAGTTTTTCGTAAAGATACAGATACTAGATATCTTAGCTTTTCCGTGTCATATGTGGTCTCTGTCACATATTCTTCTTCTTTTTACCCAATCACTTTAAATTGCAAAAACCATTCATTTGCCTAAGACCATATATAAATATATATGGGCTAGACATTGACTATGGGCTACAGTTTGCCAACTCTGTTTTAGTCTTACTTATAAATAACAGTATTTATTTTAAAAATATTTGTCAGATTAATTTTTCTTCTTTACCTGAATGGTTTAGTCCATTTACTTTTATTGTGATTTCTCAAGTTTATTTTCTATTATTCCATATTTTTTGTTTCTTCTCTTTTCTGCTGCCCTACCTACTACCTCTTTGCCATTTATTTGATTGAGCCCTTTTTTAAGTTTTTTTTTTTAAAGATCTATTTATTTATTTTAGAGAGGGGCAGGGAAAGGGAGAGAGAGTCCCAAATGGACTCCATGCTGAAAATGGAGCCCAATGTGGAGCTCAACCTAACAACCCTGAGATTACGACCTGAGCTGAAACCAAATTAACTGTTTTTATTTTAAAATTGACACCTTTTGGGAAAGTATATGCTTTCTGCCTACTTAGTTGTTATTCTAGCTATTTTTAACATGCTTTCAATCTATTATGACATCACTTATCATGTAGTCTATGGAAAATGCCACTGCTTACTGAAAAGGAAAATAAAAGTAAAAAGGTAAAAAGCATCTTTGCATAAAAACTATTATAAAAATAGTTTTAACCTGGTTGCCTTCTGATACTGTTGCAGGGATCCCCAGGAGTAATGAGAACACACTCTGGGAAACTGAAGTTTTAGAAAATTGTACTTTTTAAAAAAAAAGTCTGTAGGTTATGCTACTGTAGATGTCTGGCTGAGACCCACTGTGGGATCCTGAGAGGCTTCAAAGCACTTTTGAAAGGGAAGGGGCTTGAAGTGGGAGACAGAAAGCTCAATTTTGCTTTCTTCACTCTTTCTCTTGGGATGGATATGTCTGATCTGCTTCTCTGTTCAATTTCATCTTCCTGCCAGACTCTCAAAACTGCTTTTCTAGGCCTTCTATAAAGTTTCAGCCTACAATCTCAGATGGTCTATGTCTATCTGAGTCTATACATATAAATATATATATTTAAAGCAGGTATAAATTCTAATTATCTAAAAGAAATAACAGTTAAAGCAGGTATAAATTCTAATTATCTAAAAGAAATAACAGTCTCAGATAGAGTCATGCTAGTAAGAATGCATGTGTCTGTGTCCTGGTTTCAAAATTCTGATTTGTTTACATAAAAATTCAGCTTCACACTACTCATAAGTAATGAATGAATTTCTGACTTTTGTCAGTGAAAGCCAATTTCTTTTGCTTAAAAAATGATTCTATAATTACTAAAGCCAAGTTTAAGTCATGAAAGGCCTCTGATGTCACCCTATCTTTTAAAAATATGGACAAGTGGTATGTGAAAACATTAGTATATTGGATATTTATGTACAAGGCAAGCTTTTGGCTGAGATTTTTACATTTAGTTATCTTTTAAACAAACATATACCCTAGCTAAAGCACATGGTTTTCTCACAGTAAGTCTTACTATTTGAAATTACAGTGTGTGATTATCTCTAAAAAAATGATAAAGCCTTGATTTTTATGGCTGATTAACTAGGTTATTGCAAATCACGTCAGCTTTGTGTTTGGCATGTCTCCCAGAAGCAAACTTCCCAAGCAAAAGTTGAAGTTCCTTTTTCCATAACAAAGATCTGAATCCATAAAACCTCTTGAGACTTCTTGCATCCAAAACAGACATTTCCCAGGGTTTCATATGGTTTTCTGGAAAGCTCTTGACCCAACAAGTAGTTCCATATGGAGGCATCTGAGCTAATGAAGCTTCATTTCCTGTGAATTCATCTTACTGGAGATATTCAATTCAGACCCTTCTTTCAGCAGTGATTGGTCTCTCTACTTCTGTCCCAGCCTGTTTTTTGTTGAGGGAAGCCACAGTCATCACAGGGACCTGACAAAATATGTTACTGATTTTTTTGGCAATCAAGTTAGCCAAGGTCTGTTATTTTATCATTTGGGATTTATTAAGTGACTTTGGTAGCTTTGTAATAGAGTCTGCAAGAGTGAGGGGCAATTAGGTCTTAGCTATATCCCATAGTAGGAATATAAAAAATGTTCTGAAAAGTATGATTTCTAGACAATAGGAGACTTGATGTAATAGTGATATTTTAAGTTTGAAGACCTATATTTCATTTTAGATTTGTTTGAAAAAAAAATCACTCAAACTCTTTGCAGCCAATACTGTCAACACTCCATCCAAATCCCTTGGAATCCCTTTATCTCTGCACCCATCTCTGACTTTGGTGTGATTTTGCCTCAAATGGTTGGTACCTGTGACTCTTTTATAGAACTGTTCTCAGGTTCCTGGACCCAGTTTGCTCTATGTCAGAGTTCAAAGATCCTGGGAATCTGCATTCCCCATCCTCTCATTGCTTTGGGGCAGCTTGCCACCAATGACCAACAACAAAGAAATAGGGTATAGGTGGTGGAAGGATACAGAAGCCTGCTCTCTTGCAGAGCTCTCCTGCTGAATCAGGCTAAGTCTGTGACTTTGCTTGAAATCATACCATTTTTGGATTTTACCCCTAATTCTTAGGAATTAGTACCCCAGTTCAGAAGGGGTAAGAATTAGAATTATAGGCTGACTATACTTCCTTACTTATACCTACTTACACTCACTCTACTGCACTATAATAAACTACTTTGTACTATACAGGTTTCCTTACTAAAAATAAAATAAAATTATATGGCATTTGTGGAAAGATTGGTAAATAGTAAAATGTCCTAACCAAAAGAACTCATTCTGATTCCAGGGATGTCACATAGATATGGCTGCTTGAAGCACTGAAAATTAAAGCCCTGGTCTGGATTAGTGGATTTAAGTAAAAGGCAAGATCACTTGGCATGCACATCATTTATCAGTCACTCTTTCACCAAACCTACAAGCAACGAAAAGAAATAGTGCTTGCTTTTAGAAATAGGGTGGAGAAAGATTCTGGAATCCCTATAAAAGCCACCCCAAAACCTGCTAAACTAAAGAAATCTCACCTCAGACCTTTTTGGCTCCCTGGATCCTGTTTTGTTACAAGTGAAAGCTCTGGGCATTCTCAAAGAAAAGGCATAGATCATAAAAGTTGCCTTTCTCTTTCAGGGGATTCATATCTCCCTGAAATATGATCCTTTGGTAAGGAAGCCTTACAGGCATTTGTATGCTTTTCATGCCATTGAACTCTTCCCAAGATGAGGTTTTTAAGCCATAAAGTAAAATCCATAGAATTACAAAGGAAATCAATGATGTTGAAGTATAGTTCTATCTGCAGAGCACACAAGCATCTGGAACACTGAGTCCAGAAGCCCAGCAGTAAGAGAAGGGAGTAGTTGAGAGCCCAGGTCCTCAGTCTTCCTAGGATTCCTGCCTCACTCTTGACTAAGCTCTGGGTCCAGCTAGTGAGGTCATTCCCTGCTCCTTACTATGCTGACCCATAGCCTGTTCTCTGGGGTGCCATACTGGTTGTGATTGGAACTGTGGACAAGTTTTAGGGAAGCCTAGAAAGGTCCAAGCCAGAAGCAGTCAGGTCTTCTTGGAACCTATCCAGAAAATACTATATAACAGTAAGGATACTAAATACTAAACACTAAATGACTATAATTTAGTTCATACCCTGAATTTGGGCCAAAAAAAAAAAATGAAAGAGATAAGAACATTAGAAAATGAAGTCACCTGGTTGCTAACATTTTAAAAAATATTTAAAGTTTTTAATGGAAATACTTCTTAAAAATCTATTATTTTATTATTATGTACTAACAGAGTTTTCTGAAAAGTCATGGTTATCAAAAGTTTGAATATAGGGCATGCCTTTCCAGTAATGACAAAGATGGGTAGTGAGGATAGATCATGGATGCCATGGTCTGAATGTTTGGATCGTCCCCAAATTCAAGAGTTGAAATCCTAACCCACAAAGGTGGTGGTATGAGGAGGTGGGGCCTTTGGAAGGTGATCAGGTCATGAGGGTGGAGCTTCTTATAAAATAGGTCCCACAGAGAGACCTTTCCCCTTTTACCAGGTGTGGTCATAGTTATGAACCAGGAAGAGGGCCCTCACAAACTGCTAATGCCTTGATCTGGACCTCCCAGCCTCCAGAACTGTGAGAACCAAATCTTTCCTATTTTTAAGCCACTCAGTGTGTAATGTTTTGTTATAGGAGCCCAGACAGAGAGAATGAGGAAGATGGAACACCACCACCAAGGGAGTGCCTAGACTTTGCTGTATTAAAGACATCCCTGATATGAGATTGTCTATTAGGTACCTGTATGTTGAAGTATAAGAAGGCCATGACCACCTCACTTTGCAGACAAGTCCAAAAACAGCCTCTGGTTTCCAAATTGTTAAATCAAATGCCAAGCCATGCTGCAAATGCAAAGATAAGGTCTCCTTTTCATTCAGAAAATATCCCTTTGTCTTTATCACGAGTGCCCATTATTATCAACACCTTTCCAAAAATTATCTCATTTCATTTCATTTTATTCAAACACATGTATTGACCACTATGTGCAAATGCCTCTGGCCTAGGTGAGCTCTCATTCTAGGATTATAGATTAGTGTGTCAACAAATACATTGCAATATAACTGCTTCAACAAGTTTAATAAAATTCCACTAACGCAGAGTGCCTGGGAGGCTCAGTCAGTTAAGCATCCGGCTCTGGATTTCTGCTCAGGTCATGACCTCAGGGTCATGAGATCGAACCTCGTGTTGGGTTCCATGCTCAGCAGGCTCCATTTCGAAGCATTTTCTAACCATGCTTAAGATTCTCTCCCTCTCCCTCTGCCCCCACCACTCTAATTAAAAAAAAAAAAAAAGTCCCGAAGGCACAGTATTTATAGAGCAACTAATTTAACAACAGGGACATGGGACCACTTCACTGAGAGGGTAATATTTTAGCTAGATATGAAAAGATGAGTGGTTGACAGATGAAGAGTGGTGTGAATGTGATCTTGGAATAGTGACTAGCATGTGTCAGGGCCTGGAAGGCAAGGGACTAAACTCAGTCTGGGTGCATGGAGATGGGAAGTGGAAGTGAATCAGTAGCCAGGTTTTCAACAGAATTTTGGGTTTCAGTTTGTAGGTACCAAAGAGCCAGCTGAATTTTTTTTGGATAATAACTCTGGCTTATGCCTGTGGGAAAGAAACTGGTGACAGATTAAAAAAAAATGTTGTGATAATTCCAAGTAACAGATGAAGCCCTCAACTCAGGCAGTGGCAATAGGAAGATAAAGGAGATGCTGGATCTGAGAGACATTTCTTGGAGAACTGGCAGCATTTTGTGAGCAATTCGATGTGGAAGGTGGAAAAGAGGGAGGGGTTGAAGTGTCCAAGTTTGAAATGCCTTCCAGAAATGCTTGTTTAATTCCCACCACCTACCCACTTATAGGTGAGTGCTGGGGTGGATTCTTTTGACTATGATATGCCCAGGTGGAGTCTTTCGTGATATTTTTCTTGCCTGGTTCTCTGAGCTTCTTGGATCTGTATTTTGGTTTGTTGTCTGTCACTAATTTTGAGATATTCTCAACCATTATGACTTCAAATATTTCTTCCATTCCCTTCTCCTTGTCTTCTTTATCAGGTATTCCAATTATGTATATCTTATACTTACTGATATCCATCAGTTCTTGGATCTTCTGTTCTGGTTTTTGTTCCTCATTCTTTTTTTCTCTTTGCATGTTGCTTCCAGAAGTTTCTAGCGGACTTTTCTGAATGTTCACAGATTCTTTCCACAGCCATGTCCAGTCTACTGATGAGCTCATCTAAGTCATTCTTTATTTCTATGATGGTGTTTTTGAAATTTTCTTAGCCTTTTAATCTCTCTGCTTATGTTGCATTAACCAGTTATTCTTGCATGTTATCTACTTTTTCCATTAATGCCTTTAGCATATTAGTCATTGTTATTTTAAATTTCTGGCTTGAGAGTTCCAACAGCTGTGTCATATCTGTGTTAGGTTCTGATGCTTGCTATATCTCTTCAAACTACGTGTGTGTGTGTGTGTGTTTCTCCTTTTTCTGCCTTTTTAGCACGTCTTGTATTTTTTTGCTGAAATTCAAGTATGTTTTATTGGGTAAAAGGACTGAAATAAATAGAGCTTTAGTGTGAAGATTTATATTAATCTGATCAGATGTTGGGTTGTGTTAATCTTTACTATAGCTATAGGTACCAGAGGCATCAAATTCCTTTGGTATTTGGTATATACTGTTCCAGAGTGCATCTGGTAGCTCTTACAGGTAGATCTTCTGTTATTATACTTGGCCCCGTTGGTGTGGTGGTGAGGTGTGGGGGAAAAGAGCATCTTATAACCTCTTAATAAAACCTTAGTCTTTTTGAGGTCCTGGGTCTCTGGCCTGTGACCTTCATAAGTGGTTCTTCATCTACCCTGTGCCACCCTATTTTCTTCCCTGACTACAGAATTTCTAATCTATTTTCTTGAAGTCCTGACTCTTATTGATTCTGCATGTGTGTGTGTGTGTGTGTGTGTGTGTGTGTGTGTGTGTGTTTCATCTTAAATGAGACAGGAAGGTTGGAGGGAACTGGTGTTGGAAGGAATTCTCTTCTCCCAATGGAGATGGGGTTTTAGAATTGAGATCTTGCAGAGATTCCTGGGTGGCTCAGTGGTTGAGTGCCTGCCTTCGGCTCAGGTTGTGATCCTGGGGTCCTGGGATTGAGTCCTGCATTGGGCTCCCAGCAGATCCTGCTTCTCCTTCTGCCTTTATCTCTGCCTCTCTCTGTGTATCTCTCATGAATAAATAAATAACATCTTAACAAAAAAAAAGGTTTGAGATCTTGCAAATTCCTTCTGTCTGGAGAGTTCCCCTGCCCTGGCCAGAGTCACAGGGGATCCTTTTTTTGGATTCTCACTGGGAGCACCTCTTGGGGGTTCTAGAGAGAAAAACCCATGAAAGTGAGGGAGTGTCTCTAAGACTGTGACATCTAGGAGTGTCACACCTTCATGATAGTTCACAATGAGGCCCCAGCAATTGGTCAATATTACCATTTCACTGTTGCTACAAGTTGATGTCTCTTGTGGCATTTGCTCCATGGAAGTAGATCTTGGTTTCTGTACCTCCCTAGAAGCAAATAGCTTTGGATTCCAGGGTGATGATTTGCCCAATGACTTGAGTTCCCTGACAGGTCCAAGAAAAGTCACCTATTTTTAATTTTTGCATCTTGCTGTGAGAAGTTGTTGGACAGTTATTGACAATGTCCAGGGTCTTTATGTTTTGAAGCTGAAATTGAAATTTGATTAATTCTTTTGAGAAATGGGGTCAGATCACCTCATCGTGCACCATTATCCTTGGTCACTCCCATCAGTGGCCCCAGTAGGCTCTGCCCTCCTCTTAATTTCTACATGCTTTAAGCTTTCTGCTCTAAAAGTCAAACTCGTATTTCTCCCCTTTTCTCTTCCCCTTCCTGCCAAGTGTTTTCAGTGTACTCTTTCAAATTTCTGGTTCCAGCTAGATGGACTGTTTCATTCTATCCAGCTTTTTTGGCAACCCTGATACAGGATTGGTGCTCCACAGCCCCCTTTCCACCTCCTGACATCCTACTTTCCTTGGGATGAAATGAAGACACAGTGCTTCTAGATTCTGAGTTCTCTGTCTACCCTAACATACAAAGTCGTTCATTCTAATGGAAAACAAACAAGCAAACACCTTTCCTCTGGCCTCTGGCTAACAATAGTTACAGATCAACTTTAGTCTTTCTAGAGGCTACATCTAATTCATCATATCGTACATACCATATTATCCATAACCACCCCTTGGCACTGTGGGGGTTCCCTCCAGGAAGGCAAGGAACTTGTTTGCTTTGTCCATTGTTGCTTCCAAAGCACAAGGTCACACTAAGAAAAATTATCTGCATTTGGAAGTAAATGCAAAAACAGTGCAGAATAGTCTTTCAGTGTCATTCTAGGGCATCATTCAACAAGTCCATTCTCAAATTATTTATTTTTCCAAGAGAATATATTGTTTGACTGCTATTTACTATTAATTAAGGGCTTAGACTCCATAAAGACACACATTAACTTATTGATTCATGTCTAGTCAAGGAGCAAATAATTTCTGTCCGGTAGGAAAGATAACTTCAAAGATTGCAGCTTATTTCTCTGTAGGATTTAACCCATTTGTATACCCCCCAACAACCTTACTCTAACATTCTCTTTTTAAAGGACCATATAATTCCCCTTTCTTCAGAGTCTCCTTTAAACCAGCTTTGCTGCATTACTGTTGGCCTCAATAATTAATGAGTTGAATAAAATTGGTGACATGAATTCATTCTGTATTTGTCTGAGTGTCATGTTTTTCATTTTCGAAAATTACATTTTGACAGTTGTCCTCTGAACATGGTAGGTGCCCAGTAAATAATTGCTGAATGAGTGAGTACACAATGCAGAGAATATCCCTCACATGCATTTTGGGAAAACTTGTCTGAGTATGTCCTTGGCTTAACTTCCTAGCCACAGAGCTGCCTGCTCGGGCACGATGGCCACTGGGCATTTTCGTAGATATTGCCAAATTATAGTCTTACTGATAGTGTGGGAGGATGTTCATTTCCTCCTATCTTCACCACACTTTGTTTTTTTTTTTTAATTTTTTTATTTATTTATGATAGTCACAGAGAGAGAGAGAGAGGCAGAGACACAGGCAGAGGGAGAAGCAGGCTCCATGCACTGGGAGCCCGACGTGGGATTTGATCCCGGGTCTCCAGGATCACGCCCTGGGCCAAAGGCAGGCGCCAAACCGCTGCGCCACCCAGGGATCCCTTCACCACACTTTGTACTTCAATATCCTATTATTCTGGTTTTTGCCAATCTGACCAATAAAAAGGTTTTGATTTGCATTTAGAATTATGTAGAAGCAGGGCATGTGGGTGGCTCAGTGGTTGAGCACCTGCATTTGGCTCAGGTCGTGATCCCAGGGTTCTGGGATCAAATCCTGCATTAGGCTGCCCATGGGGAGCCTGCTTCTCCCTCTGCCTGTGTCTCTGCCTCTCTTTCTGTGTCTCTCATGAATAAATAAAGTCTTTTTACAAAATAAAATAAAATTATGCAGAAGCATCTTTTAGAGTTTTATTAGCTATGTATTGAAAACTGAAACCTGTTCTTCAACCTCGGTCTATGCATGTGTTTCTCTACCTGACTGAGACTTCCAGAACTTCAGGCCCTCCACTCCTATTCATCAGCTCCCTCCTTTCTGTGTGTCTCTTCTGTCTGGTCTTTAACTCATCGTCTGTTAGTTCAACTGTCTTTTCATATCATCCAACACCTTCCCCCGCATCTCTTTCTCTGAACCCCCTCTGGATCAATACAGCCAATTTCCCTTTGCTTGCATTCACATCTCATCTGCTGAATGATGCTAAAAACAAACCAACCAACCAGAACAAAGCCCACATGACCCTGCCAACTCTTGCCTCTGCAAATGTATGGATTCCTACTTCTTCCACCTATCTTTTATAGTAGGCAATTTCTCTTTTCCTGCCAAGGTGCTGCAATAATAACATGTCTACTCCTTCTTAAAATATCTCCTAGCCTCACCACTTCACCCCACAATTTGAGGAGATGACTCACCTTCCACTGCAATGAGGAAAGAGCTGTCTTCAGATTCGTGGTCAGAACTCCCCCTGCTCCCAGCTGATGCATAGTGTGTTTGCACCTGTACCTTTCTTTTTCTTCCTCCTCTTGGTTATGACAGAAGAGGTGGTCCAAGAGGTGGTCCTCATCTTGTCCAAGGCTTTACCCTCCTCGTAGGCTCCGAATCCCTCACGTCCCCCTCATCAGGAGCACCACCAATCTTCTTACTTCCACATCTTAAGCCTCTCCCTGTCCACTGGACCCTCCCATTGGCATTTGAATATCTGAAGCCTCTTGTTTTAAAAAAGTTCTCTTTGGACTCTGCTTCATCCTCCAGCTTCTGTGCCGCATATCTCCTGGATGCAGCTCTCCTTTTTGAAAGAACTAAAATGTTCTTTTTTTCTTGGATGCTGTAAAATCTGTGAGTTCTCTGGCTTCTTCGTCTTAGTTTCCTTCCTAGCTCTTCCTCCTCTGCCCATCCTTCCATTTGAGGTTCCTTTTGATTTTTTTTTTCCTTTTCCATCTGCTCTTCCCTCAGTCTGTATATCTGGCTATCAATTGTGTCCTTTCTCAAGGCTGAAATTAAAGCACACATTGATGTCTACATAATTATCTCCTGGGCAGATCTCTCTTCTGAGACACAGACTAACTCTAACTAGTTAATGAGCATCTACGTGTGGATGTCTGTGCTCCAGGCACAAACCTAATTTACCTGACGTTCACTTGACCTTCTACTGCAAAGAGTAATAATCCCTCCTCCACTTCCATCCTCTCCCTGCCCCTCCATTAGGAAAACCACCATTCCTCTTCTGTCTTTTATCTTGTGAATGGAGCCACATTCAACCTTTCTTAAGCTGGAACTCTGGATGACATCTTTGATTCCTTGTTACTCCTTACACCCATTCTTGGTCATGAAACCATGAGCCCTAGGAATGGTTAGAAGACCAAGGGGCCTCTTCTGTTTGCTAAAACAGTTTCCTAGTTGCTTAATAGGAGCATAGACATAGTCAAAAGCCCTTCTATTGGGTCATTCTCACCTACCATGTGAGCCATGCCCCTCTCTCTAAGAGCCAAAGTTTTTAAACTGTGAAAGCCTCCACTGCTGGCACAATTTTGTAGGTAATGTGGAGACACTGGGAATCAGCATTTCCTTGTGCTTTATTCTAAACACTGTTTCTGGTGAATGTTTTTTTCCATCATCCATCTATTGATCTAGCAATCTATGTTTCCAATAGGCAATAGATTTATATAATGCGTAATGTATATAAGGCACATAAAGTTATCTAGAGTGAAATGAAAGTTTTCCTTTCATCCAGCTCCTACAATTCACCACTTAAATCCCAAGGAAAACACAACTATTAGTTTCTGTATATCCGTCTAAGATATAATCACACAAACACAAATGCAGGGATTTCTTTCATTCTTTTTCTTTGCTACACAAATGGTACTGAACTTTCTTTTTCTTCTTAAGACATCTTAGAGATCATTCCGTATCAATATACAGAGCTACTGCCTTTTTATTGGTAATAAATATATTGTATTCTTATCATAATTGATTTAACTCACTCCTCAGTGATAGTTTTGTAAGTAGTTTCTAGTCTCTTACTATTTATTATAAAACAATGCTGCCATTTTATAAACTTATTATGTTATGATTCCTCTTAATATTTAAAACATTCCCCTTATTTTAGTTGTGTTCATTATTATAATTTAGAAAGTCTGCTTTTAAATCTTTCAGTGGTACCATTAAAAATGCCTTTTATAAGACAGTTGGCTCTTTATTGGACAGCATCCATTTGTTGCCCACTGTAAACAATGACGAGATTAATGCCTTTTCACCTCTTACTGCTTTGTTTCTTCTGCTTCCCAATTTTGACTGATTGGGTCATTATCATTGTTTTTCAAGTGTATTTTAAAGTACTTATACCTCTAATTAATTTATCTATCCTTTGAAGACTTAACTTTAATTCATAAATACTTCATTATATTTTCCCGCTTCTCATCTCTGACCACTAGTGCCATCTTTTAATAGCAATATTTCTTAATACATCATTGCAATGTATAATTTAAAAACTGCTCTCACTTTACCTTATAGCCAAGCTGGTTTGAATTCAATCCTATGTTTAAGGCATCCAGTGCTCAAGTACTAGCCATTCTTTTGTCATAATTTCCCTTCATTTAGTTGTTGGCTTAAATCCATCTTCTAATGCTTATTAAGGAGAACTCACAGGAACTATACTCCTTAAGGTCTTGCATGTTAAATATAATTATCTACTGCCTTACTTTTTAAACTTTTTACTTTGAATTCACTTGAGACTTACAGGAAAGTTGCAAAAGTAACATTGGATTTCTCTGTATAAACATTTTGCATAACTATAGAACAACTACCAACACCAGAAAATTAGCTTTGGTGTGATACTGTGAATTATGATCTTATGTGAATTTCATCAGCTTTTAAAAGAATATCTTTTTTTTTTTTTTCCTGCTCCAGGATCCTATCCAGGATCTCACATTGTATTTACTTCTTGTCCCTCCATGGTGTGGGACAGTTTCTCATAACCTTAACATTGTGGAAGAGCAGTGATCTATTATTTCATAAAATTCTTTCCATCTGCATTTGTCTGAGGTTGTCTTCAACTCGACATGCACTTTCTGGATCCTGCTTTCTCCCCTTGATCAAGCATGATGGTACTGTCTTCTAGCACCTCTAGCTCCTATGGAGAAGACTGAGGCCAGCCTGCTCTTTCCTTATCATCTCTGAAAGAGATGTGTTCTGACTAGACAACTTAGCAAAGCCTCTGTGAAGCCAAGCACAATATAGGTTGGGTCTTATGTGCAAGGGACTGCGACGTTTCCTTCTCCCCATGTGACCTAGGGCGGCAGGTGCAGGGCTGCCACAGACCCTGCGTGCTGAGATGGAAGGTCAAACCCTGCCCTGTTTGGTCTTGGGTCCTTTGCTTTCCCCGTGGTGTCAAACGAGGCTAAGGGAGATTTCTACTTACTTCATCAATGGTGACATTTACAATTTTTTCTCTCTTTGTCCTGATTGTTTTCTGATATCTTAGAAGAAGGTAGAAGAGTCTCACCCTTTTATTTTTAATGTGGAAATTGCAATTGCAGACCTGTTGACGTGTAAGTTGCAAATCCTTGAGTTACGCTAAGATGGGAGTGTTACACTAGAGAAGAAAGAAAGCTGTTACAGGAGTAGTTTCGGGAAACTGGATCATTCAGGGCCCTTCATGGCACACTCCTTGTCTGACAACCACCTGTGGAGCCTACTGGCAGAGCTTGCCTCATTAACCACACATCTTCATCTGTGTACAATATATAATCATTTGCCCTACAAAGAACCCCAAATACAAAATGTCTGGCAGGTGCCTCCCAGAACTGATTTGTCTACTTCTCAGAAGTAACCTTACCCTTGGTTTTTTAATTAAACCATTCAGAGTCTGATTGACTCGCTGCCTTCCTTTCTTTGTGGTGAAGAGATTCATAAATCACTGTGTTTGTAATACGCTTGCCTGTACCATTTACCCTGCATTCCATATGGAGTTCTGTCCCCCAGTGTCACCTGCTCTGAAAACACATGTTCCTGAGGGGCCCATTTGGGTTTCAGAGTGCATTTTTCTAAAGACAAAAAGTTGAAAATGGGCCTCGGCATCATCAAAACCATGCATTAATATGCTAATTTTTATTTATTACAGATTAGATGGTCTTTGTGGTCTTGTCTTAAAACCTAGCTACCATATGTTACACTGTTTCTACGAGGGAACCTGTTCCAGATCCAAATTACTGCCTTAACACATCAGTTTATTGATGATATAACCTGTTCCTAAATTGGATTTTGTCCACATGGTGAAAAAGTACTGATACATGTGTAGAAAATGCCAGCTCACTCACTGTCAGCTGGCAAAGTGACAGGCACAGGAAATCCGAGTGAGAGCTTCACGCATAACAAAGGAGCAGTGAAGAGGA
This sequence comes from Vulpes lagopus, assembly GCF_018345385.1. Classification (NCBI taxonomy): domain Eukaryota; kingdom Metazoa; phylum Chordata; class Mammalia; order Carnivora; family Canidae; genus Vulpes; species Vulpes lagopus. The sequence continues at coordinate 71,537,627 of NC_054832.1, forward strand.
CAGAATTCCCTTGAGCTGGGGCTGTAGTAGATTTTCCATAGCTCCCTTCTTAAGTTATTGCCCATGTGGAAGATTTTTAAAGCCATTAGCAAAGGATAGACAATAAGCGATATCATTTAAAGATTTGCCTATTTCTATCTGTGAGTGGGAGATGAGGGCTGGGAAGAATTTGGAGGCTCGGGCAATTTGGATCGAGCACTTAACTTCCATTTCTTCATTACTTCCAACTGAAAGCTGGAGATTAAAATGAAGTGTTATTTTTAAATTAGCTGGCAGGCTTGGAGGAGAGGCATGTGAAGTTGCATCAATTACAAATTTTAAGGTAAGGAAAGATGTTACTTCCCTCTTGTGCTTGCTTACATTCCCTCCATCCCACTCATTGCATTTATTTCTACTATTCACTATTCAGATTTTAACTTCTGAAACCACTAGAATTTTAATCCACTTTAGAGCTGTACATTTTCTATTGCTGGACATTCATCGTCAAAGTCGTTTTCTTGAGCTTCCAATTAAACATACACATTCCAACTTTGCAGTCTCCTTGTTCGCTGCATTCTCAAAAGGTGGAAATGGATTATTAATGGTTTATTTTTAGCTGAAAAAGTAGCAGACAGCACCATATTTTTGTGAAAATTACCTATTGCCTCTGTAAGTGCTCTGTATCAATCACATCCTGAAAGAATTCCTATCTCAAGTACAAATAAATTTAGAGTGTATATAATTCTTGGTGAAAATAATTACATTCTTATTAAGAGGCACACACACATTTTAGCATGCCAGCTCGAGAAAGGAATGATATCCAACATCCTGCACCCAAGACGCTTGATACACTGAAGTGCTGTCTACAATGTCCTCATAAAAACTAACGCTATGCTTTGAGTCTGCTGCTCTGTATTTCAAGGCTCAAGAATAAGAGAGTGTAAACGACCTAAGTTGCTGCTGTGAACAGCAAATTGTGTCCAGACAATGCACAGACAATGCGCAGACAGACTCAGCAGGCAGCAGCTGGGTAAAGCCAGCACAGCCCCTGGTGTTGGAGAAGTGCCTTGACAGTGATCTTCCAGGAGGAAAAGGAGGGCTCTATTTTATATATTTAGAATTCCATATTGTGTGTCTGAGCATATAGAAGGGGGTTTTGTTGTACACAAAGTTTAAATGGAACCCAGGTTTTCAAGGGTGGGAATTTAGCGGTTTCCCTCAATATTGATATCTCTCGGGTCTGGGCAGAGTCTGTGACTTGGGGCTGGGTTCTGGGAGAAGCAGGAAATGTTATCTTATTCACTGCTAGAGTCCCAATACCTTGAGCCCTAGATGAAACATGTAAATGCTCAATAAATAGATTCATTGATAAATAAAGCACTGTCAGAAAGAACTTCTCACTGCATTTCATCTGCTCCAGCACCATTGCTTCAGGGAAGAATATCCTGCCACAGTGCCCCATCCCTTCTAGTGGTAGAAAGATGAAATGGCACCTAAGTATTCACTATAATGCAAGATAGTGATGAGTGCTGAGGAAAAGAAAGCTGAGGATAGTGATGAGGACAGGGTGGATGGGGCACTCTGGCAGGATATTCCTCCTTGAAGCAATGGTGCTGGAGCAGATGAAATGCAGCGAGTGAGGACGTGGGCCATGCAGTTGCCCTGGGACAGGAGTTGCAGTCAGAAGAATCAGTGAATTCTTCTATTCTTGAGCATGACTGGGTTCAGCCTCCAAGGAACTCTGCATGGAGGTCAGAATGGCTGGATTGAAGTGAGTGAGAGGGTGAGTGGGAGGTCAGAGAAGTGGTTCAGAGCCAAGTTGGGTAGGGAGTGAGAAATCATGGTAAGAACTTTGGACTTATAAGTGAGGTGGAAAGCCAGGTTTATGCAATGGAGTCATGACTTTAAAATTATGAGTTAGGGCATTGCAGAAAGTTTGAGAGCTGAACAGGCATTCTTTCTCTCCTCATAGATGATAATACTGTAATGTGGATTTAGAAAGAATTACTTAAGAAAATGACATCTTAAAAAAAAAAAGAAAATGACATCTTTTGAGACTTTATGTAATATATTTTATGATCTTTGGTTCTTGAAAGCTGGAAAAATTGATATAGTTAGAACCCCAAAATGGATTCAGTTTAGTGTAAAGCAAAAAGATAATAAATGTTTATCAGAAAAGCCAATGCTGATTTTATTAATTAGATTCTAAAACCGAGTTAATGTCATCACAAACAGTCAATATTATAAGCTAGAAAAGATAAATATTTATACAGTACATCTGCCACTCTTTCTCATTTCCTCACTGAGGACAGGCACTGCTTATAACCCACAGCATGCTTCTCTTCTGATCACACTTACATTTTTTTACACTTGCATTTTTAATAAAAGTTTTATTTATTTATTTGAGAGAGGAAGAGAGAACAGGGAGAGCAGCAGAGGGGGAAGGACAAGCAGACTACCCCTTGAGCAGGGAGCCTGATGTGGGGCTTGATCCCAGGACCCTGAGATCATGGGCCAAAGGCAGATGCTTAACCCACTGAGCCACCCAGGCACCCCCAAGCTTGGATTTTCAATCCCCTCTTCAACTCAGGACCTAGGCAGCACCTAGCATCAGCTAGACTGACTTACTCTCTGACAAAGTCACTGTAGGCAAGGACTAAATTGATCACTTTTTAAGCAGTTGTTATGCCTTTGTTCTTTCAACAGAAATCAATTCAGTGAAAAAGCTCGGCCTCGTTGTTTAGAATGAAATGTAGAAAAATAGCTAATTATCTTTTGCCCCTTCTGTATGTAAAAAAGAAAAGTGGATGAAATTTGAAGATGAGAGGGAGAAGGCAGACGAGATTTTTTTTTTCCTCAATGTCAATTTTAGCATCCTCAAACTTAATTCCAAATTAAGGGAAGAGTTTTAAAATCTTACTAAGATTCCAAACGAAGTACTCCAAAATGGTCATAGAATTCTGTCTTCATTATATAACCTTCGGAGGGGAAAGCATAGAAATTAGATTGTGTTGTTGCCCTTGGTCAGTATTATACCTTGAACTAGGACAACATATATAGTATAAACTAATGTATTTAATATATTCATTCCATAATCATGATAAGTACATTCAGCTCCACAAATGACTAATTTATTCATCTTTGTTCAAAATAGGCTGTTAGGTCGTTAGATGTCACACAATAAGAAGAAAGAAAAATTAATACGGAGAAAGCACTATCTAAAGTAAGTGCCACAGAGCTGAGGCGGTCGCCCAGTAATTAAAGAGATGTTAGAAATTAGTCCACCATTATCTGTCTTTATCTTCCAGTACTAAGAAACATCACTTCCAATCAGTGCTGTGCTCAAATATTTAGGGTTAGTTTGAGGGTCAAACTTAACAGAGACAATATTTCCTTAAAGTTTGATTCCCTAAAGTGTGATTCTTAAAACTTCTTTAAGCTATTATTTCACAATCCAATGACAAAAACCCAAAAGCACCTTAAAAGAATATATTTGAATATGAGACTTTATTGAGACTGAAAGGTAGATTACACAGCTGGGCTCTCTATCCAGGGAAGTCTGAGTCTTGCAAAAATGCTTCCATCATAAGGATACTTTCTTATCTCTTGTCCTGTGCTTTGTTTTTGTTTACGTAGCCGGGCTATTGACACAAAGTGCCAGCTGGATAGTTAAGCTTAAGCAAAATCAATATTCTGAACTGCTGTGTTTTCAATTTCTCTTTGAAAAATAGACACACACACATACACACACACCCAGAGTTTCCTTCCAGAGCCTGCTGGTCTAATTCTTGCTCTAAAAGATTTTTTTATTTTTTTACATAAAAATATTAGAATTGTGATCTGCACGGTGAGTTCTTCATCCTGCTGCAATATTCTAATTTGTAAGTGGAAACACCAACGCGTCAAAGTTTACTAGCTGATGATTTCCTGCTTCCTTTCTTCTTCAAAAATAAAGCCAGTTGGGGGTGGAGAGGAGGCAGGTGCTGACCTAAGGAACTTCAGAGATGTGTATAGCCTGTACGCCCAGGCAAATGAACCCGTACACAAGCACTGTACTCTCTTTGATAAAGGTTTCCCATGGTGAGATGGGTTAGCAATTCTGATACCTCCATGCATGTGTACCTGAATTGAGCAATCGCATTAAGTGGATGATGGATGGTTCTCTCACTGTTGGAGTGGGGGGTTCCTGTATGTAAGAAGGGGAAGCTAGAATGATCCATGCTTTCATGGATAGGAATTGGAGAAATCTATATGAACTCATGGTTTGGCTTAATATAGATAGTGATGGTAACATACATATACATGGCTGCATAGAAGAAATACTTAGGGCCATGCATCTATATGCAGACTAATAAACTCACATATATTTCCTTGCCCTGTTAGTGGAGAATGCCTAAAAGAAATGGTACCCTAGTAGCAACAAGCAGACCTAGTACCCAGATCTTGGTTTCTCAAACCATTCTCTAATAAAAGGAATTGGTGCTCTGCGGAGAAATGGCCGATTCTAGGACTGAGCCAGGAACTACACAAGATGATCCTGGAGCATCTCACAGTGCCAGACAGTGAGACAGTGTTAAAAAGCAAGACAAAACAAAAAGACCCCAGAGACACATAATGATATAGGTATATCAAAGGGACGTGAGCCAGATGAAAGACTTCCAGCTGGTCAAGCCGGAGCAGTTTGAACAACAAAATAAATGAAGTAGCATTGGATTATAACCCAAAGTATAAAATAAATATCCATAAGTCTATATTGAAATAAAGAAAAGAATAAATAAACAGATGGGTGAGAATAAACAAATCTCCTATGGAGAAGAATTTAAAATAATTGATGCAGATGATTTATCCTCAAGGAAGGAGAATATAATCCTCTACTCCTGAAATGTGAGCTATGCCTGGTATCTTTTTTTTTTTTAGATTTTTAATTTTTATTTATTCATGAGAGTTGGGGAGAGAGGGGCAGAGACATAGGCAGAGGGAGAAGCAGGCTCCCCATGGGGAGGCCCATGCAGGAATCGATCCCAGGACCCCGGGGTCATGACCTGGGCCAAAGGCAGATGTTCAACCACTGAGCCACCCTGGCGTCCCCTGATGACTTTTTTCTAAAGAGTACAGTATGAAAAAGGGAAAAACTAGGGTAACTTTACAGTAATAAACAGGACAAACATTACCTTAGCCACTGTAACCAAATTAAACATTTGGTAAATCACGTCAATGCTATCATTGATACCACATGATTTTTTATAAAAAATGGCACTTTGTGTGACCTTCCTCTCCAAAATATATAACCCGATCAAATCATGAGAAAAAACATCAGACCAATCCAAACTGAGAGACATTCCACAAAATACTTGAGCAGTGTACCCGACAACTGCCAAGGTCATCAAAAACAAGCAAAGTCTGAGAAACTGTCACAGCCCAAAGTTGCCTAAGGAGGCACAACCACTAAATACACTGGAGTGGCCTGGAGTGGATTCTAGACCTGAAAAAGGACATTAGGCAAAAAGAACCTAAGGAAATCTGAATAAAGTAAGAATTTTAGTTAATAATAGTTTACCAGTATTGGTTTGTTAATTGTAACAAATGTACCAGACTAATACAAGATGTGAACAACAAGGGAAAACTGGATGTGGGGTTTACAGGAACTTTATAATATCTTTGCAATGTTTCTGTAAATCGAGAACTGTTCTAAAATAAAAATGTGATTAAAATTATAAATTCAATTAAAGCTTGTAAAAGTAATTCAGAAGTTGTGTTAAACTTAGATGGATATTCTTCTTCCTGTTTTCATGTGCTTTGTTCCAGTGTAATTGGTAAAGTACAAGAAACTGAAAGAGAACAGAACCCTTAATTACCTGCTGAAAGCTATGTCTGGCTGCTTTTTTTCTCTGTAGGTAATAAGAACTAAAGTAAAGCTTGGCTGAAACTAAACTAAAGAGAACAATGTACATTAAAAAAAAAGTCAAAATACTTTCTCCAGTGTTTTTATACTACTGCCGTAAAAAATGTTGTACCTGCATATAAAAACTTTTTATCTACTATAAGCCCAGAATATTCTTTATATATTTGGTAAATAAATACATTTATTTGAGTTATTCTCCAATTGCTGTGGGATTTAAACTGGCATGGCACATGATTACCGATGCTAGAAATAAAATATTTAAAATGCTTAATAATGGCCTGTAAAACTAGTGACACAGATGATCTTTTTGAAATTTAACGGAAAGAAAAAATAAATTTTCAGTACTTATGTATAGGCACAGTCAGAAGGTACATTGACTTTTGATGGTTTTCATAACATATACAAATTTCTTTAAATACAATATTGATGGTTTTATTATTAAGCATGTAAACCAGAATTCAATATTTTTTTTCTACACCTATTATTTCAGAACATTTTGAAAGACAATGTTCTTTGTGTCTGGAAACACAAAGGGTGGTAATTCCAGGCACAGTATGCAGTTTGCCAAATAGATTTTGACAGCAGTACTCCATCAATATTTTACTGAGAATGAAAAATGAACATCAGACCATTTTATTTCTTCTCTCTAGAGCCTACTAACCTATTGCTTTGCTCCAAGGGAAGTCCTGGTTCTTTAAAGAATATGGTTTTGAAACCTCTCAGGAAAACTTCAATGCCATCTGTCCACTTTTTATTTACACTTTAATAAAAGCCTTTTTTTTTAGTCAAGCCAAGACTGCTGACACGTTTCGAGGGCAGAGCTTGGTAAATAATGGTCTCTTTCAATATACTTCATTTTGATTTCAACTGAACAGTTAATGATGTTTGCCATCTGACCTGCCAGGAGGGATGGAGGTTGTATCGCCAGAGCAGCCTATCTGTGGCCCTCTGTCAAGCACCACTAAGTTCCTCAGTGATGTCAGGGGCTGAGCCTTGGACTGGGAGTCCCAGCTTGGACTGGAGCTCTGGGTCTGCTCCTACCTGCTGGCAACACATTTGAGTAAGTCCTCCCATTGCTTTGGGAACTGAGTTTTCTCATATGCAAATGTGAGCGGTTTTTCCCCTCCTAAGTCTATTAATTTCCTTCTTTCTCAGTTTCTAATGCCCTCATAGTACAAATCCAGTAGAAGGATTCCTAAGCCCTTCCTCCTTGTGATGCATTTGGGACAGAATCGAGTGTGTAGCTGATGAGTGCAGGTGATGTGCGCAGCCAATGGATGGGTAACTGCAAATCTCGTTGCTGTTATAAGGCGTGGAAAAGCAAGAGGAAAAAAATGACAAATTTCCTTTTCTTGGCTTGTCAAAATACATAATGTACAGTCTTAACCTCCAACTTTGAGAGGAATTTAATGCAGTCCAGGAAAGACCTTGCTTATAAGTGAAGGTTGAGGATTGAACACTTGGCATTTTTAATGGTACATCAGATATTTTTCGAACGCAGTGTACTATTGCTATAACCACAGCGATGGCTTTCTAGGCAATGGAGTTGATGATAATTTTATAGAATCTTAGATTCTGTATCTTTGTGAAGGATACAAGCTAAGTCTGTGAAGATAAATCCCGTCATTTTAAAATTTTTCTCTTACAGGCCAATGGTAGCTATGTTCTATAGAAAGAGACATACAGACATCTACATTATATTACTACATAATGTGTCTATGTAGATGTCTGTATGTCTCTGTCTATAAAACTTAGCATTATTTGGATTGAAAATGGGCCATCACTGGGGCGCCTGGGTGGCTCTGTGGTTGAGCGTCTGCCTTTGGCTCAGGGTGATCTCCGGGTCCTGGGATTGAGTCCCTCACTGGGCTCCCCACAGTGAGCCTGCTTCTCCCTCTCCCTGTGTCTCTGCCTCTCTCTGTGTGTCTCTCACGAATAAATGAAAAAAAATCTTTATAAAAAAAGAAAGAAAATGGGACATCAACTGTGGACACTATAGAGATTATTACCAAATTGGACTAATATATAATTTACTATGTTAAGTGATTTAAAAAGTAATTCACTACTTATAGTAACTGAATCACTATAAGAAGTGATTTAAAAAGAAAAAAATAATATGATCCACTCAGGTTCAGAAAAAGCACTGTTCGCATTGAGAAATTATTCAGTTAACAGACTTTTTGCAAAACAGGAGTGGAAGAGAAATTTTATTTGTTTATTTATATTTATTTATTTATTTATTTATTTATTTATTTATTTATTTTTTATTGGTGTTCAATTTGCCAACATATAGAATAACACCCAGTGCTCATCCCATCAAGTGCCCCCCTCAGTGCCCGTCACCCAGTCACACCCACCCCCAGCCCACCTCCCTTTCTACCACCCCTTGTTCGTTTCCCAGAGTTAGGAGTCTCTCATGTTCTGTCTCCCTTTCTGATATTTCCCACTCATTTTTTCTCCTTTCCCCTTTATTCCCTTTCACTATTTTTTATATTCCCCAAATGAATGAGAACATACACTGTTTGTCCTTCTCCGATTGACTTACTGCACTCAGCATAATACCCTCCAGTTCCATCCACGTTGAAGCAAATGGTGGGTATTTGTCGTTTCTAATGGCTGAGGAATATTCCATTGTATACATAGACCACATCTTCTTTATCCATCATCTTTCGATGGACACCAAGGCTCCTTCCACAGTTTGGCTATTGTGGACATTGCTGCTAGAAACATCGGGGTGCAGGTGTCCCGGCATTTCACTGCATCTGTGTCTTTGGGGTAAATCCCCAGCAGTGCAATTGCTGGGTCGTAGGGCAGGTCTATTTTTAACTCTTTGAGGAACCTCTACGCAGTTTTCCAGAGTGGCTGCACCAGTTCACATTCCCACCAACAGTGCAAGATGGTTCCCCTTTCTCCACATCCTCTCCAACATTTGCTGTTTCCTGTCTTGTTAATTTTCCCCATTCTCACTGGTGTGAGGTGGGATCTCATTGTGGTTTTGATTTGTATTTCCCTGATGACAAGTGATGCGGAGCATTTTCTCATGTGCTTGTTGGCCATGTCTATGTCGGAAGAGAAATTTTAAAACCTGATAAAGGATGTCTAGGAAAACCTAGAGTTATGTCTTACTCAGTAATGAGATTTTTAAAGTCAGGAACAAACAGAGGGCAGCCACCCTCACTGGATCTATTAAACACTGCTCTGAAACTTTTATTCATTGTAATAATAATAAGACCCACAGAAAAATAATAAAGCTATAAAGATGAAAGTGAAAGAGCAAGTTATTATTGTTTGCAGGTGCCATGGTTATCAACATGAAAACCCAAATAATCGACAGTATGAGAGTTTTACAATGTCCTCAGATGGAAGAACAATATACATGAGCCAGTTGCATTTTAACAAACAAGCAATGAACACAGTTTTCAAAAGTTACTATTTACACACTTGTGGTGAGCATAACGGAAGTATAAAGTATAGAGATGTTGAATTGCTATGTTGTACAGTTGGAACTAATATAACGTTGTGTATCAATTATACTCAAAGGAAAATTTTAAAAAAAATTTTAAAAAATTATAGCAAAGATTCCAAAATTTACCATTTATCATAACAGCCAAGAAAAAGAAGAAGAAGAAGAAGAAGAAGAAGAAGAAGAAGAAGAAGAAGAAGAAGAAGAAGAAAAAGAAGAAGAAGAAGAAAGAAGAAGAAGAAGAAGAAGAAGAAGAAGAAGAAGAAGAAGAAGAAGAAGAAAGAAAGAAGAAAGAAGAGGAAAGAAAGATACATAGGAAGAAACCTAACAAAAATGTGTAAAAGAAGTTAGTTGAGAACATTATAAAAGATCACTGGAAGGTACCAGAGAATAATCCTTTTGTATTTTGGAGTCTGTCATATGCACAACAGAGTGTATGTAACTGAAATGTAAATATAAAAAACAATTTAAAGGATGAAATCCTGCCACACAGTTTAGCAAGTGTAACACTAGCAGTCTGTGTCTTTGAAATCTCTCCTTGCCCTGCTTGCTCCAGACCTATCATCTCCAAGCTTGCTCCCCTTTATTCTTCAACACACAGTTTTGTATGCCTACTTATTTCATGTGTTCCGAACTTCATCTAAGTGGAATCTGATTACGTGTGTCCTTCCACAGCCAGCTATTTCGCACATGCATCTAGAAAGATGTGTGTAGCTCTAGCGCATCCATTTTCTTGCAGTATAACTTCCCAGTCTATGAAGCCATATATTTTTTCTCTCCAATCAATTTTCAGTGGATATTTGGGATGTCTTTAGCAGTTTTAGTATTGCAAACAGTGTTCCTGCAAAGCTCATTCCACATGTGTTCCTGGCCATCTCATGCAAGATTTTCTCTAGAATACATGCCTAGAAAAGAAAATTGTTGGTTTGAAGAATATACAGATACTTTCACTTTCCAGGCTTGTGGCAAATTATTTCACAAGGTTGCCATATCCTTTTGCACTCTGATCATTATGTATTATCACTGTATGAGAATTCCTACTGCTGTACCCTCTTGGCCACACAAATACTGTCACACTATTTAATTTCTACCACTGTCATTGGTATGTGATAATATCCCACTATGATTGTATTAGTTTCCTGTCGCTGTTGTAACAAACGATCACAAAGGTATTGGCTTAAAGCATCACACATTTATTATCTTGCAGTTCTGGAGAAGTTCCAAAGTCAGTTTCATTGGGCTAAAGTCAGGATTATTGACAGAGCTGGTTCCTTCTAGAATCTCTAAGAGGAAAATCTGCTCCTTGCCTTTTTCAGTATGTAGAGGCCACCTGCATCTCTGGCTTGTGACTTCTTCCTTGTGTCACTCCAACCTCTTCTGTTAAGATCTTGTCTTCTAGTTCTGCCTTTGGTCTTCTTGCCTACCCCTTATAAAGATTCCTATGATTACACTGGGCTCATGCAGATAATGTAGGATCATCTTTCCATCTTGGATCCTAACTAAATCCCATTAACAAAGTCCCTTGTAAGACACTTAACTCTGGGAAAAGAACAAGGGGTGGTGGAAAGAGAGGTGGGTGGGGGGTTGGGGTGACTAGGTGATGGGCACTGAAGGGGGCACTTGACGGGATGAGCACTGGGTGTTATGCTATATGTTGGCATATCAAACTCTAATAATAATAAAAAAAAGTCCCTTGTAGCATACTCAAAGTTCTGAGGATTGGAACATAGACAAAACTGAGAGGCTACTATCTGTCCACAAGAGTGGATTTATTTTTGTTTGATTTCTACATTGAGCTATAGCTGACATATAACATTAATTTCAGGCCTACAACTTAATGATTCAATATTTGTATATACTGCAAATGATCACCACAATAAGTGTGGTTAATATCTATGGCCACACACAGTTACAAATGTTTTTCTTATGATAAGAACTTTTTTTTCAGAAGATGAATTTTTTAAAGATTTTATTTGCATATTCATGAGAGACATACACACACACACATAGAGGCAGAGACATAGGTAGAGGGAGAAGCAGGCTTCCTGCAGAGAGCCTGATGTGGAACTCGATCCCAGGACCCAGGATCATGACTTGAGCTGAAGGCAGATGCTCAACTACTGAGCTACCCAGGTGTCTCTTGTGATGAGAACTTTAAAGATCTACTCTCTTAGCAACCCTCAAATATACGATACAGTATTTTTTATTATATTTCGTATATATTATTTATTCTGTTATACATATAATATAAATTATTATGTTATGTTATATAATAATATTACATATTTTAGTCACCATGTTGACTCTTAGAGTATTTTAGTCACCATTGCATCTCTTAGACTTATTATTTTATAAGTGGAAGTATATATTTTTGGATGTCCTTTGCCCATTCGTGTGTCTAAGGCACAGTTCCCTGAAGCAATGTATACCTCAAGACAGCAATAATCGGTTAAGACAGATTTTCTGAGTAGTGGTTTCAAATATGTCCACAAATTAATTATGTGTCCCCTCCTTTAAGAGGTAGATCTCAATTTCCTGCCCCTTGAGAGACTTATTTCTAATGAACAGGATGTAGTGGAAGTGAAGGTGTGTCCATCTGAGACCAAGCTATAGAGAGCCCTGGGGCATTCTTCTTGGTCAATCACTTGTATTTCATTCTGGGGGTGCTCGCTCCCATGTTGAGAGGACCCACAGTCAGCCCTGTAGAGAGGCCCATATAGCAAAGCATTGGACCAGGGAGAAACTGAGTCCCTCCTGCCCATAGTGTGTGTGAACCATCTTGGATGTATTTCTCTCAGTCTTGTTGGTGACTGTAGTCCTAGCTGATGTTACAACTGAAGACCTCCATTCACATTCACTTGGCTAGACGTTCTAGAACTCCCGACCCTCAGAAATTGTGAGATAATACATTTTTGTTGCTTTAAGCTAAATTTTAGGATAATTTGCTATTTAACAGTAGATAGCTAATACACCCCTTCACTCATGAATCAGAAACTGTAGGCAGAAAATTGTGTTTTGGCTTCCTCACCTGCACAGTGCGGGTAAGAATAAAATTTATCTCATCCACACCATGTAAATAGGACCCTTCTGGAGAAATATAGCATCATCCAAAACAGCCATTCAGAAGAAATTCATTTGAATAAGTTGTATTTGGAAGAAAACAGGAGATTGCTCAATTTTAAATCTCTCCCTAATTCCTTAAAAACTACTATTATTTAATTACTTCTTTACTTCAGATTCTAAAGTCTTACCATTTATCTGGAAAACAGACAAACAGCCCAATAAAATCTCAGGCAATAGTGATCTTGGAGGGGCAGGCAGGGATGGGTAGAGAGATAAGACATTCTCTTCAGACCAGACCTAACCAATAATATATTAACTCATCTTTGTTCAAAGACAAAATCTTTACTGATATAGTTAAAAGATGCCAACATGTTCTCCCAAATGTTTAATTCCATTTGTCTTCTGAAGCACATGTGTTAGGTTATGGAGGCCTTTCTTTCTACTACTTCCCCTACAGCCGAATGCTTTCCTCACATGGCAAACAGAAAGTGAGATGATACTTTAATAAAGATTTCAGTCACAATTCCTAAATGACAGCAAAGTGAGATGCAGATCTCTTCCATTAGGTGAATTTGGATAAAATATAAAAGGTGAAAAGCAAGATACTGCTTGATAAAACTAATATAAAGTGTTCTTATTATCCTGTTAAATTGAATAAATCCTCTTAAATTAAATAAAGAATACATGAAAATAATTCAAGGAAAAAACACAATCTCCTCAAAACATGCCAATAGTGTATTCAAATTACACTTCATTTTTTTTCAACTAGGATATATTTATAACCATTTTTTATATTAAGTTCTATAGAGATTTAAACTCCTTACATCTAATTAAAGCTGCATAATATTTAAATTTCTGAATTAAAACTTTTTCTTATACTTTTTTAACATGGGTAAAACAGATTATATTTTTGGAGTATAAAATTCTTAAGACTAGGTAATCCAAAAATTCTGGCTAATGCAGATGTATTCATATTTCATTTTGCCTTCTATTTGTGTCTGAGCTTGTTTGAAACACAAGCCATTAAAAAGGAGGTCAGCATCAGTGAGATATGAGAACAGCTTTGATTATAGTTATTTCTGTGAAAGATAAAGATAATTTATTTTGCACTGATTATAGGTTTACTTTCCTTTCAGGGCAAGCTTTAAAATCATTTCCAACTTCATCAGCAGTGTTAAATGAAATAATGTTTGCATTTATTCTTCCCGATGAAAATTTACTGAAGATAGAATAATTTTTAAAAACATATATGCTGCATTAGAAAGAGAATACAGTTTGGAGTCAGGCCTTCAGTCAAAATCTGCTTTTGCCATTTATTGAGTTATCCTCGGCATGTTATCTCCTTGGTGAGCCTCCATTTCCCCATCTGTTAAATGGGGCTCATGAGAATCACTTCATTGGGTTCTGAGGATTAAAAGTAAAACAATGTTTGAGTAACAATCTGCTTAATATCCAATTTCTAGTATTAATATTTTAAAATATTATAATTACTCTTATTTCTTATTATTTGTACTATTTCTTTCATGTCAGTTTCCAAAAAAAAAAAGCATAAGCTGTTGACCATTGTTTATTGAAAATGATTTTTACATGGATTGGCTTTTCTTCAATAAATACTTTTCATGTACATGTAGAGATGAAGGAAAGTGAATGCACAAATTGTCCTGCAGGGACACTGCCCACTTCTGCTTTCACCCACCTCGACATACACACACCTTCCCCATACCTCTATATCAGTCTGCATTGGCTGCAGTAACGAGGTGTCCAGACTGGTGGCTTAAACTGGGTATGAGATAATGACTTTTTACATTCTGGAGGCCAGAAGTCAAGGTGAAGTCGTCAGCAGGGTAGTTTCTTCTGAAGACTCTCTTCTTGGCTGATAGCTGGCCATCTTTTACCTGAGTCCTCACGTGGTCTTCCCTCGGTGCATTTCTCCATCCTAATTCCCTCCTCTTATCAGAACACAAGTTATAGTGGATTAGGGCCCATTCTAATGATGTCATTTTAACTTATTAATTCTTTACAGACTACCTCAGCTACCATCACATTCTGGCATACTGGAGGTTAGGACTTCAACATATGAATTTTGAAGGGGACACAAATTATTCCATGATGATTTACAAGGACTGAATGCATGTGAACATCAGGCCATGATGGTGGCCTGAGGTTTAGGGCAACAGAAAAGGAAGTTTGTTTCTGGGTAGATTTCTGTTAATTGGTGGGCTCAGTGGTAGAAAACGGGGAAGTTTAAAGATAGAGGAGAAGCCTTTGCCAGGCTGGATTTAGCCACAGAGGCTAATAACAAAGGGCTGCTAAGCAGTCCAGGGCAGCTCGTACAAGAAACAAAGAAAGCTTAGACATAACTCAGGTCATCAGGAGTGGCAGGAGAATTCCAATCATTTTAAATGAAACAGTAGGTAACCAAATGGTTTGATGATTCAATAGCAGAAAAATTTGCATAATCTTCACATTAATAAACAAAAAGAGGAAAAATAGATGATTATCTCAAATGGTACAGAAGAAATATTTGATAACATAAAATACCTATTTATAATTTTAATAACACCTTCAGAAACTAGCCATAGAAGGAGATTTATCACCCTGACAAGACTCCAACTTTTATCCAACTCTCTAAGGGTTGAACCAGAAGAACAGAAATGACTTTAATATCTACATCAAAGAAAGTTTAATGCAGGAAATTGGTTTCACAGATAATCGGTGGGATGTTGAACATGGGATAGTGAGGAAACTAGAGAGCAGGAAGCCACTAGTACCCCAACCCTGGGGGGGTCACAAGGAGGGGATGGCTGTAGCACCCCAACACTGGGGGGTCCCAGGATGGTGTCACCAGAGCCCAGTGGCAGAGGTCACCCTGAAGGATGGGAATCACAGAAAGATGGCTGAGTGGGAGCCAAGGAGAGAAGCAAGGAGGAAAGTGAAGAGATACCCCAGTTCTATTTTCCCTATGATCGAATTAATCTCTTTGCCAGTGCTTTTTGGCTAGACCTAGTTGGGAATGATCCAACACGAACACCAGGATGTGCAACCATAGGGGATCTTTTGTCTGTAATAAAGGGCTTACTGAACAGGGGAGGGGCAGAGAGTGGATTTGAGGGCAAATGAGTTCCTGTCTGGCACAAGGGCTATGCCCAAAGCCAAAGTAGCATCATACTTTGTGGGGAAGCTAGGCAGGCAGTACCATTAAGATAGTGATGCTCAGTGTTACTGCTACTGATTAATGTGGGGTGACACTAATGCTGTATGACAAGAAAAGAAGAAAGATATGGAACTGTCCTAACATGATACGTTTTGTAAAAGGCCATAATTGACAGATGATATGGTTATCTACATTAAGAAGCAATGGAATTAATAGAAAGATAATAAAAAGCTAATAAAATGCAAGTTTGCATATTCAAGAGAAATGTATCCAATCATCAGTATTCTTCTAGACTACAAAAATGAATCAAAGGGGAAAGGAGAAAAAATTAGTGGGAAATGTCAGAGAGGGAGACAGAACATGAGAGACTCCTAACTCTGAGAAACGAACTAGGGGTGGTGGAAGGGGAGGTGGGTGGGGTGGGGGTGACTGGGTGATGGGCACTGAGGGGGGCACTTGATGGGATGAGCATTGGGTGTTATTCTATATGTTGGCAAATTGAACACCAGTAAAAAATAAATTTATTTTAAAAAAAAAGAATCAATAGTATAATAGAGAATAAGATATTATTTACAAAACCAACCAAGAAGAATAAAGTATCTATGGCTTTAGCTAACAAGAGGTGAATAATTGCTTTATAGGAAAAATTTAAAACATTATTAAAAGATGTAAACACTTGATTATATTAAAACATATAGTTTGTTCTTGGGTGGTACAACTCAGCGGTGTTTGTGGAACTATACAGATGCAAATATAAAAACCCACAAATTAAATATCCTTTCAGTAAGACTTCTGGCAGAATTTGTTGCAGAGCTTGACAGATTTATTGTACATGAGATGTTAAAATGTACATGAGACATTAAATATCCTTAAATGGCAAGATAGCTATGAACAAAAAGAACAAAGAGGGGAGACTCACCAGATCAACCATGAATGTATACCACAAGTATGCACGCACCACAAACTGATAAAAAACCTCAGAGGCAGATGAGAGATCATGCAAATGGACCAGAGAATTTGTCTCTGGAAATTTAATATATATAATAAAGTTGGCACCTCAAAACATTGGGGAAGTGGTAGGTTTTTCACTGGTTGTATTGAGAACACGGACTCACTAGGACAAATAAAATTATACCTCTTTATTACGCTCTTTACAAAGATTAAAGATCTTTGGGTGGATTAAAGATCTTAATAAGGGGCTCCTGGGTGGCTCAGTGGGTTAAGTGTCTGCCTTCGGCTCAGGTCATGGTTTCAGGGTCCTGGGATGCAACCCTGAGCCCCGTGTCTCATTGGGCTCCCTTCTCAGCTAGGACCAGGAGTCTGCTTCTTCCTCTGCTCCTCATCCTCCCCATTGTGTTCTCTCTCTGTCTCTCACTCTCTCTCTTTCAAATAAACAAAAAATCTTAAAAAAAAGAACTTAATAAGAAAAACAGAATTATAAGGTCATTCCTACCAATAGTTTGCAGACACTTTATTCAAGTCAGGAAGGATGTCTGAGTTGTTTCTAGTTTTTGGATGTCATGAACAAAAAGCTGTTATGAACATTTGTGTGCAGGTTTTTGAATGAACATAAGTTTTCCTTTCTCTGGGATAAATGCCCATGAGTGAAATTACTAGGTCTCATAGTAATTATGTGTTTAGTTTCATAAGAAACTGTCAAATTGTTTTCCAGAGCAGTGGTGCTGTTTTTCAATTCCCACCAAAACGATGGGACGGTTTCGGTTTCTCTGCGTCCCGGGCAGCATTTGCTGTTTTGCCCTTCCTTACTACAGCCATACTGATGGGAGTGTGGTGATAGCTCACTGTGGTTTTAATTTGCATTTCTCTGAATGCTAATAGTGTTGTACATCTTTTAATGTGATTATTTGCCATAAGATGCACTTTTGAGGTCCGGCAAATAGTTCACTTGAAGAATCCTGGAACAATAAATCCTGGAATGGGGACACAGTACAGTAGACTCATTTGACTAGGGGACCAGGAGAAATTAGAAGCCAGAAAGGCATAATTTGCTCAAAAAGCCAGAAAAAGAGGATAGAGTAAAAGAGATTCTTAAAGTCTAAGACATCCCGACTTTTTTTCTTTAGCATCCCATATCGAAGGCCTGCTTTCATCTCTAATGATGCCCAGTGACTAATGTTAACCCTTGTTATAAACACAGTTGCCATATGTTCACCAACTTTCTTTTGAGCTCTGCACCACTGCTGTCTGCATCGTGGAGTAGCAGGAACTCATTTCCTAGCTGAAAACCTCACGTGTCAGATCCTGCCCCTTTCTCGCCTATGCAATGAAATGTTCATAGATTGCAAGTCTTAAACTGAGAACTTAAGGACCAAATTCAGCGTACAGATGTATTGTCTGTCCAATTTTCCTCTTGCTGTTGCTGTTGTTGGGGAGTGGGTAGCAATCAAGATTTTTTAAAAAGTCATAGTATTTTTTTAATAAAAATTGGAAGATTTAGTTATCTCCTGGATGCTTTTGGGGGGAAAAAAGGCATAGGAACACTGGGCCAGCATTCTTTAGTTAAAAAGTTATCAGAGCCTTGGAAGCCACTTTGGTCAGTTTGCCACAGTCCCCACCACTCCCTAATGTACTCCAAAACAGTTGAAATACAGAAAAATCAAAACCAGTAAGGTCACAGTAGAATGCTCCACCTTAAAAAAAAAAATCTCTCCTGTTTTATTCTTTTACTTTACTTACCTGACTCCTACTTTTAATGGTATTTGGGTTGTCCATCCTGCAGAGTATAAACCTTCAGACTACAACCTGCTTTATATTCCCACCAAATTCCTGAGCCAACCATTCATATCAGCTTGTAAGTTGGAAATGGAAATGCTAAGCCCAGTGGGGGCTGTGCTGGGGTTCATGTTGCTGGATAAAGTCCATCATGCCCAGGCACCAGAGTGCTACTCTCCTAACAGCACCAGGGATGGCCTGGCCTGGGAAGCTTGAGATGCTGCCAACAAAATCACTCTTTCTTGGAGGTTGAAGCCTGGGCTGCCTGCACCAAGCTGGGCTTACCCCTTCCTATCACATATTGGCTTTAGAGTTGATCCCTAGATGCTGGTGCCATGTTTCTTTTTCCTTTCTTCCCTCCATCCGCACACATTGAACCTGCACATTTTACAGTAATGCCTGACCCACAGCCCCCATTCTTTTCTATTTTTCTGTGACACCTTTTTTCTCCCCCTTTTTCTACTCTCATTCAGTATTCACAAATCAAGAGAATAACTAAAATTATAAAAGTGTGAGATAATTTCAGCATATAAATTATGGTATTGACTTTAGGCAAAGGCGCAATTTAATTTTAATTAGTATTAATATGATTTTCTTTTTTTGCTGTCCTCCTCAATTGAACCCATTTATCATTTCTGTTGGTCTCATCAGCTGCTAGCACTGTGCCTGGTGCACTGTAGAAGCTACACAAATGATGGAAAAAACGATTGAAAGAGGAGTTTAAAGCAAGTAGTGGTTTATTTCGGAGATCTCCTAGTTGGCCTTTCCTATAATTTCACCATTATAGTGATTCTCTACCTCAGCCTGTGCATTAGAATCATCTGTAAGCCTTTAAATAAAACCCTGAAAACCTGATCAGCTCCCATTCCTCCCTAGAGCCTTTTCAAGGCTTTCTTATTGCCCCTGAAGTCCAAACTCTGCCTGCTGTTTTATAATGCTGTGCATAGCCTTCCTGCTTTATGTTATTGGTTCCTCTCTTCCTCCTCCATCCTCCTCATCTCTATCCCCCTTCAAAACCTGGCTCTTCCTATCCTTCAGGTCTCCATATAAATATCACTTCTTCAGGGACTGTCTATCTAATTCTTTTTGAGTTTTTTTTTTTTTATCAATAAGCTGATACTGCATAATGAACAACCCCAAACAAGCTCAGTGTAAGCAACTTAAAATAATCACTGCTTTTCTCTCCCTGTGGTTTGACTGGATAGTTTTTCTGAGCTGAACTGGCTAATCTCTCTTTCTCTTTTTACGATTTTATTTATTTGAGAGAGAGAGCATGAGCAGGAGGAGGAGCAGAAGGAGAAGCAGATTCCCCACTGAGTAGGAAGCCCCATGTGGGACTCGATTCCATGGCCTTCAGATCATGACCTGAGCCGAAATCAGGATTCAGGTTCTTAACCATCTGTGCCACTCAAGTGCCCTGAACTGGCTAATCTCTGCTGAGTTCTGTGACCAACTGGAGTCTGGATGGTCTAGGATGGCATCACTTACATGTCTGATGATTGGTAGGCTGATGGCTAAGGCATCTTGGTTCCTTTCCATGTGGCCTTTCTTCCTCACCTAGGCCAACTCAGGTTCATTACAGGGTGGTCTTCACACTTCCACTGTAGCAGGGGAGTGAGCTTCAACATGCAACAGCTTTGAGCCCCAGCCTGTGTCATGTATTCAAAGCTTTGCTGACCAAAACAGATTTCACAGTAAATGAAATCAATAAATGAAAAACAAGTGAAATTGAGCATTATTTATAGAGAAAAATATAACCTACCCAAATTGACCTCAGTAGGGAGAGAAAGTCTAAACAGACAAATTATAGTAGAATAAAGAAATTAAAGAGCTTCTCCAACCAAAATGGCCCATATGGCCTCTCAGGGTATATCTGTCAAACTGTTAAAAAGAAAACAATCCCAGTTCTACTGAAAACAGAGTATATAGAAGATAGGACATTCAAAAAATTTTTATATAGCAAGTATAACATTGCTCCCCAAACCTGATGAAGTTTGCAACAAAAAGGAATTACAAACAAATATCACTTATCAGTATTGGTGCAAAAATCTCAAATACATTATTAGCAAATATAATTCAACAGTACATTAAAATTAAGAATCTATGACTAAGTAAGTTTAATTCCAGAAATGCAAAGGTAGATCAATAGTAGGCAATCCATTTTTATAATCCATCATAATAATAGAGTTTGGGAGAAAAATATGTTTGTCTCCATAGACACAGAAAATGCTTTTGACAAAATGCAATACCCATTCATGTAAAAAAGAATAAATGAAGTAAAAATTAATGGATAGTTCCTTAACTTATACTATGCATGTTATGTGTGTGTATCTCTCTGTGTGTGTGTACTTCATTCCCCAAAACCTTCATCTTACTTAATGGAGAAATACCAGAGGCTTTCTTGTTAAAGTGAGCAGGGAAAAGGATTATATTTAACATTATGTTAGGAGAACTACTGAACACAATTAGATAAAAATAGAACAATTAGAGGCCTAAGAATTGGGAAGAAAAAGGTAAATCTGTTTGTACTTGTAGACAATATGATTATCTATACTTAAAAATCTGAAAGAGTAAAAGGAAAGTTTCCTTAAATAATCAGATTATTTAGTAAAAAAAAAAAAAAAAAAAAGGAGAAAGTCGCAGGTTACCAAAAGCTTCATGCATTCATATGTTCAAGTACAAATCAGTATAAAATATAATAGAATAAAAGATGATGTTTATGACAACAAAACAGACAAAATACCGTGGCTTTAACTTAATGGGCAATTTCACAATTCTCTATGAGGAAAACCATAACTCCCCTGGAAGACACAACATTAGAGTTGAGTAGATAAAGGGAGAACCAATGTTTCTGAATAACACCATTTGGTATCATGAAGATGCCAGTTATTGTGAAAAACAATGTATATGTTTAATATACTCTGTATAAAAATGCCATCAGATATTTTGTGGGGGCGGCTTTCCTTTGTAAGAAAATAAGCAAGAACAGTTGGAAAACCCCATAGAGGAAGAAAAGGAACAGACTGGGCTGTTCCCTACAAAATATTGAAAGGTAATATAAAGCTGCTGTAATTAAAGTTTGATTTTGGTTTATGCAGACTGAGCAATGGAATGAAATGGAAAATCTAGTCACAGATTCAATTGCATAATGGCATTTAGCAAGCACAAATACAGTATTTTAAATAAATGGGAAATAGATGGACTTTTAATAAGTAGCCCTGGGATTATTGAAAAAACTATGCTATGAAAAAAGATCTATTCCTTATATTAAACTCAAGAGTAATTATACTGTATCAGAGACTTACATATAAAAATACGTCATCAAGCAAGTACTAAGCAAATATATAGGTGCATTTCTCTGTAACTTGGTAGTGAGGAAAACTTAATCTTAAATATGACTCAAAATTCAGAAACAAGAAGGGAAAAGATTGATGCATTTGATTACATTAAAAGATCATTATTGTGTGACAGTCATCACCTTGTCAAAACGA
Organism: Vulpes lagopus; assembly: GCF_018345385.1. Classification (NCBI taxonomy): domain Eukaryota; kingdom Metazoa; phylum Chordata; class Mammalia; order Carnivora; family Canidae; genus Vulpes; species Vulpes lagopus. Next base: position 71,559,412 of record NC_054832.1, read on the forward strand.
AATTGAACAGCAATAAAAACATGAGCCAAGGGATCCCTGGGTGGCGCAGTGGTTTGGCGCCTGCCTTTGGCCCAAGGCGCTATCCTGGAGACCGGGATCGAATCCCACGTCAGGCTCCCGCTGCATGGAGACTGCTTCTCCCTCTGCCTATGTCTCTGTCTCTCTCTGTCTCTCTGTCTCTCTGTCTCTCTCTGTGTGTGACTATCATAAATAAATAAAAATTAAAAGAAAAAAAAAAACATGAGCCAAGTAAGAAAGAAAGGGAACACATTGCAAAAATATTTGCAACATATTAACAAAATATTAAGTAAAATTTTTAAAAATATTTTATTTATTTATTCCAGAGAGAGAAAGTGAGTGAAAGAGAGAGCACGAACAGGATGGGTAGAGAGAGAGAGAGAATCTCAAGCTGACTCCATGCTGAGTGTGGGGCCTGATGAAGGGCTAGATCCCAGACCCTGAGATCATGATCTGAGCCAAAGACAGACACTTAACTGACTAAGCCACCCAGGCACCCCTCACAAAATATTAGTATTCCTAACACAGAAAAGCTTTTCAAAATAGAGAAAAAAAATGCCAGCAACTATAATGAAAAAAATGGACTACAGAGATGGACACTCCATTTAGAGGAAACAAGATTTGAAAGATTCTCAGCTGTATAAAAAGCATTGTTTATAATGGGAAAAATGCAAATTAAAACAGTATGGAATACAGTTTCTCACTTATCAGATTGCAAAACTCAGAAAGATTAAAATAATCTGTCAGTAGATGGTGGAGACACAGGCAAACTCATACTGTGTTGATAGGACTGTAAAACTGTACAATATCTATGGAAGAGAGTTTGGCAATCTCTGGTAAAAATATATGACCATTTTTCTTTTTTGTTTGGACCTAACGAGGGTCTGATTGAATAAGATATGGCATATTCAAGTCATAGAATATTATGTATTTTTTTAAACAAAATGAGGAATGTCTCTATATACTACTTTAGATCAAGCTCTAAAATATATTTTTTATGAGAAATAGCAAGATGAAGAAACTTGTGTATATTACAATCTAGCAAGGGAATATATATTCACACATATTTTTATATTAAATTCTTATATATATTCCTATATATTAAATATATATAGGAAATATTCCTATATATTAAATATATATAGAAATATTTTTTATAAAATATATAGGAATAAATCATAAATTGAAATTCGAAAAGTTAACCAAAGTAAGAGGGAGAAAATGGAGTGGAAGGGACATGGTTAGAAGCTAAATTTCTTGGCATATGTCTTATTTTGTAGATTTGCTTTTATCATTTTAAAACAGTGTAGCTATTTCCTATAATTAGAAAAGAAAATTAAAATTTAAAAAGCAGTCCTTAGAAGCCAGAAGTAAAATGAAACAAATGAACTTAACTGTGTATTAGGTTGACATCATCACTACTTAGTAATAATTCCAAGTCCTTTACAGCACAGTAATTTAGCTGTACTTACTTAGTGGAATATATATCCTAAGGATGGAATATTGCTCCCTCCCCAAATCTTAAATGTTTGATGGTGATGTTAGTTTGTTATTCTGAGACCATGTATGTATAGCATGTGATGGAGCAGATGAGCTAATTTGCTTTTTGACATTAAGAACTGGAATTTTCAGAGTGTGAAGAGATATAAGATGGATGAGATTATGTAGACAACTTTGTAGAGCTGATTTTGAATTTAAAATTTTAGTATAAATTTATGACATTTCCTATCTTAAAATATGTTTTTCTAGCTTCTTCCATTAAAAAAAGTTTAGAAGAAAATGTACAACTCTGCTACAATGAGAACCCCCAGGTGGCAATTTGTCCTAAAGAAATGAAGGCTTCTTAGAAAACGGCTGAGCCTAGGTCCAGGACAGTAAATGAATGACGGCCCTTGAGCATCTTGTTAGAACAAGGAAGTCATCCAAGATTACTAGGGCCATGGCACAAAGATTTAGGACCCAACTTAGAAAGACTGTCACAGACCAAAGAACGGACAATTTGAGAATCCATAAGCACAATAGTTTATGGATTAAAGCCCAACAAGTGACCAAGCCTAATCTAACTATTGATCTAAATATCCATATATGATAGATACGGAGTCAGAGGAACATATTCAACTACACTGCGTGTTAGAATCAGTAAAATCTAGGTAATGAGAAATCTCTAGCATTCACCATTCTGTCTTTTCAACAATAATAATACAACAGCAAGGAGAGAAAAAAAATTGAGGAAGAACCTATATGGAAGAGAGACATGAGCTATATGGATCATTTGTAATCATTGTATAGACCTTGAATTAAGACAATGCAAACAAATAGCTAATAAAATAAGGAAACCCAAGGAAATTAGAAAGATGATTGGACTTTTGATAATATTAGGAAACTACAGTTGTCAATTTTACCTCTGTTTAAATGACATCATTTATGGGCATATACAAAAAAAATTATATCTAATATGGAGTCATATATACATGTAATCTATATATAGGATGATATATGAAATATAGATATATAAAGATTTTTATATACTTTATAAATATATTTTATATATTTTATATATATAAAATGATGTCTGGGATTTGCTTAAAATAATTTGGGGTAGATTGAAATGAACGTGTGTAAAGAAAGCTAGGCATGAGTTGACCATGTTGAGGCTGGATGGTGGGTACACTGGGGCTCACACCACCTACTTCATATATGTTCTCAGATTTCCATGATAAAAAGGCAAGAATCTTGATAAAAATGATTGAAAAGAAAGATGATATCCATTACAAAGATTTTTGCTTCTCAAGGCAGTGTGCCCTTTTCTTCCCATCCTCATTTCACTGAATCTCCGAACAAGTTCATGACCTTGATTAATTTTTTGATGAGAGATATTTTCTGCTCAATTGCTTTAATGGTATTTATTCCCTTAACACAGAATTTCTTTGAAAGCCACTTTGCATAGAACATTGATATTATTCATGAACACTTTTGTATTCATAGTAGTTTTCTTTAACTGATTTATCTTCTTAATATGAGCATGTCTTGGCAAGATCTTAAAATCATTTGAATAAAACAGACACCTTTTAAATTACCATCCTGTGATATTTCTTTAAATTCACCCAAAGCAGAAACATAAACATTAGACATTCTAACATTCCGTGCTTCTTAATGTGTATTAGTGAGGGTAGGCTAGCTTTTATTGTGATAACATGCAGCTTGAACAATTCAGTGCCTTTAAAAAAGGTTTATCTTTTGCACATGCTACCTATTTCTTTGGGTCAGCTGGGCGCTTTGCTCATTGTAGCTGCTTAAGAGCTCAGGTTGATGGAGGCTCCACCTTGGCATGTGCTTCCACAACCCAGTGTTGAGAGAAAGAAATCATGGTGAACTGTAATATGGCTCTTAAGGATCTGCATGGAAGTGAGAGGAGTTACTTCTCACCTCTAATTGGCAAAGCAAATCATGTGGCCACACCTCAGTGCAGTGGGATGAGGTGGGTAAATCTCGTGCAGAAAAGGCATCTAATACTTATTGATATTAACAGAATCCATGCTGCATAAAAATATTTTTTAAATGTAGACAATTGCATTTAATACCCCTAGTTGGATGGGAGCAAAAGAATAATTACAATAACAGACAATGATTTTTTTTTATATTGCTTTTATAGCATAGCACGTCTTCAACTTTGAGTCAAATAGACTCTTTGCTTTCAAATCTACTTTAGGGTAACTTCCTTTTAATTTGCGAGGTGTGTTGAAAGTTTTAGGTCACATGACAGCTTAGACTAGTAAAGATAATGTAACTCATTTTATTTAAAGTGATCTTGTTTCCTTTATGAGTTCCCACAGTGGTCAGTGGGAAAAAGTAACATTTCAGTCCACAAATACAAATAATGAGATACTGATTTGATAGTCACCTCTGTAAATATGCTGTGTCTCTGATTTTTCAGTCTTTCATCCCTCTTCTGGCTCCTTTTCAAGATGCATCTAAAGCAAAACTGACCATAAAGCAGAGAGGAGACATTGGGGGCCTCTGGAACCTGGTGGCCTCTGGCTTCTGTGGAGTGTGAATCTGGGTGCTGGAGTCCTGCTGGCCCCCAGGACTGAAGTCTGTGTCATTGGTAATTCTGTGTCTAACCCTTACCTCACCTGCTCCAGGCCTCTTGCTGACTCATTCCTCTCTCTCTCTTTGCTCTTCTTACACTTCTTGAGACCAGAAAGGATCAGGCTTTTCTTGCATTTCCTCTAACTCATGTCTTCTTTTTATCTTAGAGGGTCAAGTTCATGGCCTTTACCTCTTGCATAGAAAGAAAAACTCTTAAAACTGAAGAAGAACACATAGAGCATGGGTCTTGTGGCTTTGCGGCAGGTAGGATAAGGGAGGAGAGAAAGAGATTAGAAAGCCTTTCCCCTCAGCAATGCCCTCAAGTCTCTTGTCCTGTTGTGAAATCATATGAACATCAGATGCGGGCTATTGCCTCATTCTTTCTCCTTAACCACTGTCATAAATCCTAATCTCTGCTCAGCCATGTGGTTGCTTTGTGCTGGCCAATGCACAAACTCATGGAGGGTAGAAAGGAAAACTCATAAACGATTTTCAAAATATTATTCCATTTATACTTATTTTCTTTGTTTTACATACATTCTTATAAAATACAAATTACTATCAGAAGGTAAATATATATGTGTATTTATAGATACCATAAACTCGAAGGAGCTAATATGTTTTTATTATTAGTTTTAACTCTGACATGCGTTTGATTTTACTTTCTGTATGTAGTAATAGATACATATGTGTATAAATATATATATACAATACACATATATATATATGTGTATATATATATATATATATATATATATATATAAATTATAAATCAGGTAACTCAACCAAGGAGCAGCGATCAGGATTGAAGACAAAATTAACCTGCACAAATTTGCATTCTTGATCCACTATTCAAAAGTAAAAGGTACTCATTTTCCTAAACACGGTTCTAAGCAGTAGGAATGAATGCACAAACATGACTTGATTATGTCAGTGCCCAATCATGGGATAAGTATAGGTTTGTTCAGAAGAGAGAATTTGAAAATGACTCAAGTAAAATGTTAGGTGACAAGCAGGATATGGATTGGGCAAAGCATAAGATGTTAATTGATGCAGTTGAAGCTTAGCACCACAGCCAAGGCAGATGTTAGAGGAAAAAACCGGAGCAGCAGCCAATAGCGCAGGTCCAGAACCAGAGATGAAAACTTAATTCATATCAAAACAAAGAGCTTTGGGTCTCCCACGCCCTTTCCAGAAACATTTGTGCATGATCTCTTATGGTAATTCAATTTTTCTAAAGCCCTCTGAAAGTTACATGGCAAAGAACCCAAAGCCAGAACTGGACCTTGCAGATTGAAAAGTATTACCTCCTCATCATATGGGACATTTCCCATGTCTTGGCGCAGTTTTCTCTGACAAGAGCTTAGTTTTATAATTTTTCATTTATCTCTCTTTCTAGAGCACCTTCTCTTTTATTATTCTGAATACAACGATCATTTTGTTAGTTTTTTCACTGATAAGGCACCTAAGCTTGGATTCTGTTGAGTTCAATTTTTGTGCACTCAAGTTGTGTAAATTGTAGAAGTGTTCATTGCCTGACACACACACTCACATACACACACATATGCAACTTGCTTCATTGGGTAGAACGGCTTCTTTTATTTATGTTTTAATATTAAGGTAGAATTGCTTCTATATAGGATTTATAAGTAACCTGACAGTAAATGAGATGCAGACTTTACCATAATCCTACATTTACAAATAGATCACGTTCCAAACAACTGTCAGTATTTTTTTTTTTAACTTTTTGAAGCAAGCATAGTTATAGACAATTACAGAGAGCGGATAGGTTCCTAAACAAACAACCAGAAGTTTGTTTATAGACTGCTAGACCTTTAAAGCTAAATGAGTCATCTCCCTTCATTAGTTAAAAAAAAAAAAAAAAGAAAAGAAAAGAAAAGAGAGCGAGAGAGAGAGAGAATGAAGCCTGTACAATACAAAGAGATGACCAAGTGGTCCAGGTGGGGCTGGAGTCTGGTCTTCCGACACCTTGTGTGGGAGGCTTTTACTGTGGTTGGCAACATGTTCTTAACTCATGCCATAGTTAAAAATTATCTTAAAATCCCAACAAAAATGGGTTTTTATCCTTAGCCAGAATTTGTCAGCATAGACTAGGTTATGCTGAGACCCCAAATTAATCCTGAAATTCTTGTGGCTGACACAACGAAAGTTTGTTTCTTGCTTTTGATACATGTCCAGTGAGTATTGGCAGGAACTCTGACTCTGCAGCCTCTGGAGAATCCAGGTGAATAGATGGTCTGCTGTCTTGCAGTTGCATTATTGGGCATGCATGGCCTTTTTGGTTCCTATGGCACTAGCATTTTATGGTGAAAATGGTAGAAGATGCTTGAGCTAAGACAAAATAATAAACGCATCAAAAAAATTCTTCTCGAGTGCCAGTGCTTGAATAAAAGGAGTTTGTGAGGAGGAAGTGCTCACACGTTCTGATGGTGAAGAGGCCCCTGAAGGAGATGTCTGAGTACCTTCCAGGAAGGATTTGAAAAGCTGGGCCCTGCTTCTTTTTCTGGATGGGGAATAACAGTAGTATCCGCGGCTTATCAGACTTTGTTAGGATTGTGTTTTGACTCATAAGGAGAAGGGAGACACCGAATGCACATGTTCACATGTAATATATCTTAATTTAACAGCTCCATTTGGCACATGAGATAGCTGTTATCATTTCAACTATATGGACAATGCAAGGGGAGAGCTCAAAGGAATTTGAGCTAAGAACGTTGGTTGAACAGTTGTTCAGCTGTGAGAACAGAGCTCGGGGCAAGACAAAGTGTGTCCCTTCATGTGTGTCCATGGACTCAAGGCTAGAAAGGGGCAGGATGAGGACTGGAATCCAAATTTCCTACTTTTTGGTCAACAGCTCCAAATTCCACAATATGTCTTTTCAGCTAGAGGGCAAGTGTCATGTGTGATGAATGAGCCTAACAGTGAAATCTTTCACCCTGGAGTGTAGGTAAAAAATAATATACGTTAATCTTACTTCTGGGGCTTTTAGTCTGGCTGAGCTGAGACAAAGATACCATCTATATAAACATCCCCCCCCTCCTCCCATCCCACATCTCCTCCTTCCCCAAACCATATCTACTTGAATCTATTGAGACATCCATGGGAACTGCAGTAATTGATGAAGCAGGGAGGGGTTTTAGCTGAGAGGGGTGGGATATGGATGGGATATTGTAGCAGCTATTCTCCTTGGATTTCTGCAGATTTTGTTGACACACAATAACAGTGGATGTTGGAAATGAATTTTCACGACAAATGTGGTATTATTCTGGGCATTAAGTAAAGGCTGGGAGTTCACAGAAGTATCCAAGGGACATCTTGTAAGACTCACCAGCGGTTCCATCGGATTGGGAAGGGACTACTTCCCATAGCTTTGTACGAGACCCTGTAGAAGAAAGAGAAGATGATGCTGCCTGCCTGGGTTGGAAACACCATGAGGCATCCAGGCTCTTATGAAGAAATAAATGGAGACAGACTATCTCAGTTGATAAAAACTGATCACAAGGTCTTATTACTGTGTACGTAGAGGCTACAAAGCCAATGGACATTAGAATTACATGCTCTTAATAACATGCAGATTATGTTGTAAAAAAAGCTCAGCCAAATAAACCCATTTTAATACTTAAAATGGATGTGATTGCTCTCTTTAAGATAAAAATATTTCCTGTGCTATAGAATGAAAAGCTTGGGATAGTTTTAGACACTGTTTTGCTTTCAAAAAAAGTAGAGGAAACAATTTCAAGGCAATTTCTGAAACAACACTGCAGAAGGTTGTGCTTGTAAGCTAGGAGAAGCTCATGTGAATCAACCTCTGCTTGTTTGGGGAAATCAGAAGTGTATTAAAAGCACATTCCACACTGTTCTGGTCCCAGCTTCATTCTTCAGTGCTTGATAGTTTTAACAGGATGACAGGTTTCCTTTTGTACTTTGTCTGGGCCATTAAATGTGGCCGTGGCATTGCACACTGTTTCATAGCATGGAAATGAAATGTTCGGTGAGATTGATGCGTCCTCTCTTCCTGGTCGCGGATGAGTGGCTGGCACATTCCCTCACTGCCACGGGCATTCAGATACTGCTTGTCTTCGACTGGAAAAAGAGACAGCAAGCAGGCTGCATTTCCCCATTTACACAAACTGTTACTTCCTTAATTTACATGTAGAAGTTAAAGACGTTACAGCAAACATCTACAGCAGAAACTTTAAAAATGATTGTCCAAGGCTATTACCCCATAACTCAATCCGAATCATTTATTTTCTTGTTTCTAGTTTTGCTACCAGAAATGATAGAAAATTTCCAAGTGGACTTGCCATTTTTTTCCCCCAAACAACTTCAAAATATTTTAACTCCCTGCCTCACTTTTCCCCTGACTCTTGTGGAGAGAGTATCTTTAGATCTTTAAAATGCCCATCTGCTTTCTCCTTTAAGCTTGCATACCAGTTAAGAGACTGCAGACTTCTGTCAGCCAGTTGATGAGACGGTGACCTACCCCAAGTGATATTGTAGAAAGGATGATGGGAGGTCAGATTATTCCATGTGTGCTGTGGTGGATGATTGCAACACAATTCAGTTTTGGAAAGTATCTCTATTTTCTTATGTTTCTTTCTTTGCTTTTTTTTTTTTCACATGATAAAAGTAATACATGTTCTTTGGTGAAGATCTGAAAAATTGACAAAAAATTCAAAAGGAAATTAAATCAGCAGCAATTCTGCCAATCTTACTGGCATTTGGGTGTATTTCCTTTTAGTTATTTTTCTCTAGAGCTGTATATAGGTATTTTTCTCTAAGTCCCTCCCTTCCTGCCTTCCTGCCTTCCTTCCTTCCTTCCTTCCTTCCTTTTTTTCTTTCTCTCTCTCTCTCTTTCAATTTTTAAAAAAGATTATTCATGTATTTATTCATGAGAGACACAGAGAGAGGCAGAGACAGAGGCAGATGGAGAAGCAGGCTCCCTGCGGGGAGCCCGATGTGGGACTTGATCACATCCTGAGCCGAAGGCAGATGCTCAACCCCTGAGCCCCCCAGGTGCCCCCCTCTCTTTCAGTTTTGAGTCATTCTCTTCCTCCTACGGCACAAAACAATGGTGATGTTTAAAGAAGAGAAGACGTGACTGTGATTCCGAAGACCTCAGTGTTCATTCTCCCTTTCCTGCTGTTGCTGTACACAGCAGTGCCATGAGCCAAGGTCTCTGCGCTCCCCAGACCTGTAAACCCAGGGCAGAGCATGGTGCCTGGCAACAGAAGTTTGCTGCACAAATGCAGTATTACCTCTCCCGGAGCATATGATTCCCAAGGAAATGTGCTGTTTTTCATTTAATTTTATTGATACTCCTCTCAGGGAGAGAATATGATTATGTCATTTAATAGCTATGGAGACTCTGAGGCAGAATCTTAACCACTTGTCTCCCCAGGGGCAGAGCAAAGATTGTTTGTGGGATCCTCTCTTTTTCCTTGCCATGAGCATGCTTGGCTCTCTGCTACTAGTATGATGGTCCCTTGCGGAGTGTGTACTCTACCCGCCAACTGCAGGAGGCATTTTGCTCAGTGTCTGATTTCATCTTCAGAATTGCCTATGAAGTGAATATCATTGTCTCTGTGCTGTAGATGAGAAAACTGAGGCTCACAGAGATTAAACTGTGAACTCAGAGTCCCTTGATTAGAAACTGTCCTGAGTGGATCCCTTCTACCCATGCTTTTCTCATTTTTGCTCTCCTCATCCAGTCACAGATCTGGAGTATAGTTTTACTACCGAAAAGTATGAAGATAACAGTGCCTGGACCTAATGGGTTTGGTCTACCCGATCAGTACCAGGAGAGTGCTAGAGCAGAATGTGGTCCTAGTAATTGTTTACTGAAGGAATGAACAGAAAGTATATGTGAGCTTTCTTTGTGTACCACAAAGAAGGAGGCCCATGTGTGCCTTACTATATGTAATGTAAAGTATAATATAAAGAACTATACTTTAAGACAACTTTAAGACAAGAGGAAAAAGGAAATGAAATATAGGACTGTATTACCCCAACATCACCCTTTCCACATAATCCTTATGGATCAGGGGTGGGGAGCAGAGAAAAAGTGAGTAGTGCTTGCTAAGGGTGTTTTCTCATGTAATAGAGGTTAATATTGTTATTGAAGAGTTGTAACAAAGTAAAAAATAAAGAAAGAATCTAATAAACATCACCGTGTCAGCAGAAAAAAACAAAATCCATTAAGGGGAAATGGTCTGACTCTGAAAATCAATAAAGAGAAAATGGACCAAATCTCATAACCATAGACACAGCCTAATGTATTTATTGACTTTGTATTTATTCTCTTCTTATTTTCCAATTACATTATTCTAGAATATCAAAACACTGGTCTAGATTTCCTCACTTTCCCCCAATCTATCCCAGCAAAACACTTCCCTAACCCAGTGTTTGCTCATGTTCCCCTCAACCGGTACCTCCACAGGTGTTGGTATTAGAGCCTTTGCACCAAAAGGTTTTCTCCGATTTCTCCTTTCCCCACCACCAAGGACTTCCAAAAATTATCTGACTCAATTCAAATCTTTCTTTTGCTTATGTCTCTGTGAATTGCATCGATAGAAGGTAACTTCTGGAATGTAATTTCATTTCATTTAACTGGTGCCATTTTAAGAAGTACATTTTAAGTTTCGGTGGCTGATGTCTGAGCCATAGGGAACTTCCATCATCTCTCCTATGCAGCTGACAGTGTAGATGATAAATCACAGTATCACTCCAGGGTGGCCATGAGACAGGAACTAAGAAAGTACGAGAACCAGCTTACTGCTTGCTCCTTCTCCTGTGATATCCCTGAATTGAAGATGAAGGAGGATGGAGGAAGCTCCAGGCATGATGGTGGCTGCCGAGCAGAGAATGGCTTCAAGAATCAAAGACTTGAGGCCAACATAGCCTAATCCTTACACCTAGAACATCCACAGAAGCCTGGTCAGAGAGAAGCCTAGTCACTGGTTTATTTTCTTTCAGATTTGTGCATTTGAGGACTAATAATCTTTCCCACAAATTCTCTCCTTCTTTTGCTGTAGGAAGAAAGAATATAACATCCGGATAGCCAAGAACTGATTTTTTATTTCTTTTGCTTTCCCTAAGGAATGAAGATATGAATTCTACTAGAACTTTGTGAAATGGTTTTCTTTTTAGCTTGACCTTTAACCTACAAGTGACATAATTAGGCTCATTATATATTTTAATAAAAACTATTTTTGTTGATTAATATAGGCTTTATTTTAAAGGCATTAAGATGATTGTTAGCTTAACGTTATATAGTTCTGTACTTTATATATATGTTGTCTTCAATATAAATCTTAAAAATTTCACATGTAAGCATTCCTTCCCTGTTAAAGGGGAGAAAATACCAGGCCCATCCTCCTGATCTGTGGACATACAAACATATTTTTGGCTGATTTTAGATATATGCTTTTGAATTCTCATATGAGTGGGTGCATATAAAGTCTAGAAAATAAATTTGCTTTTCCAATTATTTTATCCTATAAAATCGAAGGACAATTCACTGCCATTGTTGCTAATTTTCTTGATAGGTTTTATAATTCTAGAGAAAATGTTTATAGAGATTTTTCTTCAATGTTACTTTTTTCAAGGCAATTGTTGCCACTTGCAATTTTTCCAGAACTTCATTACTAGGTATCTGTTCAGATGGTTGCTACCACAGAAGGACCATTCATAAAGGGTATTAACTTGTCTCATATCTAATCTAAGATCCCTCTGAGGCAGCCCAGACAGAAGCAGATTGAACACTCAGAGGCAATTGTTGGTTTTCACTGATTTGGTTGAAATCATGAGTGAATGGTCGCTTGTTAGTATAGAAAACTTTCCTTATTGTTATGATCCTTGCTCAGTTTAGTCACTGCTGTTGCTTCATAGGGAGGATCCCATGCCTTTTCTTGCCCTTTCCAACTATTTCCAATTATGTATGTAAGAAAAAATTCTAGTTGTTAAAGATATATTAAGCGCTATTAACGTTGCATAATATTGGATTGTGGTTTATTAATTTATTTTAGCTTATTAATTTATTTTTCTGACCTCCAAGATACTGATGAGTCCTACCACCCCCTAACTGGGAGTTTTTAAATGTCCTGACAAATTTGGTTTAGGGGAAAGAGCTGCTTATATATGAGTTTGAATTTTGATGCTATCCCTAGCTCTGTGAATCTGAGCAAATCATTGAATCTATGTAAGTCTTTGTTTCTTATCTGTAAAATAGGAATAACAATGTCTGCCTCAGGTCTTTGTAAAGTACCTGACAGTATCTTTGTGCAACCATCCAATGTATATTAATTCCCTTCCTACTCTAAAACATCCTCTATGAGGTCTAGTAGAAGCCCCATCCTTCACTTGAGTGGTCTAACAGTGGCTTTTGACAGAAATTCCTCATTTCTTTGACTGTATTCACCGTCAGGCCGGGAGGCCCCTCCATGAATCAAGTCCAAGACCATGGCATCATATAATTCCCATAAGTATGTAAACTTTGCAGCCATTTGTTTGGCTAACATTCTGTTGCTCTTTCTCACTGCTTGACCTTTGATGAATCACTGAGTTTTTCTGCTCCTCTGTTGCCTCATCTGGAAATGAGTTTATTAACAGAACTGACCCTGTGGGTTATGAGGGAAATGAATGAGTTAAGGCATGGAAAATGTCTACAACAGTGCCTCCTACATTGTTAGTTCAATACATGTCACTTGCTATTATCAATCTAATTAGTTTATGTTCAAATCCCTGGTCACTGCAGTTAAGACATGGACAATTTTTATTGTATGCATGTATGTTTTCAGATCATGCAACTTATTTTCAAACAAATTATCTCATGTAAGCCTCCCCCAGACTCTAAAATAATTATTACCATCCCCCTTTTACAGATGCAGAAACAGATGCCCAGGAAGTTTAAGTAGTGTGGTCTTCTCAACAACTAATGAAAAGCGAATGATAGAAATGCAGGTTGGTATAAATTTTTCTGATTCCTAATCCCATATGCTGTCTCTGCCACAAATGCAACAAAAATTCAATTGGCTTTTTAGTATGGCAGATTGTGTATCACTATATCAGTGCTGACAGGTTTTTGTGTACTTTACAAAGCAAGATAGTCAAATTCAAGGAATTGAGTGCCATTGTCCATGGTGTTAAATACTTTTGAGATCACAATAGGGAGCAATCGCTTCCATATAAGATACTTAGCCACAGGACCTAATTTTGGATAGGGTATCAATAGTAGGTTAGATCCTTAGAGAAGTCAAAAATTTAATAGACTGGACACAGAAAAGACCAACTCTAAAGAAAAATTGCTAAGTTGGTTTACACTGAAATTAAGAACTTGTGCTTATTAAAACTATAACTAAGAGTGTGAAAAGACAAGCCATGGAAGATGAGAAGATATTTGTAATACATGTACCTGATAAGATTCATTTATATCTTTATTTCTTACTATAAAAACCAGTAAGAAAAAGGCAGAGAACCCAACAGAAAAGTGAACAAAAGACTCAAACAGGTATTTAACTAAAAAAGGATTTCCAAAATACCAATGAGCATAGGAAGAGAACTCCAACTTTATTAGTCATCGGGGAAATGTAAACTATTGTTCACTTCCAATGAGCACCAACCATACAGCTATACCACTGATGGGGGTGTAAGTAGATAAAACAAGTTTGGGAAACTGTATGCTAAGTCTACAAAAGATGAACATAGCATATCTTTTGTCTAACAATTTCACTTTTAGATAGATACCTATAGTTTAGATAAATCTGTATATTTTTGAACCAAAAAACATGTATAAGAATGTCCAGAGCAGCACCATATATAATAACCTCAGACCGAAACATCCTAAATGCCCATCAGTGGAATGGATAAATTAATGGTGCTATATTCCTACAATGGAATGATATATGGTAAGGAGAATAAATGAATTCATAGAGCAAAATTATTATTATTATTTTTTAAAGATTTATTTATTCATGATAGACATAGAGAGAGAGAGAGGCAGAGACACAGGCAGAGGGAGAAGCAGGCTCCATGCCAGGAGCCCGATGCGGGACTCGATCCTGGGACTCCAGGATCATGCCCTGGGTCAAAGGCAGGCGCTCAACTACTGAGCCACCCAGGGATTCCCCAAAATTATTTTTATGTATAGAATGTTACGTTTAAGGAACCAGACATATGATAATATACATGAGAAAATCATAAAGTTTGATGCAGGAAAAATTTATCTTTGATGATAGAAGAGAGGCCATGGCTACCTCTCTGGGGAGTAATGATTACAGGGGACTTTGCAAGATGCTAGCACTGTTGCCTTCCTCATCTGCAGGGGATACATTTCATGTTTGAAATGAAATGATGATGATGTTTGAAACCACAGATAGTACCAAACCCTATATAATACTATGTTTTTTGTATACATATACACCTATGTTAAGTTTAGTATATAAATTAGGGACAGTAAGATATTGACACTAATAACTAATAATAAAATATAACAAATATAACAACATATTGTAATGAAAGTTATGTGAATACGGTCTCTGTCTCGCTCTCGAAATATCTCATGGTACTGTATTCACTCTGCTTCTTGTGATGATATGAAATGATAAAATGCCCACACGATGTGATGCAGTGAGGTGAATGACGTGGGCATTGTGACATAATATTAGGCTGCTATTGACTTTCTGACAATACATCAGAAGGATCACCTACTTCCAGACCATGGCTGACCCCAGTAACTGAAACTGTGGAAGGCAAAACCATGGATACGGGGGAACAACTATAAAGTACTCTCTTCATGTGATGTTGGTTACAAGAGTGGGTTTACTTTTTGAAAATTCATCAAGTTATTCACTCTAGAGCGTGTGCACTCTGTTGTACATTACTCCTCAGTATAAAATTAAGGTATGAATTTGGTCTCATCAGAAAGTGTCTGGTCTTTTTCCTAAATAACACACAAATTCTATCTACCCCACATAGAGGAATGCTGAATCATATTTTGTTTTAGAAGGAAAGGGAGCTTAAGACCCTTGGCGGTAAAGGTTCCTGTGGAACAGAAAGGGTAGCGACCATTTTGGATAGGGGCCTACAGCAGCTCTGGATTTAGGGAAACACACTGATTTTTCATTCCCCAAAGCCAAGCGAAAGGATGAGGAGAGTAGACTCTGGCAGCCAGAGCTTGACATTTAACAACTGTCATGCAGCTTCCACCAGGAATGGTCTGGCCGGATTCATGCCATTCTCCAAACATTTGGCAGCTGTCTTTGCATTCTTCTTTTCATATCTGATCGTCTGAGAGACACTGGCCATGCCAGGTTCCGCAGATCTCTTTCCAGACTAAGTACCTCAGAGCTCAGCATACTTTGTGCAGTTTTATAACTAGTTCAAGTGAGAAGCCCTCACTTGTGAAGGAAATTCAGTGTGAGCCGTTGGGGAAGGCACCATGATGACAGAAGACATTTGTGTCTCAGCTCTTTTCGGTCGTCTTTCATCTGCTTTGTCCCCTTGCATATATATCTTTTTAAAGATTTTATTTATTTATCCATGTGAGACAGAGAAAGAGAGAGGCAGGCTCCCCGCGGGGAGCCTGATGCAGGACTCCATCCCAGGACCCCAGGATCATCATCTGAGCCAAAGGCAGACACTCAACCACTAAGCCACCCAGGTGTCCCATCACCTTGCAATATTTAAACTAATTCAAAACGTCATTCTGCTAAAATAATAATTTTTATCGTGCCAAGGTCATGGAGTGGGAGATTTTTGAACACCTGAAACCCTACTAGCCTCTTCTTTTCTGTGACAGGGACAGCTCTGTACAGGCCACAGTCACCATCATCCACTGCCCCCTGATCCAGTAAAGGACCAGGTAATGCATATGGAAGCAAGTGGCACACTTAGTATATGGATCAATTTTAACACCTCTTTTCTCTCTATGATAAAACCATTTTCAGTAATGATCTTGAAATGATACAAATAATAATATGGGCCAGAAAAGAAATAGAGACAATAAACGTAGTATTTTATTGCATTTCCCAGTCATGTTGATAAAAACAATAATATTAAATAAAATATAATAAAACCAGAAGATCTGCTAAAGGTCCAGTTTAGGTAGCCATCACAAGGATCACGCTTTATTTTCTTGATTCGTTTTTTTAGCAATTAATCTAAATTTCAGATTTAAACATATTATTCAAATATAGTAAAATTTTTCATGCATAAACTAAAATTTGCACTCATCAAATAAAAAATGTTACACCTTTCAGTTTTCAATTTTAAATATAAATACAAACTCCACTGGTCACTTAGGATGACAGGAATGAACTAACTCAAGGTCTGTTTCTTTGTTTTCATAATCACTGTTTTATCATTGTTTTGATTATGTTATTTAAATGGGGGAATATATTGTCTGTAAGGGTTAGAGAAGTTAACTGCACCTGAAGTCATCTGGAACCTTCCTATTGAGAATTATTCTTCAAGGGGAACCTGGGTAGCTCAGTCAATTAAGAGTCTGCCTTTGGCTCAGGTCCTGATCTCAGGGTCCTGGGATCAAGCCCCACATACGTCAGGCTTCCTGCTCAGAGCAGTCTGCTTCACCCTTTCCTTCTCCCTCTGCCCCTCCCTCCTGTTCTCTCTCTCAAATAAATAAATAAAAATTTTAAAACATAAAAGAATGCATTCTTCAAATGAATGTGTATAGTTGAATCTACCTGTGTTGGGGGCTGACTGTATAGTCAGGAGTTTTCTGAGTTAACTTATGGAATGCGAATATTTATTAAAGGATAAGTAATAAAAGCATACCAACTTGAAACATACCATATAGAGCAAGATGGAATCACTTATGTCAAGCAGGGATTCATGTCAAGCATGTGAGTAGCCAAGGATGTTGCAGCTAAGACCAGATATTGCCAAACCAGCACAAGCTGAGGACACCCAGAACTGATAACCAGCAGAATCAGAGGAGATATGCAAAGATCCAAGACTGGTGAAACTCCTTTAAAAAGGCAGGATTTTTTGCAGCAAACTGTCAGACTCGTCTGACGCTGACCCTTTCATGTCTTAGCTCATCAAGAAGACAACTGCCACCTAAGGCTCTGCCCAGTTGATTTCTGAACATAACAGAGATTCTCTGCTGCTTGAACAGAAGCAGCACGTGCCGAGACCAGAACCAGGCCTCATCTCAACTGTGTGCTCACCAACTGACTTCACATTTTGTTCACTAACTTCTTACTCCTTGTTGCATCTTGTTTGTTGTGTGACTTCATATTCTGCTCTGCTTTGTGTGACGTGTATGAAGCCAAGTGAACATGTGGTAAACGTCATCGACTTTGGAATTCTGGACCTGCTTGACAATTATGTTAACCTTGGTTTATGACTGAATAAAGGTGACATTGCATAAAGACACAACTCGTGTGCACACCTTCATAGTGTGCTCGTGACACCTACATATCTCTTATTAAAATTCATCAGCTCAATACCAAAACTGAAACCACCCAATTTCAAAAATGGGTGAAGACATACACGTTTCTCCACAGAAGGTACACAAATGGCCAATAAACACATGAAAAGATGCTCAATATCACTAATCACTATGGAAATGCAAATCAAAACCACAACAAGATATTACCCCATACCCATCAATATGTCTACTATCCAAAAAACCCCACAGAAAATAATAAGTATTGATGAGGATGTGGAGAAATTAGAACTATGCATTGCTGATATGAATAAAAAGGTATGTGGCTGCAATGGAAAATAATATGGTAGTTCCTCAAAAAATTAAAAGTAAATTTACCATATTATTTGGCAATTCCACTACTAGATATATTCCTCAAAGAATTAAAAAGCTTGTTCTTGAAGAGACAACTGTACACTCACGTTCACAGCAGTATTATTTACAAGAGTCAAAAATGGTAACAACTCAAGTGTCTCATCCACAGATAAATGAATAAGCAAAATGCAGGATACATATACAATGGAATAGTATTTAGCCTTAAAAAGGGAGGAAATTCTGACACATGCTACAATGTGGATGAACCTGGAGGACATTATGCTAATTGAAATAAGCCAGTCATAAAAGGACAAATACTGTATGATTCCATTTATATGAAGTACTCAAAGAGTCAAACTCACAGAAATAGAAAGTGGAATGGTGGTTGCCATGGGCTGGAGGGAGAGGGTGGTTGGGGAGTTAGTGTTTAATGAGTACAGAGTTTCAGTTTTGTAAGCTAAGAGACTTCTAGAGATGGACAGTTGTGATGGTTGTACACCATGAATGTACCTAATAGCCCACCGAACTGTGAACTTAAAAGAAAAGTTGAGATGGTAAATATTATATGTATTTTATCACAATAAAAACTCAAAAAAGTGTAACAGTGATTTAGAATCTGGACCAAAGATTATGTTTTGTAAGAAGTAGTTCATCACTGACATTGTTCAGAATGATTTCTGTGCTGTGACAATAGAGAGACAATGACTTTCAACTGATTGGCCTTTACACTCTATAAAGGCTTTTTGGATAGATGTCCTGAAGCCCCAGGCCCTAAGTCTCCAGCTCTTTCCTCAGCATTACCTCCAGGGCATTTCTGTCCCAGGAGGGAAGTATCTCTTGTGATCACTGCAGAGACTCTGGTCCTGGTGAGTCTTCAGAGTAGAGTGGCTACAAACAAAGCAACCTTTCTCTGCCCACTTTAGTTCCTCTACTGCAACACAATCTCCTTGTATTTTCATGCTAACAAGGATGGTGATGCTCTGCTTTGGTTTTTACAAAGTGTCCCTCCACGGGGTAGGAGCTGGGAGAGGATGTGGACAGCAAGTAGGCCATGACTGGGTTTGAGGCTTTCACTCATGGTGAGGGCAAGTGGGAAGTCATTTCAAGTCATTTCATTATTAAAATGTAAATCAGTATGAAAATCCTCAGAGGGTTTACCATGTGAGGTGACATGTTGGACGGAGGGGGATTGATTTTGCCTTTCACCCACAGGAGGCTGCTCATGGTCTGCCAGACATTTTCACTCTCTTTGGATATTAGAGGTAGCAGAATACACCATCCCAACATATGTCGCTCTGACATAAGGATTATTTTGACCCGAGAACAATTGAGAATAACTGGATAAAAGAAAAGCTCTCTGCCCTTGTCCTATTTGTCTAAATTAGGTCATAAATTTTCAAAGATGTCTCCCCTCCCCTCTCTACCATGAAGAATAGAAGTTGATCACTAGAGACCACTCTAGACCCCTATCATCCCAGAGATGGTACCAAAGGAATCTATGTAACATTCCTTGCTTCAACTGGCCCTTATCTGTCTTTTCACATATATTTGCCTTCCCATAATTTGCCAGCCCTAGAAGCTGAGTCCTTTGCTTTTGTCACTTGTCCATTTTTTTTCTGTGACAATTTATAGTTATTTTGTTAATGTGCTATATAAAGCCATGTTTTAACTACTCCTTTGAGTCATCCATCACTGAGTGCTCCCATGTGTATGCACAATGCACATCAATCAACTTCTGTTTGTTGCTCTCTTGTTAATCTTCCTTGCCTGAGTCTAATTGGCAGGGCTTCAGATGGAGAACCAAAAATGGGTAGAAAAAGATTTCTTTTCCCTCCGCTACAGACATGGCCAATGAATGAAGATAATCTGGGCTTTTCTGTGCAAGTACAGGTGAAGGAGGGTACTGTTGCCCACAAATATGCTCTCCAAACATCTTATATAAACAATCTGGCCAATCTTCCCCTACAGCACACTCTAAAGGTATGAAATAGGAAGGACTAGTATGCTCTTCCCTCAAAGAGTCTTCAAATTGCACTAGTTTTGTGGGCCCCTTGGTCTGATTTTATCCTGATTCTGCTATGCTTTGCCAGTGACCCAACCATATTCTCTCTCTCATGTCTATCCTTACCTTAAGTTCCATCAGGACCTTAGTTTTTTGAGAAAATCATTCTGATGTGTCATCAGCACCTTGCCACAGGCCTGCACAGGTGAACACTCCATTCTGTTTGACCAAGACTGGGATATCCTAGATTCAAGAGCATAAACTGGACTCCTCCCTTCTCTCCTCTCTTTGGGATTAAACCCACGTTGATGAGGAAGTCAACACATTTACCACAACGAGTACTAACCACAACGTGGTATTTACCACAACGAGTCTTATGTCAGTTGCCAGCTCTTCTTTCCCAAGGATCTCTAGACTTGTTGAGCAAGTCTTACAATTTGCTTTGGGTCTCTTCCTCTTTATCTTTCTACACCCCTCCTCGTCATCTTCCAGTTTCTGGGTTCCTCCTATCATGGGTTTATCTAGTAATATTGCCTATTCTGCTTCAGGGCCCTACTGATTCCCAAGAACTCCTGGTCTTTGATTAGGTACTTGCTTGTAGTCCAATTTTAAGTACTGAGTTTGCATAGTTAAATTTTTTATAAAAGTCACATTTCCCTCCAACAGGCTCTGCACAAGGCTAGCTGTCCTATACTAGTTTATGGAAATCTCAAAGTTTTAGTGCTGTCTCTTGCTTCTATGTGAATTCTCTGTTATTTGGCACATTGGATTCTCTTTGTCTGATCAGCTTTCTCTGTGAGCTTTGGGGACCTTTCAAAGATACTTTGGCAGGAAGAGCTACTCATCGCTGGAGCTGTGTTGTGGGCCGGCCCATGATGCTTTTTGTATAAATGTGTTAGTCTCCCAACAGTGGAAGCTTGTGAGCATTGATGCAGGCACTTCCAGGCCAAAGTTGTACAAACTGTTCTTTCATATCCATTATCTCATTGTGTCCCAAATGATTTTGTATAAAACTTTGGTTCTAAGAGATGTTCCAAAAGTAAACACGGCCTTGAAATGAAAGAAAATCTAGGAGACCTACAAACCAAATTCTTATCTGCAAGATTTGCAACATCCATTGACATATTGAAAGTTCTGATTAACATTAAAGTAATAAGCTTTCTTGATTTTGTTTAGTTCAACATCTCCCAAACTTAGTTGATCACAGGCCATTTTTTTTCATGTAACATGTAATACTTTTCTATAGAAATTAGGTTATACAGGACATACTTTGAGAAACATTATCTTATTGCTAAATTTGTTTGACAGGTTAACAAGTAGCTTCTAAGTGGTACAGGAGAGGTCAGCCCACAGCTATGTGCTCTTAGGATCTCTGCTTGCTTTCATGGGACAAGCACATAACCTATGGGATTTAATAAAGACTAATGAAAAGGAGAAAGAAAATTAAGAGACACATATATCATCTCCCTTTCCTGTGATAATCTAAACCAAAATAATCCCATTGATTATGGTAACATTTATTTTCCGCCCATGCTACCTGTCAGCAGCTTCAGGTTACCTGTCATGTTTTTATTCAAATTTCTTCTGATTCTGGGACCCAGGCAAACCATTCCTCTGGCAAAGGGAAAATAACAAAAGGATAGTGTAATTGCCTAAGATCTGTTGCTTGCTTAATTATACATCACTTTAGGTCATATTCCATTGGCCAAAGTATATCACATGGCTGCATCCATTTCTGGGATTGATTTTGTATTTGTCCACTTTGTAAAGAGCTGCAATAACAAGCAACCCCCAAATCTCACTCATGTTTCACATGAGTTATCATGAATTAACTACTGGTGTGCCTGCTGTCCATGTGTCTTCTCATTTAGTGATAAATGCTAATGGACAAACCATTCTCATGGCATTCTCCCGGCAGACCTACCATTCTCAGGGCAGAGAAAAAAGTACAAGATGATTGGGAGAAACACTTAATGCTACTTGACCAAAGTCCATGATATGGACTAATCTAACAGCAGTGGGAAGAGGATGGTTTTGCCTTCCACACCGAGGAGACATTACCAGTTATGTGACAACAAGTAAAGATGCATAATACATTTATAGGCAATAGAGACAGTAAACAATTGGGGACAGTAATTAATTGGGAATGATTTTAGTTGAAAGTAGCAGAATATCCAACTAATAGTGCTTTAAACTGATGAGAATGTATTTTTCTCATATAAAAGGAAGTCTAAAAGCAAATAGTTGTTAGTGTTAGATTTAGCTTCTCGACAACGCTATCAAGACTCACTTTCTTTTTTTTTAACAATTTTTAAAAAATTTTTATTTATTTATGATAGTCACACAGAGAGAGAGAGAGGCAGAGACATAGGCAGAGGGAGAAGCAGACTCCATGCACCGGGAGCCCGACGTGGGATTTGATCCCGGGTCTCCAGGATCGTGCCCTGGGCCAAAGGCAGGCACCAAACCGCTGCGCCACCCAGGGATCCCCAAGACTCATTTTCTTTTTTTTTTCCTTTTATATTAGACCACCCTTCTTGTGTTAGTCATTCACATTTATACACATTACCTCTTAATCACAAGCAGGCTGCATGGTGCCAAGTATCATATGCATATTGGAGAGCAAAAGAAAAAAAATAATAAATGATTCTAATCCAATCTATTTCTTTTGTCAAGAATTCAACCACTTTTGTAGAAGACACTTGCTTTCCTGACGCCAAAGACATTTGTTTTCACATCATTGTGCAGGACTTGGCTCCCCTAACTTGCAAGGGAGTCTAGAAAGTAAATATTTAATGTTTGTAGACTGTAGCAAAGACAGGTGATGGAGAATGGGGCTTGAATATCAGTTGAGTTAGCCAGTCAATACTGCCTTCCACAGAATATTATTAGATAGGATGGATGTTTGAATCTGAACTTTTGTCATTGTTTACACCTGGGAACAAAAAGCAAATTTACATCCTTTGTTAGTGTAGTTGATTAGCTTTTCATTTGTTAGGCACATAATTTCTTAAAACTACTGTTAAATCTCTCAAACAATCCAGCCTTATAGAATTTATATAGGCATATTTTGTTATTAAGGAGGTTACTGTTGTTTACCTAATATCTTACATGTGCAAGTCACATCTTCCCTAGGAGAGGAAAATGAAGCACAGTAATGAAATCACATGGAAGGATAGATTTTAGGTAAATAAAAACATTTGTTATTTTCATTTGACTTGCTTTTATTTGTAAATGATTCATAATTCTTTCAAGCGGGCTCTTTTATGTTACTAAAATAGAAATAATTGTTTTGCCTAATATGTTACATAGAAGTCAGGACTCATTTTCAACAGCAGAGACAACACATTCTTGTTTTGAAATGAGTGTGTTATCAATGTGTCCCTGGTGTTAAAATCATGAACGGCTAAAAACAACCTGATTCCCTTGCGATAGTAGAGCATTTTAGAAAAGCCTAATGAAGAGGAGATATTTCTGTAAAAACAACTTGGTCTCTGTTTTCTCCACATCCAGAATAACTATGAGTTATGGAAGACATAGAAGGAAAAGACACTCCCTCCACCTACTCCTAGTACCGCTTCCTTGTTCTAGAAGTTACTCAGGCCACCGTCTGTGACTGATATTAAGACCAAAAGGGTCTTTACTGTATTCAGAGGAAGGATCCATGGGGCATCTGGAAGGAAGTCAGAAGAGTGAATTCATTTGCTGGGGCTGCTATAAAAAGGACCAAAGACTGGGCGGCTTAAATAACAGGAATTTATTTTCTTACAGTTCTGGAGACTAGAATTCTGAAATCCAGATGGTGGCAGGGTTGGTTTCTTGTGAGACCTCTCTCCTTGGCTTGGATGTATCTGCCTTCTTGCTGTGTCTTTACATGCTGTCCCCTCTGTGTGTGACTGTGTCCTAATCTTTTCTTCTTATAGGGATATTGATCACATTAGATTAGGACCCAGCCTAATACCTTCATTTACCTTAATTACCTCTTTAAAAGTTCTACCTTGGTGGGAGGCAGGGGAGTGGCAGGAGGATAAAAATAAAAGCTCTATCTCTAAATACAATCACATTCTGGAAACTGGGGATTAGGGTTTCAACATATGACATACTTCAGCCCACAAGAGAAAGTTATATGAGTATATTTTAGGAAGTGTTCATTTCTCTATACACTGATAATCCTATGTCCAAAATTGTACTTACCTCTGTTGCTACTGTTCAGTGAGTTTCTTTTTTCTGCTGTTGCTTTTGGGTCTGCGCCTACCTTCCCTTTTCTGAGAAACATACATCACAGCAGCAGTGGTGTTTGCTAGACCAACATTATGCACACATGCACACACATACACAGCCCACACACATGCACACACCATACACACCCCACATGCATATGCACACACACACATGTATGCACACCACCTACATACCACAAATACACCCCAAATGCTGACTTATACATCTCTGCTCTGATTATTAGCATCAGGCCCCTGAGAATGCAGGCCAAAGAATCTCCTGTCATCATGGCTGTCAACTCCATTTAATGGACAATGAGCTCTAGTTAGTCAGGCCAATGTTAGTCATCTGACTTGAGAGAGGAAGACTCATATGATTTCACAAGACACTTGTCATTTGTGGTTTTATTTTTTTTTTCTGATTTCATACTTACAAGTAGTCAAATCACATCTATTTTTTTTTAGCACTATAATATTTTTGGCACTTGGATAAAAAATGTCTACTTTGCTATTTTACTTCATCAATAAAGAAGGGTAGCATGAAGCCAAACCCAGAGAAATTTGTGATTTTTAAATATGATACAATTCATATATATTTGACTAAGAAATAGGAAACCCATTTACTTGAAGTGACCACCTGAGTAAGAGTGGAATATCAACTCTTAGTTCTTGATATTCTTTTCTGTGCTTTATCACCATCACACTGGTTTGTTTATGTTTACTCCTTCACTGGAATGAAAATCATGTTTCCAGCAAGCTTTCAGCTTTCAGGAGAAGTTCAAATTCTGTCTTGTTCAACCAAGGTGATCTTGAGAACCTCCAGGCTTGGTTTATTTCTACTGAGAGATATAAAGGTCTAGAAAGTAGCTATCTCAAATCTAAAGGGATAAATAGTGTGTTTCACTCTGCTGACATGAGCTGTCACCTCCTCTAAGAGGTGGGATCATCCAGAGATCTGTAATAGTCACAGGCTATTCTCACACTTGAAGCAAAAAGCCTGCTCCACACCAGAAAACCCAACTACCCAACCATTTCACCATTCTAGCTCAAAACTGGCTTGCTGTACTGTTTATTTTAGTATGTCACAGCTTGTGTCCATGGCCTTGAGCCTGATTGCTTCTTACCTGACCACAGCATCACACAGCAGCAGCGTGCAGAGACTTCAGTGGCGATGCAGCCATGAGAGCAATCCAAAACACAGCTAGATTTTTAGCTTGTTCTTCTACTGGTCTTCCCTTGGTCTATTTTCATAGTGATGGCTGCTGTCACCAAATAGATCATTACATTCGATGTGAGCTCCACCAGGGGCTGAAGAAAGTTGATGGATTTATGTGAACTTTTACAGTTAAATATGCAGAGCTCCAGAATACAGACATGTCAAGCTGTGAAGGGCTGTAAGGACCAAAGGGTCTTACTAACCACTGAAGCAAAACCACTGGTTGCAGATCTTTCTTTTATCTATTTCTCATGTACTTCCAATGTTTTGAGAGATAAGTAAGTGTTAGACATAATTTCACACCCAGTCCTAAGTTGTTTAGAGTGTTGTTTAATGAAATGGATTCTGAGGCTGGGGAGAGATCTAGAATGGATTGATGTGAGGCTCGTACCATTGTGTGCGGGGGTCCCTGCTTGTCACAGGTGAAGGGAGGAAAGGTATGAACTGACCCTGCAAATAACGGGACAATCACCTGATTGGGGGCTGGTCACTTATTTTTCAAAAGCAAAAGGATGTTTGAGTGTTTTAAGATTTGAAACCCTCAAACTTCTAGGAGTTTTAGATAATGAAAGCACACACAGGCTTCTATTTGGACACTGAAATTAGTTCTATGATTTTTGGCAAATATGGCAAAAAAAAAAAAAAAAGAAACCCAAACACATTACATAAAGTGGTTTTTGTTTTTGATTTTAGAGAGCATACATATATATCCACTGATTATATTCCTGGAAGAAAATATTTTCAACATTTTAAATAGGTCTATTTTAAAGGATCCTAGTTTAAAGATCTAAACCGAGTTTTGCCAAGAAAAATACAGAAACATTTGGTTGGACATTTGCACCTACTCTTTTCATAGGAGTAAAACATAATATTGAATGAAACCATAATAAAGGGAATCCTGGGGAGGGGGTGTGTGTTAGCCCAGAACAAATGTTTTTGTGTTCTTATAATTTAGTTCAAATGCAGGGCAAGAGCCTAGAAAATTCTAATAATAACACAACTTCTGAATCTTTGGACAGATTCTGAATTTCAGTCAGTTCACATTTAAGTCATCGAACGATAGCGTGAAAAACTTCTCACTGCATGATTGATTGCCTTGAAATGACCAGTTTGCTACTAGTTATAAGGAAAAGAGAATTGTGTTTGGCCATGGGTGTTTGCAGGTGACTTGGGTCTTGTTCTGACAGCAGTCACCCCTCAGCAGAGCAGGAGCTGCTGGGGTGCCTAGAGATAGGGCATATATAATTATTTCTTTTTGCAAGAGGGGTTTTGGAATGTTAAGCTGTCATTCTAGTAACTGGTTTACCCACCAAAGTAGTCTATATCCTATAAGAGTGCCTGAGACTAGTCTAACGTTTAAAAAACAAGTTAAATAGCTTTATATCCTTCCCTTAAAATACATCAATAAAACCTTTGTACTTTAGATTTGAAAAATGCCCTTCCAATATTCACTAGTTGCCAATTTTTAAGTACACCTATAGAAAGCCAAAGTTGACTGTCCAAATGCTTGTATATGCCTGCCAAATAAAATAGCTTTCATTTCAGTGTAATTGATGCTCATCTACTTCTGGAAAAAGCTTTTAAAAGAATTCAGCTACTTATTATCACTAAAACACTAATGCATTAACTAAATGAATAACTGAATGGATAAATAATAATTCTTACTACCGAGGTAGCTAATAAAATCCCTACTTGAGGAAGCAAGAAACTACAAATTATTTTAGTCATTACATCTCTTATTTTTAAGCTTAAAGTGAAATATCATTTTAGAGAACATTTAAAACTGGGTTTGTACAACTCTCTCAAAGTTGGCAGTAAAAATGAAGGGGAAACCAATTTCTTCTCCCAAGCAGGGTAGCTGATGGCTTGGACCATGATTTTTCTGTAGTTGGAAAGAAGCTATAAAGTCGTCAAGAGAATAAAGAGATAAATTAGACATGCTCTCATGTCCTGACCCTCACACTGACTTACCTGTATCTGCAGCTCCCTCCCCTTCTTCTCTCATATTCAAGGACAATTTCCTCTCTCATCCACTAAATCCCACCCCTTCCACTTGTGTGATCCTGCTCCGTCCACCACGACTTCTTTACTTACAGCGTCTCCTCTCTTCTGGCTCTTTCTTCACAGTCTAAACATAATAGGTTTCTCATGCCATGAAAAAGAAAAATCCCTCACTCTGTTGGGTGCCTGCCTATTTGTCTCCTTTTTATAGCTAAACTCCAAGAAAGCATGGTCTACTCGGCCCTTCCTTCCTTCTTCTCCCCTTCAGTAACCCTCTATGGCTAAGCTTTCCCATCTCCTTCTCAATAGGCCTTTCTGGGAAACATCACCAGGGACTTCCCAACACCAAGCCGAAACCCCACTTTTTAGCCATCTTCTTACTCTTTGTAGCATTATTTAGACTACCTGCTTTTCCTTAAAACTCTTCCTTCTTTGTTTCTAAAAACTGATTCTTCCTACCTCCTTTGCCCGGCCTTCTGGCATGGATGATACACACCTTCTGGCATGGATGTTTTTCCTTAAAGAGTGACCCACATTCCCCATTGCATTCTCTCTGGTCCCCTTGGCTTCCTGTCTACTGTCTCTCCCTGGTGGGCTCCCCTGGTGCCTTTATGTTGACCACTTCCTAACCACCAGAGCTCTAGCATGGCACACCCATCTGCCTAGCTGATACTTCCAGCTGGGTGCTCCCCAGACACATCCAAACCAACATAGCTACCACAAGGAACTCATTATCTTGCCTCTCAAGCTGCCTCTTTGCCCAGACTTTCTGCTTTGCTCTGTGGTGTCACCATTCAACCCAGTCTCCTCAGTGTGAAACCCGATGGGATCCCTTCACCCGCAAAACTGAAAAAACAAGCGATTGTAAGAATGCAGCTGAGAGGTACCCAGGCCTTTGAAGCAGAACTTTAGCAGTGTGTGTAGGAGTAAGGGGTCAAGTGAGTGAGATGTTGAGACTTGTTATTATCTGTCGGCCAACCGCCAACAGAGAAGGCAGCTGTGAGGGAGGTACACTGACCCAGCCTGTAGACAATTACAACTGATTTCATTTTCTGAGGTCTCATACCTCAGCCAGAGATTTAGTTGGCTCACAACAGAATTAAAGGTGCATAATTTGGAAATAGGACCATGTCTTGGAGCTCTTCACTTCATGAGCATGACCAGGTTATGTGCACACAAGCTCATGCAAATGAGAGACTTGGCAGTCTGGACCCACGTTCTTTTTTTGCGTATAGTCTAAATTGCCTGATATTTGCCAAGATTATGGATTGTGTTGAATAAGAAATTATTTTTTTTAAACAACAGGCATAATAAAAATAATTGTCTCTTGGTTACTCACGGCATTTGGAAATACCATTTTCTCAATGCAGGCCGGAGGCAATGGAGAAAAGGAATGAGATGTTAAAACGCGAAAATTTTTTGCTGTGAAATACCCTATTTTCAAAATCAGTTTTATGATTGAATCTGCCTTGCTAATAGAGTTAATAACATGCCAGTATTTTTCAAATGCATAACTGAGAACAAATAGCTGTTATGAACCACAAAGTTTAACTACTAGAAGGAGAACCGGTTCATGAGAACAAGGGCTTGGGCAGTTCTGTCCTTGCTGCATCTCCCATGCTGGAATCACACGGGGAGCGTAACAGGTGCTGTGTGGAAAGTTAGGTGTCGAGTAAAGTCACCAATCATGTACTCATATTTGTATGATTTGATTTTTAAATGTTTGCCCGTGTGTTTGTTAAATTGCTTCTCATATCAATGGAGATCAAAGAATCTCAAGAAGAAGCTATAAAGTTATTCCTAAATTTGAGGCAGGGATATAGTTCAGCTTTTTCTTTGTTCTGGTTCTATTGTGGTCAGTGTAGAAGTAAAATACCCCAAGTGTCATATAAGTTGAATAGTTTAAATTTACATAAAATAATAGGTCTGAATTTCCACTTAAAATGTAAGCCATTTGGCATATATAATTTATTCAATCAAAACACAGTTTTTGCTTCTAATCTTGCTGATGATTCTCCAAATTTAGGAATATAAGATTGATACATTTTTGCATAATAGCACAGTTATCATTAGGATTATTCATTAAGATTGCAAAGAAAATAAATAATGAATGGAATACCTATTCATTCAGGGACATCTGGAGTAATTTTGTGTTTTCCTCTGGGGATTAAGACAGGCATAAAAAAGGAAAAGTACCAAAAAATGATACAGACTGCGGATAGTAATTAAATGGATAACTATCGAGAACTACACTGATACACACCTATTTGACTGTGATTGAAGACTGTCAGATTCACTTGACTTACAGTTGTCTTCGGAGGAATGTGTTTGGACTGGCCGGGTTTGAACTTCCTGATATCAGCATTTACTAACTGCTGTCACTATTCTTAATAATTCTTTTATTAATAGCTTGCCAACATCTGTACCAGCAGCTAATTAGAAGATCTTCAGGTTTCTGGGTGGGAACAGACATCTGATTTCATTTTAAATATGGTTGCCTCATTTCAAGGCCAAGTTTTGGGGCCAAGGTAGTCTTTTGAAACAGCAATTTCATTTTTGCATGAGAAAGGGGGCAGGGATAAAAAAAAAATGGAAGTGATATGAAGCTATTAGTCTAAATCAAAATTTCTAGGAACTATACATTCATTAAAGTTTCTTGCTTTTTATTTTTATCTTGAAACATGACTTTACATACTTGAAAATCCTTTCCATTCTAAACAGTGAGTGGGAAGAGAGTTTCTATTCATAAATTATTGGCTTCATGAAATAGATTAAATAACTTACTATTTTTTTTTTTTTAGTTTATCTCCAACTACAATAAGGCCAAGCAGGTGACTAATATTCATTAGAATCTCATTTAAGTGGTAAACCCTTGGCTAGATAAACACTGGAGTTACAAAGATTAATTAGAAATGGTCTCTGTCCTCAAGCATCTCAGGGGGCAGAGAGATAAATACAATAGAAGAACAAGACTCAGCATGGTATCTTTCAGAAAATCTTTTCTCCCTCGTTCCTGCCCTAGATCCCCTACCAACATCTGTGCCCAGAGCACACTGTCTGTTGTCTTTCTATCATATCGTTGATAAAATCCACTCATTCTGAGTATATTCCTTGAGTGCCTCCTACATATTGGGCTCTGTTGTGCATTCAAGGGATACCACAATGTGGAAAACATATTGCCCATCATTACGGAGAGACATTCTCATAGGAGACAGATAACAAACAGAGCATATCAGATGGTGAGAAATGTAACACAAGAAGATTGAGTTGGTTAAGAATGGTAGGGAGGGTTAGGGTTTCAGATGTTTCAGATGGCCTGTCAGGGAATAAGCTGCCATCTGGATAGAGACTTTGTAACATGATGACAGGCCCATGAACCAACTATGTACTTGGAAGGAGGCAGTAGGTCCTCTCCATCTCTACAAAGCTCAGCATCCAACAAGGCTTGCAACAGAAAATGCTCATTAAATGGTATTGGATGAATGGATTTCCCAGTGAAAAAGCTCACTCCTATAACTTGGGTGTGGGCAGCAGCAGAGGGGTGCACCTTGGCAGGTGAAGGAGGCCAGCTGACTGTGGGGCAAAGCCAGCAGACAAGGAGGCCTGCCTGGGGTTCAGTTCTGGCAATAGTACTGTGTTTCCTTCAGAGCAGCAGGGGCAGGGGTAGGAGATGTATGTAGTTCAAGGTCAAGACTTGCTCTCGGCCTGGGCTACTTCATAAGGCTGAGGAGGTCGTGCACTGAAAAACTCTAGGAGGATATCAGACAAAGTTGATATGTGTATTTGTTACAGAAGTCTTCTGGTGGGTGATGATAAATACCTTGTGGTGACACTGCATAAAGTCACTGTGGAGCTTCATTGTCAATCCTCCTCCTAGGGTCCACTTTAGGTTCAGTTTCATGCCTTAAACTTGACTAGTTGTCATGATTTTCACTTTCGGCTTTGTTAAGTGGCCAAGTTGGAATTGCTACGGGATGCTCTGCCCTCTGTGACGACCCGTCCCTGCTTGACTGCTTCCAGCTCCACAGCTCCAGAGCACAGCGAGGCACGGCAGGGACCACATGTACAATTTCAAGAGTCCTCTTCCAATTCTTCAGCACAGCCGGCCTTGGATGGGAAGTGGATCAGCAGCCTCCACCTTCTCTCTTACCTTACCTCCCTCCATCTAAAACCTGTTCCACTGAACTGAGTTGGCCTAGGCCTCCTTGCTGGACCCCTAAATTTATAGCCTGACCTTCTTTGCTCACAGTTAGACTTGGGAGCCCATCACTCCAAAAATGTCACATGGGCAGCTGTTGCCTGCCATCCTCACTCCATTCCCTACAGACTGTCTTCGGACATAACACAGGCAGCACTTTTCTGAGTTCTACTAATTATTCAGCTAACGTAGCAGTAGAGGATTATAGCTCTGTGTTAAACCCGGTGTCTGGAAGAAGGCCTCTCTGTTGGTCCAGTCCTGTGAGCCTGGGGCTCTAACCCATTTCTCAGCCCAGTGCTTAGGGCCCTGCTACCATGAACAGTCTCCCAATGACCTGGCCTGCTTGACCACTGCAGGCTCAGAAGTGCCTTTGTGTGAATTAGATAGCGTTATGCATATTAAATATGTATATATTATATATGCATAACGCTATCTATCTATCTATCTATCTATCTATATAAAGATTTTATTTGTTTACTTGAGAGAGAGAGAGAGCAGAATGAAAGAAAGAGAGCATAAACATAAAACCAAGGGAAGGGGCAGAGGGAGAGGGAGAAGCAGACTCCCCACGGAGCAGGGAGCCCAACAAGGGGCTCAATCCCAGGACCCTGGGATCATGACCTCAGCTGAAGGCAGACGCCCAAACGACTGAGCCACCAGGCACCTTAAACATAAAATTTGATATATATGTATGTATGTTATATATAATGCAATATATATGAGACATATAGTATACATATTTTCTTCTAGTTTTTTATATAGGCATGTAAATAATAAGAATGTGTATTTAATAAATGCAGAATTAAGTTATTTAACTGTGCTGTTTTTGAGCTTTTAATGAACATGGCTCAGTATTTCTCTCAGCATAAAATATTCATTGACAATGAGTCTACTATGGATGCATAAGATCTCATCATAAGGAGAATATACCACAATTTATTTAACCAATACCTAATTGCTGGTCATTTGGGTTTTACTTTTTTGCTATTATGCTGAGTATGGCTCCTCTGTGTAAACCTTTGATTGCATTTCTAATCATGAAATTATTGTTTTAATCAGGCTTTACCACTTATCAGCCTGTTTAAGCAGATATGTTCTCTTTGGTTCTGACTAAAAAAGCTTTCTTAACTGTATGGTGTGGATTTTGTGTGTGTGTGTTTTGTATTCTATTATTTTTGTGTTTGACTAAGTTTAGATTTAGATTTTTTTTTTTTTTAGCATGGTGGAATAAAACAGTCAAGAACTAAGAATGTGCTTTACTTTGTCTTGCAAATTGATGCTCATTTATGTGAACACATACATACTCAGCCCCATTAGAGACTGGTTCAGAAAATGAGGAGTGTGGGGTTAGGGGAATTCTGAGGGTGGACACTATGGTCTTATTGATGGAGTGAGGCAATCCTATTCTGCCTCCCAAGAACTAGTACTATCATTATTTCTAGTCTTCAAGAATAAAAAGTCTTCTCCCCAGTCAATTGTAATGTTTCAGTTCCTCCTTAGCTCAGCATGCTATCCTGAGTCCTGCTGGAATGTCAGGACAATGGGAGAATGGAAGGAGGTGTTCATTATGGGTTGACTTGTGTGCCCCCAACAAAGACACATTTTAGTCCTACCCCCAGGAACTCTGAATGTGACCTGATGTGGAAATAGGATCTTCCTAGAGGTAATGAAGTTAGAAGGAGGTCATTAGACTGGGCCCTAACTCACTATGACTGGTGTCCTTATTAAAGGAGGACATTTGGACACAGAGAGCCATGAAGACTCGAATAGTTCTTTCAATGTGAAATAATTATTATAGAAAAGGCATGGCTGGGCTTGCAGAAGATGGAAAAGCAGGGAAGGGTCCCCCCTCTACAGATTTCAGAAGGAGAATGGCTCTGCTAACACCTTGATTTCAGACATCCAGACTCCAGTACTATGGCCCATTTCTGCTATTTTAAGCTTTCTAGTCCATGGTATTTGTTAAGGCAAACCCAGGAATCTAATACAATGTTTACATGTTATGACTAAAAGACACTAGCCAATATTTCATGAGGAGGTTTCAGATCTTAGTATTTCTTAGAATTCAGCTGCCAAATCAATCATGTGTTCATTCATCCCTTCATTTTGTCATTTGACAAATGTTTAATATCAATTAGCTCCCTCATAACTCAATTTCCTTTGAGATTTTATTTATTTAAGAGAGAGAGTTTGAGCAGGGAGGAGGGGCAGAGGGAGAGGGACAAGCAGACTCTCCCCCATGTGGGGTTTGATCCCAGGACCCTGAGATCATGACCTGAGCCAAAGGTAGATGCTTAACCCACTGAGCCACCCACATGTTCCTCATACCTCAATTTCAAATGAACCAGTGCCACAGAAACTTTTGAATATCTTTTCAGCAGTAATATCATGTTTCAGGGATATTCTTCTGCTCCCCCTGCCTATAACTCAATAACCAAATAAAATATTCCTACAAGGAAGCCTGACTCTTCTAGTCCTCTTTCCTCCCACTTCCTTGGCACTTCATGTGTCACTTGATGGTGTGTGGCTTTGTATTATTTGGTGGTTCCGTCCATTTATCTTATCTCCTTAACTCCATGATGTTTTGTTTGAACCAGAAGCGGTTGATCAATTAAATGTATTTCTACCCACAACGGATAAGTTTCTACTTTACTTCCTTTTTCACATCTCTTGTTTGACAGGTAGGAGAAATAAGTGTACTAATTCATCCTAGAGCACAGCATTTAAACAAATACATCACTCTTTCTAATTTATGCAGAAAGGGTTTACTCTTTGACAATTGTAACCAGAATCTTTTCTATATTCCGACAATGTCTAGCATGGAGATGAATACACAGCTCTGGCCTAATAAATATTTCACAGTAAAATATCTGTGATTTCTGTGTCCCTGTTTGTTTTAGACAGAACAGGGCTGGGCTCCTTGACAAAACTGATGTCTATCCAACCCTTTGTTTTGTCCCTGAAAATTTATCATTGTATTGAGGATATTTTGGTTAGCACTGTTATCATGATTATCACGAATCATGGCAGCAGTGGAGAATCATCAAAAAGCTGAAAGGGTGGTATAGATGAGCTAGTTAAAAGGAAGGCCTCGAGATCCAATTTCCAACTCTCAGGCCTATGAGCTGGGTGACATGGGGAAAGTAGTTAATTCTGCCAAACCCAGACATGCTATTTGTAAAAGGAGAATAATAATACCTGCCTCGGGAAATTATGGGTATTCTCAGAGAGAATGTGTGTATAGTTTTGCCAGCACAGTAACTGGTTCATAGTGAGCGCTCATAGATAGCACACTATTATTACTAAGGAGAAGCCAGCTACTTCCAGGTGTTATTAGATGGTCTGGCCACCACTCGACTAGAGTCACATATGAGTCTAGAGAGTCTAGAGCTGTAGTTGAACTCATGTTGTCTGAAGAATGCAAAATCCCATGACTTTTCCCCATTTTTAACCTTTTTTTTTTTTTGAGAGAGAGATAAAGAGAGAGAGAAATCACATTGGAGGGGGAGGGGCAGAGGAAGAGGAAGAGAATCTCAAGCAGACTCCATACCCAGAGTAGAGCCCAACACGGGGGCTCAATCTCATGACCCCAAGGTCATGACCTGAGCAGAAATCAAGAGTCCAAAGATTAACCCACTGAGCCACCCAGGTGCCCCTAACCTTTCATTTTTTATTCACCTTAATATGTCCTTTATCCCTTGCCCTGTCACCTGCCTCAGCTCCCAGACAGTTGAAAAAAGGTTACAGGAAAAGATCCGATGCTACAAATGCCCCTCTTTCTTTTCCTCCACCACCATCTTCACTTTCATACTAATCTTAATTTTCATTACATTCATCTGTCAGTGATATTAGAGGTTTTGTATATAGGCATCATCTTCAGCAGAATGAAGCATTTTCAGTTACTATTCTAAGAGAAGTACTTCCATTTCTTTAACCCTTCCCAGAGGACCAACTGGAGATTCTCAGAGGTGAAGTTTATGGAATATAAGAAAATTGGTCCTGGGGCAGAAAAGTCTTATGTAACTTCGGTAAACACTAAAATAGCATACAAGTTATGGAACAGGAGAGCGCTATAATGTGGAGTTGTTTATTATGTCAGACAGCATCAGGTTTCCAATGAGTTTGTAGGAA
Source organism: Vulpes lagopus (assembly GCF_018345385.1). Classification (NCBI taxonomy): domain Eukaryota; kingdom Metazoa; phylum Chordata; class Mammalia; order Carnivora; family Canidae; genus Vulpes; species Vulpes lagopus. The sequence continues at coordinate 71,595,070 of NC_054832.1, forward strand.
AGGAAATTAGAGCAATGAGTTTCAATTAAATTATGAACATGACATCTCCCTCAGTCGTGCTAATAGAAAATCCTAATGTTGATCCTGGCATAACTTCTAAATTTTTAAACATTAATGCTTTTCATTACTCATAATCACCATTAAAACTTGAGCACTATCCATAAAACTAGTCTTTATTTTCAGATGCCAAAACCTAAAGTGAGAGCAGTTGAAGTTTCTAAATGTAATAAAATGCCAGGCAGAACTATGAGGCTATAGAAATATTCGTTTTCATAGACCTTTAACTCTCTGGAAGCTGTTGGTAGTTAATTTTCTCTACTTGTATGGCTTCATTTATTAGTATAATCTTATAATGTTATTTAGGCATTTCTGTAAATAGTTTCATTCATCACCGTGCCTTATAATATTAAAGCATTTCTGTTGTTACTATATGATCCTGCAAATGGTTTTCAACCCGCTGTTATGTTTTAAAGACTTCTGACATTTCTTTTCCTTCAACAAATCTTTTAAAACTTTCAAGGTTTGTGGCTACAAAGCTTGGAAGATGGCAATGTAATAACACCAGCCTCCCAGGGTGAGTGGAGAAACTGCTCTGATGTGCTTGGCCTGACCGAAAGGAAGTTGCTCTGCAGGCTGGGCCACAGGTTTCCCTCAGATCCACTGCAGGTGGAAGTGACCCAGGTGAAGTGGTCTCGACATGAATAATTCAACCCGCAAAGGCTGGACAGAGATGCCAAAACTCAGTTTCTTGACCTCTGCTGAGATTTTGTCTCAGAAATGAAAGCCTGGTATGCTTATCTAGCAGACATTCTATTACTGGATGTCATTTAGTTTACCTTTGAACAGCTGTTGATACTCTGTCTCAGAGAACAGCTTCTGATACTAATCTTTCTCTGTTTTATAGCAAAACTTCTGACCATCTTTGATATTGAAGGTGTAAATTAGGCTAATGCTTGAAAATGACTTCTGGCTTCCCCTCTTCCAAGTTCCCAGTAAAATGCTTAGGAACTTACATAAAATAAAGTGAAAACTCAGAGTTCCATAAAAAATTAAGACAGGTAGAACATTCAACAATCAGGCAAATGGAGCCAGGTAATTAAAAAAAAGAAAGCAGGCTGTGTTATACACTTAGCCTCATGAACCAGAGAAGATTTGCCTTCCTCGACATCAGTAGAAACATGATTCATCTCTTCCCTCATAACTGCCTCTGCTTCAGAGACCCTGGCAGGGTCTGGGGGACATAAGTAGCAACAACAAACTAATTAAAATAAAACAAATGTGATATCCATCAAGTACGGAGTGAGTGAGGGCAGAACATTATCACCCGTCTTCCCACCTCACATCTGCTTTTGTCATCCTCCCTGATTCAGTCATATAGAACATTTGGGACGAAAGATGGGTGGGTACCATCACTGGAGAACTGGGGTTCTCACATGCCAAGAACTGTAGCAAGACTGATTCAAGAAAAGCTTGGCCTGTAGGAGTATATGCAAGGAAGTGAATTTTTCCATATATTTCACCCATGTATAGGCAAGCCTATGCGAAGAATCTATTCTTTAAGGAAGGTGTCAGTGACCTTTGAGCATGAATGTCAATGCAATTTTCTATAAGAAATAGTGAAAAATGAGAGGACTAGGGGATTGCATTGAGAGCTAGGGGACAATGAGAATATCTTGGTATTTACTTGTAACCTCCATGATATGGAATACATGATAAATGGTGAACAGTGGTGGCTAACGGTAGGAGGGAGGAGATGCATGGAGAGGGTTTTCCACAAAGGTGATGGATGGAGGTATTACTAGAAGGGTGTCAGATTTCTCAACATTGCCAGAGAGTAATATCACAAAGATTATCCTCAAGATATTCTTTTTCTCTTAAAAAAAAAACACACTGAAACAAAAAACCTTGAAAACATCACATGCATTTGGGACATTGTGGCATAACAGGTAAATTACAAAAAAAAAAAAAAAAGACCCTTTTCATTGGCCTGGCAGTCCACACTCATGTAGTGACCCTTCTTCTTTTTTTTTTTTTTTAGGATTTTTAAATTTATTTATTAGACACACACACACACACACACACACACACAGAGAGAGAGAGAGAGAGAGAGAGAGAAGCAGGCTCCATGCAGGGAGCCCGACATGGGACTCGATCCCGGGTCCCCAGGATCACGCCCTGGGTGGAAGGCAGTGTTAAACCGCTAAGCCACTGGGGCTGCCCTGTAGTGACTCTTCTATGGTGACACCACTCTAATCAGAAGGCACAGACATTAATACAAGTTCTAGCTAGGATGTGGCAGCTACTCCAAGACCATCCAAGGCAAATGGTCCAAATGGAAAGAGTGCAGGTCCTTTTCCAGCCTCCTGGATGAACTCAGCTGGAAATAGCACAGATTAACCCCCACAGGGGGACAAGGAAAATCTATACACTGTCCAAATCTCTCCAGTAAGAAAAATAATCCTTCACCTTTTTCTGGCATCTAAGGATAGAAAGCAACTCAGTGGAACAGCAAACGTCCTAAATGTGTTATTGTGAGAACCATAGAATATTTAGAGTATCTCCTAAATGAATATCCACCCATAGAAAGAAAGAAAAAAGGTCCAAAAACAGTAAGAAGAAAACGGATTGTACTAATTGTGATTCTTTCTGTTGCAATGGATAGAAAGCCTAATAAGACGCAGCATTAACGAAAAGGTAATGAACCAGCTCCCCAAAGTGAAACATCTAAGAATATACAGACTTTCGATGCTGCTGCATAGAGGGACCCAAATAGTGATTTCACAAAAAGATTTCTTGCTGTTTGTACCTTTAAGAAAAGAACCATCTTTCTCTCTGTAGGTTCTATCCTCAGAAAAGCTCCTTTTCTGTAGAAGAATGGCTGCAAAAGCCCCAGTTACACCTTTCAGGTTCTGTATCCATGGAAACAGTGCAGTGCCTCTAGCCTAACACATTCTCTTGTCACATCATTGGCTGATCGGTCAGGTGCTCTTCCTGGAATCAGTTGCTGGGGCTGAAGATGAATTCACTGACTGGCTTCTGTCCAGGACTCCTGCCTTACCCTGAGACTTTTCAGGTCACAAAACTAAAGTGAATATCCAAGGTAAACCAGGAGCCTCTGCTTGGAATAGTAAAATCAAACTGGGAAGACAAACAGCAGAAACCCACTACTTAGAGTGTGATTAATATGAAATAGCATGATAAAATTCATAAAAATATAAAATTAAAACAGAATCGATTGCAATACATAATGACCACAAAGAATTAGTAGAGTAACAGAAGCAAAACCTGCACAAGAACTAATTACAGAAGAAGAAATGAAATGGTGCAAATATTAAATGTTCACAGGGAGAAAAAAATTGAGAAAATCTTCCAGAGAGCAAAGGAAAAGAGGAAACTAAAATTGCAAAAGGCAGAGAAAAGAAATACAATTTAAAAATTACAGAAAATATTTATCAACCAGATATCTGATAAAGGACTATTACCTAAAATATAAAACGATCTCTGAAAACTCAATAATAAGAAAATGGTTGGCTCAACTAAGTTACAGGTCAAAGACCTTAACAGACACCTCACTGAAGAAGATACATTGATGGGAAAGAACTTCTCCATATCATGTTACCAGGGAAATACTAATTAAAGTGACAATAAGATAATACAACACACCTAGTAGGCCAAAATCTAGAACATTAATAACAGCAAGTGCTGACAAGGATGTGGAACAATAAGAACTCTCATTCACTGCTGGTGGGAATCCAAAATAGTGCAACCACTTTGGAAGACACTCTGGCAGTTTCTTATGAAATTAACTATACCTGATCATATGATCCAGCAGTTGTGCTCCTTGGTGTGTAACCAAGGTGTTCAAAATTAATGTTCATATAAACACCTGCACATGGATGTTTACGGGAGCTTTATTCATAATTGCCAAATCGTAGAAGCAACTAAGATGTCCTTCAATAAGTGAATGGGTAAATACCCTGTGATACATCCCAAGCAGTGGAATATTATTTAATACCATGAAGAAATGAGTTATCAAGCTATGAAAAGACATGAGGAACCTTACATGTGCTTTACTAAGTGAAAGAAGCCAATCTGAAAAGGCTACATACTGTATGGCTCCGACTATATTACATTCTGGAAAAGGCAAAATTATAGTGACAGTAAAATGATCAGTGATTTCATGTATTGGAGTGAGGGATGGATGAAGAGACAGAACACAGTGGATTTTTAGGGCAGTCAAAATACTCTGCACGACACTGCAATGATGGATGCATGCTATTATACATGTGCTCAAACCCATAGAATGTACAATATCGAGAGTAAACCCTAAGGCAAGCTCCAGACTATGGATGATTATATTGTAAATTCATCAATTGTAACAAATGAACCTGGTGGGAGATGTTGATAATGGGGAAGGAAGTATCCAGGAAATCTCTACTTTTCTCTCAATTTTGCTGTGAATCTAAAACCCCTCTAAAAAAATAAAGTCTTGGGCAGCCCAGGTGGCTCAGCGGTTTAGCGCCGCCTTCAGCCTGGGGTGTGATCCTGGAGACTTGGGATTGAGTCCCATGTTGGGCTTCCTGCATGGAGCCTGCTTCTCCCTCTGCCTGTGTCTCTGGGCCTTCCCCCCGCCGCCCCCTGTGTGTGTGTCTCTCATGAATAAGTAAATAAAATCTTAAAAAATAAATAAATAAAATAAAAAATAAAGTCTTTAAGATACTTATAGGTATTCCCAAAATAATGGGAATAGAAGCTATAATTGTACATAATTGGAAAATACCTCCCAGACATTAAGAAGAAAAAAGTGTGTATTTAGGTCAAAGTCCCTTTTGGTCCAAGAACTATTAATGAAAAACAACTATATCTACATAATCTCCAGCTAAAATTGTCAATTATCAACATACAGAAAAATTCAAAAGTTATTCAGAAAGAAAAAATAGACTATCTTCAGAAAAATAAAAATAATTCTGACTAGATTATTCGTTTTCAGAAAATAATGGAATCTGTATTATCTAAAAATTTTATTTTATTTTGAAAAAAGAAATTATTTTTTCATGAGAGACACACAGAGAGAGAGAGAGAGAGAGGCAGAGACATAGGCAGAGGGAGAAACAGGATCCCCGTGGGGAGCCCGATGCTGAGCCAAAGGCAGAAGCTCAACCACTGAGCCACCCAGGCGCCCTGTCTACAGATTTTTAAAGGAGCAATGTTGTGAACAAGAGATTTTATAATCAGCTAAATTATTATTTATATATAGAGAGAACAGACATGACTGTAATAAGAAGATACAAATATTTGCCTGCATATATTAAGAAAAAATTACTTACAGACATAATTCAGCCAACTGAGAGCTGTATAAGAACAAAAATCAAAAAGTGCATATGAAATGGTATGTTTTATGGACTGAATGTCGTGTCCTCCTAAAATCCATATGTTGCCCTAATCGTCAGTGTGATGGTATGTGGAGGTGAGATTCAATTGAAACATAACTGGGTTTGGATCAGGTCATGCAGATGGTGTCCCTTTATGAGGATTGGTGCCCTTGTTAGGGAATGGAGAGACCAAAGCTTTCTTTCCATGCGAGGATACAGCAGGGAGACAGCTGTTGATAAACCAGGAAGATGGCTCTCACGACCTGATCATGTTGGCATCTTCAAGCATCTTAATCTCGCACTTCTAGCCTCTGGAACTGTGAGAAAAAAATGTTTATTGTTTAAGCCACACAGTTTATAGTATTTTGTTATAGCAGCCCAGACTAAAATACTTTGTAAAGGTTGATGGTAAGAATTGGAAACTTTGCAGGCTAGAGTCAAATGTAATTAGCCCAAAATATAGTTACAAGGGTGCCTGGGTGGCTCAGTGGTTGAATGTTTGCCAGTGGCTCAGGTCCTGGGGTCCTGGGATCAAGGCCCACATCAGGCTCCTCACAGAGAGCCTGCTTCTCTGCCTATGTGTCTCTTCCTGTGTCTCTCATGAATAAATAAATAAAATTTTTTTTTTAAATATGGTTACAAAGATTAATCTAACTGTACAAATAACTATTGAAAAATGATATATATTTTATAATAAGTTAGTAACATTAACCTGGGTATTGTGCTTCATGCTACCCTAACTAAGACAAGATATTAGGGAAAATAAAGAAAAAATGGTAAAAATATACTACATGTCTTAAATTGGGGAAGTCTAAAGTAATAGATCGTTGTATTAAAATAAAATGTGTAATTTCTAAAACGAAGAAAAGAAAGAACTAAGAAATGACAGCCTAAACTTATACAGTAAAATCCTGAAAACAAAAATAAGGCAAGGAAGCATTAAAATGACAAAATTAAGGAGATTTAAGACAGCATATTATTTCTGTCAACATATTTATCCTGTTAATTTCTTCTAATAAAAGTAGAGGTCTTCATATTGCATTGCAAACAAGACGAAAGTAAATGCTCGTTACAGAAACAAGTGATATCAGCAAAATTGCAAAATTTGGGGAGTTCCAAGCTCTTGTCCCCACATTGAAACATTAAAAAAATAAGCAGAAACTGTCAAAACGCGCTTTGTAAGAATGCTAGAGCAAGAGTCAAAGGTTTACAGTAGTCAATCACCGAGCCAAGGAAAAGGCAACTTCCAGATGTTAGAAAAGCTTTATGGCATTTTTACTTGCCCTTATCCCAACCCCTACCTGGCACAATGGTAGTCTTGAAGAGAGAAGCCCATGTTCCCAGAGTGGAATCTTGATCTCAGGTTCTAAACAGTGCAGAGCTGATCTGATTTGATTTGCGCATTATTGGGTAATGTCTGTTCTAAGCTGTCTGGGGACTGTCTGAAGCAGTACTGATCTTTGGTTCACCTAACTAGTAATGCAGGCTGGAAAAGTGGCAGGCATTGGGCAAAAACACTGCAAACCAAACTAACAACACACAAATTCCTAGAACAAAATATTGCAGTTAAAACATACAACAGGCTTCTTAAGGATGCTTAAGGAGCAAAAGCTGGGAGAATTTCTTTGAAAAATTTGGACATTCCAAAGCACTCACGTATATGGAGGAATTCAGAAGGCTATGTGCATGCCTAGAGTAAGACATGCTTAGACATTATTTAAGAAGACTCTAAGCTTTCCCCTTGGGCTCTCCAAAATCTTGGCTTCAGTGACTACATAAAACAAGAAAGTTATTGCAATAATTTGGTAAAGTCACTAAATAAATGGACAATTACAGCCTTTAAAAATCAAAACCCCAGCAAAATCTTGGAGAGGGAGAAACTTTTATTTCCAGGGTTAACTTACCATTTTTGATAACATAAAAGGAAAGAGAATTAAGCCATACAGGAGCAAAGATTTGTATGTTATTTAAGTTTGGTATCAATTCAAACTAGATGTCATAAATTGAGGTTGTTAAATGTGATCTTCATGGTAAACACAAAGAAATATCTATAAATCACATGCAAAAGGCAATGAGAAGGGAATAAAAGTGGTTTGCTACAAAAAAAAACTTAAAAATCAACTTTTAAATATAAAAGATGGAGGAAATTGGGGACCAAATAAGTATAAAACATATAAAAAATAGTAAAGTGGCAGAAATAAATTCTTCCTTATCACTAATAACTTTAATTCTAAATAGATTAAACTCTTCAATACAAAGATAAAAACTAGCAAAATGGATAAACAAAACAAAAGCAAAGCAAAGAAAAAAAGCCATAATCCAACTATATGCTATTTACAAGAGATTCATTTTAGACCCAAAGCAAACTGATAGAAAGTGAAAGGATAGAAAAAGATAGTCAAAGCAAATAATTCTTCTCAAGTGTACATGGAACACATCTGCATGATATAATATATATTAGGGCACAAAACAAGTCTCAGTAAATTTTAAAAACTGAAGTCATACAAAGTATCTTTTCTGACCACAGTGAAATGAAGCTGGATAACTATCACTAACAGGAAAACTAAAAAAAATTAAACTTGTGGAACTAAACAACCAGTGGGTCAAATAAGAAATTACACAGGGATTTCGAAGATAGTTAGGGAAAAAAAAAAAACACCCCAAAACAAAACTACAACATACCAAAACTTATTGGCTGTAGTGAAAGAAGTGCTCAGAGGAAAATGTATAGCTGGAAATGTCTACACTGAAGATACTGAATCAATAACCTAACTTAACACCATGAAAAACTAGAAAAGGAAGAACAAGCTAAACCCAAAGCTATCAGAAGGCAGCAATAAAGATTAAAGAAGAAAAAAAAGGGAAAGTAGAAAAACAAAAGAGAGATTCAAGAAAACCAAAAGTTGGCGATTTGAAAAGATCAAGAAAATGGATATTTTGCTATATTGACAAAGAAATGGAGTATACAGATAAGTAAGAATACAAACAAAAATGGAGACATTGGTTGTGACCTTACAGAAATAAAAAAGATTATAAGAGAATACTCTGAACAACTGTATGTCAACAAATCACATAACCCCGCTGAAATCCACAAGTTCTTAGAAATACACAAATTACCTAAACTGATGCAGTAGTTAATAGAAAATCCCCATAGATCTATAATATACAAAGAGATTGAATCAGCATCAAAATCCTCTTAACAAAGAGATGTCTAGGACAAGATGACTTCAATAATAAATCCTACCAAATATTAAAGAATATTTAACATCAATTCTTCTCAAACTTTTCCAAAAAAATAAGAGGAATACTTTCTTTTTATTTTTTGAGAGAGAGAGAGGAATACTTTTTAAAACTAACTTTATAAGAACAGTATTACCCTGATACTAAATCAGATAAAGACATTATAAGAAAAAATATAGAGATGAGTATTCCCTAATGATTACAGATACAAAATCCTCAACAAAATACTAGCAAAATAAATTCAACCAAGTTGTAGGATACTTCATTAACTACAAAACTTATTTGTGTTTCTATTACCCACAATAAATAATACAAAAAAGAAATTAAGAAAGAAATTACAATGTAGAATAGCATCTAAAATATATAAAAACCTAATACATTTAATCAAGAAAGTGAAAGACTTGTATACTGAAATATACAAAGCATTGTTTAGAGAAAAAAAGACTTAAATGTTCATGGGTATAAAGTGTTCATGGGTATAAAGACTTAATATTATAAAGATGTCAATAACACCCGAAGTCATCTATAGATTAAATGTAATCCCTGTTAAAATTCCAACAGTCTTCTTCTTCTTCTTCTTTTTTTTCAGAAATGGAAAAGCCCAAGTGAACATTAATATGATTTCTATGTTTGTAGATTTTCCTTCTTGGACTTTCATGTTAATGGAACCATTTAATGTGATCTTTGTGACTGGGTTCTTGTGAAGTTGTAAAATATTAAATCTTAAGGAGAGTGTGGTAAGTTAAGAAAGTATATTTTATTCCACTAGTGATCACTTATAGATATTGCTATTTACTTTAGCGAAAAAGCCAATTTTAGGGGTGCCTGGGTGGCTCAGTGGTTGAGCATCTGCCTTTAGCTCAGGGCATGATCCCAGAGTCCAGGGATTGAGTCCCCCATAGGACTCCCTGGATGGAGCCCGCTTCCCCCTCTGCCTATGTCTCTGCCTCTTTCTCTCTCTGTGTCTCTCATGAATAAATAAAGAAAATCTTTTTTTTAAAGCCAATTTTAGAAAATTAAAGTGACAGAGTGAAATATACCATATCAATAATTTCATTAAAGGTAAATGGACTAAAAATCCAATTAAACAGGAAAATTGTCTGACTGTATGAAAAATCAAGCTCCATTTATATGTTGTCTAAAAAAATCAGTCTAAATACAAACAAAAAGAAAGATAAATTTAAAAATATGGAAAAACCTATCTTGGAAACAGCTGCTTATAAGAAAGCTTGGTGGCCATACTAATAACAAACAAATCTACTTCAAGACAATAATACTGAAGATAAAGGGATATTTCCTAATGATACAGTTTAGTTAATCATGAAGACAAAACTTAATCATAAATGTGTAGGCACCAAATGAAACAGTTTTAAAACATATGAAGTAAAGTTTACATAGCTAAAGCAAGACAGTAGATAAATCCATAATCATGATTAAAGATTTTAGTATACCTTCCTTGGTAATTAATAGAAAAATTAGATGAAAACTTAAAACAATATAAAAGTTCTAAACAACACTAGAGGGATGCCTGGGTGGCTCAGAGGTTGGACGTCTGCCTTCAGCTCAAGGCATGATCCCAGGCCAGGATGAAGTTCCACATCAGGTTCCCTGCATGGAGCCTGCTTCTCCCTCTGCCTATGTCTCTGCCTCTCTCTGTATCTTTCATGAATAAATAAGTAAAATCTTAAAAAAAAACCAACATCCTGGCCTAATGAACATCTATTTAGAGAATGCTAGACATAATATCTACAAAATTCATGTACTTTCTTTGAACATGAAATGTTCAGAAATAGCACAAAGTTTTACAAAGTATGTTTTCTGACCATAGTGGTTTTAATTATAAATCAATAACAATACAAGTTTTTAAAAGTCCAAATATTTGGAAATTTAACAATACACTACAAATAAATCATAGGTTAAAAGAAGTAAGAAAACTTAAAAATTATTTTGAATTAAATTATAATGAAAATAAAAAATAGAAACATTTTAAAACTGTGGGCTTTATCTAGAGTGCTTAAAAATTTATAGCTTGGAATGCATATAGGAAAAAACAAGAATTCAAATGGATAAGAACAAAAACTAACAAACAAAAAAGATGAGTAAAATTACCTCAAAATAAATAAAAAGGAAAAAAACAAAGGAGAAAAAAAGTCAAAGAAAAAATGGGAAAAATCACAAAATAGTAACACTAATGAAAGAAATGGATATCACAACAGATACAGCAAACATAAAAGGATGATAAAGGAATATTTTAGACAACTTTATACTATTCAACAACTTGGTAAAATAAAAAAAAAGATTCTTGTAAAATACAACTTTGAAACTTACACAAGATAAAATGGAAATCCAAATAGATCTGTATATTTTAAAGGAATCAAATTGTTATCAAAATTTTCTTTCAATGAGCTTTCCAGACCTGGAGCATTTGATTATCAAAGATCTAGGGGAAAAATATCCAGCCTATGTAGACCCCTGTAGAAAATAGAGGAAAAGGAATCCCTTCCTATATAGTTTTATGAGGCCAGAATAACCCTCATACTCAAAATTAACAAATACATTACAAGAAACGATAGCTACAAACCAATAATCCTCAGGAACCTAAGTAAAAAAATCACTAGTAAAATATTAGTAGATCAAATCCAGCACTGTAATAAAAAATATTACACAGAATGATCGCTATATTTTTTGCAATGATGCAATGTTGATTTACATTAGAAAATTAAGATAATTCATCATATTGCAGAAAAAATGGAGAAAAATCTTATGATCATCGTAATACATGCAGAAAAAGCACTTGGAAAAAATTCAATGCCCATTTTTTATAAAATCTTGCAGTAAATTAGGAATAGAAAAAATTTTTTTCAGCTTGATGAAGAATAGCTGCTACAACCAATTGCTCACATTTTTAATGGTAAAAAGCCAGAGTTTTCTCCCTACAAAATCAGAAAAGAAAACATGGATATTTTAATTATATTGGAGGCTTCATAAGTGGAATAAAAATCATAACGATTAGATAAGAAGAAGTAAAATTATCTCTTACAGTCAACAAAAATTTTTACATGAAAAATCCTAAGAAATTTGCAAAATGACTACCAGAACTAGCAGAGTGATGGTATCAAAAATATCAATGTACATATATTAAGTTGTGTGTGTGTGTGTAACACACGATTTGGAAAATAAAATAATTTAAAAATTTCCACTGCGATAACATTAAAATCCATAGTGTCAGGAAATATAAGAAGTCTGAGATAACACCCTGTTTGCAAGTAAACAAGCTAGCCTCACAATCCCATGGATGTCAGTAAAAGACATGAACTTCCTGTCAGAAATAAGAGACAATTTATTACAGCTACAGTAGAGTTCAGAGTCAGTATTCTGTTGTTGTTTTTATTTTAGTGCCAGTTCTCAAGTCTCAGTTCCCAGAGGGCAACATGGAGAGGACTAGGTGATACTTGGCAAATGCAGGGGGTTAGATTCTAGGAGAGAAACCCTGAATTGTGGAAACTGAATCTTTTATAAGGGGTAGTAAATCTCACTGATATTTGCCCTGGAAGTAGATACTATTTGCGTCTTCCAAAGCTGCTCATTATACAAACATCCCTCAGGAGATAGTCTGGACCAAAGATCAGTGCATGGCTCTGTTCCCAAAATGTGCAAAAACATAAGAGACACATGAAAAATTGTCTCCCAATGTACAAAATACTTAGTAACACTTAGAACAAAATAACACTTAGAACAAAACTTCTATGCTGCAAAACTGCAAAATGCTGCTGAGAAAAAATTTTAAAGGAAAAATCTAAATTAGTGACCAAATATACCATGCTCATGGAATGTAAGACTCATTATTATTAAAATATTAATTCTCTCCAAATTGATCTATAGTTTCAATGCAATGCCAATCATAATCACAGTAGGCTTTTTAAAATAGAAAAATAAGAAACTGATTTAAAAATATATATAGAATGGTAAGAAATCTAAAAGAGTCAAAAAGTGGGTAATTTACACTATCAGTTTTGAAGACTTACTACAGAGCTACCAAAATCAAGACAAATTGGTATTGGTGAAGGAATATTCAAATATATTCATGATGCAGAATAGAGTCCCCAAATAGATACATTTACATAATCAATTGATTTCAACCAAAGTGTTGAAGTAATGCTATGGGAAAATAAATCTTTTGCACAAATAAAGCTGGAAAAACTGAACACCTTTATGATAAAAAGGAATCTTGAACTCTATCTTAATCATACACAGAAGTTAAAGATAGATCATAGATCTAAAAGTAAAATTCTCCTATAACCAGCAATTCCATTCCTAGGCATATGCCCAAGACAAATGAAAACATATATCCACAATTATACCTGTACAAGAGTGGTCTTATCAGCTTCATTTATAATGGCCAAGTACTGGAAATAGCCCAAATGTCTAGCAATAGAAGAATGGATAAACTATAATATTTATGAGCAATTAAAAGAAACAATCCACTTGGTTCATACAACAGCATGGATGAATTTCAGAGACATTTTGTTAAGTCAAAGAAATCAGACACAAAAGAATATAAATATAAGTGGAATTCTAGTACAGGCAAAAATAATCTATTATGTAAACAATCAGGAGAGTCAACTGGCAAGGTGCCAACTGAACTTTCTGGGGTAATAGAAATGTTTGACATCTTGATAAAGATGTGGGCTGCAAGGCTGTATGCATTTGCCAAAACTTATGAATTGTATACTTTGGATTTGTGTATATTACTCTGTGTAAATTTTCACTTAAAAAAAAGTTTAAACAAATGTAAACGAATACCAAAAACATATCTTTTAAATAAGAACTGCTTATTATAAAAAAATCAATGACAAGAAACAGCTTTTGGAAATTAAAATATGATAGCTGGAAACCAAGAACAATAATTTGCAAGACAGTGCTAAGAAAATGTAAAAGCAAATGATTCTCTCTAAATTTTAGATAATTGATCAATCCATGTGGCTCAATGTCTTACTTAACAGCAGTTTCAGAAGTCATAAAATGAGAAAATAGAAAAAAATTATGTAAATAATAATACATGAATATTTATCAGAACTGAAGCAGCATGAGTCTCCATAACCATAAAAGTATATCATTTGGAGATTTGGAGATGTTTACTAAAATAAATAGTTTAAAACATTTAAGAAACAGTTTCTTTGTCAGATCAGGACTGAGATTGTGGGACAGGAGACTATTCTCACTGTAAGCCTTTCAGTGTCACTGTATGTTCATTTTAAAATTTTTACAGATCTCAACACTCAACATGCAAAATTTCAAGGGCTGAGAATCCCAGTAGCCCACCTAAATTCTGGTTCTTTCCTTTTTTTTTTTTTCTTCAAATTTCTATTATTGGCCATGATCTTGCTTATTAAGACCCATGTTACAATGTGAGGTTCAGCATCACATTACCATCTTATCTGTAAGAGATAAAGGATATCTTCAGCTCTTTAAATACTCAGAATAGTGAAGAATATTTAAATCATTTACATCAAAATCAAAATCATCTGTTGGAAAGGCAACAAAGCACAATTGTTGTTTAATGTACAAAATTCCAGATGAAAGTGTGTAGTAGGGGATCCCGGGGTGGCTCAGCAGTTTAGCGCCTGCCTTCGGCCCATGGCATGATCCTGGAGTCCCGGGATCAAGTCCCACATCGGGGTCCCTGCATGGAGCCTGCTTCTCCCTCTCTCTCTCTCTCTCTCTCTGTGTGTGTGTGTCTAGTGAATAAATAAATAAAATATTTTAAAAAATGAAAAAGAAAGTGTGTAGTAAGTGTATTCTACTGCTGCAGGTAAAAATTAGTTTCTAGCTCTTGTAGAAGATCATCCAAAGTGCGCCAGCTGTATTGGTTTGCTAAGGCTGCCACAACAAGGGAACACAGACCGAGTGACTTCAGCAACAGCCATGAACTTCCTCACAGTTCCAAAGGTTGGAAGTCTGAGGCCAAAACGTTGGCAGGTTGTTTCAAGCTACTCTCCCTTAGCTTGTAGATGCTGGCCTTCTCCCTGGGTCTCCATTTGGTCTTCTTTCTGTATATGTCTGTGTCCTAATCACCTATTCTCATAAAGACACCAGTCCTATTGGATTAGGTCCCAATTATATGATCTAACTTTAACTCAATTGTCTCTTTGCAGGCCACTTTGTAACAAGGGTTGTCTTTTCTCCAGTTTCCAATAACATGTTCCCAATTTCCATCTGAGACCTCACCAGAAGCATCTTTACCATCCATATTTCTATCAACCGACTCTCCCAGGCAATCTAGGATTTTTCTGATCCTAGGTTCTTCCTGCCTGCACCTGTTTACCTAGTTCCAAAGCCACTTGCAGTTTGGGATACTTGCTACAACAGCACCACACTCAAATCTGTTTTCATCTGCAAGGGCTACCATAACAACGTACCACAGACTTGGTGGCTTAACAACAGAGATTAATTTTCCCCACAGTTTTAAAGACTAGAAGTTCGGGATCAAGGTGTCAGCAGGTTGGTTTCTTCTGGGGCCTCTCCCTGGCTTGTAGGTGGCAGATTTTTCTCAGTTTACTCTTATAGTCTTCCCTCTGTGCATGGCCAGGTCCTAATCTTCTCTGAGGAAACCAGTTATTGGACCAAGTCCCAAACATATGACCACATTTTACTTTAATTACCTCTTTAAAGGCCTTATCTCCAAACACAGTCACATTTTGAGGGTTTAGGAGTTCAATATATGAATTTTAACGGGACACAATTCACCCATGACACATGCCAATGGCCTATTGAACATTCTGACTCCACTGCATTATTGATCAAAACTCTTCTGTTATCATTTATCATACAATTTATTAATTAATTAGATGCTATCTTTTGTTGTTCTCTAATTCTTTTAAGCATTATTTTTCAATAAAATTATGAGTTTGCATATCCATCACTGTATTTAACACAATGCTAATTCCTAGAAGAGCACCGAATTTGAGCAACCTCGAATTTAAAATATTTTGGTAAAATATTTTTTTAATAACTTTGCTTCCCAGGTTTTTAATATAGGATCAGGCCAGTCTGGATCACAAACATTTCTATTATTTGTATATTCACTAAATTCATTCTACAAAAATTATTGAGTCTTTGGCAATGTTATAGGCTCTTATGATAAGGCAGTCAGCCAAACAGAATCTGTGCCTTGCTAACATTTAACATCTTATTTGGTGAGGCATGTAATAAGCAAGTAAGCTTACCATAATTCTAGCTAATTCCAGTCACAGGAAAATACAAAACACACACACACACACACACACACACAGACTAAAAAATGAATTAACTGAACAGGATTAACAAAATGTGGAATATTTAAATAAATATTTGAGATTCACAATGACTTGTGATGTGATTTGTTGTAAAGTGCTGTGTTTTCATTCCTTCCTGTTTTAAATTAAAAAGATAGTTGGGGGAAAAGGACAGTCTTCCTGGAAATAGAAGGGCAGATAAGGCAGTATTCTTTTTTCCCCAACTATTTCCTCATGCCATAGTTTTATGATACAATTATGAAAATGGTGCATAATTTTTCCTTTGACCATGTATATATTTTAAGAGAAATGCAATTCTTCTTTTAATCTTTCATACCCATTGACAGGGTTCCTGGGTGGATCAGTCAGCTAAGCCTCTGCCTTTGTCTCAGTCCTGGTCCCAGAGTCCTGGGATCAAGACTTGCTTGTCAGCCCCCCTTGGCCAGCCCCCCTTCTTTGGGGAACCTGCTTCTCTCTCTCCTTCTGCATCTACTCCCACTTTGTACACATTCTCTCTGTCTCTCTCTTTCTCAAATAAATAAATAAAACTTAAAAAAAATAACCTTTCATATCCATTTAAATGGAATGGTTATTTTTAAGAAACTTGGTTTTATTTTTCAGAAACTTGGTTACCAGATCATAACACATTTATTATATTCTTTATTGTATTTCTAAGACCAAATGAAATAAAATCCTTCAACTCTTGAGAATTATAACTTTCTATTTTAAATTGTGAATGGGCTACAGATGGATTCAGAGCTTTTCTCCCACTAACCACTAAATCCAGCTGTTACCAGTAGAAAGATGTTCAAGGTAAACTGCATGTGTCAACAAACTTAATCTGGAAAAATTAGTCCAAACTCTTCAAGAGAACTTAGAAAATCCATTTGTTCCATGAGGGCATCAAGAATCTCAAGTTATCCAAAGTATTGAGCTCCTCACTATGGGGAAGGAGGTCAAAAGCATTTTATAGTCCCAGACCCAGAACTCCCAGGATGTTAAATGTAAAATGAGTTATCCATTAAAAAAACTGAAAAGAACCTCAGATTTTTATCATTTTATTTAAATGCAAAGAATAATAAAGTTAATTAGAAAAATATAGGTAAATGTTAAGCTTTTTTATGCAAATAGTTCAGTTCCTGATTTAAAGAAAACCAATCCCCAAATGGGTATGTGAATATTTTTAAGTTTGTCTTACTTATTTCACTTCAGCGTTAACAGATAGATTATGTAGCTCATAGAGTCTTTCTTCTCAACCCACACTTAAAAATAGATAATTAAATAGTTTTTGCTGTGCTCAGAAATTGCCAGTAACAAGCAATGGAGGGACGCCTGGGTGGCTCAGCAGTTGAGTGTCTGCTTTCGGCCCAGGGTGTGATCTGGAGTCACAGGATTGGGTCCCACATTGAGCTCCCTGCATGGAGCCTGCTTCTCCCTTTGCCTGTGTCTCTGCCTCTCTCTGTGTCTCTCATGTATAAATAAATAAATAAATAAATAAATAAATAAATAAATAAATAAATAAATAAATATCTTAAAAAAAACAAGCAATGGAAAGAAATGAGAATATAAAAATTAAATTTCTCACATCATAAAGAACAAGTTTAGGCAGAATCTGAGGTTGTACTCATTGGAGGCTTTGCTCCTAGGTGGGTGGGGAGAGGGATACATTTCTCTGGCAATGGAATGGTTACATGAAATGGTTTTCTGTAGAGAAACTAATTGAATGAGACCCTCCAAAGTTCACTTCACTTTTTCATAATCCATATAATTTTTATTGCATTGTGCACTGGACATGAGCAGAACATAAATTAGCTTAGTGAGGGAGCATTGTGCACCTGCCAATAAGCTATTCAGTCATATGCAAGTGATATTACCATCATACCATTAAGTATTGGGTTGGGAGGGGGGAACACGAGTGAAGAGGCACCTTCCCAATGCATCTACACAGCTCAGCTCTCTTCAGTTCTACCTCACTTTGCCTTTCCTCCTTGACTGTGTGAAGCCTTTAAAAGGGCTGTTATCAGCTCTCATTAAACCAGCTGCCTGTCTCCTTGGCAACCCTTATCAAGCTGTACCAGGCTGCCTGGGCTGCCAGTGAGTACCGTCAACTCTGCACTGAATAAGGAGCTTCAAATTGTGACCATCTGGTATACTGAACTCATAAAATGTCAGGGGAAGAACCATATCTTAGGCTGCCTACAATCTTTATGGTATAAGATGATGAATTTGGACTCACCATCAGTGAAACAAAAAAGATGGGAGGAAGAGAGAAAACTCATTTCATAGCTGCAGGAAGACAATTCTTGTTGATTCCCTTTTCATACTGATGAATAATTTTATGAAGAATGTCTGCCTTTGACTCTGAGCAATAATATGTTGTTAGTATTCTTAATGTCTTCTCTATATCCACATCTCAGCTTACAATACACCATGTCTAGACATTGAAAAAAAAAAACGAAAGCTGCTTTCCTGAAAGTTCTCTGACAATTCCATGTTTAAAGACTAAAGGATACTGCTGGCTGCCAGCTGTCCCCAAGCTATTTCTCCCTTCTTTTTTCCTACGGAGTTCCAAGTTTGTTAAGATTTTTCAGTCCCCAACCAAACACACATGGCTCAAGAGTAAATTCTGGTTAACTTAAGCCAATCAGAGTGATTTTATTCCCTTTTCCAGTGATCAGCTTGGGGGAGAATCTGACTCAATGCTGGTTAATGGGAAAGGAAGGGAAGTCAACCAGAGAGCTTCTGAGGGTTTCTCGATCAAAAAGAGATACAGAAGGGCACCAGGGTGGCTCAACTGGTTAAGCATCTGACTCTCGACTTAGGGTCAAGTCATGACCTCAGGGTCCTGGGATGCAGACCCAGGTTGGGCTCTGTGCTCAGTGGGGAGTCTGCTTAAGGATTCTCTCTCCCTCTCCCTCTGCCCCTCCCCACTTGCACATATATGTGCTCACACACTTTCACTCCTACTCTCTTAAATAAATAAATAAATAAATAAATAAATAAATAAATCTTTTTTTTTTTTTTAAAGAGAGACATAGAGAAAGAAATAGAATGATATTTCTATTACTAGAATTGGGGTAGTCCACCTTGTCATCATGAAGGTGTTGGCTTGAGCTTGGCAGAGAAGGGAGATGTCAAGAACTTGCTCTCTGGTGATATCACTGAGCTGTTGAATTCACTGACTTTGAAGGAGCCCAGCACCAGGACTTCTCATAAGAAAGTAGAATTTCCTTATTAGTCAAGCCACTTAGTTTATTTATTTTTTATTTCAGCATCCTAAATACATCCCAAATTCCTCATTCTTCTTTATTTTCAGCCCTCAATTTCATCACACACTTCTCTTAGAAAACTTGCTTGGAACTGAAAATCACCAAATACATCTTCAGCCATATAGACACATTGTGGATTGAACCATGGATCTGAATTAATGAAAATGCAAATATTTTCTAGGGAAGCTGACTCCAGCATCTCTTAGTATCATGTGGTTCATATTAGCTTAAATTCAACTAGTTCCTCTAGATCATTTTATCCAGGAGAGAGAAGGTTTTATGTGAAGGATGAGGTAGCAAAAAGGAAAAGGAAGAAACTTGAACTTCATCAGTCTTCTGAATGATGAAATAACAGCCTAAGGGTTATGGGGATATAGGAAAAGAGAAAAACAAGAGAAGCAGGCTTGGAAACTAGGAGTAGTGTGAGAATGGTCTTTGAGTTATGGCGCAAAGAAAGACAAAGAATGGAAGAGATCCTATTTTTCACTTCTCTCCCTGGTAAGGTAAAGAACTAGTATCTAGAGTTGATAAGTCAGGAAATGAATGTATAGATTTGTTATTTCCAGAGTCAAACTTTTTGTTCTGACATTTAAGGGACTGATGGCCAAGTCACAGGTCACCCTCACACCAACACATAAGCTTTAAAATAAAGTCCAAGAGAAGACACCAAGTAACACGCAGGACTCTAGAAACACTTCCTTCAAAGAGGTAGACCCAAAGAGGAGGAGACAGTTTTTCTTAGAACATAGCAAAAAAAACTACTACATCAGCTGGCCTGTATTTTATTATTAAATGTGAACATACTCCAAGATCACCACATCCTGTGGAAAGAGAGAATCATGGACCATGATTGCAGAAGACTGTAAAAAACTGATAAAACAAACAAAATGAATTGAGGAGATACTGTTTAAGAGTAAAAACTTGCAACCAGGAGATAAGTGAATTCTGGAGATCTAATGTACAGCATAGTGATTATAGTCAACACTACTGTATTATAAACTTCAAAGTTGCTAAGAAACCAGATCTTAATTGTTCTCACCACAAAGAAGAAACAATAATTAGATGATGTGATAGAAGTGGGAACTAACCCTACTGGGGTAATCATATTGCAATATCTAAATATATCAAACCAACACCTTGAACACATTAAACTTATGCAATGCTCTATGTCAATTACAACTCATTTTTTTTTGAAAAGCTAATAGTGGAGGAAACATATTTTGAAAAACAGAGAGAAGTTTTAAAATCTCTAATTAGAATACTCAGAAGATCTTAAGACATTTTTTCTTCTAAAATGGCAATAAGATGAAGAAAATACTCAAAGAATTTGAAAACCCTTTCAAAAATTTAAAGTATCATTGCAAAAACAAAAAATGACTTGAAGACTTGAAAAACAAAATGACAAAATTTTCCAAGATGTAGGGAAAAAAATATAAAAAGCAAGGGAGGATAACTATGGGGCAGGAAGAAAACCTCTAAGGTCAAACCAGCAGGTGTAATATCAGACAGTTAATGGTTTTAGAAAAAGGGAAGATAGTGAGAAGAGGAAATTGTCAAGAAAATAAAGGAAACAATTTCCTAGAACTTAAAAAGAACAAATGACTTTCAGATTCAAAGGAGTAAGACATTTACAAAATCCCCAGGCTTTGGAAGCAGCTGCTGGAGGCTAGACTGGGAAAATGTGGGACTCAGCTAGACAGGCACCCAAGAAAAAGGAAGATTCCAAGCAGCAATCAGCATAACTGATAGGAGGGAACATCTTGAGGATATGAGAAGGGACATTATTCTTTTGTCAAGAAAGAAAATAAGTTAATCAGAAACTAAACATATATGAACATCATAGGAAAGGCAAAGGCAAGATGAACATATCAGCTAATACAGTGATCATCAAGATCATAACTGAAAAAGAAAGATAAAGCTACTGCTTAAATGAAGAAAAGTAACGAAAGGTATAACTAAAGATGATATCGTTATTACGCATTCTTAGAAGAATTGTGAAGCTGAGCAAATGTTCATCTCTCCTCGTGGAAAGGCATGAGATATCAATTAACTTGATAAATCTGTCTATAATAGACTTTCACTTAAACATGGTGAATTGGGCAGCCCCCGTGGCCCAGCGGTTTAGCACTGCCTTCAGCCCAGGGTGTGATCCAGGAGACCTGGGATCAAGTCCAATGTTGGGCTCCCTGCATGGAGCCTGCTTCTCCCTCTGCCTGTGTCTCTGCCTCTCTCTCTCTCTCTCTCTCTCTCTCTGTGTCTGTCATGAATAAATAAATAAAATCTTTTAAAAAAACATGGTGAATTAACCACATGTAATTATCCATTACAATTATAATGAAAGAAAAAAAAAAACCAACTTCAGATGACAGAGAGAATGGGGAGGGAGCTTCAGTAGAGAGCGGCATTAACTGGAGTCTACAGACGACTTGCCATCCCAGTTTCCATTGACAACATGTAAGTAGGTAAGGGCCTGCTGCCAGCCTCTGGGAGGAATCCAGAGGAATTCTTCTCTAGAAAGCTCTAGTGCCATCAAAGAAAAGACCTTCAAATCCTGGCATTTCTGGGTCACCCAGCAGATGGGCTGGATGACTCCCAGTAACCAGGGAGTGCAGCTGTCCAGGCCACATGCAGACTTCTTAATCAGTTTTCTGCTGCCCATTTGTTTGTTTCTTTCTTTTTGTAATTTTTGAAGCACAAGAGAATAGGTGACATACACGGAAGTTATGAAGCATTACAATAAAACAAACACCAGTAAAACCACAAGTCAACCTTAAGAGCTAAAGTAAGAGCTGCTGCTAATATGCAAATGCTTGGTGATTTTCTTTGCTATATCCCATTTACCCCTGGTAAAAATCCTGGATTTTTTATTCATCAGTCTGAGGCCATGTAAAAAAGCACAGCTTTACCACACACATATGTCTTCTGGAGAGTACATTGCTTAGTTTTCCTTGGTTTTGTGCTCTATCATGATGATATTCTGAATTTCAAATTCTGTTTTTAATCATTCAACTTTATATTTTTAAGATTTTTCTGGAGAAGACCAGATAGTAAATATCCCTGTCAAAACAACAAAAGTCCACCGTTTTAATAGAATGTTTGTTAATTTACAAAAACAGGCAGGAGGCAGGATTTGGCCTTGGTTGGGGGGTGTGTAGTTAAGATATCTGTGAGTAGGATGTTTGCTTGGTTGAATATAATGTTATCAGATAGAGTCTAGGAGGAGCTCAATAAATACTTTTGAATAAATAAATACTTATATTAATTCATCTAGGTGGCATATTTCTCTGACCATTTTCTTGGGATAAATTGGTAGATGTGCAATTATTAGAATAGAGTGTGTAGTTATGATGTATACATCCAAGGATTTACCTGCTTCTTAAAAGTATACTTTGTTCATTCATAGCAGCAAAATAAAATACTGCCTATTTTTTCATGGTATTTTTCAGAAATGGTTACTACCAATTCCTGCTACTTTCTGCTTCCCTAAGTGAAAAAAAAACATATTATTATAACTTAAATATTTTCATCACCAATAATATTGCTATGCCCTCAACTATTTTTTCGGCTTCTTATTTTCTTCTTTTGTAAAATGTATCTTCATATCCTTTGTTTTCCCATTCAGTTGGGTTTTTTTTAATGATTGATAAGAACCTTGGTATGTAATAGAAATTAGCATCCCACATATGTTAAATGAAGCTAAGGCATCATTCAATATTTGACATAAAAAGCTGAAGATGGACATTGAGGAGGCAGGTGATCTAATGAACACAGTACTGTATAAGACTGATGGATTACTGACCTCTACCTCTGAAGCCAATAATACATTTTATGGTAATTAATTAAATTTTAATTTAAAAAAAAAATTTTAAAGCTAAAATTATTATTTCCTGTAATGGAGCACAGCCATGCTAATGAGGCTGTCTCTCCCAAAGACAGTGCCGATTTTTGGAAAACCTTGAGGTCAGGGATTTACAGATAAGCAGAGGTCAAAGTAGGTTGACATCTACTAGCAACAACTAGTGTGAGATGGTGTTGACTGGTTTGCACACAGCAATGTGTTATTAGAAAGTTGATCCATGATTGGCCAACTGTAACAATCTCTGGGATTTACTAATTGGTTGGCTTGCAAAAGCCTACCAGGGAGGGGACTTTTCTTTAAAGAGCCCAACAGATGTAAAACTGGTTCTTCTGGTGATTTCTTGTTACTACCCTGCTACTACTATGGTGAGGAAAGAATCAGGTTTTATCCCTAAATCTGTGGGACCTTCTAAAAATTTGTGCATGCTATACAAATATTACAAATCTTTTTCCTGTTTTTATATATTCTTTAAATTTAATAAGGTTTTTTTCCTGTCATAAGAAAAATTTTATTTTTATGTAGACAAATTTATTAGTTTTTAATTGTTCACTTTGAATGCACACTTCCTCTGCTTTCATGGCCCTTGAGAAAATCTATTTTCTTCTTGAGTATTCATAGTGTGTAAAATGTAAATCATTAAAAGATTTAATTAATTAATCCACCTGGAATCAGTTGCCTGGGTAGTTCAGCGGTTGAGCGTCTGCCTTCTGCTTGGGTCGTGATCCTGCATGATCCTGGGGTCCTGGGGTGGAGTCCTGCATCAGACTCCCTGTGAGGAGCCTGCTTCTCCCTCTGCCTATGTCTCTGCCTCTCTCTGTGTGTCTCTCATGAATAAATGAATAAAATCTTAAAAATAAAATAAAATAAATTTAATCTACCTGGAATCAAATTTTGGTATAGCTATTAAATAAGGGTTTAACTTCTTATTTCAAAATGAGTCACTAATTTTCAAGTTACCTTTTATGAATAACTTACAGTTTGTCCATATATTTGAAGGACACAGTTTTACTAGATCATGAAATACATACTTATGTGTGTGCATGTGTGTTTGTGTGTGTATTGTGCACGTGTCTGTATTTGATTTCATTTCCAGAATCTTTATTTTCTTGTAAAAGAGCCACATTTTCAGTCACAATAGCTTTAGAATATGTTTGAGTAACTCCATTTTATTTTTCAAGGCTGTCCAGCTACTATTGCCCATTTATTCCTCTGTATGAAATTTTAAATCTCCTCAGCAACTTCTTCTCTTCCTCCAAAAAAATGTGATCTGTGTTTTTACTGTAAATGCATTAAACTCATGTTTCTTTGGGGAAGGGGGGGATGCTGCCATTTTTACCATATTGTCTTCCCATCTGGAAAGATGTTAGTTTCTCAAGTTACTCAAATCTTTTATTTTTCTAACCAAAGTTAAACTTAGGGAGCTATAAGCCTTCCTGACAATTTTTTGGAAGCATATAACCCTCACTTCTCAGAAAAAAGTGCATATGCACAAACATAATATTTTGCATTATATTTCTGGAAAACATATTTTTGAAAGTCCATCCACTAAAAAAATCCATTAAAAACTGTCTTATGCTTTTAATGGATTTTATTTCATATCACCGTTTTTCCATATGTTAAGCATATCACTCGTAATATTATTATTATTGTGTTCAAACATGTCATGACATGGTGGTTAAGAAGATGGCTCCTAGAGCCAGTCTACCTAGATTCAATTCCTGACTAGCTGTGCAAAAAAATTACTTAACGTCATTGAATCTCCATTTCCTTATCCTTAATATGATGATGTTAAAGGTAATCTACCCACTACTTGCATATATGCCTGTGCTAGTTAGTTATTATTATTAAAAGTAGAATTTTTTCAAGTTAGTTATCTATGGCTGACTACTTTCTTGTCTTTAATTTTTAACAGATGTAGAGTTAACTCTGAACTCTTCTAAGCAGTGTGTCACATGCAAATAATAATAGTAATCTTGGTTTTCCTTTTTTTTTTTTAAAGATTGTATTTATTTATTCACAAGAGACAGAGAGAGAGAGGCAGAGACACAGGCAGAAGGAGAAGCAGGCTCCATGCAGGGAGCCCAATGCGGGACTTGACCGGGACTCCAGGATCAGGCCCTGGTCCAAAGGCAAGTGCCAAACCGCTGAACCACCCAGGGATCCCTGGTTTTCCTTTTTTAATATTTACATCTTGTGTTTCTTTTTCTTGTTGCTTTGCATTAGCTAAAATTTGCAGAAAAAAATTATTGTCAGTCCATATCCTATTCTTATAATAATGAATTTGGCCCTAGTGTTACACTATTAAATATGGTTGAAGGGACACCTAGGTGTCTCAGTGGTTGAGCATCTGCCTTTGGCTCAGGTCATGATCCTGGGGTCCTGGGATCAAGGCCCTCATCCGGCTCCCTGCAGGGAGCCTGCTTCTCCCTCTGCCTATGTCTCTGCCTCTCTCTGTGTGTCTCTCATGAATAAATAAATAAAATCTATAAATAAATAAATAAATAAATAATAGTTGTAGTTGAAGGGTTTTGATCATGATAAAAGAATATCCTGCCATTCCTTAAAAAAAAAAAAAAAAAAAAAAAAAGACTTTATTTTTAGCCATAAATTAAAGGTAGATTTAATCAATAACTTTTTTTGGTATTTTTTGAATAATCATATTATCTTTCTTAAAATACTAATATGGAGTGTTATAGTAGTTGATTTCTAAATGCTGGTCTTATAAAAATTAAACTACTATGGTGTATTATACTCCTACTAATAGATTTATTTTACTAATCCAGTATGTATAATCAGAGTCCATAAACTCTGATACCATTTTTTTTTGTAAGTCAGTGTTCATTCTGACTTTGAACCCTCATCCTGGCAGATCTGTGACCATTTGACAGCTCATCATACCTCCTCCAGACATGTGTCAAGGTTCCACCACTTAAGGAAGCGCCAACAGTCACAGATTGGCTGTCTACGCAGGTTATGGTCAGATACCTACTAATCCATGATCTTTTCTGATCCAGTGGCTCTCTGCTACTGCCGTATCTCTCCTGGGACTTCAGAACATTTGCAAGCTGAGAACATCAGGTCAATGGTTCTCTCTCTGTAGGCACACCTTGAATTTATTTCTCTCTGGAGGATTGCAAGGTAACAGGGATTTATGATCCATTAATCCCACTGCCCAAGTTTTGAGCAACCAAAAGATGACTTCCCCTTTCCTTAAAGCAGCCAGAGCTCTGCTTCAGTTGCCTCCAATCAGTGCTGAAACATGTTTATAATTCATCATTTTAGAAGGGCAAAGAAAGGGTAAAGATAAAATACTACATTTCCATCTTTAATCAGTCTAAATGTTTATATCTTCACTCACCAATGATTAATTTAGAGTTTTTAAATCCGTATTCATAAGTTAAAGTTGGCCAGTATTTTTTTGGGTCTGTTTTTGTCAGATTTTAACATACATATCCTAAATAAATTCAGAAGCTTTAAACCATTTTCTATACTCTGGGACATATTAAGAAAAATCAGAATTATCTGTTCCTTGAGGTTTGATAGAATTTACCATCTGTACACGGAGAATATTTTAGGGTAGTTCTATAACAGGTTTTAATTTTTTCATGATTATTAGTCTCCAGATTTCAGTTTTGTAATACTCTTTTTTATGTCCATCTTAATAAAATATGTAACTCTATTGGTATGTGGAAGCTAGTGGTCACTTGTGACCTTCAGATCTTTTCCTGCTAGTTCATTATGGCTTTTTCAGCAAGTTGTTTCTTATCCCCTCTGATCCATTGGCTTAGGCAACTATTTACAGCTAATTAAATTGGTTTACAATTCCTATACATTTGGCCAAATGTGCCCTATTATTTCTTTTAATTATCCCTATCACCACTTCAAATGCAATTTGCTGAATGTTTATCCTTTAAAGAGAAAAGAGATTGGGCATATTTAGAGCTGAAAAACTGTATTTATAGCCCACATCATGGAGCTAGAATTGGCAGTGCTACAGGAATCCCCTCTAAAACAATGCTATGATTTAAATGAAAGTAGTGACATTAGTCAGCTGTATATTGCTGCTAGATTTTTAAATAATTAAATGTAAAATAATGAAGAGCACTCAAAAAATGAAACTGGGTACTAAGCTCAGAAATTGGCTTCAGTACTCTGAGTTCTAAAAATCCTGCTAAATATTTCATTCTCCCACTTTATGAAATAGTTATACAACAGACTTGAAGCCAGGGAAGAACTCAAACAACCAAACATGAAATGGAGTTTTCTTTTCTTTTTTGGGGGTGGGGGTGGGGCAGATACAGTATACTTTATTGATGGTACATGACAAGGTAGGGCTGCCCAAGCCCCTCCCCTTCCTCAGGGTTTGGGATATAAATTGGAGATCAGGAGAGTCTTAATCTTCTCAGGAAGATTAAGTTGGGGCAGGAAGCAGCTGAGGGCCTCTCTCTTCCTCTTGTTCTCCCTGGGGCTGGTGGTCCAGGAGGCTCTTACTTCTTGGAGGCCATGTGGACCATGAGGTCCACCACCCAGTTGCTATAGCCAAATTCCATTGTCATACCAGGAAATGAGCTTGAAGAAGTGGTCATTGAGGGCAATGCCAGCCCCGGCGTTGAAGGTGGAAGAGTGGGTGTCACTGTTGAAGTCACAGGAGACAACCTGGTCCTCAGTGTAGCCCAGGATGCCCTTGAGGGGGGGGCCTCCAATGCCTGCTTCACCACCTTCTTGATGTCATCATATTTGGCAGCTTTTTCCAGGCAGCAGGTCAGATCCACAACTGACATGTTGGGGGTGGGGACACGGGAGACCATGCCAGTGAGCTTCCCATTCAGCTCAGGGATGACCTTGCCCACAACCTTGGCAGTGCCAGTGGAAGCAGGGATGATTTTCTGGGCAGCTCCTCCGCCGTCATGCCACAGCTTCCCAGAGGGGCCATCGATGGTTGTCTGGGTGGCAGTGATGGCATGGACGGTGGTCACGAGGCCCTCCACAATGCCAAAGTGGTCATGGATAACTTTGGTCAGAGGAGCCAAGCAGTTGGTGGTGGGGGAGGCATTGCTGACAATCTTGAGGAAGTTGTCATACTTCTCGTGGTTCATGCCCATCACGAACATGGAGGCATCAGCTGAAGGAACAGAGATGATGACCCTTTTGGCCCCACCCTTCAAGTGAGCCCCAGCCTTCTCCATGGTGGTAAAGACCCCAGTGGACTCCACAACATACTCAGCACCAGCATCACCCCATTTGATGTTGGTGGGATCTTGCTCCTGGAAGATGGAGATGGACTTCCAATTGACAAGTTTCCCATTCTCAGCCTTGACTGTGCCATGGAATTTGCCATGGGTAGAATCATACTGGAACATTTACACCATGTAGTTGAAGTCAATGAAGGGGTCATTGATGGCAACAATATCCACTTTGCCAGAGTTAAAAGCAGCCCTGGTGACCAGGCACCCAATACGGCCAAATCCGTTCACTCCAACCTTCACCATCATGGGGACTCGGCTGGCACTGCACTGGAAGATGCGCTGTCTGTTGAATGGGGAGGAGCAGAGAGCCGAAGTGGAGTTTTCTATTTATCCTGGGAATAAATGATAAAGCCAAGAAGTCTGTGCATCCTTGGTATTCTTTATTTTTATTAGGTGCCAAATTTTGCATTATTTTAAGTTTAGCTATATCATCTTGTGTTGTTCAAATTCCTGGAATAGCATGCTATTGCATTCATTTGTGGGAAAATTACTAGTTAAATGTAAAAAAAAAAAAATTATTGCCATGCATGTCACACATGCATCTTCAAACTGGGCTATTTATATACTGCACAAAAGAATTGATGCAATTTTTCTTAAGATTTTTCCCTTTACAAGAAAATCAACAGGTATATTGGGAAATGTGATTGAGAGAAGGGAGAATTGTCCAGAAAATGGACTCCATTACATTCTACCAGTTGTGACCACATTGCAATGAATAAAATGTTTTTTTTTTCCCAAGGTGAGCCACTCCTACCACCCCGGAAAGAATCAGACCTGATTAAAACAAATCTAGACTCCACAGTTCTGAGTTCTCAGCTAACATAAACAGAACACTAATGTTCTCTAATCTTTGAAAGAAATCTCTGGAGAAACACTTCATCTAAGAATGGAGATGGGGAAATAATTACATTTCTGCAGACAGAGATTCATAATGACAAACATTTCTATTGCAGCATCTTCCCCAATTACAGAAGCAATACTTGCTCAATGCATGAATATTAGTAAACATAGGCAATCACAACTAAAACTAAAACAAAAAAATCAACAAAACTTACTCGGTTTCTTTTGCTGTTGGACAACACAGCACGCAGCAAATTTCTAAGGGTGATCCATGGACCACTGGCACCAAAATTATGTGAAGTTGTTTGTTGACAGCTCATAGTCTGGGGCAGGCTCTGATTTATGGTCACTAATGAATAAAAAAAGTTCTCTGGAGTGATTCATTCTTTAGGTTAGCTTATGATCATGCCAACATTAACTTGCATAAATAATACAAAGAACATCTACGTGAATTTTGATCATATTTTTCAATTTTTTTTCCTTAAAAAACTTTAGAGTTAGAATCTTTGAAATAAGGTACATAAACTCTATTCTGGGTTGACATTGAATAGAGTTATTCCAATCATCTGTATTCTTACCTAGTTTTCTTACATTTCTTTTCATGTCTGAGATAAAAATATTAAAACCTACCCCTGTGTTAATGACTTTACCAAATTCTCTTATAGTTCTAAGTGTTTTTACAGTTATTTTACTACCATGTCATTTGATAAGTAAAGGCTCATGATTTTAACTCATCAGTAACTTGAATCTTTTCTCATTTAAAAAAATCTCTCTTTCAGTGGTATTCGTGTTTCGGCTTTATTGTGGGTTGGAATTGTCAAACGTATATTTGCTCTTTTATTCTCTTTAAGTCTTGTTATAAAAAGTATGTTAATTAGATTTTGTTTTTACACCAAATCTGAGTGCAGTTATCTTTAAAAATGACTCAATATGTTCCCATCAATTGTAATTAGTGTTGTATTGTCATATTTCTTCCATCTTCTTTTATGTTTGTTTTTAATTTCTTACTGGTTCCTCTTTTTTATTCTTTTTCTTGAAAATTTTTTAAGATTTATTTATTTATTTATTCATGAGAGACAGAGAGAGAGAGAGAGAGAGAGAGAGAGAGAGAGGTAGAGACACAGGCAGAGGGAGAAGCAGGCTCCATGCAGGGAGCCCGATGCAGGACTCGATCCGAGGATGCCAGGATCACGCCCTGGGCCAAAGGCAGGCGCCAAACCACTGAGCCACCCAGGGATCCTCCTCTTTTTGATTCTTACTTTGCTGTATTGATACAATTTTTTTTTCTTTTATCTATTCTGATAAATTGGAATTTTCATTATGTGTATGTTTTTGCCAGTGCTTACAAACTTATATTAATAATCATATTTAAACCCAGGTTTCTTTACATTGAATAAAGATTCACCTCCTTTTCCCCCCAACCAAGAAAAAAGGCCAAACTTTTTCCTTAACTATTTTGGACCAAGTGTTTGTGTGTCCCCAGCAACCTACCCCAGCCTGAGATGGTATTAGGAGGTGGGGCCTTTGGGAGATAATTAGGAGTAGATGAGGTCTTGGCCCTTACAAGAGTATGAGAGAGCTTGCTTCCTCTCTCTGCTCTCTACCAGTGGAGGTGACAAGAAGACTGTGGGAGGCAGCCGGGAAGAGGAATCTCACCAGAGCCCAACCTTCCGGCATTCTATCTCAGACCTCCAGCCTTCAGAACTGTGAAACAAATTTCTGTTGTTTATATTTTACCCAGTCTGTGGTATTTTTTCAATGCAGCTCAAAAGGACTAAGACAGGAATCCTTTTGTCATACTCATGTAACACCTCATGATAATGTTATTACCCATTTGTGATGTTCACTGCTAACCAGGATCTTTTACTATTTACTCCCCAACCTTGAAATCTGTGTTTTGATTTAAAATTCCATTAACTTGGGGGTGCTTCCGTTAAGTGATGGGACTCTGGATTTTGGCTCAGGCCATGATCTCAGAGTCCTGAGTTGGAGCCCAGAGTTGGGCTCCTTGCTCAGTTGGTAGTCTGTGTCAGGATTCTCTCTCTCTCTCTCTCTGCCCCTCTCCCTGCACACTCTCTCTCACATGAATAAATCTTTTTTAAAAACTCCATTAATCCAATGTACTGTGTCAAATTGTTTTAAAACAATATAGGATGGAATATTTCTTACTTGTACTGCACACACATGTACACACATGTAGATACATAGAGAGAGAAAGAGAAAACAGATTATAGATTGTAGCACTGAATTTGAAATGTTTCCTACCAATCCCCCCAACTGCAGATGCACCGGTCTTTTACGTATGATATTTCTTATAACACATAAGATAATGCTATACTATATTATATTATTAATCATATATTATATTAACTATATTACATGATTTAACTTTATTATACATAATTTTACATATTATATAATAATTACATGTTATATAATATTTTATCAAATTTCTTTTATTTCTATCTGGGGAGAGAGAGAGAAGCTTAGAAATATAGAGACCTTAATATGCTTGGTAACTGTCAACCAATGGGGTACAGGAGATGGTAAACACATGGCCTTCGAGGAAAAACTCTGGGGTGTGTTCTGTATGAATTAGACCAGGACTCATTCTCTTTGTTCTCTTACTCGTGTTTCTTGGAATTGTGTCCCAAGTAAAACACCTTCACCCTTGTTTCATTAGGTTCTTTTTATTGGGAAATCACCTTAAGATGTTGGGTTTACTTTCAACATAAAAAAAATACACTTTAATTCATGTAATTAAGCAATGTGTTGCAGTAGTTTCCTGTAAGAGGCAGCAAGGCCAAAGTGCCAACCAGAGTTCCATGACCTGTAAGAATCTAAGGTGACAGCTAATAGACCACCATGTTCCTAGGGGCAAGATAGCCAATTAGGATTCTTTGTGACTTGCACTGGTGATTGCACTGAAAAATAGCAATCCTTTACTCAGTTTCTAGATCTGAGCTATTCTCAGAGTCAGGTCCCATAGATTAAAGGGGGACCCAGCTCTCTTTGAGGAAGGACCTCAAAGGACGATGCTACCACTAGCATTTAACACCAACATTTCCACACTCCTCCAAAGGGACTTCCAGTCACTGACTAGAGTAACCATATACCAGGTAAATAAGAATGTGTAGGCCTTTGAGGGCTATTGGATACAGGTTTTGAGCTGACACTCTTACCAGGAAACCTGAAACATTAGTGTGGCTCACAGTTAGGGTGGAGTTTGTGGAGACCGTGTGACAAATGAACTCCTGGCCCATGTCCATCTCCTAGAAGGTCAAATGGGTACATAGATTCACCCCGTGGTCATTTTCTCAGCTACTTCTCTGTATGCATGACTGGGATAAATATACTTAGCAGCTGGCAGAACCCACACGTTTGTCCCTTATCCCATGGAGTAGAAAAAGCCAAAAGATTTCTGAGATTGCCTCTACCAGCCAAGATAGTAAATCAGGAGCAATAACACAGCTTGAGTTTAATGGCAGAAATTAGGGCTCTCTCGGGGAACCAGAGGATGTGGAGGTGGTAGTTCTCATCTGATTCTCACTCCATTCACTTCTACATTCCCTGTGAAACCACAGAGATGGTGGTGAACTACAAAAACTGGACCAAATGTCAAACCCAAGTAGATACGCTGTACAGACGGCTTCTTCTTCTTTTTTTTTTTTTTAAGATTTTATTTATTTATTCATGAGAAACACAGAGAGGAGAGAGAGAGAGAGAGAGAGAGGGAGAAGCAGGCCTCATGCAGGGAGCCCAACATGGGACTCGATCCCGGGTCTCCAGGATCATGCCCTGGGCCAAAGGCGGCACCAAACCACTGAGCCACCCAGGCTGCCCTGTACAGATGGCTTCTTTACTGAAAGAGAGGAACGCAACCTGTGGTACCTGGTATGAGGCCACGGTCTCGGCAAATGTGTTCCTTTCAATACCTAAGAACAAAGATTACCACAAGTAGTTGGCATTTGCACGGGAAGTGCAGCAATAAGCAGTCACTCTTCTTCCAGGGCAAGGTTAGTTTGCCTGCTTTCTGATGCAATATTGATTGCAGGGATCTTGCAAGGACATCTAAAAAGCCTTCTGGATGCCCTATAGAATAGCAATATTATCGGAATGTTTAGAGAATGCCTGATTTACTGATATGGGATTCTACATACCATCACCTTACACTAAGGGACCCACTTCATAGGAGAAGACGTGTGATAGAGGGCAGATGACCAGGGCACTCACTCTTCTATGGTATTTTATATGGACTGACTTACTGAAGGCTCAGCTAAAAAGCCAGCTCAGATGTCATATTTATAGAGGTGGCTTTGTTCTCCAGAATCACACACACACACACACACACACACACACACACACACACACATTAAATATTCAATAGCATTATGTCGTCCTGTAGAGCTGTGCCCCCAGTGACTAAAGTACATAGGTCCAGAAACAAAGAATGGAAATACATTTGGCTTCTATTATCATCACTCTTAGTAGCCTACTTGCAGAAATTATGAGTCTTATCTGCACAGTTTTAGGTTTTACTGGGTTTGAGGTCTTAGTTTCCAAGAGACGGGGTAAGAGATCTATTAGCAC
The DNA here is from genome assembly GCF_018345385.1 of Vulpes lagopus. NCBI lineage: Eukaryota > Metazoa > Chordata > Mammalia > Carnivora > Canidae > Vulpes > Vulpes lagopus. The sequence continues at coordinate 71,628,760 of NC_054832.1, forward strand.
ATAGCTACAATTGTAACTTTGGTTGCTTTGGAAACTTCATGCTGGTAGATCAACAGTCAAAGAAAGGAGTCATTGGTTGGGACAATTAATGATGTTTGTTGTAAGTAGCTGGTGTTGCTGTTATATAACAGGGGCAGCGAAGAGTGTATCTAGAACTCGATGGTCCAGCGGGATCACTGGTGAGTGTGCCCATGCTCTATGACAACAGCCAACAGGCAACCCTAACAACCAAGCAAAGCAACCAAGGGCTCTCAGACCCTAGGATATGGGAGTCAGGACCCTTTAGTCAGTCAGACCACCTAGGGCAGCTGAGGGTTGGCTGAGGGTGAGAGAAATCTAGGGGTTGCGGTCAGGTGGAGGGGGGTGGTACATCCATTGTTGGTAATAACTGCATGAAGTGGGGATCGAAGATTGTCTTACTGCTTATTGTGCGCTTGTTAGCGTTTGTCCCGGCTGCCACCTTGAAGTCCCCTTGGTCAGTGACAAAGTTTATTTGGGGATTATGAACAGGTCCGAGTTGTGTGACAGTGAACTAAGGTGTTTCTGGTTTTGTCTGAAGCTGTGGTGAACAGTTTGTGTGCCCATCACAGTGCATCCCACACCACCACTCTTGTCCATCTCTGCTTTCCTGCCCCAGTCCTTTCAGCTTATTTGTTTTCTTAAGAAATGCAGAGGAGTTAATACTCCTAGGGACAGCCCTAGAGCCATGGGGGATGGCAGTTGGTGGGTAAATGCCTGGTGCTCCCAGCCTAGCTGGAAAATTTTGGGAGGTTTCCCACAGCTGCAGGCTTAACTATGTACACTTTACTGGTTTCGCGTCCTTCCTTATCTGGCTCCAGCTCCTTCTCTTGTCTTTCTTGCCAACCACCTGCATCCAAACTCTTTTCTTTGTTTTAGGGAACATAAGCTAAGAGATTGGATTTCAACTTTTCTCTACAAAATTATCAATTTTTTTCTCCTCCAGCATCAAATTATTAATCACTAGGCCATTTATTCATAAAAAGAACGAGAATCTTAAACTGTGATTCTAAATAAATCAGAATTGAAGAACTATTCAATCAGGTTTTTTTTTTTGTTTAATTTTGCAAACGTATAAGAAAAGGATTTTATGGGATGAAGCACTCAGAGTCTCTGAATGGCAGACCAGGACAAGATTACCACTTGTACAATAAGGACTATGTCCATGAGTCACACTCCTTGGCATGAAACCATTGGGATGTGACAACGACAGGACACCAAGTGCTGATGATCCCTTCCTCAAGGCTGCTCTTTGTTTGGGTTACACACATTGCTGCCTGTCTTTTCACTTTGCCCCTTTCTTTTTCCCAGTCCAGACTCTGTATTTCCATATATTCTCTTCTCTCTCTTTCATTTTTTCTCTTTCTCTTTCACTTTTAAAAACATTCTCTTGACATTTTGCCCTTTCTCTTCATGTAGTATATAAACGGTTGTGTCATTTGAGGCTTTTTGTAATCGGATTCCCTTTCTCTAGTAGTTTCTTGGAAGTACTGATTTTTTCCCCCCAGGTTTATAGAATAATTTTCAAGAACTTTGGTCAAATCTCAGATTTCATACAGTCTTTATGGATTCCTCAAGCCCATTCTTGATTCTTCAATGTCTTGCTAGTGAAGACAACCCTAGGTAGGTTTTTACAAATTGGAATCTCAAAAATATATACACACACACACACGAACATATATATAAAGTGATTTTTTTGCAATCTAATTACCTCAAGATATAAAAAGCCAATTTCAGGCACAGAACTCTGTAGCATAAGAATCTGAAAGTTCTTGTGTCAATTATATCTTGGTAAACTGGGGGAGGAAAATCTGAAAGCAAAAGCATTCATGAGTACAGATTCTATAATTTTTACTTTTATATAACATCATGAGCTACATGGTCTTGCCTTAAGGTCTTAACAAATAATCATGACAGTGTCAGAGGACAGCCATAATCCAGAATTTCATAAATGAAAATGTGGGATGCTTACTGTGGCTTTTTGAAAAATTAACATTTTGTCATAAAAATATTTAAAGGGCACATGTAAAAAAAGAATGCTTGGTGGTAAAAGAAGGATTTCAGAGGAGGGTACAGACCAGGAGAGGGTGCTGAATATGTGCCAGGGCCTGAGAGCCCTTACCAGAGAGAAATGAGAAAAAGTGCCTAGAAGGGGAAATGTGATACAAACACAGAGCAAGTATCATTGGAACTTACACACTCCTTTTCACACTCCTCTTTTCCCCTTCTTCCTTCATTCCTCCAAGTTTCCACTGTTTAAAATTGAAATAATAATATTGAATATTGAATAATATTGAAAATTAATTGAGTTTGTGCTAACCACATACTATGTAGCAAGGTCGGATGAAAAAATAGTACACCATGTACTTGGTTTTCACTCTTTAAAATCAGTTAAAAGTCTGTCACCTCCAAACCTCAAACAGCCAATGTAGCCCCTGCTCCAGTGTTCACTCCCTAGGGCATGGCCCCTTTGTTGGTTTCTTGCATGCCTGCCTCCTGGCCCTTCCCTCGAAACTATTTCTTATCCCCTATTTCCTCACGCTAGACCACCTGAGATATCCCATCAGAAGAAGGGGTTCAATGTGGCAGTGATGGGATTAAGAGATTGCAAAATAGAATTTTTAGACAACAATGTTGGAGCATGGTTCCCCCATGCCCAGCAGCTGATTAGGTCATCATAATAGCAAATGTCCACCATCTTTCTCCTGGGAACCACTTGGGTGGGTGATGAACTATGTTGCAGGAAAAGTGATTTTTCAAATGTCTTGTAACTCTTACATGATCTCTAGACTGCACCCTGTATTTGAGTATCCTTCTAAAAGTTTTGCCTCAGCAAACACTGATGCATCCTCCAAACACAGCAAACTGAAGAAAACCTTGATGTGAGTTTAAAAGGGTTGAGTGTATCACTATAGTAACAAAAGTAATTTGCTAAATGGGTTGCAGTATCCCACAAAAGACAGAAAATAAATTGGAGCTGATTTAGTAGGAAATGTCTCATTTTCTGAAACTTGCTATAGTTAATGAGAATGCCAGAGTTTCTTAGCATCTGCAGTGCGACTGTTTCATCCTGATCTTGAAATGTTGGCATTTTAGGACAGTAGCTTGGGAATGGAGGGACATTTGTTGAATATGTGGCCATTTCCTGGACACTTCTGAATTCACAGTTAAAGGGCGAAATAGGATTCCAGATTTACTTAATATCTTTTATATCAAGTGAGGAAAATATTTGTAAGGTAAAAATAAACTTTAAGGAAACAGATACCTAATATCCCACACTTTGTTCCCAATGCTCTAGTACTTAATCCACGTTTAATACGAAGCCAAATCTGGATTCTGTAGTATTTACAATGTAGGTGAATGCTCCCTTCTGTTAACTACAGAACTGCTAAGTCGTAATTTATTACCAGTCTCTTTTTGCTATGCGGACTGTCTTCTGAATTACGTGGCAGGGCCAGTGAACTGTCAAGGATCTGCGTTCACAGGGGTCCCTCCTCTCCACATGGGCCGCTGTACCTCATGTTTTGTTGGGCAGCCTTCCCCAGGGCAATGTATCCATCAGTTGGCTTATGTCAGATCATTTTGTTTGACCATATATATTTATTTAAAATGAACTCTGGACTCAAATAATGCCCCTGTTGTCAGGATGAGTGCTATTTCCTTTCAAAATGTAAAGAAAGCTGGTGTCTCTGTTTCTGTAGTTTGATAGAAGCCAGATTCCCCATACAACAGGACACCAAGGATTTGTGCTTTCTCTATAGAGCCCTGCCAACTCTCGAATAAGATTTCTTTGCATACATGTTTGGCTAAGCTTTGTTGACGTGATCTACGGCCAAGTTCTCGTCCCCTTTCTCTCTGTAGTACGTTTTCTCAGAAAACAGGACTCTCATTAATGTCAGGGGTCAACACCTATTCCTGGGCTTTGTTTCCTAAAAGAATTCCATGTTTAAAGCAAGCTTATGCCAGAAGAAATGAACAATGCCAACAAATAAATAAATAAGTCTGGTTGGTGCTAATGCAGCTCATTTTTTTTTCAATACACGTTTTGAATGTTATGTTTGTCTCTATAATAATAATAATAGCTTCTATGTGTTATTATTATTTACTGGCCTCTTCCGGGATTTCTACCCTTATGCTAGAAGGACAAAAATATTTGTAAAGGTGCCAAGAATTTTCCAGTGCCTAGAGATAGACACAAAAGCTTATACAAGGGGCTATTTCTGGTATCACATTATCCCAAGACATTAAAATGCTTTGGCTAAAAAGTGATATTGAAATAATGCGTTGTTTTCTTTGTGCTGCTTAAAATAGCAATAAAAAATTATAGCATGCTCTTTGCTTTTGTTTACTTAATTATTTAATAGTAGATGGGATTTTGTTTTTTGGTAGGAGATTTGTTGAAAGTTAAGCACCTGTATTGAATATTTAGTAGTGGTTTAAAAATAAATAAAAACTTCTTCAGGATTTTTTAAAGGATAAAATGTATGAAAAATAAAGAAATCTCTTCTGTAGTCCAAGGAATGTATGAACTATGACAGATATTTAGGCAGTTAACTCTGAACATATCAACCAATATGAAAAATAATAAATAAAATGCATTTTTGCATTAAAATGTGTCACATTTAATCCTAGTGTTTTGTTGTAAAATTCTGCAAAATCCATTCTCAGCCAGTGGCTGGGTTTTGATTTCTGGCCATGGTTTAAATGGCATTACCAAGATGCTTGTGAGATTGTACTTTCAGGGAAAGGGAACAGAATCTTGGTAATAAGAGGACTGTGCTTTAGGACTATGCTAATTTCATGACAAATGCTCTTCCAAGGAAATTTTTGAGAGAAACAGCTCCTGATGTGGGAGATACTGATTTTTTTTTTTTTTGGTCTTCCTCAACCAGTGATTTTATTGGTGTTCCATAAACATATCATGACTGTATGAAAAATAATGTATAATTTGACAGTTAATGTCTCTGCTTTAACCACCACGTGTTACATTTATTGGAACTAGATCTATAATGCATACAGTTCATTGTATCTCTGAATTTGTTTGCATTATGCACTTCATGTTTTATAGGAGGGTATGAAAAGAACCTAGTTTTCTTCTTACGATTCAAGTTCATGAGGAAGCTTCTTGTCTGTTCTGTGTGACTATGATCTGGCTTCTGGCTCCCCTCACCTTCTAGAATGTACAATCTGGACAAGAGTTGTTGATCATGCTGCTCCAGAGTTTGGTAGATACAGCCTGCTTTTTTCTTTGATTATTGTGAGGAAGCTGCAGAATGCCAGAACTGCCTCCGGGACATCATTATAAACACAGATTGCAAAGTACAGAGCACCATGGAATAGCAAATTCTGTTTCACATCTTAGGCAATGGGAAAGAATCAACTTTAAACATAAATGGATCAGTTTAATGAAGGCATGGGATGAGTCAGACAGAAGCACCGTCAGTAGATACTTTGCAGAAGGGCTTTTTCTTTCTAAAAGCCCTCGTGAATTATGGTCAAAGGCATTGCTCATAACCACTGAATAGGCAGACACATTTAGAGACCAGCTGGCATCATTGGTAAATGAAAAAGATTGCTTTAGGGTAAAATTCAGTTTTGACTGTAAATTGACACTGAACCTCTCTAGGGCGATGATGCATGAAATTTCTTAAATATTTGAACACATGTATTTATATGGAGAAAATTATTTTGTCTTAGTATATACATGCCCTCCCTGCCCTCTCCCCTTGTTGGCCAAGCAGATCCAAGATCAAAGGGAATGTAACCATAGGTCTGGTGAAAGCAGTGCAGTGGATCACTACACTTCTGAAATCTCTGGGCAAGTTAGACTCTCTCCACTTCATTAAATAACACTTTTCACATATTTATTGTCAGTGGCAACCTTGAAGTAGACTAGAGGACCTGTGGTTTTTGGCAGATTACAAAGGACTTTATGTCCAATTTACTACTTTGTCAGAACTTCCTGTGGTCTCTGTGAGCCTTTTTAGCCAAAAGATTGTTTCAGAAGCTCCTGTCAGCTTCCAGCAATGGATACATTTTTTATATTATCTCAATGGAATGTCTGAGAAAATCTTTGTTAGAATCGCTTATTAATATGTAAAGCACCCAAACTGGGTTTTCAAATCACATTTCTTACATCAAAAAGATCTATCTTCTTGGCCAACACTTTTAGTGTGTCTTAACAATATTTAGGAGTATTTTTCCTTCATCTAGGGCAGTTTGTCAATATTCTTAGAGGCAATTAGAGAGTTCTCTGATCTTTGATATTTTCTTTATAATTCATCATTTTATTTTTAAAGATTTATTTCTTTGTTTTAGAAAGAGAGAGAGTGGGCTGGGAGGGGGCAGAGGGAGAGAGAATCCCAAGCAGATTCCCAGCTGAGCGTGGAGCTCTCACCACCCTGAGATCATGACTCGAGTTAAAATCAACAGTCTGACACTTAACTAACTGTGCTACCCAGGTGCTCCTATAGATAATAATTTATGATCATGCAACTTAAAGAGTAGCTAGAGAGATAAAAGACTTCAAACTTTGAGCATGTTTTCAAAGTGCTGGTGTCTAGTGCAATCATATCCAATCAATTTTGATGAATAAAAATACCAGTAGAATGAAAGCATAGGAGCTACAAAATAAAATGGCAATGAAATTACTGTTTTGCCTAAGATTATCAAAAGTAAAAAAATAAAAAAAAAAACTTTCCAAAAAGTTTCTAAGTGATTATTATGTGCTATAAGCATAAATGCAAGTTTTTCTGAAAGTATTCTTTCTCCCTTCATTCTTTTTTCTTATTTCCTCCTCCCTCTTTCTTTATTTTTTTCTGTCTTTCCTTCCTTCCTTCATTTTCTCCTCCTCCTCCTTATTCTTTCTTCTTGTGACTTTGCAATTCCAAGTCCTTATGATAATAGAATATTTTTCCTCTGATTTAAAAAGAAATTGAATACATTTAAGGATTGCTACAGATAACATTTAACAATGTTAGCGTCATGCTAATTAGGAGCTAAAGTAGCCAAAAAGGTGGCATTGGTAAAATTTATTAAAGGTTTTTCAAATGTCAGATCGTGACAAAATATAGCATTTGCTTAAATTTACTAAACTTCTTTTTATTAGGAGGATATTGTCTTTTTTTATTACACTTTTTGTGCCAGATTATAAGCTTCAATAATATATTTATTTAGTACTTTTGCTTATATTATAAAGAAAGTGATTTGTTTTTGGTGAACTGTGTTTAATGTGCTACCATTTGCTGTGTTTAATGCGTGACCTTGGACAAAGCACTTCAATCTTTCATTCTCTGTGTGCCTCAGTTTGTTCATCTGTACAAAGAAGATAATAGTTTCTACCTGTTAGAGTTTTAGGAATCTATAAATAAACATTTTTAAAGTACACAGAGTAAGTCTCTGTGTTTGTTATATAAAAATAAGTGTACATATTTATCTCACAAAATAGCCTTTCTGCTTTGTGGTTGTTTCCTGCCTGCCCACTTGATGCCCTTTCTCTGTCTTCTTTCCTTCTTTCTTTTCTTCTTTCCTTCTTTCAACACATGAGAAAGCAACAATAAAATTTGTACTGAGATCATTTTTCTACTAGTATATTGGCTAACAGAAATTTTTATGGTTTTACTCCCCATATATATTTTATCTCTTCTATTTTTGTGCTATATGTCTTTTTTTTTGCACAGGTAAACAGTTATTCATGTAAAATAAATATTTAAGAATCTGGACTGAAAAGCCCAAGATGAATTTCATAATGAAATCATCCTCATATAGGTAAGATTGGGAGAAAGGGAACGGTTTGACATTTCCTGACATTAGGAGTCAGAGCCTATTTTTCAGAGCTTGTTTGAAGGTAATGGTGCCCAGAACTTCTTAATAAAGATAATAGGCCAGAATGATTAAGGAGCTCTCCTTTAGGGATCTGATAATGATCAAAGGTCTGATGCCTCATTGAAAGCACTTCAGGTATCACCTCATTTTAAAGTTGAATATGTGCCACTTGGGATCATGCTAAAATTATTGTGAGTTAGGTATCCAGGCTCAAGTATCAAGGTGAAGGAGAAGAAGAGGGGACACCTGGGGTGGCTTACCAGTTAAGCATCTACCTCTAGCTCAGGTCATGATCTCATGGTCCTGGAATCTAGCCCCATATCACACTCCCTACTCAGCGGGGAGCCTGCTTCTCCTTCTCCCTCTGGTCCTCCTCCCCACTTTTTCTCTGTCTCAAATAAATAAAATCTCTCTCTCTCTCTCTCTCTCTCTTTTTTAATAGGAGGGGCACCTGGGTGGCTCAGTGGTTGAGCATCTGCCTTTGGCTCAGGTTGTGATCCTGGGGTTCTGGGATCGAGTCCCGCATGGATTTCCCCACAGGAAGCCTGCTTCTCCCTCTGCCTATATCTCTGCCTCTCCCTCTGTGTCTCTCATGAATAAATAAATAAAATCTTAAGGAAAAAGGAGAATGTGTTAGTGTAAAAGTCAGCAGTCTAGGTACAGAATATGTATTTTAAAGAATGTTATGAAAGATGTGCCTGAGTTAACTTTGAATGGGGATGGTGATGGTGCGACAGAGATGGGGATTGGGATGGAGGATATATAGTCTGAGGGGCTGGGAGCTTGGTAAAGGCAAAGACTTTAGGCAGGGATGATCGTGAGGTACTTATTAAGGTGGAACGTGGAAGAGCCAAAGGCCAACTTCAATTTCCCAAGACTGCTCTGGCTCTGAGACTACTTTCTGGGCAATTCGCATTTTGCGAAGTGCTTGACAAGTGGCTTTATAAATTAGGATGTATGGTACAGGATTCTAGACTGTGCTTCAGGGAATAAGCTCTTGGCTAACTAGCGCTCAAATTGAAGCAAGAACAGACTGAATTATATTGCCTCAGGGACAGTACATCCCGTTCACTGGGCAGAACTAAACCACCCCTGACAGAGGTTCAGCTTTAATCTCTGGCCAACTAAAGAGCAATTTTACTTTGCCTTGAGAATGCACTGGTCCTACAGAATTGGAATTTCAAAAAGACTTCACCTTTAAAGTCACCTTCAATATTACATTATTTGCTCTCTTTATGTTATCATTTAGACACAGAGGCATTTCCATTTACTGTTATGCAGGATGGTAAAATAAATAGCTCTCATTAATATTTTATCTGATCTTTATTCCTATCACTAGATGCTCTTCTGTGTTCTATTCTGTCATTGTATACAGCACTAGATACACACACACATATAACTTGAGGAAATTAAAAATTTTTTGGAATATTTATGATCCTTATGTATTGTTTATTCATTTTCTCTTAATAAATCAAATTTGATTTTCTCCTTTAAGTATTTTCTTCTCTTTCTTTCTAAGTAGATGTAGGCATTCGCTGATTTTTTCATTCAGTCATCCAGTTGTCAAATATTTACTATTACCTAAAATATGTCAAATATTACAATAGGAGATGGACCAAGGAGAAACTGTGTTTCTTGTTCAAAGCATGAAAGTCTATTTGGAAAGATAAAAGTCTGTGATGGCATACAAAGAAATTTTAAATCCTTATAAATACAGTAATAAAAAGGCAAATACAGAATAAAATGGAATTCAAAGGATAAAAATGTTTAGTTATTTTAAGAAAGAAAGAATATAAATTTTGGATAGTCTAGATTTCAGATCATTTATTTTTACTCGAAGAATTTCAGTTAATTTGCATTCTTAAAAGGAAGTTAAATACTCCTAATTTTTTTACACTAATGAGTATTTCTATATTCTTTTTATTATAAAATATTTGTATATATAAAGAAATCAGTTAATAATATAATCAATCCAATACCTAGCTTCAACAATGATCAACATATGGCTGCTGTTCCTTCTCCCAAAACTTTTCCCTACACCCCACAACACAATTATTTTAAAGCAAATTCTAGAATCGTATAATGTATTTTGCCAATACTTAAGCACATATCTCTAAGAGAAAGGTTTTTTAACATAACTAGAATACCATTATCATACCTATAAAATTTAATAATGTAAAGCAAATTGCAAAAATCATATAATTCCATCTGTAAATACTCCTGTAAATATTGCTAAGAGATGGGATTTTTTAAAACATGACAATGCCATCATGACATCTAAAAATAATAGTAATTTAAAAAAATATCATTTCAGGTCAAGTTGGTGTTTGAATTTTCTTAATTATCTCATAAAAGCCTCTGCATACTTACTTCATTCGAATCAAGTTTAAAGATCCACACTGCATTTGGTTGATAGCTTTTGTAGCTCTATACCGGTTCCTTCCCCTGCTCCCCAAATTTCTATGTTGAAGAATATAGGTGTTTGCCCTATAAAATTTCTCATTATAGGTCTTTAGTTGATTGCACACTTGTGATGCCTTTCAATGTGTTCCTCTTATCCTCTGCAGTTCAAATATCACTGGGTTCAGAAGCTTGATCAATTTTAGTTCCTTGGCAAAAAGACTTAGATGATGCTGTGCACATAACTGCATGATGTCAGGAGGCACCTGACACTGGATTATTCATCTTTTTGCCATCGGAAGATGGCTGAGCATGTTTAGGTATTATCTGCCTTGGACATCCGTTTCTAAACTTTGTTATTATCCCTACACCCAATGGTGTTAGCAGCCATTGATTATTACTGTCAAGGCCCATGATCCCTTTCTTTCATTAGTTCTGTAAAATGGAGGTACTCTGATTCTGTCATCCCTACAGCTTTCCTTAGCTGTAAATCTTCAACAAAGAAAATATTTTCCTCTTCAACTCTTTGGTTATCCCAAAGTATAGTTTAAGACAGGTATTTATTGTTTTCTTTTATTGGCAAGTTTTAGAATAAAGAATTGGCCTAGCAATCTCCAAAGCTAAGTAAGATCTTTCCCTAGTCATTACAAATTCATGTTTTTTAAAAAAACAGATTTGATGCTTCAATTCATTCCTTATTTTTATTGCTTATATTGTTCCATTTGGTCCCTAGAAGCCTATCCAAATTTGCTTCTTCTAGTATTTTGACCTGAATCTAGTAGCCATCAAGTTTCCTTCCATTTTGATGTTACAAGATCTTTCAACCTCATTCAATACACTTCTTGCTCAATCTATGGAATTAATCATTTCTCCAATTAAAACTGGCTTCTTTTCATGGCAAATTGTTCTTACAGACCAAAATTTGGGCTATGGTTATTGTTGTTACTGGGTTGGTTACTGCTTCTAGAATATTGAATATGTGAAGCAAATAAATTTTTTAAAATAAAAATACTTCCTGTGCACATAATGATATTTTCAACTCAAATGTAAGGTTATATAGTTCTTGTCTAGCTTATTTGATTCTATATCTTTTTCCTTTGGGGCTTAACATTTTGCTTCCAGATGACATTAATATAACTGCTTTTCAAAGGAGAATATGTGTGTATGTGTGTCCAAAAACTCTTGGTTCCCTACCTTACCCCTTTGTTCTTTATCACTGCAGAGCACAGGATGGCTCAGGACCCACTTGTGAAGCTGGGGTTGGCTGGGACTCAGTTGAGAAGCAGGAGGTGGGCACAGCAACTGATTGCAAATGTATTACTATTCCCACTGACATATTCAACTTCTCAAGAATAAATCATTTTTGGTCTACATTTTCTCCTCTTCAAAACTGCTTATTCTAAATGTCAAATATAGGGCCCTTTTAAATTTAGTTGAGAACACAAATCAATATTTCATTGATTCATTTCATTTGTGTTTCATTGAGAAGGAGGCAGCTAATATGAATGTGCAAAGTCAGTTCCTCTCTTTCTAATTCCTAAGAGAAATTCAAAGAAGCTAGAGCTACAGGGAGATGCAATTTGGAGACTGTGGTGAGAAAAGCCCCCTTTCCTGCCCCTCCAAAAAGTTATTTTTCTACTTCATGTGATTATTTATACTAGAAACAACTCTTGGGCTCTTCCCATACACAACTAGGTGATTGTCTAATTAGTGCAATTACCATACCAGGAAATGCCAATGGGCTTCTTGTATATACTGCTAGGACTTCTATGCTACTAGTTCTCAGAGGCAAGAGAGAGGTTATGTGGCAATGTCTCTTGTTGACTTCTGAGACAGACTGTACTCTCTCAAGAAAGCTTTTTCTATCACCCCTCTATTGCTTTCTGAGCCTGGTCCCTTAAGCGTTATATTTATCTGAAATTCTTGGTGTTTTTTTCATGTGGTTAGTGCTCATTCCTATTTTTTGGAGTGGATGTATGCTTTTCTTATGTGTGATAGTTCACTCCTTATAGATATGTGGGAAAAGAAGGAAGAAGAACCTAGCATCCGGGTTATTGCCTAAACTTCTAGAAATGACTAGAAAAGAGAATTTAAAGAGTGGAGGGCAGAGCTTAGTGAATAAAAGAATATAATATACTCAATGTTGAAGGACAGCACAGAGGGAAAAACAGGCACAGAAAATTGGTTTCTTGGGATCCCTGGGTGGCGCAGCGGTTTGGCACCTGCCTTTGGCCCAGGGCGCGATCCTGGAGACCTGGGATCAAATCCCACGTCGGGCTCCTGGTGCATGGAGCCTGCTTCTCCCTCTACCTATGTCTCTGCCTCTCTCTCTCTCTCTCTCTGTGTGTGTGACTATCATAAGAAAAAAAAATGGTTTCTCTCACGTTGGAAGACCTAGATTTAGTGTGATTTCATTATCAACATCAATCAGCACCACCATCTTTGTTCTCATCTTGGACAAAAATCAATAACTGGACTCCTATTGTTTAGGGTTCTGTGCTATTTGTTGGCAGTATATGCTACAATGAGTCACCCTTGAAAAGGGCAATTTGGTAGCTGTTCCTGCAAGTGTAATGATGATACCCACATAGTGTACTGACTATGGAGCTTATGGAAACTGATTACCCATGAAAGAAAAAAAATAGAAGGCAGGTTGGTAAGGAAAGTGAGTGTACAAAAGTGATTAAGAGAAAATATTTGTATTTCTGTAAACATTTGTTAAAAATGTAGTAGAAGCCGTATTCTCTAGTGCCATGAGAACTAGCTGGTAATTATTCTGAGTGGTTATTTTAACAATCAGGGAATTGTTACATAACCAATCATGCTTTAACATAAGATATCCAAATTGCTATAGGTAATAGATTGGGATTTCTTCTCATCTATCTTAAGTAAATCACATTGGTAACATGGTAGATGGGTTCCCAAGGCAATGTACAGAATGTACTGAACAAGAAACTGAGGATAGTATAAAAAGCTATGTGATGGGATCTCTCACCATTCAGACCTTACATCTAGTTGGACATATAATGATACATAGCAGATAGTAAGTGGAAATTTTTTTCTTCAGGAAAATTGAGAGCAAATGATATTAGGTGACCACACATTATAAAGAGAAGTACCAGACCTCCTATGCAGAGCATGCTAAGGGTGACCACCTCCCAGCCCTACACACACACACACAATGATCGGGACTGTCAGCCATTATTCAACTTGAATTTAGAAAAGAAGTTAAACAGATTAATTTGAAGATAATGGGGAGAAAATATTTCCTTGGAAAGAGATGCTGAATGGCTCTTGGTCTTGGCTTCCAGTCTGATGATGGCAGATAATACTCACAGACAGTGAGAGTGCCCCAGAAGTGAAGCTGAACATCTAGCTTCAAAAAACGTGTTCTGAGCTGCCAAAATTAGCTGAGCTGTCTCCAAGGACCAGAAAGAGAGGTAGAAGAGCACCCATTAGTCCTAAGAGTTTGAGAGACACAGGAAACGGGGTATGCCTCTTGCCCAAAGAAGTCTGTGCATGAGAAGCTTCTGGAATCATCTTGATGGTGGAGCAGGTAAACAGAATCATGGGACAACAAGGTTGTTTTTGTGGCTCAAGGAGACCCTATGAATATAGGCAAGTTTGAGTCATCCTGAGAATTTCCTACATAGGTGAAGTGATACAGGCAGCAAAGGGAGGAGATGTACCATAAGAGAGAGATGCTCACCAGAGATGAAGAAGCCATCAGGCAGAGGGAGAGTTCCTGCCATCAGTGGTTCATCTGTAGGTCCACACAGATGATATGTCTGAAGAACCTACAACAGGACCATATAATGAAAAATGCAAGCATGCACTGAGGTGTCTGTTATACTTGAGAGTGCCACAGCTTCCCTAGACTAAATCCTTTCTGTTCTTCACCTCTTCTGTCTCCTACCCCTCCAATCCTGAAGGAGCCAGAGGCAGAAGGGAGAGTAGAGAAGGAGGGATGGAAGATGAAGGTGGAAAATGGTGAAGATACGGACACTTCTTCCTTCTCGACTCCAGGCCTGAGTGAGGGGAAGGGAGAAGTCTTGAATTAGAAGAGTTTGAAGTTGTGATTTTTTTTAAATGGAACTGAACTACCTAATATTGGCAATAGGAAAGTGATCAGAAGGGCTATGGAATCTACTTGAGATATTGCCATGGACAGAGACAGTGAATTTAGCATAGCACAGTTGGAAGGCAGCAACATGGAAAAAGCTCCTTCTTGCACCCTAAAAAGCAATCTGTGGGAATTGACCAGCAATTGGTCATAATCAAGAACTCGGGGAAAAATGAAAATGGAGTACAAACATGGAAATAATTTATAGTATTGAATGCCAAGCGTCCAATCTAAGTTGCACCATCTAAATCTCTTAAATAATTTTAAAAAGTTGATATTATTTCTTCAGTTTTGCATCCAATTGGAACTTGTGCCATTGCTGTTAATTGCAGGATGAATTTGAAAGGCATCCAAGATTCCTGTTGTCATATTTATTGATTTAACTAGTGTTGTTGTTTTTTTTTTTTTTTTTTGTAATCCAACTTGAATTTCCTAAAAAGTTAAATGCCACTTGTTTGGTGTTCATCTTTTTTTTTTTTTTTTTTTTTTTTTTACCTCTTGATATAAGCAAACATTTGAAATTTATTTCATACTATAGGAAAAGCTTGTCTTGCTTGAATTGGATCTGCTATTGAAGAAGGAAGAGTTCATAACTGCCTATAAGTTGCCACGTTCACTTCTGCTCCCCCCAAGTCTCATGCTTGCATATAGTTCTTATGCTCTTGGATGACTTGGTCCTGGGTAAATATAAGGTAGTTAAGGGACATTTTTATTAAAGTGCCATGAAATGACTATTGTGCCATTGAGAAAATGCTCACTATTCATATCAGATTAAGAGCAGGCTAAGGGTTCATAAAACGGAGGGCATGCTTATGTTGAGTGTCCGACTCTTGATATCAGCTCAGGTCATAATCTCAGGGTGGTGAGATTGAGCCCTGGATCTGACTCCACGCTCTGCTTGAAATTCTCTCTCCCTTTGCCCACCCACTGCTCTCTCTCTCTCTCTCAAATAAATAAATAAATCTTAAAAAAAATAAAGGAAAGGGCCACTAATCATACAGTAATTGTTTTTAACATGTTTCTAAATTCTGTAAAATTTTGTATCTTAGCACTGCAATAGAGAAATCTTATCTGGAAAGTGAAAATTCAAGACTCTTTTACTTTGAATTTATTCTTCAAACAATTTACAACTTAAATTGATTTTTCAAGTGTAGCTGAATATCAACCATGATGCTGACTTTGAACTTTGCTTGTATTTGTGGATAGATGGCCACATTTTCCCCATGTGTAGGAAAGGCTCTTATGTCCTTCCCACATCCACGTCCCTGCACATTACAATAGTATATGTGGTGAAATTGCTTCTCCAAGCTTCTCTCTCCCTTCCCTTTGCCTGTTAGACTCATCCACCACTTCTCTGCTTATCCTTTCAGCACATGGAGGACTGTCCCTCAGGGCTGATGAGCTTCTGTTGGTGGAAAGGGAGGAAAAGGAGGAGAGAGAACTAAGAAGAAGAAATAAGTCTATAATCCAAAGGATTTATGTAAAATAAACAATTTCTGACAAAACTTCCGAATGTGTTGCTGATGAGACACTAGGGTCCCGGTCCATGGAGCCTTTGAGGTCAGGAGTCCCTGAAGTATGGCTTTATCGGGTGGAGACAACAGTGCAGCCCTTGCCTTCACTGATGGCATGGGCAGTGGCAAATCTGGGAAGGCCACATGCTCCCTCAGCTGCCTGTAGTGTCACCCTGCTCATTTTTGCCACTAAGTATTTGAGTTGTGAAGTAAAGACCAGAAGAGTAATCTATCTAAAGGCCAAGGAAGGATTTACTTCATTGTAAAGAAGAAGCCAAAATGAAAATTTTTCCCTCCAAACACATTCTTAGGCCATTGCATCCGTTAACAAAGAAGCCTGTGTGACAGAAATTATGTGCATTTGGGCCTACAAAGCACTTTGGCTTTCCCCAGTTAATTTGCTGTGGAATTAATCCTAAGATAAGGAGAAAAGATGCTGACCTCTTTTTGTAAGGATTAACTCCTCAGACAACTACTATAGGTGAACAAATGTCTGATCCATTTCTGTGTGTGAAAAACTGGTCTGGAAGGTGGTCAGAAGGCCTCTGCTGAGTCTCAGGAAAGGACAGTGATAGGGGTGTCTTTCCGGGGCCAGTGGCACCACTACAAGAACCCAAGCATCAGGCCTGGAGTCCCAGGAGTCAGTTATCGAATGTCGTCAGGAATCCCTTGCAAATTCAGCTCCACCATCAGAGCAGGACAGCGCCTTCCTATTCGCCATAGTCTTTGTTCTGTGTCTTGAAGCAAGTGTTCTGGTGGCCTTGTGGTTTTCCTCACTGCGCTGCTACCAGGCCTACGTTTCTTGAACAGAAAATTCAGTTGAATGCTGCTGCCTGCCATTCCTCTGGGAGATCTGGAATGCCATGACCTTGAATGAGCCCCCACCGTGGTGCATCTTCACCAGTGTATGAGCCTACTGCCCCAGATTGGATAAATCACTGACTCCAAGGTCTTGAAGGGTGGTCTGTGTGTGGTGAATATGGTGGACCCTGGTGTCTGATTACCTGGATTTGAATCCCAGTTTTTTGACTCACATGCTGTGTGACATTTGCTAAGATATTTTGCTTTGCCTATCTCTAAAAAAAAAAAAAATTCAGCCCCACCATCAGAGCAGGACAGCGCCTTCCTATTCTCCATAGTCTTTGTTCTGTATCTTGAAGCAAGTGTTCTGGTGGCCTTGTGGTTTTCCTCACTGCGCTGCTACCAGGCCTATGTTTCTCGAACAGAAGGAAGAATAGTGCAATCAGCTCCTTCACCAACACAGCTGTGGCAAGTAGAACACTGACTTGCTCAGAGTATAAGAGAGGGGCTCGGTGGCTCTGCACACTCCCAGGAGCTCTCCAGCCTTGTAGCTAATGCAGTCATTGAGTTCCTTACAGAATTTAGAAATAGGGAAGAAAATAAGTTTTAAGGTGCCTAACTGTAATACGCTCTGTTAGGAAGGTGATTTTCCATTAATAGCTCTGTCTGTGTTTCTGCATGTTCTTAGGCACATGTCAGTCTGATAAATCAAATGCAGAGGGTATGGTCAGAGGAGACAGCTAGATACTTGGCGTGGCCACCCCAGGATGTGCAGTGTGTGTGTCAGCTATGTGTGTGTCAGGGAGACATGGCATGGTGCGTAAGTATGTGTCATTTAGAGAATATGGTTAGTTCTCTAGATGCCTCAAGGTATAACCTAGCATGATGCTAGACACAGAGAAGGCCAGAACTTTCTGCCAAATACTGCCTGATGGCACTCACTTTCTTGGTGAGAAAACTCACATTTATAATGCAATACTATGTCAGCATGTGAATTTTCCCTGGGGCTCAGCTTCTGGAAATGTTACCAGTTGGGATATTGTTGCTTCCCTCTCTCCTGGGCTAGGTGGGCCCCCCAGCGCCGGCTGGCCCATGGGCTGGGGAGCGCGGGCTGGCCTTGGCCTGAATCGGTGTGATCCACTCTTCTTCAATGTTCCCTCTCTGCTCCCTTTTCTTTCCTTGTCTCACCAAGGCACATCTCAGAGCGTTTAGCCCTGATTTTCCTGTTTCATGTGGTTAGCAGTGTCTGTCAAAATTTCAGAAGAGGCTAGACACTGTATGAACAAGCCTATGAGGATGCTTCTGAGACTCTTGCATTTTTGCTTTTCCAGCTGCCAAAGAGGACCTTTCCAAGCTCTTCTCCATAGTTATGCAAAGAAAAAGACAGATGCTCTGTGTTGTCCTTCTGGCATATTAAAATGTTGATTTATTTATCCTACCACTGCCCAGCACCAGGAAGCACAGGGGTTAGGAAGGACCCTGACAGTTGCTGACATCCGTTCCTCAAGCATGCTTGTGTCCTCGACTGCTCTATTCACCACCAAATCTTTAACCTGCTTCAGGCAGACAACACTTCCAGGTCTCTTCCTGTTGAGTAGCGCTCTTGAAAACACACAATTTATTGAAAGTATTTTGTGACGCTATGCAGCTACTTCAGGGATATCCTGAGATGTTTATCAAAGGGGTGAAAAGATTGCAATGTTGTAAAAATGACAGAAGAAAGGGGCCAAGCTGAAGTTTGTCCTGGAAACACGTCTTGCTGCCTACCGATGGCTCCATGGAAAACCATACCATTCACACCAAGTTTTACATTCATGATCCCCTGTGACCTGGCTGTCCCCACTCTTCCAGGCCTGTTACACTCATTCATCATGTGTTCCAGATATACCCCAACATGTCTCTGTCCCATGTTCCTGTCTCTCTGCTTTTGTTAACTAGCAGCATCTTGCATATGGCAAAAATCCAGTTTGTGCCTTGCACTCTTTGTCCACGTTTTGTGTCTCACGTACTAGATCACGTAGCTGTCTAATACGCTAAGGAGATAAAAATACATAATCATTTATTATCATTTCCAGGCAGTCCTATTACAAGAGTGCGCCCTGATAAGTAGAGAGGATTTATTTTTCTGAACACAAACATATTCGTCATTCTTCGTGTAATGCCCTTTCGAATGATTTACATTTTGTGTAGATATATAGATTCAGAAGACTCATCGTTCAAATATCAGGATGCAGTGATAAAGGAACAGAGTGATCTGACTCCTTCCCACCTCTATTTCTCATCCATTCTGCATTTCCCCTGCATTATATTTTTCCTTCATCTTTACGGAGATATTTCATGCATTTAAAGTCAACATCAATATTCCTCTATCTCGTCAGTTTTTATGCAAATGACGGCACACTATATACACTATAGATGCTTTCTTGCAATTTTTTTTTTGTTAACCTAACAATGGCATCATCCTCCTGCAGGTGTGTGTGTGTGTGTGGGGGGGGTCTTTCCCCACTAGCCAGTAATAGTTTCCCTCATTTTTTTAGTATCTATATATTATCATATCTTATGGTTGCATAGGCACATATCTCATCACTTATCGGTGCGTGGACACTCATGTTGTTTCCAATCTTTTGTGTTTACAAATGATGCTGTGGTGAGTAACCTTGCCCTGCCATTATTTTCATGTGTTGACATAACTAGAATGCATTCTGACAGGAGGAATTATAAAACCAAAGGCACATGCTTTGGGGAATTGGATAGATGATGTCAGTTTGCCTTTCAAAGAGCTTTAACCATGAAAAGTCCCACTCAGGTCTGTGGGGATGCCTGTTTCCCCATGGTTTCTCCAACTGTATTGCTTTCCCACATGATATTTGCTAGTCTTATAGGCAAAAATCAACATCTTAACATAGTCTTCATGTGCCTTTCTTCTTGGCATGGGTGAGATCGAACCTCTTTTCATTATTAAAAATCATTTTCATTTTCTTCTTTGTGAATTATCCATTCTTGGTTGCCTATTTTTCTTTTTGATTATTAAGGGCTCTTTACATATGAAGGGGATTAGCTCTATGACTGCATTATATGTTTCAAAGATATTTTCTCATTTTGTTGTTTGCCTTTCAGAACTACTCAATATTCTTAGCTTTATAATTTTTTTTCTATTATCACTTCAGGATTTTGTGTTATGCTCCCAGCTCTGTCTCAACTCAGGGAGACTGCCTGGCTCTGCCTGGTTTTCCTACCCTGCACTTTGGCCTGGAAATCTGGTTCAGGCAGTAAGCTGAGCAACCCCAGGTATGTGTGTGCTCAGCTTTAGATGTCAGAAAGTTTTCCCAAGTTACTGCACCAGGTGGCACTGAATGAGAACTCTGGTTGTCCATTCCCTTGCTAACACTGGTTATGTTTGTCTCTAATTTTACCTGTTTCAGTGGGAATGGTCACAAACTGTAAGCACATAATCATAGAACTGGTTTTAAACCAGCACCAATCAACTGATCACTAAAAGCTAAAGGATGGAGTGACTTTCCTCAGTAGCCTTATGCTGAGAGTCAGCTGTCAGCCATAGCATAAGCCTCTCTGTGACATGGAGCTGTAGTCTCTGAATGGTACCTTTTGATAAATAGAAATGCGTAGCTTTAGTTTACTCCTATTTGTTATGTTTTTCAATTTGGGGGAATACTTTACTGTGTTGTACAAGAAATCTTTGCCTACTACAGGTTATAAAATATAAAAGTTATAAAATATTTTCCCATGTTGTATTTTAGAAGCTTTGTTGTTTTACCATTCCCGTTTGATCTGTAACTGTGGAACTGAGATTTTGTTGGAGTGAGATAGGGTTAAGGTAGTTTCTTATGCTCTGTGTATCTGACTTACATAGAACACTTTATTGAGAAAATTATTTTTTTCTTTTTTCAATTGCTCTGTGGTGTCAATATTGAAAGAAATCAAATGTTTTTGTAAGCATCAGTCTTTTTCTGGGTTCTCAATCAACTTACAGTTTTCTATTGTAGGAAAAATTTTAAATATAAATTCATTTTTTTAGATAGGAAATTACACAGATTTTCCATTTCTTTTTATATTTGCTGTGCTAAATTTTCAAATTATTGGAATAAAGCTGATCATTATACCTTCTCTTTTCCTGCCTTGCACTATGTAAATCTCAAACACATAGGAAAGTAAAGAATTTTACAGTGAATACCTGTATATATACCACTTATATTCTATAATGTATATTCACTATGCTTTATTATATATCTACTCACCTACTTGTTTTCCAATCTTTCTATTCATCTTATTTTTTTAATAAGTTTCAAAGTTGCAAATATCAGTATAATTTCTGCCAACTACTTTAGAATGCATGGTATTCATCTATGTCTTTTTTTTTTTTTTTTTTTACTGCTTTTACTTTGAAGGTAAAAATCTATGTTGAATTAGTCCTGTCTTAGATGTACCATCTGGGTAGTTTTGACATTGCAAACCAAACCCCTACTGAGATATAGGATGCCACCATCACCCTAGAAAGTTTCTTCATGCCCTTCTCAGTGAATCATCCTTTCAATCCTCCCACAGCCAAACATTGTTTTCATTTTCCTTTTTACCACAAACTAATTTTTCCTGTCCTAGCATTTTATGTATATGGAATTATATGGTATGTTCTTTTAAGTGTTTTCATGTTCTTTAGACCTCTAGCAATGGTCTCTTTGACTTTCCAAGTATTGATATATTTGACCGTCTTCCTGCCCTCTTTTTTTCTTCTCTCGGTGAAAGGGAGAGTGAGTCTTCATAGAACCATCTCAATTTTATTTGTCTTTTTAAAGAAATAACATTTGGCTTCTAGGTATATATGTAGTTTGTATTTGTTTTGTTTTATTAATTTCTACTATTTATTTCCTTCTAGCTTATTGTAATTAAAGTAGCTGCTTTTTTACAAATGGCTCTAAGTATTTAAATATATGATATTTATGCTATTTTTTTATCTGATCTACACACTATGACTTCATTTCCCTATAAATGGCTTTGTTTGCATTTCACAAATTTTGATATGTTTCATTTTTATTATTATTTGGTTGAGTATATTCTTTAGTCCATTGTGATTTCTAAATGGATTTGAACCCATGAGTTAAATGGAAGGATATTGCTTATTTCCAAGTCAGATGCAAGGGGGGGGTGGGGGGTGGATTCTTACCTTTAAAAAAATTGCCTTCTAGCTTAATACCCATGTGGCCAGAGAGAATAGTACACATAATTTCAGTTCTTTGACAATCGTTGTCATTTGTTTTATGTCAATTTTAGCAAACCTATCTTGCACACTTGAAAAAAATAGGTACTCTGTAATTGTTGGTCTCATGTTTTAAAAATAGAATACGCTTTCATTATAAGGTATATTTTTCAAATCCTCCTTTCCTTTAACTAATTGTTTTTTGAAGTATTTAAAAAAATTTTGTGATGATTGTTTATTTCTGCTTCTGTAGTTCTTTCAGTTTAGCTTCATATATTTTGAAGCTTTATTATTTGGTGTGTACAAATTTAGAATTATCATATTTTCCTACTTGACACTGTTATTGTTTTAAAATATTCTTTTTTATCTCTAGAAATTCTTCTTGCCTATCTGATATTGCTAGAGCTACAGCAGTTTTCTTTTGATTAGCATCTTCATGGTATATCTTTTTACACCTTGGAACTTTAGAACTTTCTATTCTTTTATTTAAAGTGTTTCTTGTAAGACTATAATTTAGTTTTGTTTTTCTATGTCTAAAATTTTGATCTTCATTTTTAGTGAAATTAGTGATGTATTTGAGCTTAAATCTACCATTATAATATTTGTTTCCTGTTTACAGATGCACTTCTGTTCTCTTTTTCTATGTTTTGTTCTTTTGAAATTTCTTTCGAATTAATTAGATTGTTTTTATCATCCTATTGTGTTCCCTTTATGAGCCTTTGGCTATTATTTTTTTTACTATTTCTTTAGTGGATGCCTTAGAGATTTCAGCAAGTATCCTTAACTTATGAAACCCAATATTACCCAGTAATTTGACCATTTCCAGTACTGTAAAAAACTTAGAATATTTTAAATCCATTTGAACCCCTCACATTTTATGCTATTTCTTCTCATTATATATACACACACAGACACATGTATGAAGACATTATGGCTTGATACACTAAATGATCGTTTACATTTACCCATATAATTCCCATTCCCATTGCTCTTCACTCATTCTTTTCTGTGTTTCCAGGATTCTCTATGAGATCATTTTCTATTTGCATAAAAATACTCCTGTTAGTGTTTCTTTTCATACAAATCTGCTCGTGATGATTTCCTTGTGTGTGTGTGTGTGTGTGTGTGTGTGTGTGTGTTTCCTGAAGAGTCTTTATTTTTGCCTCCATTTGTTAAAGATATCATTACTAGGCATACAATTTCATTATCTTCTGCCTTCCATCATACCTGTTGAGAAGTAAGATTTTAGGCTTTTTATGGTTATTTTTAAGGAGTTGTACTTTAAATTTTTTTGCTTTTTATCTTTTGTTTTCAGCTCTTTTAGTATGATAATTCTGGAATAAAGTAATTGAGGCACAAAGTATTTCTTGAGTCTGTGGTCTGATGCCTTTTATCTCCTTGGAAAAATTAGAAGACATTTTGTCTTTAAGTATCTTTTTCTGTGCTATTTTCTATTTTCCTTCTGCAAGTCCAATTACATATATACCATACTTTTTACCACATACCTTATGTCTTTAATACTCTGTTTTGTAACCTTTGTTCATTTCCCTCTTAATAATTTGGTCTGGATACATTCTTCTTATTTAAGGTCTAGTTCAAGAATTTACTCTATACCATGTCTACTTTGCTAGCAAAAACATTCTGAGTTTCAGTTACTTTATTCTTTAGTTTAATAATTTCCATTTACCGTTTTTTAGTTTCAAGTATAGTGCTCAACTTCATCTTGACATCTAATTTCTTGAATGGATTCATCAAAGTTATTTTTAAGATTCTGTCTTATAACTCTGTCATTGAGATCTCTGTTGGGTCTGTTTTATTATCTCTGATTACCCTTGGTGTTTGTTCATGTACTCTTATCATCTGTTTGATAACTTCTAATTGAATATCTTCCATTCTGTTAGATGAATTTTAAAGAAAATTCAAGACACTTGATGTTAATTTCCTTTAGAGAGGAATTTATTTATTTAGAAATTTTTTTTTTCAGTTAAATCAGAGGAAATTATATTAGAGGCAGATTTTCTTAATCCAACCAGGGCTTCAGTGTTTGGGGGAATGGTCTATATTTTGCTCATTCCTATTCCTAATGTAGCCCTTGAGAGGGTTTATAAACTTTTTTTTTTTTAATTTTATTTATTTATGATAGTCACACAGAGAGAGAGAGGCAGAGACACAGGCAGAGGGAGAAGCAGGCTCCATGCACCGGGAGCCCGATGTGGGATTCGATCCCGGGTCTCCAGGACTGCGCCCTGGGCCAAAGACAGGCGCCAAACCGCTGCGCCACCCAGGGATCCCCCCTTGAGAGGGTTTAAACTGAACACTCAAGATGTTCATATGCAGAGATATATAAATCAACAAAATGGAATATTCCGATGCTTTTTATCCGGGGAGATGGTGTTGTACTAGTTGCTCCTCCATTAAGAGTTGGCTGAAACAAAGAATTTATCGTGTATGGAATATAGGAGATTTCGTATGATTGCCTCTTTAAATGTAGAAGACATCCAAAAGAGAAACCTGTGTTCATTTTGATATTAAGAAATGACCAAGGAGTCTTCCACTCCTGAAATGAGTTGATTTGCAGATAACTCAAAAATTCTTAAACTAAAGGCCATTTTAATTTTTTTCCAACTCTTTCAATAAATGTGATCACCAGGATGCAGAAAAAGAAAGAAAGAAGAAGAAGAAGAAGAAGAAGAAGAAGAAGAAGAAGAAGAAGAAGAAGCATGCCTTCTTCTTGGTGAGCCTTGAACTCTAGGATCCAATTTTTGTACACTAAATAAATCTGTAAGGTTGTTAGTAACTCTACTCAGCTTCTTGTTCATTCATGATGCCATATTATTCTCTTCTTATCTGCCTCTTATCTACCATATTTTAATCAGTAAATTGCTCAAGAAAAGAAAGTACCAGGATCCCTGGGTGGCTCAGTGGTTTAGCACCTGCTTTCGTCCCAGGGCATGGTCCTGGAGTCTCGGGATCAAGTCCCACATTCGGCTCCCTGCATGGAGCCTGCTTCTCTCTCTGCCTATGTCTCTGCCTCTCTCTCTCTCTCTCTCTCTCTCTCTCTCTCTTTCTCTTCCTCTGTCTCTCATGAATAAATAAATAAAATCTTTAAAAAGAAAAGAAAAGAAAGGACCATCCAGGCACCTCTGTTTGCTTCTTTATCCAGATCTTGGCAGTTCAAGTCCTGCTGCCTTCTAACTAGGTTTTTTAGGGTTTTAGTTTGTTTGTTTCCTTGCCTTTAAACATATTTTCCAGCTACTCTAGTTTTCATGGTAGAGCTATTCTCCAATCATCTGTCATCTAGTTCAATATCACCACATTACAATACTTCCTAGTATTTTCCTTGAACTATTAAGTGTGATTTCAATTCTCCTACTTGATAGAAGGTTTTTGAGCATGAGCTATTAGAGATGAGGCACTTAGCATACATATTCTTCTTTCTACTTCCAATCCTCTCTCCTACATTTTATGAGTTTTATTACTTTTACAGTGTTAGGACATAAACAATATTATTATATTCTGCCAATCAAATTATTTTAGCGATAGTTGTGCTATCAAATGTGATAACTGTTTGCCTCAAGTATTTCTGACAGACTATCCTTAATCATCATTTGGCTTGAGTTCTTCCTTTGGCGGTTTCTGCAAGGGCTCTTGGGAACAATATAACCTGAGTTCTTAAATGCTTGCAACCATCTATTCATAGCCTTTATACCTTTATTATTTAAAATAGAGTTTGATTGTTACAAAATCCTTAGTTCTCTCTTTCAAAGTATGTTACAGGGGCACCTCGGTGGTTCAGTGGTTGAGCATCTGCCTTTGGCTCAGGTCCTGATCCCAGGGATCTAGGATTAAGTCCCCCATTGGGCTCCCAGCGAGGAGCCTGCTTCTTCCTCTGCCTATGTCTCTGCCTCTCTTTGTGTGTCTCTCATGAGTAAATAAAATCTTTAAAAATAAAAATAGAGTATATTACAGATATTTCTTCATGTTCTAGTTAACTTTCTCCTACATGTTATGACACTTTGCTTTGTAGATTAAAGCCTTTCATGTCAAAAAATTTTCTTTTATTTTAAGATTTTTTTTTTATTATTTATTCATGAGAGACAGAGAGAGAGAGGGAGAGAGAGAGAGAGGCATAGACACAGGCAGAAGGAGAAGCAGGCTCCACACAGGGAGCCCAACGTGGGACTCGATGCAGGGTCTCCAGGATCCCGCGCTGGGCTGAAGGCTATGCGAAACTGCTGAGCCACGCAGGCTGCCCAAAGGGTTTTCTTAAATTATACTTTATATGTTTGCTGTAGTCCATTACTTTGTGTGTTTTCATATCTTTTATAAATATAATTGCACATATGTTGTATATCATTTGCTTTTCTTTGTCATATGCACTCATATCATTTGTATATTTTTTGTTTTATTCCTTCCTCTCATTTCTACTCTTCATAACGTGTATTGTATATTCTGCAGTATCTAGTCACCCTATTAATTTCACTTCATTTATTTAATGGTGGTGTTTTTCTCCTATTTATTAAATAAACTCTTTAGATTCACATGTCATCTACTTGCTGTTCTCTCATCTTTTTCCCTTTGAATTCTTGCATTTCTGACTGGTAGCCTCTTGGCATAGACATTGTTCTTCCACTAAATTGTTTTATTTTAAACTCATGGCAAAATATTTGTCCACGATGTTTACCTGCCCTCTGGAAAAGTTTTCCTTGTGACTATTCTTCATCTTTTAAGAAATCTTGCTACTCTTCCTTTTTGTCTTGTACTTTGCTTACGTAGTTCTTTTTTATCATACATCATGAAATGAGATTGGTCTTCTTGGCATAACCATTTGCAAAAGTGTCCTATATATGTGGAGGATCCATACATAAGGCATCTCTTGAAATGCCAAAGTCTGACTGCTTGCTGGAAATATGGCTTACTTTTGTGATTAATCAGGAAGTTCTGTCTTCTCTGTTCCTCTGAAACAATTTGGATCCAGGAGTGTTTTTTGCAGTTAACAGTAGATCCAGTGCTATTGCAGACAAGGCTTTTCCCTTCACATTGCTCCTCTCACTTTTAGTGAGTATATTTTTGGTGGGACTTTCTGTGATGTGGTGTTTCTTGATCCACTGTAATATCTCTCCTTGGCTTCACTCAACTTCTTTCTTTTTGGGCCATGCATAAATGAAACTATTTTGCCTGGCTCTTATACATACCTTGAACTTTTTTCTTATTTCACTGAAAATAAAGTTTTTGATTTTCTTATTGTTCGTCTTACTTTTAGTAGTTTCAAGAAGGAAAAGGAGGAAATGTTTTAAGAACAGGGATCACATCATGTATGGAACATGAATAGATATGTGTAATATCTATTCATCTGAAGACAGTGATTGCATATGTCTATGCAGAGGAGAGAGTAAGGGAGAGTTAAATTTGCTCTTTAATGTCTGTGCAATAAAGAGAGTCCACTTGGGAGTGGAAAAGAAGTCTTGAGAGGATGGGAAGGACTCAACTGCCAAGAAGCCAAGAAGTGAGGCCAAGTGTGAAGATGTCTAATGAACACATGTGTTGTTCTAAATGAAATGGAATTTTATTCAGGGGATTGGAAGAAGAAAGAGAAGGAGGTGGAACAGGATAAAAATAGGGTACCTGGGTGGCTCAGTTGGTTAAGCATCTGCCTGTGGCTCCAGTTATGATCCCAGGGTCCTGGGATCAAGTACCTTGTAGGGCTCCCTGCTCAGTGGGGAGCCTGCTTCTCTCTCTCCCTCTGCCTCCCTGCCACTTGTGCTCTCTCTTCCTCAAATAAAATAAGTTTAAAATAAATCTTTTTAAAAAGAAGAAAGGGCAGCCCCGGTGGCGCAGCAGTTTAGTGCCGCCTGCAGCCTGAGGTGTGATCCTGGAGGCCGGGGATCGAGTCCCACGTCGGGCTCCCTGCATGGAGCCTGCTTCTCCCTCTGCCTGTGTCTCTGCCTCTCTCTCTCTCTCTCTCTCTCTGTCTCTCTAAATAAATAAATAAATCTTTAAAAAAATAAAATAAAAAAGAAGAAAGAGGAGAAAAGGAAGAAGAAGATCAAGAAGGAGGAAAAGGAAGGGAGAGGAAGGGGGAGGAAGAGGAAGAAGAGGAAGAAGAAGGAGAAGAAGAGAAAGAAGAATGGGATCCTGCTCCAAGGTTAGTATCTGATGGAAATAGGATGTTCATGGTTTTTAGTCGTATCTGGTTTACAACACAGTCCAGGATTATTAGTTGGCAACCATGGTCTACTGAAGAAGAGAAAAATCTTTGGAGGTAAATGAGAAAAGAGAAACTTTAGATATTTAATAAGGGATGAAAACAGAAGAGATTTGTTAATCATTAGAAATATTTCTCAAATCTGCCTCCGCCCTGGCATGGACTTGCCATTGTGACATTGTGACAGCAGGATAAGCAATTTGCAACAAAACACAGCTTATAGATACTTGGGGGGGGGGGCACAGCAGGGAAGAGAGACAGAGAGACAGAAACACAGATTGAGAGAGAGGGAGAGAGATGTTCTATGAGGCTGGGTCAAAGAGGATTTCATGCTCATCTCCGAAGGTCTGTATGCCCTGCATGCAAGGATCCCCGGGCGTCACTCAAGCCAGGGAAGATGCACCCACTTTGATAGGTGTCAGTCAGAACATGTACTGCATCCTAGGAAAAGTGGGAAGACTAAAAACCCTCTCAAAGATGCATGTGCCCACTTAAAAAGGAATAATATTGATTCTTGGTATCATCTACTTAATATTTTTGAGTGTTTAAGTATTTTGTTTACTTAAAGTTTTAACTATTGCTTTTTGGCATTTCAAGTATTCATAGGAAGGCTGATGGAGACAAATTCTGTGAAACTACGCACCAAGAGAATTGAATTTTAAAATACAAGAATCGAGCTACAACAATCCTTTTCTACATGCTGCACAGAAAACTGAGAGTGCACTATCCCGAGCCCTCCCATCAGAATCACAGGTGGTAACAAAAAGACTCACTGTCCTTTTGTCTCTCTGGGGCACTAATAAATAACATTCTGTGCATCATGTTATCCGCTAAGGTTACATAAGAAACCTACTGCAGAATAATAGTCACAGAATAATAGCAAAATGACAACTGTGTGTGTGTGAGAGAGAGAGAGTGAGTGTGTGTGTTTGTTTTCAGCACCAGATGCTGTAAGAAGGTGGGAAATCAAGTTTTTAAAGGTGATGAGCCAATTTCCTTATAACCTGGAAATTAATCCACTTGAGGTTTAAGATGACACAGAGAACATGATAGAAGTGTTCTTGCATATCTTAAGACAATCCCTTCTCCAGTACAGCGGGAAGGGTCAGGCTAAAGAATTCCAATATAATATAATCCTGTAAACACGTAAAATAGAAACTGTTAAACCCAAATGGCATTAGGAGGAAAACACCTGCAGTCCCCCTGGCAACCAGATGCCTGACTGCCTTGTGAAGTCTGCAAGAGGAAAGGGTGCGCCCTTGAATAATGAAGAGAGACTGGACCAAAACTGGTCACAAGGCAGAGTGATTTCCATTATCTGGAAAACTTCGCAATTCAAGTGCAGTATACACATAATTTACTCCCAGGTAAAGTCATTTGGATTTTAACCTGAGATCCTCAATTTAAAACAAATTAAAGATCAGTTAAGTGTAGATTTTGCAGAGGTCATTCTCTTTATGGCCCTCTAGTTATGTGACAATTTTTTATCTTACTATTTTTGTGTATCTGTTCCTGGAAGGTGATTACACTTAGTACTATTTATTTGCAAAACCCTCTTCTGATTGTTGGATTGGAAATATTTTAAGATAGTTAGAGCACTCACTCTAAAGCTCAAGTGGGGGGCTCAAACTAAAATTTGGACATATCATAGAATGTAAATTATAGGATAGATAGGCTCCGCCAGGAGTCTACAATTTTGTAAGTTCTGGTAATTCTGGAGGAAAAAAACATGGTACACCTTTTCTATGTAGAAGTATACCTATATATAGAAGATATACATATACACACATACATATCCATGCACAGTCATATATATATGACACATATACTGTATGCCTATGCTATATGTAGACATTATATGTTACATGTTGATATTATATATAATGTGTATTTATGCATACATGTGTATATGCATACATACATATTACAGGTATTATAAGAATGATTAAATGTTGGTTCAATGCCAAACCATTTGAAGTATCATTTCTTCATAATTACAATTAGGTTATTCCTAGCCTGGGGTAAGATTAGCATTAAAGTTACAGACTCAGGGCAGCCCGGTGGCTCAGTGGTTTAGCGCCACCTTCAGCCCAGGGCCTGATCCTGGGGACTCCGGATCAAGTCCCATGTCGGGCTCCCTGCATGGAGCTTGCTTCTCCCTCTGCCTGTGTCTCTGCCTCTCTCTCCCTCTCCCTCCCTCCTCACCCCCCCTCTGTGTCTCTCATGAATAAATAAATAAAATCTTAAAAAAAAATTTACAGAATCACAACAATTACTCTGACTGGGTTGGGACCCACAGGGATTTTCTTTGCCCTCAGAGTTCATTCTATGTATGGTCTATGTCACAGCTCATGACATTGGTGTGGGCTCTGGTCCTTCTCTGCATCCTCCTTCTTATATTAGGAAGTAAGTACTCAAAGGTGGTTCATATGTGTTTCCAGTGCTATCCTCAAACTTTCCTCCTGTCCACTGAGGCCTGCCTTTCTCTGAAAATGCATTTTCATTCCCCTCTCCAGCCCAGTTCCTGCTTCTATGACCTGCCCCACATTCTAATGCAGTCAACCTTTGCTGCTCTTGCTGATCCAAGTGCAGCCAAGGCCAGAATGTCTCATCACCTGTGATCCTCACTCTTCACCCTTTATTCTGACCCCTAGCTCTCCTCAAACCCTCTACCTGGGAAGCTATTCTGCTTTCTCTTTTCTTCCTTGGTCTTTGTTCCTACCTTTAAAGGCCATTCTTCAAGTTCTGCATTTCAAAATCAACAGACCAGGCTAGCAATCCTCCTGGAGTGCAAGGGAGCCCACTAAGCAAGGGACAGAATGTTCTTTGTGGGAGTGTGGGTGAGGCAGAGAAGACTCATATACATACTCATTTTGTCTGAATGTTGCTTATGAATATGAAATCTTTTCTGTTTATCACACTTCTCACACCTCTTCTTAGGAGGAAATAAAAGAATAGGACAGCACTTCTCAAAGGTATGAATATACACACTTACCACTTGGGGAACTTGTTGAAAAACCACAGATTCTGATTCCATAGATCAGGCAAGGAGCATGAAAGTCTGCCTTTCTGACATGTCCCTAGTGTTGATTATGCCTCCAGGCTCAAGCCTACGGTTGGAATAGCAAGGATACAGACTATGGGGTCTGAAATATTTCATAAATTCTAAATTAAAGAATTTTACATAAATGCCTCAAAACCTATATTTACAAATTAGTGCAATGATACAACACTTTCTAAGACTTAGAAAAAAATCTATTGCATTTCTTCCCTCTGAACATCTACCACATTTAACCATCAACCATATTCCCCAGTACTAGGCACCAGGAGTCTGAGGGGATTGGAGGAAGAGCTGGACTCCCTGACCTCTCTCCTGCCTTCATGTAGCCCAGATGCTGCCCACAGATACCACACTGCCAGTTCTCTCAGGAAAATAATGGTGGGGGGATCCCTGGGTGGCGCAGCAGTTTAGCGCCTGCCTTTGGCCCAGGGCGCGATCCTGGAGACCGGGGATCGAATCCCACATCAGGCTCCCGGTGCATGGAGCCTGCTTCTCCCTCTGCCTGTGTCTCTGCCTCTCTCTCTCTCTCTCACTGTGTGCCTATCATAAATAAATTTAAAAAAAATTAAAAAAAAAAAAAAAAGGAAAATAATGGTGGGAGTGTGTGGAGTGAGTGTTCTTGATTAGAAGAGGTGGGCATGATTTTGAACTCTAATTTTAGGAAAGATGGAGAGGATATGTACAACCGTATGGTTCTCTTACCAATAGTCCCTCCATAAATAGCAAAATCAAACCACACAAAAGGCAGAGGGAACAATGTGACATCCTAGCTGCATGAAAGCTTTTGTTAAACACCCAAATAATGATTACCAGGCATGGCTAGTCACAGGATGAGGATATCAGTGGGAACCAAGTAGGACCCTAAGAGAAGCTGAGCTTAAAAATAGGTTCAACATGACACATGAAAGGAAGGAACAAAGTCTGAAGTGACAGGAAGTCTAAGGAAGATGAAAGCCAGAAGCAGAGACAAGACAAAATGTGTAGGATGGGCTTGTCTCTAGAGGTCCTTACCCAATAAACACACACAAGAGAGTAGGGTCTCATCTCAGCATTCAGCAGTCCCCTCAGACAGGATTTTGACCACAATGTAAGGGTCTAAATTGCATAAAAGGAAAATGGAACAGTTGCTCCAAACCAGAGACTGGGTGTAGTGTCCTGACATCTTGACTAGGCAGAGCCACTCAAGAGAAAGGAAGAACAGGCAGTGAGGGAACAGAATCTTGCTGATTTCCACTCTAAGAGCCAACAGATGTATCCAAAGAGAGACCCAGGTTCAGAACATGCTGGTCGCTCTATGAGCAGACTGACGCCTTGGGCCCCTCTCATGTGCCTATCTGAGATGCAGAAGAAGAACCGCTCTAAGCAGTGGTGGATAATATTCTGTTAATTTGGAGTCAGCTGTGTGGCCTTGAGTGAGTGGCTTCACCTTTCTGACACTCAGTTTCTTCACCTCCATGTAGAATAATACCAATACCTCCCTTGGATTATTGTTGTCTGAATCAACAGTAATGATGTAAAGTCTTTCTTTGTGCCTGGCCTATAGATAAAATTTAATGAGTGGTTCTTGTCTCTGTTAGAATGTTACTTACTGTAGGAATATAGCATAAAAAGACAGGATGAACAGTAACACAAGTCCATTTTCTAGATGGTGCAAGAAATGGTGAAGATGGAAGATAAAAATGCATTGTTTGGAGTCCAGAAGGGTTTCACAAAGTCTACCAAACTAGAGCCCGAGTTTATCGTGTCACCAGTATTGCATTAACTTTTGCCTTGTGAAACAAGCTCAGTCATTTCAAGCCTGCCAAATACTTTCAAGAACTGGGAATATGTTTTATGCCAGTTGCCATTTTGGAGGGAAATAGTTAAATCCTTTCGGAGCTGCCTCTCTCAGCTGGGAAGGAAGCAAGTGAAGATAATACAAGTACAGGTTTTCAGATTTATTAGAAATATAAGAACAGTTAATTGTCCAGTGAAAAATAAACATATAACCAGCTAGGTAAGCTTCTAAAAAAAAAAAAAAAAAGATCCGAAGCAAGTCTTTAAATAAAAAATAAAGAACTGATGGTTGAAGGCCATGGTTAATAAATTTACAATGTAATTAGAAGTTGTGAGACCAGACATGCTCTTTTAGAAGTAGATACAATAAACTATAAACACCTTAGTTAGTGATTCATTTAGGTAATATTTTTGACATATTTTTCTTAGAGACTATCAAAAAAAAAAAGCATTTGGTTGATGATTCATTGAAACACACTGTCAATTCCCTTCTCGAATTGAGTTCCCTTTATCCTGAAGGTTCAGAAGGGCATCACATAAATCATTTTTTTCAGTATATGTGCTTTTTGTTCCTCTGAAATGCAATCTGCTTCCAGCAAGAATTTGTATAACTGCTTTAAAATACTGTGAAGCTCTACCAGTGGTTCTGTTACCAAAGGCTGTAAACGTTGCTATGCATTTTTAAACCTAACACTCCACTCCAGGTCCAAACTCTGCTCTGAGTTGCAACCTGGACTATTTTGGCTCCATCCTAAAGACGGGTGCCTTTGTGGGTTTGGAATATCTGCCCTGCCCCTTGACTTTATTTTATTTTTATCTTTATTTTTGGGGTCCTCAGGGACACGGAATTAGTTAAGTATGTGGTGGATTTTTGTCATATGTCTCTGCAAGCACTTCTCTTGTGTGATCATATTCTGTTTTTCTCCTTCGCCCTCTCTAGCTTCATGTACTGAACATACTGCTCTCCAGTTCACGCTGTGTCTTTATGCAAACACATGTGACTGTATCCTGGAAAACTGTCAGGTTATTTGCGTGTGTGTGTGTGTGTGTGTGTTTAAAATTATATAAATTGAAAAAAATATAAATAAAATGATATAAATTGTACTGTGTCATGGATATCCATTTGTTTTGCTTCCTTTTCTTGTCCATTTCAGATCCTTCTGATCTAGCCGTGTTGCTATAAATAAGGAGTTCATTATTTCTGACAGCCCAGAGTACGCGCATATCACACTAATTATCTTTTTCTCCGGTGATGAACACTTATGTTGCTTCCTTGCTCCTGTGCCTAATGCAATGGTGATTGTTCTTCTATATGTGTCATGATGGATGTGAACAGGTATTTTGCTAGGATAGACTTAGGGATGGGATTTCTAGGTTCCATTCCTACTTACTTTCTTTAAGTATTTTTATATTGCTCTTTAGCTGAGCTATACCAACTGATCTTTCTACCCTCAGTTCATAGAAGTTTCTTTCCCCACATCCTGGCCAGCACTTGCTAATATGTTTGTGATAAAATGCTCAACTCCCTAAAAATCAGAGACAGAACTTTCACTCGACACATTTCCACCATCATTTCCTTGAGAGACAGCCAGCAGTGTAGTAGCTGTGGGGAGCATTTGGGCTGCATGAAGGCAGGGGAGAGGTCAGAGAGTTTGGATTCCCCTAAGACTCTTGCTGCCCAGTACTCAGGAAGAATGGCCGATAGTCTGATGTTGTAGACAATCTAAGGGAAGAAACTCAATGTGTTTCTCAAAAGTTTTAAATTAAGAAAGTGCCAAATCCTTGTACTGATTCACAAATGCATGTGTTAAAACCTGAATGCAAAATATTTCTCAAATTAGAAGCTATAAAATATTTTATATATTCTAAAATATGCCTTGTTTTTTTTCCTGCCACCCTTTCTTATTTTCCAATCAAGCTATATATTCTCTTGTAAGTCATTTTAAAACTATTTCTCACAAATAAACATGTACTATCTTCATTATCATTCAGTGACCAATGGTTATTTCAATTCTGTATTTTTGTTTATTTTTAAATTGATTGCCAGATCATCAAAAAACAGTCTATGTGATATTGACTCTTTTCCATTCATTCAGGTTTTCTCTGTAGCTTAGTGCATAGTCCATTTTTGTGATTTTTTTTTATGAGCCCAAGAAGAATATGTGGTCTGTGTTTATAGCACATAAAAAGTTCTGCTCATCTATAGCCCAAGCACATCAGCTTCTGTGTCTTTTTCAATTATTTTGATTGTTGGCCAATTACTCTTCAGGACGAATTTATTGGAGTTCCCATTAGTTGTAAATTCAACTGTTTTTCCCCTCACAATTCTGTCAGTTGTTGAAACTATACTTCTTAGTGTATATAGGCTCACGGTCATGACATCTTCTGCATTATTGTTTCTGTTCCTAACTCTTATTAACCTTTATCTTTTCTGATTTTTTTACTTTTATTTTTTTTAAGATTTTATTTATTTATTCATGAGACACAGAGAGAAGTAGAAATGTAGGCAGAGGGAGAAGCAGGCTCCCTGTGGGGAGCCCGATGTGGAACTCGATCCCCAGTCCTGAGAATCATGCCCTGAGCCCAAGGTAGAAGCTCAACCGCTGAGCCACCCAGGTGTCCCTCTATTCTGATTTTTTTAAAACCAATTTTTAAAACCATTTATTTTGTCTTATGTTAAAGTTATTTCCCTGGATATAATTTGGGTCATATTTCATGGGTATATATTTTCCTCCACTTTTATTTTTGAACACACATTTTTTTTAAAATAAATGTTTCTTTTAAATAGCATAGTGGTAGTTTCCACTTTTATTCAATCTGACTGTTAATTTAAGCATTTTTGGTAATTTCTGGCATTTAAAAACTCTTCTACTATTTTATTTCCTATTTCCATTTACCACACATCTATGTATGTATGTAATCTCTATATCCAACATGGGCCTTGAACTCATAACCCTGGGATCAAGAGTCACATATTCCACTGACTGAGGCACCAGGCACCCCTATTTACCACATATCTTTGTATTTGTCTTGTAATTTCTGACCTTCGATTGGATTTATGATGTTTCCCTCTTTTCTTTTTAAAGTTCCAAATTTTACTGCTATTATCATGGCAATTTCCCAATGACCACACTTTTGTTTATTTTTGTGGGGTTTTTTGGGGGAGGGGGTCACATTTTCTGAAGCTCACCATCAGCCATGTCTTCCTTTCAACCAAGACCAGTTCTTGGTTAGTATTTTTCTTCTGGTCTCTCCCCCACACTTAACACATTAAAATTTTTTAGAGTTTTATATGCACACATCTGCTTGCACTGTTTATTGAGACAATCATGAACTTATTAAATTTTGAGTCACTCTTACACGTTATCATACATTGCTTCCTCTTCTTTCGGAACTCTTCAAAACATGCTCTCTGAGGGACTCTGCTCTCTGAGGGTCTTTGTAGAGTCAACCATGTGGGGCTTAGTGGTCCTGATAATATCTTTATTTTATCTTCACATTTAGAAACTCAAGTCTTTTGTGTTTTGAAACTATGACTCCATTGCTTCTTGCTATCCAGAGTTACTATTGTGAAATCTGTTGCTTCTTTGAAGTGATGATCTCCCATTTCTTTCCAGAAGATTTTAGAATTTTCTGCGTCATTGATTTTTTAAATGTTACTCTAACATGTTTAGCATTTGAGGTTTTCGTATCTATCTTATTTTGGTTTTCTTATCTATCTTTTGTTTGAATGTAGGAAATTGGAAGCAAATATTTTCTTATATATCTCCCCCACCCCCCAACTTGTTAATTCTTTTCTTCTAGGGCTTCTATTACATACCTATGGACACTTGAACATCTGCCTTTCTCTTGATGTTTCCCGTGTTCTTTCTATCACTTAATACTTTTCCTGATTCCCATCCTAAGACTTCTGCAGGTATATCTTGCAGCACGGTAATAGGCTATTTTCTCTGGATGTTCCGTTAACCCATCCATTGTGTCCCTTATTTTAATAGTTACATATTTATTATTCAATAACCCACTTGAAAATTCTGTGATTTTGTGCACTTGCTGCATGTCCCTGTGTCCTTCCTCATATCCCTGAAGATATTTATTTATGCCTCTTTGAAATTCCTGTTCAGCCTGGTCAATTAATTCTGGGAACCCTACTAGATGATTTAGTTTTCTTGCTCTTTAAAATGCCGATCCTTCTCAAAAGTTACTTTGACCCTTTGAGTTCTTATTCCCTAGGAATTCTCTGCTACCCAGGGATGATGATATGGGCCTGGAAGAAGGGAAACCATCCAAACCCCGGCCTGTTATCTTCCATAGGAAGTTGGGTTTGGGGATGGGGTGTCAGAAGAGGAGCTTCTTTCTGGTCTTGCAATCTAAGCTGAGCAAATCCCCATTTCCTGTCCTCTCCATCTGATGAGCCTTCCCCCTGGAGGAACTCCAACAGCTACCTCTTCTACTGTTCTTCTCTACCACGCCATCCTCTGAGAATTTCTTCATCCATGAGGTGCAGTTAGAGGAACTGAAACAGGAGAGGATGCCCCACAATGACAATCTCAGCTGCAACTCTTTCTACTGGAGCTTTACCCTGTGTGGGGTCCCAGCACCCTCATGCAGGACCTTTGTCTTCCACTGACTTGGGATGATGTGTGGCTCCCCTTTTCCACAGGATACCATGGCCACCCTACATGTAGAATAAGGGTATGAATGAGTAAAGGACCCAGCAAGGGTGGCCCTTCGCAGCCAGTCTCCTATCTTTGGCAACTGGCTCTCTCTGCCTGTGTTACTATTTCTCTTCTGAACAGGAATAAAATTCTCTCTCTCCAAGAATGCCTCTTGGTTTTTACATTCAGAGATTGATCAACCACCCC
Organism: Vulpes lagopus; assembly: GCF_018345385.1. Classification (NCBI taxonomy): domain Eukaryota; kingdom Metazoa; phylum Chordata; class Mammalia; order Carnivora; family Canidae; genus Vulpes; species Vulpes lagopus. The sequence continues at coordinate 71,666,556 of NC_054832.1, forward strand.
ACTCTTGTGGCCTTTCCAGAGTGAGTTCAGGAGAGAAAGCCAGCAGCTGATGGCAAGCTTACCATTCTTCTCCAGAACTAGAGAGCTTTGTTGACTTCAGGAAACAATGCCTACAATAGCCACTGTTGTTTTATATATTCTTTTATTTACTTTTGAGAATAGTGACAAAAGATGTCAGCACTGCTGCAATCAGGAGCTTTCAAGTCCATTTCAATGCTACCAGTTAACATCTATGTTTCTGGGAGCCTTTAACTCTCTGAGCTTCAGTTTGCTCATCTGCAAGTTGAAAAATAGCATTGATACACTTTTATTCAGTAAACACTGCGTGTTAGACACTGATATGAGCCTAAACTACTTCACGGGACTGCTCGGCAAATCAAAGGAGATACTGTTTAAAGAAGCTAGATAGATCTCAGTGTACTATCTTGAAGCGGAAAAACTACGTAGTACTTAAGGACTTTGTCTCTAGAGTGAGAAAGATGTATATTTGAAAATTGTCTCTGGCACTTAACTCTATTTTTTTTTTTTGAGCATGTTACATAATTTCTCTGAGCATTAGTTTCTTAAATTGTAAAGCAATATCTATGTCAAAAAATTGCTATGGATTTAATGGAGATAACCAAGTAAGAACTCAGTGGTTACCCCAATGCCTGCCATCTATTATGTGTTCAATAAACATTCGCTATCATTAGTGTATATATGGGATCCTTTCTTCCTGGCAGCGCTCCACAAGCTTTAATTACTTCTACAAGGAAATTAAAGGAACATTGACCTTAGATAATTTGATGTTGCAGAATCTAAATGCAGTAAGTAGATTCTTTATAAGATACTAAATGACTGTGATCATTTTTTCTTGCTATAAAAGCAGCTCTTGAATTCTTGAGTCATCTGGCTATCATGGTCTTTGAAGCAATAGCTATAGATTTTTGAATCATTGCCCAAGAACTTGGTCTTGAGTGGCACTGCAGTATGTTGAAAGGAAATGCTTTGAATAGTAATAAAACTTGAGAAAACGTGTGTGGAGTGGATTGGTCAGTGGAGGGTATGGGGGTGGGTGTGGGTAAAAATGAAGAAAAGCAGAGGTTATAGCCTGAAGAGCAGGACTGCCATTGTAAAACACCAGGCTCTGGGGTGCCTGTGTGGCAAAGTTGGTTAAGTGTCCAACTCTTGGTTTCAGCCCAGGTTGTGATCTCAGGGTCTTGAGATGGAGGACCACATTGGGCTCCATGCTCGGCTCGGAATCCGCTGGAATTTCTTTCTACCTCTCCCTCTGTCCCTTTCCTTCCCTCTAAAATAAATAAATAAATCTTTAAAAAAACAAAACAAACAAACAAACCAAAACACAAAAACTGCCAGGCTCTGATCATCCCAGTAGTGATCCAATCCCAGTCACATTGTAATCCAAGTTGGGGGGAAATGGAGAGTCATATTCTGGAGCAGTGCTAATTTCTCTTGTCCCATGCAGTAGTTACTAACACGTGTGGCTATTAAACATTTGTAGTATGGTTAGCGTGATCAAGCTGACCTTAAATCTTATTTGATTTCCATTAAACTTAAATTGAAATAGCCACATGTAGCGAGGGGCTACTCTATTGAAAAGTGAGCACCAGAAAAGAGAATTGGCCAAATACAATGTAAGATTAAAAGTGGGTAATGAAGGAGTGAGAAAAAATAGCTGTTAGCAAAGACCATCAGGGGAAAACCTCAAGGACCCAGGGGGATCTGGATAGCCTTCGTTTCCTTCAGGGTCCTTTAGACAACCATCTGTCACTACCACATTCCACACCCTGTGCCTCTGTAAACTTGTCATCACCCTGCAATGCCTGTTAACATGTTCCCTTGTCATAACCATAACCCCGTGCTCAGAGCCCAGGGGAGCAGCGCACCATATGGCATGGAGCTCTACCAAGACCAGAGGAGCAATGCTGATGCCAGAGTGCAGAGATTAGTATTCATGGCATGAAAGGAGTTGCTTCTGTACACACAGCACATACCACCCATATGCTGGTGTGCAGAGGGCATAAAGCTGCCTCTGGAGATGGCAATATGATCCCTCTGGATGGACTTAGTCATAGAAAGCCAGAGCCTGAAATTTGCTAAAAAGAAATTTTAGCTCAGTTGCTTGTATGTTTGGGCAAGATGCATATTTAGATATGGGAAGTGTTTTGTGTCTGTGTGTCTGTGTGTATGTGGTTAAAAGCAAATAGCACTGCATTATAGATGATAGCATTTTTGTGCATAGCAACCTGAAGGAAAGAAAAAGAGGTACTTTCTCTTTTAAAGATTTGAAAATGACCTCTTGCTTGTTTTATGCTGCATTTTCTCAGCCTTTTCCTGCATATTTGGAGCTGTGTTGAGGTATGTGCCCAGAGCTCCCCTGGTTTAAATTGTATGTCAAATACTTGCCCAGGGGCACTTGCCAACTCACATGGGTGTAGGATGGGGTGCTAGGGGCCCCCGATGATCCTTCTTTTTGAATCTATGTAGTGGGGAGATCTTCTCTAAGTAGCCAATGAGTGGTACGTCAGGGCTATTTCCAAACAATTCTGGCTGCACCAGAGAAATCAGGAAATGAGGGCTAGATAGGGTTGCATGTGAAAGGAAAAATTTCACTCCAGCTCATGAGATCTCCCCAATCTAAGCAAAAGGCAGGTGGACCCCACAGGAATGTGCGGTGGGGATGCTTTGATCACTAAGACCCCTTGCTACATGGTAATAACTCATAGTAGCTAGGGATTTTTTTGTGGTTTTGGGGAAACATAATGGGTTTTCTGTGGTTCTGGTAGAAAGCATTTTCCCTCATCTACTGAATGATGCTCCAGTATTTACAATGTATTATGGAGCTGAATGTTGCCGTTTATAGGAACCCCAAAAAGCTGCTATTGAATGTATTATTGGCCTAAATCCTAAATTAATATCAAGTTCACAAAGAAAAAATATTTCAGATGAAAAGCTTCTCTATTTTTCCATTACTGAACAAAGATATTATATTTAGTCTTGTGACCTTTATCATTATTTACTTACTCTCTGGAGCAGGACCCAGAATTCTATTCTATTAAAGAAATGTTTGGTAGGAATGAAGAACAGATCACAGTTTCCAGTAAGGTCTAATTTTCCTTCACTCATTGTTTTGAGTTGACTACTACACCCCTGATCATCTACCGTATACTAACATGTATAATAGGTATGGCGGAAGGTTGGCCCAGAGTATTTGAGTTCTCCCTTGCCTGCATGCTACCTTGGCAAAATTTGGTTGACCCCTGTTTTATGAGAGCTTGCTTTCTTTTTCTATTGCTGCTGGAAAGCTTCTGCAAATCCTGTGTGGCTCTGCTAAGACCCTGCTGCTTTTTCTCCCTTCCCCCTCAGCCTATAAACATACTCACCAGATTCTCATCAGCAAGAACTTGTATCCAGACTTGAGTTTCCTTCATTTCACTTCATTACCAGGTGATAATTCAGCCAGTTGTTTCTCTCTCTCTCTCTCTCTCTCTCTCTCACTCTCACTCTCTTTCACACACGTTAGTTCTATTAATAAGCTACTCAACTCTAAAGGTGATTTTCTCCATTGGAATCTCAATGTGAAAAACTAATCTAATTAGGAACTTTCCCTCTAGGTTATTTTGATTTCATTGTCAGCACCAGAACTTTCTCTGCTTTTCAAATGGAAAAACAGCAAAGCAGCACAACTGGAAATTATGGGTTACAACAAAATTTTTTTCCAACCTACATTAGACAACAGGTTCAAGGTATGAGCTATTTTCCTACTCTGCAGATAAATCTGACTGCTATGAAAAGGTACTAATAATGCCTTAGATCTTAGATGTATTAGAAGCTGACAGATTTGAAATTAATCTATAGCTAAAGGACCAACCTGAGAAACCCATAGTTTGGCAAACACATTGTTAGGTAGGTGATCTGTGACCTATTATAGCATTTGGCAAACTTTTTTTTAAAGATTTTATTTATCCATTCATGAGAGACACACAGAGGCAGAGATACAGGCAGAGGGAAAAGCAGGCTTCCCATGGGGAACCTGATGCAGGATTCGATCCCAGGACCCCAGGATCATGACCTGAGCCAAAGCCAGACACTCAACCACTGAGCCACCCAGGCACCCCTAGTGAATGATTTTTGAAATTGATCTTAGGGGGCACCTAGCTAGCTCAGTCAGTAGAACATGTAATTCTTGATCTCAGGGTTGTGAGCTTGAGCTCCATGTTGGGAGTAGAGCCTAGTTAATTAAAAAAAAGAAAGAAAGAAAGAAATTGATTTTAGAATTCTAAGGAGAATAGGTAACTTTAGCAACTCAGTTCTTTCAATTTTCCTTTCCTTTTTCTTTTCTTCAGGAATTTAAATTAATGCTATCTCCGAATCCTATAACCCATTTAAGTTTTCCTTTAAAATATTTTATTTATTTATTGGTTCCTTTCTTTTCTAAAATTCACTAGAAAAAAGAAAACAATTGGTAAGAGCAAATGTTTGCATAATGCTTACTGCAGGCCGGGTACGTGTTCTAGGTGCCTAATAGAAATTACATCACTTCATCCTCACAACCTAATAGCTTATCACCTTTGTAACCCCATTTTAGAAATAAAAAAAAAAAAATGGAAGCAGTTTCATTCAGTCCAGAACTAAAGATCTTGCTTTCAACTACTATGCCCTGTTTGTCCCAGTAGTGCTAGGTCAGTAATCACTTTTAAATGACTAGCTGGTTAAAGTTTTGATATTTAGTTTTAATTTAGGTTGTAAGTACAGACCTTTTTGAATCCAAGATGTTGTTTCCTCACCAATAAGCCATGCAAGGTGCTTCCTGCCCTGGGAAACCCACTTGTGACATGTCTGCTTCTGAGTATGACTGTGTGATTTTTGTCATCACATACAGTGGATTTATTTCTCCAAACAGATTCACATCAACCAATTTCATGTAGTGGTGAACTGATGCCAAGGAGCTTGAACAGTTGGATTCTCTGGCCTGCACCTTCTCCAGCTATAGATGAGCCCTGGGAGACACCCACATCTAACCCAAAGCATACCCCAAGGGGCCCAGATCAGTACAAAGGGAGGGACCATGTGATCTGAATAGTAGCTGGCATTAGGTTATTACAAAGTGCTTGCCACACTGTGGATGTGCCTGATATCTAGACTGGGCAGATCCAATCCTTAGGTCAGGGCCTCCTTGACTCTGAGCCCCGAGCAAGGTGGCTCACACAGGTCTTCCATCCCAGAACTTGATTTCTGGCCAACTCCTCTCAACCACCTAGATGACATTTGGTTTAAATATGTTCAGTCGATCGGTTGAACAGGTGGATTTCCATCCTTTTGGACAAGATACAAAATAGGAAATATATTTGAAATTCATATTCTTCCTCAAGCTGCTACAGCATTTCAGCTCCACTATCTTGCATTGGGTTTGTAGAGTGAATCTCAGAAGACAAACTTGCAGGCACTTAGGACACACCCAACTAGTGCTTGTTTTCTCTCATAGAACATATAAACAGAACATTTCTCACTGAGGCAGGAATTATCATGCCTTCAAGGGAAAAATTGCTTCCTATCTGTAGTGTGGTGCAGTAGATGCTGTCACATATACGTATTCAAGTTACTCATTTATTCAATGATTCTTTGTTAGGAACCTATTGTTTACTCATAGCTCAGTTAGGCAGATAACTAATTGATTTCGCTGTTTTTCTTTTTTTAAAGATTTTACTTATTTATTCATGAGAGACACAGAGAGAGAGGCAGAGACATAAACAGAGGGTGAAGCAGGCTCCCTGTGGGGAGCCGGATGTGGGACCCATCCCAGGACCCTGGGATCACACCCTGAGAGCCAAAGGCAGACGCTCAACCACTGAACCACCCAGGTGCCCCCTAATCGATTTGTTAATTGTGCACAAAGTGGAAGTTGCTGCTCCTGACACATTGTTGTAAAAACTCTGGTCTGTGAATCTCAGACCAAAAGTACCTTATTTTAAAAATAATAAATACATACATAATGATTCTAATTTACTATTGTTCTTTTATGGTGAAACCAGTGACATGGTAAAAAGCAATCAAAAACACAATGCAAAACTAACAAACTGTCCCCTCAGCTTTAGGCTTTCACTCCATAAAGTATACTTCCGAAAAGGCAGATTTTAGAGCTGTGGAACTGAACAGCTGCACACAAGATTTACTTTCTAGTAATTTCTTTTTTTCCCCTTGGCTTAGAGAAGTTTCCCCTTTTCCACAAAATCCTTCTTGGCCATATTATCTACTGTGAGACCTTGTTGGTGTGATTCTTCTGCTTCTTGCTTTGCATATGTGAACGTGTGGCATGGCTGGTGTCATGGTTAATATGTAGTCACTTGCCCTGATGGGTCTACATTCCCTTGTGTGTGCTCACTGCCGGCTGGGTTAGATGCTCTTTTAGGACAGATACTGCTGACCTCCGTTGTCATCACACAGCACTGGGACCTGCAGTGTGAGGGCTGCACCTACTGAGTCTCCTGAATGTGCTCCTGGGGAAGGCAGGTGCGGGGGTGGGGGTTGGGGGTGGTCATCACCCATGGCCGCTATACAGCCTTTGACAATCTGCTTCAGGGAAAGAGTTGATTTGAACAATCTGTTCTTTCTTTTCAAAGCGCAGTTTTCAGCACACCATTGGTTGACTTTTAGATTGCCATGAAAATACAATGAGGAAGTAATTTCTTAGAAGAAATTCCTCTCTGTTTAATCAAAATCTGCTTTTGATTGCCAGACCAGCCCATCCTTTCACGTCCCAAAGCCTCCATTCTCAACGTGCTTCTCCTGGATTCCCATCATCATTTCTACATGGCTCTGCCTCCTGACAGTAACAAAACTAACAAAATCACTATGATTTCCCCAGATGTTGAATAAGGGAAGACCATAATGTTTTTGTTTTTAGGTTTCCTTCCTTCCTCCCTTCCTCCTTCACTTCCTCTCTCTCCCTCCCTCCTTCCTTCCTTCCTTCCTTCCTTCCTTCCTTCCTTCCTTCCTTCCTTCCTTCCTTCCTTCCTTCTTTCTCCCTCTAGAAAAAGAGACTAAAGCAGAGGTGGAATCAACATTTTCTTGACTGTTAAGAAAAGAAAAGGGCCATCAGGGAAAAATGATGAGGTAACATAGCTTTAGGATCCCAGATCCATGAGCCCTCAAGAATGCTTTCTGGAGCTCTTTCAGAGAGATGGGATAGAGAGTGAAATAGCAAGGGGAGTTTACAAAATGCTCGATTTTGAAAAGAAAAGCAAGCTAATGGGAGTAGGGGTGCATATGTATTAGGGGTTTGGGAGAATGAAGCAGAGAGCCAGGGAAAGGCAGTGACATAAATCAGGCTTGTGCTGAGTTTCCTGCTTTTTTATTGGTTTGTTCCCTGTGGTGCTTTCACTAAAACTGCTTCCTCTTTCTCTATATTCATTTTGTTCCCACTCCAGAGGTCTTGGATGATGTTGACAACATGCCAAACATCTGGGTTTTGATATTGAGAGAGAGAGAGAGAGAGAGAAATTTCCATGGTTACATAACTCTTTACATGACCAAGGGATGTAGTCTGAGAAGTCTGATGGCTTCCCATGCCACACATCTACTGAGCAATGTGAGAATCAGGCCTGATGCTCTACTTGTTTGAGAGATGAGTAAGAGGTACTCAAGTTTCTGACATTTTCATAATAACTTGAGTTATCATAATTATATCATAACAAATATGTAATATTTTGAATTTTATATGTAATTTCTATGTATATCATTATTAGACCTCTCTTTTTTAGAGTGTCATTCTGTGCCAGGCCCTGAGATCAGTGCTTTACATACATGAGGTCATTTAATCCTCAGGACTATCCCAGCAGATAATTGTAATCATTCCTATTGCTGAGTTGAGTAAACTGAGATTCATAGAAGTTCTATGACTTGCTTCATACAGTCTAGGTAGAAAATAGTAAACTTTTAAATCTGGGCCAATCTGACTTAGAGAAACTATAAACAATGATTATTTTTGACATCCTCATTGATTATTATAAATATTAATATAAATGAGGAAACTAAAAATGAAGCCATGAGATCTTTGGCTCTGTTCATTTGAAGATGCTTAGTGAAAATATTGGTTTTAATTTTCTGCACTCTCTTTACTTTTTTGTGTTCCTCAGTAGTTAAAAAAAAAAGTTGTGACCCTTTTTCTCAAAGAGAAAATTTTAAAACCCTTGATAAATTGAAGGCTCCATACTTGCTACAAATATTTAACTTAGAGAAAAAGTAAAATAGAGGTTAAAATGTATTGACCATAATTTTGAAAATGATACTTGGAGCAAACACGTTTCTCCCTTCTAAATTCTAAAAGATTGAACATTATACCTATGAGTTACTTAATATTTTTGAGTATAACTTCTTCAGTCATCGATTGCTATGTAATGAAATACGCTAAAACTTATAGCTTAATGCAAGGATACCTTATTACATCTTATAGATGTTGCGGGTTAAGACGTTGTGGGTTAAGAATTCAGTAATAGCTCAGTTGAGTGTTTCTTCAGCTTCATGTGACATTGACTGGGATCACATGGTAGTTTTCAGCTAACACTTGGGGTGGTCTAGAGCTGTGCTGTCTAGTTATACAGATATGCATATAGTTTTAAATTTTCTAATAGCCACCTTTAAAAAGCTTAAGTATAATTAATTTTAATAGTATATTTTACTTAACCCAATATACCTAAAATACACAATCAATATTAAAAATTTCAATGGGATTTTTTATGTATATTAAAACACACATAAAAAATATATTATTTATTATATATAAATCCAATATATACTTTATTTTTAGAGCACATCTCAATTTGGAGGATAAACATTTTAAGTGCACAATACCCACATATGGCTGGCAGTTCCTGTATTGGATAGTATGGGTTACTAGAGACTCCAAGATATCTTCACTCCCACGCTTACCACCCTGCTGGAGTCTTCTGGAAGCCTGGGCTCAGCTGAGCCTCTCTTCCAAGTATTTTTAAGATGTCCCATGTAGTTTCTCCCACATACCCACATACCACATGGCCTTTTTACAAAGTAGTTCAAGTTCCAGGAAATTGAGGTGAAAGCTGTCAGTCCTTTTAAAGGTAAGTCCTGAGCTGGAATAGCATCATTGCTTCTGCACTGAGTACAACAAAGTCCCAGGCAGCCCAGATTCAAGGGGAAGCAAAACTGACCCACCTGTCAATGGAAGGATGATCAACAAAACTACAGCTCTCTTTAACATGCCAGGAAAACATATTAGTTTATCTCTCAGGTTTTGTTTGTTTGTTCTTAGTTTATATCTTGATTCAGTAAAGTGCATGTTTTAAAAGCCATTTCCATACATTTGTAAGATACTGAGATACAGTGTATAGTGGAAGTGAAGCAATAGTTACACATACTTTGTAGACCATGGAAAATCATATTAATGTATGAATTGATTATATAACATATATGTAATGGCATAGAAATAAAAGATCTATCTATATATACATAATATACTTGGAGCAAATGTGCCCTTCCTTAACACTCCACACAAAACTCTCCATGACTCCAATCCTCTGTTAACCGTTCTTTATATTCAACTTTGTGTTTGTGAAAATTGTGTGATTTCTGCCTCCTGACTGGACCCCGACTAATACTGCATGCTATTTTCCTAGAGCTCCATAAACAAAGACAATAATCAGTACCTTTTTACAGGTGAAGCAACAGAGGTACAGAGAAGTTCGTGTTTGCTCAAATCTGTCAGTTCTGATAGTTATGAGGACTGCCCCTGCGTTATCCCCTTCCTCTTTCAAAGGCTGGAAGTTCCCAGGGTTCCATATTCAGGGAGTACTCAGTCTGGGCAACTTTGCAATTCTTAAGGTTCTTGCTGGCACCCTGTTAAGGGCTGAATTGTGTTCCCTCAAAATTCACATGGTGAAGCCTGGACCTTCAATGGGCCTACATTTGGAAGTAGCTCCTTTAGGAAGGTAATTAAGGTTAAATGAGGTTAGATGGGGTGCAAGTACTAATCCTCTATGACAGACATCCTTATAGGAGAAGGAAGAGACATGGAGGAAGGGTGCTATGTGAGGACACAGAAGGCGGACGTCTGCAAGCCAAGGAGACAGGTCTCACAAGAAACCAGCTCTACCAACACCTTGATCTTGGATATCCAGCCTTCAGACCTTAGAGGAAATAAATTTCTATTGTTTAAGCCGTCAAGTTTGTGGTACTTACTTATGATAACGCCAGCAGACTAATACCCCAAAGCTTAAATCCCAGTGCCCACCTCTAGCTTTAGTTGTCTACCACACATCTCCATGTAGTCTTCAAACTTTAACCATACCTACCAAAGTAGTCCTACTCATACATTCTGTATCATAATTAATGCTCTCTTTAGTTATCGAGTCCCAGGGTCCAGAATCTCTCATTTCCTTCGCATTTCACAGGATTTTAGTCATGACAACTCTAACCACAAAATACTCACATTTCAGAGGCTCCAGCAATCTTACTCCTGGGTATAGATCTAAAGGAGTTAAAGTCAGAGTCTTGAAGAAAAATCTGCACACTCATGTTCACTGATGCATTGATCAGAATAGCTAAGCCATTGGAAACAATCTAAGTTTCTGTCAACAGATGAATGAAAAAAGACGTGGTATACAATGGGATATTACTTGGCCATGAGAAGGAAGGAAATCCTGCTGTTTTCAATAACATGGACGGACCTTGAAGTTATTATGCAAAGTGAAATAAGTCAGAAAAAGACAAATGCTATATGGAATCACCTACAGGTAGAATCTAAAAAACTTGTAAAAACAGAGAGTGGAATAGTGGTTGAGAGCAATGGTTACTGGGCAGTGGAGGAGACGTTGTTGAAGGATACAAATTTACATAAATAAGTTCTGAGGAGCTAATTCACAGCATAGGGATCATTGGCAACAATACTGTATTATAAACTTCAAATTTGCTAAAAGACTGAATCCTCACCATTCTCAACACAACAAAGAAAAAAATATGTGATGTGATAAAGAAGTTAACTAATACTACTGTTGTAATCATATTGCAATATAGATGAATCAAACCAATATGTGGTACCCCTCAAATGTATACAATGTTGTATGTCAATTATATCTCAATAAAAAAATAATAAAAATTTTTAAAAAGAAAAACAAAGCAGACTTATGGTTAGCAGAAATGGGGGTTGGGATGACAGACTCCAGGGGTAACTGGAGGGAAGTGCTGGAAAGGTACAAACTTCCAGTTATAAGAAAGTAAGTATTACGGATGTAACATATAGCACTGTTGTGCCCAAGATCTCGAATCCGAGAAACCACCAAGGAGCCCACCAATGCAAGCACACGAGGGTTTATTTACAAGCTCGAGCTTGGGTCCAAGTATACCGGGACATAGAGGGGCAGGGATTTAGACCTTGAGGCTAAGAGGCATAGCAGCTAAAAAAAAAAAAAAGAGTTGGAGCAGCTTTATAGGGGCCAGTGGCCAATGGGATTGCAATTGCAACATACGCAGAAAGTTGCACATTCGTAGGTCCACACGCAGGTAGCCAATTGAATTACATTTTACCCTATAATATCCATTTGAATTGGCCTATTACTTTGGTCAGAATTGGCGGGCAGTTTTGGTGGGCACAAGGTGGGGTTACATTGTTATGAGCCGATTTCCGGTCAGGGTGTGCTCAGGGGCTGGACTAGGGTGGGGCAGCACCTTAAGCAATAAGCAGGTCATGTGGGGGTCATACAGGAGGTGGCGGGTGCAGCACAAAATGGAGTTAGTCCTGCTCTGCTTGTCCAGGGATAGGGGATTTTTGTTAAATTTCCTGGGTCCCACAAGCACGACTACAGCTAACACTGCTGTATGGTATAGAGAAAGGTTGTTAATTAGATTCAAAGAGTTCTCATCACAAGGGATAAATATGATTTTTTTCTTTCTTTTTTTTTTGTATCTCTGTGATGTGATGGATGCTAACAAAACTTATCACGATGATCATTTCACAATATATGTAAATTCAATCATTAGGCTGTATGTCTTAAACTTATACAGTGATGTATGTACATTAAACCTCAATAAAACCAGAAAAAAGACACTCAAACTTCTTTTCCTCCTGTGTTTCCCATACTGCTTGCTTAGGTCCTGATTTCACTGTATTTTTCTTGTACAACTGCAGGAGACAAGATGATCTCAGTAGCTCTGATTGCACCTTTGCTGGTCCATCCCTTTTCAACTCATACCTTAAATCTTGGTCTGAATATGTCACTTTAATAGCCCATTACAGCCTCTTGCTCACAGTAGCCTTTCCCAAACTGTATCTCACAGAATGTTTCCCAAGAGATATTCCTATAAAAATGGTTTTGTGGTTTGACTCACAAAACTGCCCATATGTGTAGTAAAGGTTTACAAAGGACCTGTAGAAAAGGCTTCTATTTGATTTTATTTACTTCAGCATTTTTCAAATTTAGGAACTATCTTTCCACCCCGCCCACCTCCATCCCATATTTCTGTCTTTGTACATGTTTAGGAATGTTGTAAAAAGAAATTCCTTTTAGTTGGATGACAACACTGTGGTTGTCATCCAGTTGTGGATATTCGCTAGTGCCCCACCCACATTTCCTTGAATTCCCATATTGCTTTTGACAATTACAAAGCGCTCAGGCTACCGGAGTCCATAGCCCCACCTCCATCCCCCTGGGGTGGCCTGAGCCTCTTGAGGAAGGTTGCCAGAAAAGCAGGAAAATCCAGCTTTTTTGCCTCAGGTCTTGCTGACCATAAGGTGTTATCTGCAGTGTTATTTACAACACAGAGCTCCCCTGCAGGATCATGCTGACACTGTTATCAAGGGAACATTGCCTGAAACCAGACTCTTTCCCTTCCCTGGATTGCTGTTTCTGTTCAGTCTCAGTCCTCTTCCACTCCTGCATCGGATTCTCCTGGGAGCTTTCATAAACCACATGCATATAAATCCTTTCTCAAGTGCAGATGGTTTCCCAAGATCCTTTTAAGTCTCTCTTTGCAGAAGTTACATGGTTGGAAGAGAACAGTAATTCCACTTCTTCCACTAGGGAGTGGCTCACAAGAAAGCAAGCCTAAGCAGATCAATGAATAGCATGACAAAGGCATGACCGAGAACTGGAATTAGTTTTAGAGTGGACATATGGTCCAATCAAACAAATGACACACGAGGAGGGCTTTATTGCACAAATAAACACAACTAAGTGAAAATCAGAACCAAAGGCATTGCTGTGAAAGCAGCTCCTCTGTCTCTGAATGTCATCCCTTAAGGCACGTAAGAGTACTTAATGATGAGTTGAGACTACATCTCCAGTGACATAGTTCTTTAGAGACCCTTGTCTGAGACAGTGAGAATAAATAACAATGTGAATCAGATCACTTTTTAACAAGAAATAAGGTCAAGATGGTTCTAGTATATTGGGGAATCACATATTTTCATTTGAAAGAAACCTAAATAAGCAGCTAGATTGTGACAGAAGCAGAGATATCTATTGTTGCAGGGTCACAAAATTCTTCTCATGGAATTGAAGAATGAATCTCATAGGCAAAGGTGTGAAAGGAAAGTTTATTAAGTGAGGGTGAGAATAGAAAGGAAAGAAAAGGAGCTCACTAGAGTGTGAGGGGTCCCAAATGGATTGCCACTAAGGGCTTTTATTAAAGGTTGGTGATCTTTCATAGCCGTCTTTTACAGAAAACCAACCAGGGGGCAGCCCGGGTGGCTCAGCGGTTTAGTGCCATCTTCCGCCCAGGGTGTGATCCTGGAGTCCTGGGATTGGGTCCCACGTCAGGCTCCCTGCCTGGGGCCTGCTTCTCCCTCTGCCTGTGTCTCTGCCTCCCTCTCTCTCTCTCTCTTTATCATGAAAAAATAAATTAAAACTCTTTTTTAAAAAAGAGAAAACTAACCAGGGAACTTGATAAATATCTTGTCTATAACACTTAAGACAAACAAGATGGATTTGTAAATATTATGAAAATATCTCATCTATATTTAGAACAAACAAGGTGGATTTGTTACTTTCCCTTCTCTCTGGTTAATATCTTGTCTATATCATTTCTCCACATGTGGGATTTCTGTGAGCCTGGTCACTAACCTGCTACCTGTCTCTCCCACTTACTCAGTAATTCCCGACACTTCATGGTAGCCTGGTATCAACTTTGCAGAAATATTCCTAACCCTTCTGCACTTGACATCCACAAAGTGAGGTACCTAGACCAGCAGCATCAGAATCACCCAGGAGCATATTCAAAGTACAAATTCTTGAGTTCCAACAGCAACAACAAAAACCTACCCAAGTAAAATCTTATGGGGGGTGGGGACCAGCAATCCAGGTTTTAATAAGCTGCTTATTAATTCTGCCGCAAGCCAAAGTTCGAGAAACTCTGTCCAACATGAGTGTTAATACTTTACCTCTTATCCCTCCTCTGTTATTTTATGTTCACTCTTGTCTCTCTACCTATATTTTCTTAAATATAATGTGCTCCATCATCTGACCAGTCTCTGATTCCAAATCCTGTATAATTTATGGAAAGAATCCATTCAATTCCATATGTTTCATACATTTTTTACCTCAGAAATCATATTTCTTATTGCCACTGTGGCAAATAATGTCTTAGTTAGAGTTTTCTTAATATCTCACAAGTCTGGGATGCCTGGATGGCTCTGTGGTTCAATGTCTGCATTCAGGTTAGGTGGTGATCCCAGAACCTGGGATCAAGTCCTCTATCAGGCTCCCTGGAGGGAGCCTGCTTCTCCTTCTACCTATGTCTCTGCCTCTCTCTGTGTGTCCCTCATGAATAAACAAATAAAATGATTTTTAAAAATCTCAAAGTCTGCGTTTGTGTTTTCATGTGATACTTTTTTAAAGAGAGAGAGATGTATGTATCTGTATGTATATACAGTGATGATTTTCATGAATCAGCCTGCTAATTTTTTTCTAAGTATTGCATGCATTTGACTTTATACAAACTTTCATGCTTTTTAAAATACCTAATTAAAAATAATTCTACAATCTAATTATTAGAAGTTTTCAAATTGCTTTAAACTTCTCACTCACCCCAATAATATTTAATAATACTTTGGGAGAGTTGATCTGGTTCTGCTTTTATGTTTTGTAAATAGGTTTCACTTTGCTTTGCTACACTTTTAAAAGATCATTCCCTCTAGATAATCAAATTAAGTAGATGAATTTCAGTATAAAAAACTATCAGAACTCTTAAATACTCAGAGAACTGGGCAAGTATAATGAATTGTTTTTTATGGAGCTATACAACTAATCAAATATTTATAAAAATATGAGTCTAGAAAACACTGAGGGCAGATAATTTTGAGGTTAGCATTCCACATTACTGTTAACATCTCACATTACTGTAACTATTCATTCTTAAATGATAATTCCTGATAAACATAAGCACTTCTCTTTAAAATCTTTCTTTTAAGCTGGAAGATCATCTACCCAGATCTTGGCTTTTCAATCAGAGGAGACAAGATTTTTGGGAGAAGGGGACAGAAGGCAAGAGGCTAGGCAGCCCCAGAGAAAACATGGTGTGTTGTCCTCAGCGGGGTTGAAGAGAAAGAGGAAGTTGATTTGCTTGTTTGCTCTTTGGAGGAGGATATACACGAATATACGCTTATAAAAAGAAGCATGGCTCACTTGTGGAGGAAATTGTGAAATTTACATGACCTGGGTTCTGAATGAATGAATGAATGAATGAATGAATAAATAAATAAATAAATAAATAAATAAATACATGGAAATGAAAATCTCAGACCTTAATGAGGAGAGATTTTTCTTTTTGGTAAGCTGGGGGTTGGAGAAGTATCTGGCTGGACCGGTCCAGAGCCAGTGCTGCTTCTCTTAAAGCTCTGTCTCTCCAAAAGCTCCAGATTGCTTAGATAATGGCTCCTGAATAACATCAGCTTTATTTTGTTTTTTGTTTTTGTTTTTTCCTGGAAGGGTAAGAGTGGAGGTCAGAATCGCAGAATTGAGGGTGCAAAACACTAGCAGCATTTATTTATAGGTGAGTCACTTGCAAAGAGATTCTAAGATGAGAAGGAACGTGTTCTAAATGAGAATCTTTTTAAATCTGAATATTTTTAACCAGTACAACAGGGTAACAAAGTCTTCTCACTTGTTTTCCTAGAAGATACAAATAAATGAAATTTGTAAAGAATCCTTACTTCCCAGAGCCCTACTTCCCTTTCCCTCTGTCTATTCCAGATACATGCTCCCTTAAACAGTACTGTTTAATCTATTATTAAGATTAGCACACTAGAACCAACGGCTGCCAGAGTAATTACTCTTTGAATGTTTCATTTTAATGAAACTTTACTTACAAAAAAAAAAAAGCTTTATCCTCCTCTTCCTCTTCTACATCTTCCAAAATTCTCTGTTTTCATAGGCATCCAAGTATTGAGACCTTGGACCTGCTCTCCACCAATGTTTCCTGCCTGTGGACACTTCCTCTGCTAATTTATGTGCTATAATTACTTGCTTATCACTGAAGACAATTTCTCATGGCTGCTTTACTGAGATGTGGGCTCCTCTATATTCTGGGAACAGGGATTCTTTCAGAAAACTTCATTTAAAAAATATTAGACAGAGAATAGCTCTTGCTTGAAAGTAGATTTTAGGCTTGAAATATATTCCATAAAGGTAAGCAGAGAAGGCAATTCAGAAGGAGGCAATCCAGACGAAGCCACTGGAAGACTTCATTAAAATGCCTCAGTATTGCTCTAAATCACAGAATTTGTGAATATTTCCTACTGTAAAATATTAAAACTCTACCTGCATTTTACTCTGTTGGTTTGGAATCAATAGGTCTAATCCATCATAATCAAAACCAAGGAAAAGACAAAATAGGTATGGGGTAATAAGGTAGTTTCTCTTACTTATGTCTGGGGTCCATGGAGATATTTATATTCTCTGTTGAACAGAGAATTCCAGATATCCTTTCTTCAGCGAAAAATCAATGTGAAGCCTCCTGTTTTATATTAAAAGTTCATGTGAAAAAGAAAATTAGACACGCATTTGCATTAACAAGTTTCCTTCCTTAAAAATAGAGCAATTGGAATCTCCATCTCTTCCACCCATTTCTTGAATATACCATATCTATACATGGACTCTGTGGACAGAGACTCTGGCCCCCTCCCTAATGATTACATTTTAATGTTTGTTTTCTCATAATTGATTCTAGAAGCCAGAAGCCAGAGCAATCTCTTAAAAAATAATTCTAAATTATATTAATTCACTTATTGCTCAAATTATTTCCAAGGCCATCGACCTTGGTTAGAATAATATCCAAACCCTTGACCTGACTCATGATGACACCATGAGCTGCCTCTGCCTCCATTTAACCTCCTACTCTTCCTGCTTGGCCATCTTTCATGTCCTTATCTCAGACCTACCTACTTTGCTATCTGCCTACAGCTGCCTTAGCTGTTCTCTCTGCCTGGAACATTCTTTCCCCTCATCTTTAGTTGGCTATCTCCTCATGTTTTGGATCTTACCTTAACATCTTCTTCAAAGAAAATTTCATTGACCTGTCTAAAAGACACATCCCATTCATGTTTATCACGTTAGCCTGTTTTAATTCTCTGCATCATGTATAAATATTTTCTTGTTTATTTATTATCTGCCACTCCCTTACTTCATCAGGAATGTTTGACTAATTCAAGCTGTATCACCAAGATAGAGAACAGAGCATAGCCATTATCCATTTTCAGTAAATCTTTGTTGAATAAATGACCAAATGAAAACTCTCACATAAAGATCTAAAAAATAAAATTCCTATGGATTGACCATTATTTTCTTTCAAGATATAGTTGCTCATAAATACAGCCTGCTTTGATAAATAAGTAAAATCATAAAGTTATCTGGAATAAAATTTAATTATATAAATGGAAACTTCCCCCCCCCATTTTTTTCTTGTATCTGTTCATGAATATCGCTTATAACTGATGCCAACGTAGAGTTCCACATCAAGTCTATTTTGATGTTCTTGTTTTAGGAGATGTAAGTGCCAAGTAAACTTATTCAAATTAGTAAGCAAATGGTCACAGAAGTTGCTTTAACAGCGGTGTCACAGTCTTTGATTATATGCCAAAACTTTCTGTGCTCTACCATTAAGTCCTTTTTTTTTATCATTGGTCACCTAGAACGACAAAGTCTCCTTCTATTTCATTGAAAGGAGAGATTTGGAGGCCACCAGAGTTGCAAAAGTGTGAGTTACTCTCTCAACCCAGACTCTACCATGAGGATCTGCCATCCCAGAGTGTGATCCAGGGCTAGGCTCTTTGTGCAAATCACAGGGACAGATAAAAGGTAGGCTTCTTGTCTGTAAGGAGGGTGAAACAAGGTTGTGAAGGAGGGAACCACAAAATGGAGCTTTTATGGCCTCAGGAATGTTCTTCAGAAGGGCAGAGTACATCTGGGAAAAAGTAACAGAGAATGTGGAGGTGGACCCATGATGCCCTCGCAGTCCGGGGCCAGCACACCCAATTAGAAGCTCCGGGGCTTACCGCCTGGGGATCTGAAGCCTGGAGAGTCACATACCAGGATGCAGGATGTGAAGAGGCAGGTGAATGATGCCACAGGGAACATTTGCTGTTCCTGGTTTGTGGGTTTGTGAGTACTAGCAGTCCTGCTTGCCTTCACGGGCACAAACCTTCTTCCCTCTTTAGCTTTCGCTGGCATTTCTCTCCCATTTGCCCTATTCCCTCCCTATGACTCCAGATTTCCTTGCCACAGAGGCATTTTGGCATGATGTATTTCAGAAACACTATGGGGTAATTAATTGTAGAGACTGGTCAGGGAGCCATAACTATTTTTCTCTCAAAAACCACAGCGACAAAAAAGAATTTAACTTTCAAAACATATTTGAAGCAAGGCTTCCTTATCCATCCCTCAACATTTTTTTTTTTTTTGAGATTTGTAAGAGAAAAGAGGATTGTTTGGGTAGAGAAACGAGATAGCTCTTCTCTGACAGTCCTGGAATAAATTGGCAGCTTCCTTCATAACCTTTGGAAATAATTCACAAACCCCACTGCTCCTGGGTTCCCAGGATAAACCATGTAATAACCAGGGGGCCCCTCTGTGGTCTGTAGCAGGGCCCGATGTCAGCTCAGGTGTTCTGTCTGCTGGCAGGTGATCCCCGACAGATAACCACAATGAATACTTCCCATGTCACCGTGAACAATCCCCTTTGTCTCAGAGGTAAATCACAGAAGAAAAGCAGCCTGAGAGCAGTGTCACCCAGCATAAAGGAAAGCACCGCTAAGGATTTCTCCCTTGCCTTGTATACTGACAAGGATTTTTCTGGTATCAAACCCGAGAACATGTTCATTATAAGAAAGCACCAGCATCTCTAAGGACGTAATATGGTCCTTAATGGAGTAATATGGTTATGTATTTTATTTGCTTTGAAAAATGTATCTTTGTCTTCCTGGAGATGATTTGAATTAGCTTTTCATGTTAATAATGATAAGTATGTATCTTGAGTTGTCAAACTCTCAATCCGTGTCGTGCAAGAAGGTTGAAGGGGGGTATTCTTCAGGCTTCTTCCCCTGCCATGGCTCCTGACCTCTGTTCCCTCCTGAGTCGGGAGCATAACTTCCTGCAAGTATGCAGAGCTCTGCTCTCTACAAAGACTCTCACTTCACTGCAGGACTCTTCCTTCAGCGCTTTCTGGTTTTGTTTGCTTTTTTCACAGTGTTTCCTTACTGAATTTGAGCACCCTCCAGATTGTCTTGCCTGAGAGGGGAAAACAACAACACCTGCTGTACTGAATTATACTCTCCACCAGCAGCCAGCTTCATTTCTCCCCCTTCCTCCAAATGCGTTGCCATCAGCCCCTGTCCTCTTTAATTCAAATAGACTCTCCTGGCTAGGGCCCAGAGCACAGCCTGGGCAGACAGAAACCAGCCCTCCCATGAGTCTGCATTCCCCCACCACTGGCTCTCCTGGGGTTCCTGGGACCACTGCTGGATGTCACCTGGGCCTGCCTGCCATCCTTTGCATTTTTGTTTTCATGGAAATTGCCTGTTCTGTGTCTGCAGATCTCTTGCATAAGCTGTGGAGCTGAGACCCAAGCAGACCCACGAATCATGGGGGATCCCCACCCAGTGAAACTTGTTGGATCTTTGACAAAAGAGATTAGAGACCGAGGGTGCCTGGGTGGCTCAGTCAGTTAAGCATCTGCCTACAGCTCAAGTCATTATTCCAGGACCCTGGGATATTCCAGCCCCACATGGGGCTCCCTGCTCAGCTGGAAGCCTGCTTCTCTCTCTCCTTCTGCCCCTCCTCCTGCTCATGCTGTCTCTCTCACTCTCTCTCTCAAATCAATAAATAAAATCTTTACCAAAAAAAAAAAAAGGGGGGGGGGGTGATTGGAGACCTAAGGCCCTGCAAGTGGCCCGGAGACAAGGCGAGAATTCACAGAATCTCCCTAACGAATCTGCAGCCCTAGAATGTGGGAGTCTTTTATCATGACTTTTGCTTCTCTTGGAAGACAACTAGCTTTCTAGCTGAGGACATGCATTTGTATTAGGGAAAATAAATTAGAACATCAATAAGTCATGGCTAAAAACACAATAATTTGATTTTACATATATAAATAAAAGTATAAAGGGAAACCATTCCCTCTTTTCCCACTCTACTCCTACTCTTCTGAAATAACCATTTCTTATTTGTTGGTTGGTTATTGAAATAACCACCGTGTTTGTTGTAGACTTGTATCCTTCCTGGTTTTCTGTTGATATTCTATATAATGAAAGACTATTTTAAGTTAAAAACAGAAGTATGTGTCACATACTACTTTTCAACTTGTTTTTTTCATGCTGATCATGGATATTCCAACATGTAAATATATTGAATATACATACAAAATAATATATATATGTAAAATTTATTTTTAAGTAGCTATATGGAATTCCAATGCATATGGTATTTCTAAGCCCAAATTTCATCCACTCTATTGAGGGAAGAGTAATCACATAAACCATCTATTGTTTTGGGTTTGATGCTCATTTCAAATGATTCCTGTGTCTAATTTTGTTTCCCTATTAGTTGAATGGATGATTGAATTATCCAGAGTGTATCAGAATTCAGTTTAACTTAAATATGAGGCAGTTTCAACACCTGGAACTCATTTTATTTTTTAATTTTTATTTTAATTACTCTTTTTTTTGAGAGAGAGAAAGCTCATGAGGAGGGAAGGGCAAAGGGAGAGGGAGAGAGAGAAACTTAAGCCGACTCCACACCCAGAGCAAAGCCTCATGTGGGACTCAATCTGACAGCCTTGAGACCATGATCTGAGGCAAAATCAAGAGCAGGACACTGAACCGATTGAGCCACCTGGGCACCCCTGGAACTCAGCATTTATTTATTTATTTATTTATTTATTATTATTTATTTATTATTGTTATTTATGATTGTCACAGAGAGAGAGAGAGAGAGAGGCAGAGACATAGGCAGAGGGAGAAGCAGGCTCCATGCACCGGGAGCCCAATGTGGGACTCGATCCTGGGTCTCCAGGATCGCGCCCTGGGCCAAAGGCAGGCGCCAAACCACTGCGCCACCCAGGGATCCCTGGAACTCAGTTTTTAAATAAGGAAACCAACATTCTCATAGCGCTATAGAATCAAAGGGTTGGACTTCACTGGAAGGGTGACCTGGAGAACTGCTTATTCATGTGCAAACCTTCCCTACATCACTCAGCCAAAAGGCCATTAAGGCTCTGGTTGCATGTGGCCAATGACAGGGAAATCATTACTCCCAGAAGCAGTAGATTCTTTCGAGACAGTGTAAGACAGTGGGACAAAGTATGGGTTTGGTAGTCACCACATCTGGCTTGAATTTCCTTCTTTTTTAGACATGAAACAAAATGTCTCTGTACCAGCTTCACTGTGGCTTATGTCAAAACTATATGCTTAGATTTAAAGCACTGTTCTTGATATGGAAAGCTTCTGGAATTTAGGAAATCCCTTTCCGTCTTGACAGAGCCCTGATTTCAATTCTTTTGCCTCCCTATGGACCAGACAACATCTAATGATCAACTCAGAACCAAGCAAGGGCACTTTGTTCTAGGCTGGATTGTCTCTCTCCTGAAGAAGTAAATTAATTTTATTTAATGAAAAGTGAATATTAGGGCAGCAGAATTTCCAAATACTTTGGAAAATATTTTTCAGAAATACCCTCATGCCCGGTGTTTGGGTGAGTTGTGCTACCAACGTTCTTCAAGGGGCACCTCTATATTGAGAGGCCCCAGGTCTCTGATTCCAGACCATATCTTTTTCTGAGGCTCGACCCCATAATATAAGCTGTTAACCAGTTATCTTTGTTGACATTCATCAATTCTACACATTTGCTCAACACCTTTTCTGTGCTGAACTGATGCTAGAGATGAACAAATGGATAAGATATTATCCTTTGGTAAAAGATAAACAGAAGCATATTCGTATTACAAATTTTAAGAGTTTATTTGAGCAAAAAAATCAATTCAATTCAGACAGCAATAATCCGGAAGTGGTTAGGGGCACTCTGCCTGCAGGAGATGGAGAGACTTTTAGAGAAAAGGCAAGAACCAAAGTAGAAAAATGGTTGATTGGCTACAGCTTAAAGCCTGCTTGGCTGCTTGTGATTAATTGTCCTTAAGTTTTGATTTTGTAACCCTGAGGCATTGACAGGCTTCAATTTTGGTTTGCTTACACAGGCCACTAAGGCATGAGAGCCACCTCGGTATTATGGCCTCCTTTTTAAATTAATTTAACAACAGGTTCTCAAGGCCTTCTATCTAGATGAGCATACAAGTGGACGGGGAATGGCAGGATCCCACGTAAAGGCCAGGCATGCCAGAGCAGACGAAGCTTAGACCGAGCCTTGATGGAGCTAGCCATTAGGCCCTAGTGAGCGGGCAGGATAAGAAGTGAGGATTAATGGTTGTGTCTTGGAAAGAAGAGAAGTGAAGGAAAGAGCATTCCAGGCATAGTGATCAAACCCAAGACACTTGAGAGAACATCTGTTCCTAGGGATCACGGGCAGGGCAGTACGAATGGTGTGCAGAGCAGAAGCAGGCGGTGATGAGAGATGAAGGCAGAGTAGTTTTTTATTGCTGCCATAACAAATTACCTCAAACAGCATTTTCTAACAACGCCAATTTCCTACCTACCAGTTCTGTCCATCAGGTTCGAAGCCCAGCACAGTGTGCCTCAGCTATGCGTACTACCTCAGAGTATCACAGGGCTGATATTAAAAATTGGCAGGGCCAAGTTCCTTTCTGGGGCTCTGGGTAAGAGGCCACTTCCAAACTTAGTGAAGTTGTTGGCAGAATCCTGTGTGGGACTGAGGGCCCCATTTCCTTGCTGGCTGTCAGCCAGGGGTCACCGTTAGCTCCTAAAAGCCTCTCTCTAGTTCTTCCACATGATTCCCTACATCTCAGAACCAGCAGTGGAACATGAACTCCTTCCCATGCTTGGATCTCTCAGACTTCCCCTCTCGCCTTCCTCTTCACCTTCCACGCTGAGACAGCTTTCTACTTCAAGTGCTCACGTGGTCAGATGGGGCCCACCCACCTCATCCGAAATAGTCTTCCATCCCCAAGGTCCTTAACTGAATCACATTTGCAAAGTCCCTTTTGCTTTGATGATAAGAACATGGGCATCTTTGGGGAACATTATTCTGCCCACAAGAGTGAAGAACACCAGCACCAAGAGATAATCTCAAGGCACATATGTGTGCGTGTGTGATGTGTGTGTGTGCACATGCACGTGCGTGCACAGGAGCTATACACAAGCCAGGATCACACAAGTCAAGATTTCCAAAGTAGAGTAGCACCAAATAACATATTCCTTTCTTGAAAATTCAAAAACATATTTTATGTTAAAGACTATGCTAAGAAAATCTATCACTTTTCCCCCTCAGTTTCCCCCAAATTTGTTTTACCTTACCTTTTTTTTCCTCCTTGAAGATTCCTTATTAACTCCCTAGGAACTGGTATCATACAGATTCAGCTTTGAGAAATCAAGTTGGAGAGGTAAATCAAGGTATTCCTCAGACATGCTTAGATGTTTGGATGGTGTCTTAAAGGCTGAGAGTCAGTATAGGACTTTTTGCAGGGAAATACATCCTCAAATGGATTTTAATAAGAATCCTCTTATTATATAGGGAGGGGAATGAATGGTCGGGAAAGAAGAGATGTTGTTAGAGGGAGAGATGTTGGAAGTCAGGAATAGGATTCTAAGCAAGAAATGGCATTAGTTGGAACTCAAGTAGATAGGTAAGATGGAAAGAAGTAGAAGTATTTAAGGACATTCATGAAGTAGAAAAAGATGTGACACTTTCCTTTAAATTATCCATTGGCAATGAGGCTTTAGGCTGTGGAGGGTAGATCTGATTTTTGGAAACACTTCATTTTGAGGTTAAGACTGGCCTTCACTCTCCCATGTACCTTATTTACCCTCCAGAGACTGGTTAAGTTCCCTACTGGCCAAACCCTGCCATGTCTGATCTTTGCCCTTGCTAAGTCTCCTGCGCAAAGCTCCCTCTTCTCTCCTCTGCCCCACATTGGCCTGGTCAGCTGACGCTTCATTTGTGCATTCCAGACAAGATATTTCTACTGCTAGGAAGGCTTCTCCCCAGCTGCATTCATTGCCTCCATCTCTCAGACTGACTAACAGTCTTGACTCAATCAGACTGCTCTAAGATCGGTTTTCTTGTTTGTCCTCCTCTAGAGGTAAGTTCTATAAGTAAGGAGCCTTGAGTTCATTGTTCATTTCCATTCATAGTACATTTCCTGGCACAACATACAGCCTCAATAAATATTTACTTAATGAATGAGCAAATGAATGAATGAAATATTTTGACCAAGAAGAGAATTTAAGGTAGAAAAATAAGATGTGGACATAAACTTTTCCAACTCTTTTCATTTTTTAAAAGATTTTACTTATTTATTTGAGAGAAAGAGAGAGTGTGTGCATGTATGAACAGATGTGGGGGGGGGGGTGACAGGGAAAGGGAGAGGGAGGGGCAGATCTCCCTCTGACACAGAGCTCAATCCCAGGATCACTGGATCATGACCTGAGCCAAAGGCAGATGCTTAACTGACTAAGTCACCCAAGCACCCCTCCAACTCTTCTAACATGAGAGTCACTTACTGGATTGAGATGATTCTTGAGTGAGGTTTTAATATACCTCAAATTGGGACATGCTTGATGTAAGAAAATGGAGAAACCCTCCTTTATGCCTTGTTAGCCATACAAAGCTTGAAGAGTTTTTCATTATTTTCCATCTTTTGGTTGTGACCCAATAAATGAGATCCTTTGTGTAGTATTATGGAGGGCAACATTTGGAGCTAGTGGAATGATGGTGGAAACTTTGAAAGGGATGAAATTTGTTTGGGGGTTGAAGGTGTGCTTTGTTAGATTTTCACAGTTTTTAAATTTATAATCATTTTGCACATGATGCCAATCGGATATTTGACTACTTTGTGGGAAGTTTGAAAATGAGCAAACCTAAGCAAGGATTTGATTTGTAGTCAAATGGGATACGGTCTGAGGAGGTCATTTGAAACATTTCTTAACAAAAAGCTGTACCTATTTCTGTAACTGTACTGTTCAACTCAATCAAGTAGCACACTCCCAGTTTTTTTCTGATTGAACCAAGGTATGAGGGTGACCTTATTAACTCACATCTGACTGAAGCACAGTCATTGTTGCTTCTGCTGACAGGTTGAGGTTAGGCTGCTTCAGTCACGGTGTGGTAAACTCTGTTCAAGGCCCAATAGGTTGGCAGACACAGGACTCTCCCCTGCCAGGCTACACCTACAACCTCCCTGATATGATGTCACATCTTTGTCTGAAGATGCCAAACATGGCTGTCAGTGATCCATGAAGCTAGCAGAGGGACACAAGCTGGAGTTAGATATTTATTTTAAGGTATGATAGAAATTTCTGAAATCCTTCATATAAATGATGCCAGGACAGGCACAATAACATGCTTCACTGACTTGCTTCAACTTTTAGCTATTTCTGTGAACCTCTCTCCTGATATTCTTTTGTCTTTATATACCTCCTCTTCATTGGTTTGGGACGGCTTAAACTCTGATTTTCCACACTCTAGACACAGAAAGCCACCAAAAACTCCATATTAAAGCCATATGTTAGTTTTAAAAATGATCAAATAGCCGTTTTTAAGTAGCAGTGAGGCAAAGTGTGAGAGAGAGGAACAATCTTGAAAATGTCAAGGTTTTAAACCAGCAGCAGATCAGAGGGCAATCTTAATTAATAAATAAGCAGATGGACGCCACTGGTCTTGTGTGATGCTTCACTGCTGAGAATGACACGGTCACAAAGAGCAATCATCACCTGGAAAATTTCCAATATGAAGACAGTAACAAACTGTATAATATGGAAGCTTTGCCTCTTCTGGCTTCTGAATAATTCTGCATGTCTTCAATTTATCCTTTTCCCATATTTCTTTTTTTTTAAGATTTTATTTATTTATTCATGAGAGATGCAGAGAGAGAGGCAGAGACATAGGTAGAGGGAGAAGCAGGCACCCTGTAGGGAGCCTGTTGTGGGACCTGATCCCAGGAGCCCGGGATCATGACTTGAGCTAAGGGCAGACGCTCAACCACTGAGCCACTCAGGTGCCCTCTTTTCCCATATTTCATATTCATCCTTGAAGAGATGTTAAAATCATGACCACAAAGTAAAAGTGACTTATACTGCTGAGTGTTCTTCAAAGACTCTTTGAGCTTTTTTTTTCCTTTTATACAGACTGTGGGATTGAAAGGAAGTTGGAAGGTCATCAGTTTCAAGCTTTAGATGATATGATAATACTCTTGGAATATCCCTGTGGGATCAGTATAGCTCCCAAGGGATCTCAGACACTACCACATCCCTTCCTCAGTCAAAGAGGCTTTCAAAGACCTCTTGAGTTGCTAATCTGATCAGGCTTCCAGGGAATTTGCGAGTAGAATATCCATGTAGGATTCCAGGTTGGCAAGACATGGCTTGATTCACTGGCCCTCACATGGAAGCGTTACATGTCCTTGTCTCCCTGACATTAGGCTTGGTCAGATGACTCATGACACCCCTTTCTGTGGAAAGACTATGTTGGTCTAAACCTTGAATTGAGGTTTAGTCACATGACTTGTTTTGACTGATGAAATAGGTATGACAGTGATGAATGTCCCTTCCAGGCAGAAGCTCTAGGAGATATTTGATGACTCTGTCATCTCCCTTTGCTGTAGAACTGATATTAGCCTATCTCAGATATGCTTCTTCTGGAGTAAAGCTATATCTGATGAGAAGTCATTCATGTGAATGAAAAATAAACTTATCTTTGTTTTCATAAACACTGAGATAGTGGGGCAAGTTGTTACCACAGCATAACTCAGCCTAAACTGATGGATATAATCACTTGACACCAGTTGGCACCCTCTGGCTGGAACTGAAAAATAGAAATTAACTCAACCATTGGGTTGGTCAGAGAAGGGGATGGGGGTGAGAAGAACTTCAGGAATGCTAGCCCAGGGAGAAAAACTTACTTATCAAAATTTGGGAGCTGATGATGTGAGCTACATGGGTAAGAAGGGGCTCGGCTGTAGGCAGTAAGGAAATTTAATTTTTCCTTTTGCTTTTGTTTCCTTCATCAGGATCATTTGGAGTAAGTGAAAATCAATCTGAATTTTGGGAAGGAAGAACACCTTTGGTCAGTTAGTAAAGAGACTTTGTTACAGGCAGGGCTTCCTTGAAAATAGAGCCTGAGATGGGAACATGGGTGCTTTATTTTACATTTACTGGGTGCATTCACAGGGACAAGGTTTCTAAAGGAGGAAGGAATGAGAAAAGCAGAACCGGCACAAGAAGTAGTAGAATGGTGAGTCATGTAGCTACCACAGAGGCCACCCTGACATGTAAGAGACAGACAAGAAAAGGTCAAGAAGAAGTAAAAGAAGGGACAGAGAAAGGCAAGAGAAGTAGGACAAGAGAAGGTCCTTTAAGACAGTGGAGAGGATTTCCAGAGTACGCGTGGCTGCTCCACAGATACTTATTAGATAAATGGATCGGTGAAAAAAATTACCAAATAAACAAGGGTGAATACTTTTGGTCACAAGTCTTTGTTTTCTGAAGACCAATAGATCTGAGTTTATTTACCCCACAAGTTAGCTCACTAACAACAAAGCAGTGGAATCTTCCTAGATGTCCAATTCTGAAGAATGGTGTTCTCTATCCATCTGTCCTCCTTAGGTAAATGTTAAAATGGGAACTCTGTCTTGTGCTCTGTTAGAATTCTCAAAATATCGGGGAGTCTACTGAAGCTACAATGGGTCCAGTTATATCTTCTGGGTATGGGGGTGGAAGAAGGTGGACTGTGGCCCAGCTGGAACCTACCCTGCTGTTTGGGATGTTTGCTGAGTGAGTGTGTAAGAACCTGTGTGTTACATGAGATATCTCCACACTGTGGGCTTCCTGAGGGGAGGAGCCATATTTTATCTCACGCTCGAAGACGCGGAGTTATGCAGACACATAACACAAAATGAATCTCTGTCCACCTGACCGCTACCATCTGTGGTATGTGAGACTGTCCATACCAGATGCACGAGTTCCTCTAGGGCACCAGCTATACTCACTAACCCCTAAAGTTTTAGCACATTTCAGGACAGACCTGGAACTTCAGTGAAACTATGGAATTTCATCATGCAAATAACAACTTCACAATTTTAAACAATTGTATGAAGAAAGTAACTTAAGACAAGGACTGCCCAGTTGATAGACTCACCCAAACAGATCGGTGGGCTTTCCACTCTGCTAGACTCTCTGAGTTGTTCTCCCTCATGAGTCTGGAACTCTGGAAAATATAGCAATTACTACCACAACCATACTTATTGAACATAGAGAATTAACACATCTCCCAGGAATTCAGCTGACGAGGCTATGATTTAACTTCCTCTTCATCCTGGTCACTCTCAAGCAATCAATATGCCCTATATGGTCCCTGAGAAGACATCTGAAAATCATCCCCATGGTGTAGGTACAATTTTTTTTTTACTCTCTCAATTTGATCCTGGCTGAGGCCTGAGAAGGAACTCACTGGGAAGCAATTATAAAGTCGGATGTCCATTAGACTGATTTTTTAGTCTCCATTAGACTTAGGCTATCTGTGTAAAGGTCACGGGAAGTAAGGCTTCATGGAAGATAATGACTTTAAGATGATATTATTAGCATCTCTTTTCCTCATAATTTGTGTAGAATAGGTCTAACGAAATCGATCAATCTTCTCATTGTGGGGTAGATATTGGTAGAGAGAGGTAGGAATTACCTTTATCTTTTTACATGTCCAATCTCTTTCTCTTATGGCCAGAGGAGCTGTAAGTCCTTACAGAGGAATGGCTCTCTATATGGCCTGAGTGAGTCAGTAGCCATTAGTATAAAAAGAAGGAGAATCCACATAAAAATCTCATTCTTAGTGTCTCTTAAAAAACCAGTTCTGGAAATTGGGCTGTGTTCCTCAGTGGTCGTAACTGTCGGAGCTACGTAAATGGCTTCTCCTCTAGCTGGCTTGTTACAGGTCCCGTGGCTGAGGTTTCTCTCATTCCAAGTTCTCAAGCATGTGTGACAATAAACACAGTATTCCTGTTCCGTTTTTGCTTTGTTTTCTTTTCCAAAGAAGAGCAAAGGGGAGACTGGATGCCACAAGGTAGTTAACACTCCCTGTCACACCTCCTCCAAGTATCTTATGATTCTAATATTAATAAGTGTTTACAATACATTAATGTTGAAATATATTGATTTTTACACAATTAGGTCATCTGATATATATTGTTTGATTTTAATGCTATCATATAAAAAAAAATCTATGCCTGAATAATTTTCCAGAGTATGCGGGTACTATTACTCAGGTAACCATTCGTATGTTTTCTGTTCGTTATCTGTTTGCCCTTTTAGGGTTAATAGCCACAGAGTATCTCTGGGGGTCTACTGGGGGGGTTTCAGGAGAGTAAACTCACCTCTCCATCCTCCAGCCCAAGGTTCAGAATTGTCAGGGATCGAATCCTGGCCCATCAGTGCCTTGGCTTCTCCTGGCCTGGGTGGTGGGCTGGAGAATGGGTATGTCACAGTCAAAGTGAGTGACGAGTCGGTATTTGCTGAGGCGTCTGCAGCTGAAAGGGGTAAGTCCTTTCCCTTCCCATGTAACCTGGGAACATGTGGCATCTCCAGCTGGCCTCTGTATGAGGTGCGGGGGAAGGAGGCCTCGCACACAGGACACAGGGACGAACGACACAATTTCACGGAAGTCCTACTCAAGCCCCTTGTGAATTTAGCTCCATCTCTGGACTTTTCAGGTATGATGGATAATTAGTTTTATTTTGGTTAAGCCAGTTTGGCTTGGGCACCCTGTCACTTATGACACGTAATCAGAGGGGATCAATTCGAAGTTATGAGAAGTGGATGGTGAGGCATTACCACTAATATCTTCCCTCGTGTCTCTGAGTTTATAAGAGAATGGTATCGCTTTTCTTGCAAAACCCATGCATTTCTACGAATGGGTCGTCTGAAACCGAAAAGCAGACTTTCTGCCACGGTGAAATAATCAGCAATTTTTTTGAATCATAAGAAAAGTAGTAATAGTGTTGGCAACGTCTGCACGCCTGGAATGTCTCCGTGTCACACCCCTCCTGTTTTCACAATCCAAAGGGCATTGTGCAGGTCAGCTGCAAGGGGACTACATAATCAGAAATTTAAAATGACCTTCTGCCTGTTAAGAACAAGAAGTGGGTTTTCTCCCCTCACCCTCTGCTCCTCCCTCCCCTGACAAATAGCCTTATTTTCATTACACACAGAGTCCCGGGCTTGGCTTTCGTCACACACTGACAGGTTTCTGTTTATCTTAAGTGAGAAATGGACAAAAGGAAACACGAAACAGATGAATGGGCCAAAGTATGAATAAACAACTCGGGCAGCTGAGCAGCAGATGGGCCGCAGGGCCCCCGTGACTAAACAAATTGCAAGATTTCTGGAGGAAGATGCTTGTTAATGCTTTTCTCAAGCAAAAGTTAGAGTGACAGAAGAAAAATGACCTCATTGCTGACTGTAGCCTTCTGTAAAAAAGCAGAGAAAAGGTTTCAAAGAAGCAAATAAAGGCATTGCTGTTTAAGTCACCCTTTGTGCTCTCATTCATATGGCAACATCTCCAACAAGCCTCTGCTGGTCCTCTCTGTTGCAAATTGCGGGGTACCAGGGATGTCAAGACAATATGATTGTCCCACTTACCCCATCTTCCCACCCTCCCCCTGGAAAAACCTCTTAGAGGAACTGAGGATGGTGGCTTGCAAGCACGTCAATGACAATGACAATGGGCGCTGTAAGAATTCCGTGGTGAAGGCCTGGGGCGATTGCAAGGCAGGGTGAGTGGAGCCTTGGGCTTTGAAAGCAGACACACTGGACTTTGAATCTTGAGTGGTTCAGGTCTGCCTTACTTAGCCTCTTGGAGCTTTAATTTTTTTCTTGTAAACTTAAAATAGACATACTGCTACCTTTAGTTACTCAGCCAACATTTATAAGAAGCAGGCTCTGCCCCTCAGACGCGTGGAAGGAACCGAGAAGGCAAAGGAAGAAGCTCATCCTTTCTCAGAGGCTGTGGTGAGAGCTCCCGAGGGGTTTCCTGGGAGGGCAGGTGTGGTTGGAGCTTACACACCCTGGAGCCAGATTCCTGCAGGAAAATCACAGCTCTGAGTTTACTGTGTGACCTTGGGCAAGTTGCTTAACTTCTCTGGGCCTCAAGTTCCTTCCTAAAAACATGGGGCTAATTCACAGTCCTACCGGGTTATTATGAGAATTAAATGAGTTAACAACACACATAGAGACTTTGGTAAAGGCCCTGGCATCTAGTAAAGCCTAAAAAAAAACGGTGAGTGTTAAGAAAATAAGACAACATGAGAATCACACAGAGTGAGGCTCCATATTCATAAAAATTTGCCTCATGTGTTTTGCTTCCAGTGGAACAAATTAGCCCAGCACATGTTAAAATAGCTTATAATTAAGGTTTTTTTTTTTTTTTTATTAGAGAAGAAGCTAAGTATCACAAGTTAAAAATAGTAACATGTCTCACCTTGAATTTGATCATTTAGCCTAGGATGCAATAATTGGACTAGAAAATCTAACAGGCTTTTAATGTAGCTCCCATTTAGTTAATTAATTGATCATGAAAATTAATTATTAATTTTCTTATTAGGCCAAGCTTATGTCAACCCAGCCTCTGGTATTTTCTGCCTGGATTTTGCAACCCAAGTCCCTGTGCTGCAGATTCAGGAAAGCAGCTAACTCGGGTGAAGGCAGTGCCGTGTGCCAGGATTCACGGAACATGAAGCCAATCGACTCGATACCCCCCAGGAAGTCCTCTGCAGTGGCTGTTGAGATCCCGGCTATAGTCGAGGACCGTGTTTATTAGGACACCCGTCTGCCTGAGCCCCTGTGAGGGAAAGGCCTCGAGTGCGCTCTTTCCCCTATACTGGCAGTGGTGCCGATTTTTCCGAAGGTCCTTGTCATCTGGGCGGGGGGGGGTGGGGGGTTATGCTCATGCAGCTGCTGCGCTGGGATCAGCCAAGCAGCGGTGCTCAGGGACAGATCCACGCCCAGATTGAAGGGGCTCCCTAACCCCTTGCGCGGTACCACGGAGAAGAGGCTTCGCAGGCACCGCTGCTCAGCTGGGCTGCACGCGTCCGCAGGCCTGGGGTGCGCACTGCAGCAGGGCGGGCACGCAGGCCCAGCTGCCCCCGGCTGCCCGGCTCCTGCCCGGAGTCTCGGCTTCGGCTTTGGCTTTCGCAGCCCTGGAAAGATCGCGTGCAGGGGGTAACTTGGACTCCTGCTTGGGGGTTAGAACTCCGTCCCCTGATATTGCTGTTCCTTTTTTTTTTTAGGTCTTTTTAAAGAAAAGGAGAAAGCACTACGGTTGCCTCCTGCCTTTGCGCCCTTTGCCAAGGGCTCGGGGTCACAGCCCTGTGTTAGAGACGGGCCGGCCTAACAGGTGCTACTCGCTGCAATGAAGGAGCATCGTCGTGAGTGGCACGTGGCCCCTAAGAACCTAACAGAGCCGGGATGAAGCTGGGGAGTGTGGGCCCCTTTGCTAAAAGCGCAGAATTAGCAGGCCCGAATGCCCCCTGGCTGGGCTGCGCACCCGGGTGTCCAGTGGCTCAGGCAGGGTATCCTCTTGGTGCCTTTCCTCCTGGAGAGGAAATGACATCCGACCGCCTGCTCCCTGACAGCACTCACCACGTGCAGTGACAGGTGATTACCAGCCAAGCTTTTTTCTCATGTTCTCTTCCCAGCAAAACCTAAAACTTTGTTTGCTGTCCCATATATTTTTTTTAAAGATGTTATTTATTCATGAGAGACACAAAGAGAGAGGCATTGACATAGGCAGAGGGAGAAGCAGGCATCACACGGGGAGCACCATGTGGGACTTGATCCTGGGACTCTGGGATCATGCCCTGGGCCAAAGACAGACACTCAGCCAAGCCACTGAGGCATCCCTGTCCCCATATTTTTAGATCAGGAAAATAAGAGGACACACTCTGGTCCAAAGCCTCATGGCTGGTGAAGGGTAAAGGTGACGTTCTGACTCCCGCCCGGTACTGTTAATTTTGACACACGTGCCCTTGTTACTTCCTATCACCCTGAATTTGCTTACAGAGACACAGGCCAGGTGAGGCCCCTACAAAGGTATTTTAAGGTATATAATTTATTCCAAAACCAATTTCATCATATTACTTATTATTATTACTATTATTCACTGTTGTTGTTTCATAGCTGGCTTAACAAAGGATCAAAGGAAAGAGTCCAATAAAATCCCCATAATGGGAAGCAGTCCCTGGTGGTGACTCCCACGTGCCACCACCCCCCCGTCCCGCCCCCAGCTACTAAAGTCCACACAGTGGTTGTCAGGGGAGCCAGCGCCCCACTGCACCCCCACTGCTCTGTGCTCCCTGCCAGAGCTATGACTCTGCTTCCTTCAGGGCCACAAGAAGGAGCCCACAGGAAAGGAATTGAGAGAGTACGCAACTCTTTGCACATGGAGGTCACAGAAGACCACGGATGGTGGCATATAGATTTGGGTGCCTCTCATGCGTGGCAACGTCTGGTCTCACACGTGTTCTAAACTGACAACGAAGGCAGGACGGGTAAGTGCAGCCCCTGCCAGTGACCCGTGATGGCAGGTGAAGAGCAGCACGTTTATTTGCCTGTGAAGGACCTCCTCACGAAGGCAAATGTATCCTTCCTGCCTGGTGGTGACAGACAGGTAGCTGTGGAGACATTGATCTTGGAAAGCAAAAGCTAAAACTGATTTAGTGTTTTATTGTCAAGAATTTCCTTTACCTACAGACATAGAATGTGATGGGAAGACTGTCCCCTGTATTTTAGGTTTGCATTCTGGAGATACCAGATTGTAGAACCCATTTGGTTCTCTGTTGGGGTTTTCCTTTCATGCATTTATAAACATGTAATGAGGACCTACTTTGTGCCAGGCTCTGTGCTACCTGCTAAGGATGTAAGAATGGAGTGGTTTTTCCCACC
Source organism: Vulpes lagopus (assembly GCF_018345385.1). NCBI lineage: Eukaryota > Metazoa > Chordata > Mammalia > Carnivora > Canidae > Vulpes > Vulpes lagopus. The sequence goes on from NC_054832.1 coordinate 71,701,126, forward strand.
TGAGTCTGGCAAATGAATTAATTAATTAATCCAATTTGTAAGAAATTTTGCTACAATAGACTGTATTCTGTGGGCAGACCAACTGATGTTAACCACCTCAGTATTTGGGTAACTTACTATGTCACCACCCCTTCGGTGGAAAGAGCCCTGCTAATCATGTGTCATCATGGGGAAACCCAAGCCTTTTCTGCCCAAGGCTTCACCTTCCTCTACATTCCCAGAGTTGTCTCCCTTCTGTTAGTGGTAGAATTGCCCTTAGAGGGTTTTTATGGGGCTTTCCTGGAAATGGTGCAGATTATATCAGAATTCAGCCATATGATCACATCTAAATGCAAGGAAGGGTAAAAAATATAAACGAGATGAATACCCAGCAAGAAAAGGAGAACCTGGGATCCCTGGGTGGCGCAGCGGTTTGGCGCCTGCCTTTGGCCCAGGGCGCGATCCTGGAGACCCGGGATCGAATCCCACATCAGGCTCCCGGTGCATGGAGCCTGCTTCTCCCTCTGCCTGTGTCTCTGCCTCTCTCTCTATCTCTCTGTGACTATCATAAATAAATAAAAATTAAAAAAAATATTAAAAAAAAATAAATGTTTTAAAAAAAAAAAAAAGAAAAGGAGAACCTGATTATTGGTGTACACTAGAAACTCTGACGTGGAATTATGTTCAAAGACCAAAGTCCTAGCAATTTCCCTGTTTTAAAAGAGTGAAAGTTGACATTGGCTGAGGCCTTCACAGTTAGTTATGGACCAAATCATCTCTCTTATTCCCTGTTAACAGAGCCCCATTTTGTTTGTTGGGGCCTGCCCTAGGTGTTAGGCTACTGGTGTTCCAAGCTTATCATGACTGATTCTATTTGTCTGTCACAGATTCTCAGCTTTTCTTGCAGCTAATGGTGGCGATGAGATGTAGGTAGATATCTAATGAGGGCTTCTGAAAAAAAGTTTCTTTCTGATAAAGGGGCAGGGCTAGAGAGTAAGCTTGCTATCAGTCTCTTCACCTTGCTCCTTGCAGTCGAATGTGGTGATAGGAGCAATGTTTGGAACTGTGACCCATTTTGAGAAAGAAAAAATTGTATAACCATACGTACTCACTTGCCTAAGACAGTCCCAGGTGAATCCTGCTGCCTCAGTATAATTCTTGGCAGTACCCCTTTCATACTCAAAATATCCTGAATTAGATAACAAATTCATGGTCAGTCCCAGAAAAATCTTCAGATGCTGAAGCTGATAGGAAACGGTGTTAACATCGACATTGTGGAGTGGCTGGCCCAGCTTTGGAAGATTTACATCCTGATTCTGAATTTAAGTAAATAGCAGATGTCTCATGTGTAAGCCTGTGTTAATCCAGTTTTCTGTTACTTTCAACTAAAAGCTTTCTTTCATGGTATACTTATCTTCAAATCAGGGATTTTGGAGTGACGGTAGAGCTTGACCACTAATTACAAACTACAGCCTTTTAAAGTTCTAAAGTTTGGGGGTAAGTTTCTCTTTCTGTAATTCCTGAATTGGCATGATAATCACTGAAATGTTGCACAGACGGCTTATTTTGTGGTATTTCCAATAGGAACCAGAAGTGGAAGTGTCAAAACTCTCACCAGAAAGCTTGTTACGAGATGTTCTACCCAAATTGGCAACCTCAGGTGGTTTTGGAAAGTACAAATAAGAGGTATAAAAAAACTCTCCCCAATTCAACTGATTTTCCAACTCTTTGGGTTTCAACTTCTCCAAGCAGACAGTATGCTTCTCATAAATCTTTAAAGGTTTAAATTATAGCCTTTTTTCCCTTTATTTTATCATAAATACAGAACAGATTATCAAGGAAATGAAGACTAGAATCCTGGAAACATATGTGACGCTTTGCTGTGTATTAAATTTGAAAAGACTTATTGGTCAGATCTTACCAATGGGAAAGAAGTACCAAGTATCTGGGATAAATTAAATTGCAAGAGAGGTACAAATAGGTCACTGAAAGCATTTAAAAGTTAAGTGACAGGGATCCTTGGGTGGCGCAGCGGTTTGGCGCCTGCCTTTGGCCCAGGGCACGATCCTGGAGACCCGGGATTGAATCCCACGTCGGGCTCCCGGTGCATGGAGCCTGCTTCTCCCTCTGCCTGTATTTCTGCCTCTCTCTCTCTCTGTGTGACTATCATAAATAAATAAAAATTTAAAAAAAAAAGTTAAGTGACAAACTTGTAGAATTAATTTCACTCCACATTTTATATATGCAATGATGTAGAGTGTCATATTACAGAGCATTCCCCCATCTTCCATCTCCTGCAGGACGGGACTGCAGGATGATCCAGTTATGACCTTAGTTCATTAGCACTAATTGTTGACTTATAGACAACTTGCCTATGTTTGCAATAATTAGGTGCAATTTGAGATAAGTTTCTAATATGGCCATAGGTACATCTTAAAAAATATATTTATTTATTTGAGAGAGAGAAAGTGCCCTCCGGGGGCAGGAGGGGCAGGAGGGGCAGAAAGAGAGGCAGAGAGAGCATCTTAAGCAGATTTTATGCTGAGCATGGAGCTGGATGCAGAGCTTATTCTCATGACCTGAGCTGAAAACCAAGAATGGATCACTTAACTGACTGTGCCACCCAGACTCCCTGATAGGTACTTTTTAAAAATATTTTTCTCTAGGAGCTTGGCTGGCTTGTCAGTTAAGCATCTGCCTTTGGCTCAAGTCATGATCCCGGGGTCCTGGGATGGAGGCCCACATTGGGCTCCCTGCCCGTTCGCCTCTCCCCTCACCTATGTGCTCTCTTGCACGCTTTCTCTCTCACTGTCAAACAAATAAATAAAATATTTAAAAAATAAAAATATTTTTTCATAGTTTTCATCATCCTTCGTGCTGTTTCTCTCCATAACCAGCCTCACTTAGATCCAAATGCTTCTCATAAACGTTCTGATCTCTTCCTTAACATTGCTTTTCTTTGGAGTTAACATGAGGTTGTTAGTCCGTTATGCTGATTAGTGGATGATCTTTTATTTTTACTCATTTAGATCACTAATAAGCTGTTCCGCCTGACCTTCCTCTAATTGAGTTTCCACACAGCTGCCAGAATGATTTTTCTCAACTGCCAATGCAATGCCAATCAACCTCTGGCTGAAACCCCGCAGTGGGTGTGCATTCCTAGCAGGGCGGGGCCTCACCCCACTTCCCACTCAGCAAGGCCGTCACATATCTTCCTGATCGGGTCCTCTCTTGCTGTTCTGGACTCACATGCCCCCACCCCATCCTGAGTCTTTGCCCCAGCCTTAAGTAACTTCGTTTAATACCTGACTTGGGGGGTTGCTCATCTTCCTTCTCTGCCTTCTGTAGCTCTATGCTTGGTATCCCTCCTCTGTGGAATATTCTTCCTACCCCTATAACCACAGCATCCACTGATTACGCCTACTTACCTCCTCGATCTCAGCTTCAGGATCACTTTCTCTGTAAAGGTTTCTCTAACCCTGAACTCCTTGCTGGGTGACCCTTCTAGGCACTCCCAGACTTTCCCCATCAGCCCTAAGCCCACCGTATGCTGATTACCCACTTAACTTGTTTTGGTCCCTTACTAACCTGAAAGGCCTGTTAACACCGATGGGCAGTATAAGAACCCCCATGAATGTCCATATCCTAACCCTGCAAACCATGCATGCATGGTATGTGATTACTTATGGGGTTGTAGGTGGAACTAAGGCTGAGAATCAATTCATTTAAGGTAGGGAGATGATTCTGGATTACCTAGGTGGGCCCAATGCAGTCACAAGAGGCCTTAAAAGTAGACGGGGAGGCAGAAGAGGAAAAAGGTCATTACTATGGAGTAATGACCAAAGAGGTGCACCATTGCTGGCTTTAAAGATGCAGCGAGGGAGCCATGAGCCAAGGGGTGTGGGCAGCCTCTAGAAGCTGGAGATGCAAGGAAATGGATTCCCCTGGAGCTGCCAAAAAGGAACGTAACCTTGCAGACACCTTGATTTTAGCCCAGGGAGGCCCGTTTTGGACCTCTGACTTACAGAACTGGAATGCAATAAATGTGTGTTGTTCTGAGCCACTGAGTATATGGTGGTTTGTTACAGCAGCAATCGAAACAAAAACACAGGAAAGAAATATTCTCTCTCTCTTGCTCATTTTTTCAGCCCAAGATGTGTAGTAGTTCCTGGAATGTGGTCCATGGCGCAATAGCTATTCACTAGGTGGGAGATTAGAATGGCAGGCCCAGGAAGGATTTTCAGGGAATACCCTGTGAGAGTCAGTATGACTCAGTGTGATGCTCACAGCCATCTTCCAGCCATCCTGCCCGTGAAGACTGTTGCCTTTGTGTACTTATTCCCATATTTGCTTTTTTTGCTAGCGAGAAAGAACATTCTTCTATGTGGAAGAGTTTAAGATGATTCATACACTAAGAGTAGTGAGAGGGAAGAAAAGGGAGGATCTGTGTAAGGAGAGAAGGTTACCGCACTCTCACGAGTTCAAGGCAACCAAGAGGCTTTTAGTAGGTGTTTTTGAGGGTTATGAACTAGAGCTGCTTCAGTGTCTTTGTAAGACAAAAGCCTAAAATGAAATGATTTTAAAATTACTTATTACTATTAAATTGTCTGCCTTTAATCTTTCTCATGAGATGCCTGGGTGGCTCCATGGTTGAGCATCTGCCTTTGGCTCAAGGCAGGACCCTGGGGTCCTGGGATCGAGTTCCGCATCAGGACTCCCTGCAAAGAGCCTGCTTCTTCCTCTGCCTTTGTCTCTGCCTGTCTCTGTGTGTCTCTCATAAATAAATGAATAAATAAAATCTTGCAAAAATCTTTCTGCAAAGACTGAGTCATTTGGGCATTCTACATTTATTGGGGTTATACTCCTTTTGCTGCAACAGTACAATGATATTAACATACTGTTGAGTCCATTTCAGGTATATGAAATTTAAGTAAACTAGGTATATTTCTCTGTCAACATAACAATATATATTTTTTCCTCAGCTAATTTAGCCCACTGGAAGCAAACTCATGAGTTCTTGGTTGATCACATTTAACATGAGGCACAACAACATGCTGGGATTTATCTGGGCACCCTTGGCATCCTTCCTAAGCAGGAGCCCAGGATATCAAAAAGCACCTGAAAGAATTTGGCTCTTTTACTATTATCCTCACAATTATCTTACATTTTCATTAGTTGCTTTTCTCCTTTTAATAAGGAAATGTTTCATACGTTGTCTATAAGCAATTTTCTTTAAAATCCAGCTACCAAGAAGCTAAAAATGAAAGGAAACCCTAAGAAAACAAAAGTTTCCTTAAGTTCCAAGAGTTCCAAGAGTTTGGAACTTAAGAAGAGTGAGGAAAATAAAGCTGTCATGGGTACTGAAGAGGAAACAATTTTCTCTCCAAATTCCTCGGTTTTAGGACAAAAATGACAAGTTTGAATTGCAAGCTTGGAGAAAGTGAGTCATATCCATTTTCTGTACATTTGCTAAATAGGACAAGAACAGTGCAATAATACAGATGCCAAAGGTCGATTTTTTTTTTTTTTATAAAAATTGACTGGCATCATTGTAGCAGTGCTAACCAAACAGGTCACACGTGGTAAAGCCGATAGGCACCAGGAACAAGGTTACATGCTGTCCATAGCACTTCTCAACAGTGACATGAGCAGATGTGGATATTTTAGTGGATTCTTGAAATTTCTCTTCCAGCAAATAAATGTTGAACCAGGTTAGTCCATTAACCTCTAAAACACAGGGATTTTAATACAAATTTTAAAGTTCACAGACCTTCACTTAGTAGCTGATTTCATTTTTTTTTTTTTTTCTCTTTCCAAGAGCTTCAACTCTTGCACTAAGGACTAGGTCAAAATAACTTAGGTTTGTGTTACTCAACTTGCAGATGCTGACTTTCAAAACAGCATTTCCTTGCAAAGATAAAGTGCATACACATTAAAAATAAACAGCAAAGAAAGAAGGTATTCTTAAAATTATATTTTTGTTTCAATTTGCTAATGCCTGACACTGCCATTATACCATTCTATCCAAGAGGGATGGATATCGCTCTCAATTAGCAATTGTGACAGCAATTTCCTTAGTGTCCAACGTAGAGCTTGGCCTATAATGGGCTCTCAGTAAAAAATTCTTGGTTGAAACCTAAAAGGAAACCAAAACAGTGTGATATAACCTTGAGTCTACCAAAGCAACATGGAGGGTGTGGCAGGGCTGGGAAAGTGAAATGAGTTGTAACAGAAAATTCACTAGATTCTGGAATGAACGCCAGGCTACATGATTCCTGGTTTAGTTAGGGCTTTTATTTTCATCATCAGTTTAAGATGAAAATCTTTTCCTAATAATCCTCAAAGCAAGATTGTCTCATGGTAACCAGATTAAAAAGCTCTGAGGGGCTTTTCTATCTCCCACTCCAAATTAAAGGCATCCAAGGTATCTAGTACCTGCCCGACATTTTCAGGTGTAGCAGGTGTAGCTCTTCCATTAGAAGATGAGGAACAGGTACTATGTATGGCTTTGGTATCTCAAACAAACAAATAAAGGCGGAACGATATATCACTGATATCCTTATTACTTCTCTACCCTCATAAAAGAATGAGTGCAAAGTGGAGAGAGCAAACAAAATTGCTAAACCTTAAAATTTCACATGCCATCCACATCTATCCAATGCTGGGGAAGCTCAGGCCACTTCTTATGAAATTGTGGAGATTAGGGAAGAAAGAGCTTCATAAAACTCCCCATTTTGGGTTTCATTATATCATCCATAGTTACCTCCAACTGTTAAGTTTCCAGAGAGAAATTCAAATCCAAGAAATGAAACACATTCTCTCAGATTAAGTGAAAAGAAACTAAACTCCAGAATTCTGTTCTTGACGTCTTCCTGTGCTTTGTCTCAGTCAGAGGATCTCACAAAGAAGCTCCGTGTGAGTCAGATGTCTCCCTGAAGCAGCTGCATCCTCAGCTTTCCCCCCAGGAAGTGGAGGGTGGGAAAGTCCTTCAGCATCTACAAAGTTGAATGAGTGCTACCATGAGCCTTTCACGGATCTCTTTTGCCAATGTACCTACAGGTCAATGGGATACATTTAATACCTTGGCTCTAGCCACACATCGATAGAATACAGAAGCCAACACGCCATTCTCAACAGGTATACCTCCACGGGCACATCAAATAGTTGTATGGTTTTAGAAGTGAATAAATATTGCAGTGCCGATTCACACTGCTGTGGATATAATTAGCCAAGAGCCATAGCAGTGAGACCTCAGAGAAGAGGGAAAAGAGGCAATCTCCCTGATTTTTAGATTTACAGGGTGCCAGCTAATCTCTGAACTTGCACTGTCTCGCTGTGAGAAATTTTCTTTCATGCCCTGTGCATCCTAAGTTCCCAGGAAAACATTCATCTTACAAATGGACTCTGTTCTCAAGTAGGGGTATTTTCAACACTCTCATCTTGCAAAATTTAGGAATTTGCTGTGGTGGGATCCCAGGGGATCTCCAGTACATCAACAGTGTTGCTTTATCTTGGCACCCCGAAGGGGGACAAACCACAGACTCTATCTTGACACACAGCTTTTACTTCCTCTCATGAGCATCCATAACAGAATTTTCTATGCAGACTTATTATCCTCCTTCTCCACAGACACAGTGTCTTGTGATCCTCTTTCTCCTTCATCTCCAGAAAGAGCATAAGATACTATGAGCTATTAGCCACTCTGTCTTGCAATTCCAGTGACCTGTCTTGAAGGCAGTGTACCCTCAATTCCTGAAGAATCATGCACAGCAGTTCCCTGAACCAATCCTTATTTTGCTGTTTCCAAAACCTGTGCTGCCAGAGGGTTCAGCAAAATGCAATCTGTTCTCTCCAAGATGCTTTTCAAAACAATTGCCTTATTCTGCTTTTTTAATTGTCCAGGCTTGAACTAGCTTATGTTATGAAAATGGTAGCAAGATACCTCATTTTTGCCACTATTTTTTTTTTCTTGCAACAGAGGACGTGACTCTGATTGTTCTCCAATTTCTTTCATGTAAACTCAGCTGAATTTGTAAAAGTTTACCTACTTCAACTAATCTTCCTTCCTTCTTTCCTTCCTGCCCTTCTTGCCTTTCTGCTTTCCCACCTTCTCCCCAGTTCCCTTATCTTTGGGGTCAGTAATTAGTATACCTAACGTATCTGCAAGAGCAGATTCTACCTTGTGAGAACTCCCATAGTAAGATTTATGACAGATGAGTTTGGGTCAAAAGTAACTCTTCGTGAAACAAATCCTGTGCACCTTACAATTGCTAACAAGGGCAATTCTCCCAGATGTTATTCCATTTTCAGCCTAGCAATTCACCCAGGACCATACTTTAATCTGCTGTTCTTCCTGCATGGCTCCTCCTTCTGGCATGCACCATTTGCCCTGAGTCTTCCCTTAAAGTCCTAATTCCTTTCACTGAAGAGTAAGCTTTGCTTAGACTCTAAGAGCAGGGAACACAACTGCCTCATTGACTGCTTTGTAACCTGTGCCTGTGACATGTCCATAGTAAGTGCTCAGTAAATATTTTCTGAGAAAGTAAGTGAATAATAATGGGTCTTGAAATTTATCTCAGAAGGTCTGAAATATTCTACACTTATCTTTATAGCCAGTCTTTTAAATTCTGTCCAGATCCTGTACAACTTTGAAGTGTAGCGGTCTTCATTTTTAAGATTTTTTCCCCCAGTATTGACTCCTTATATTTAATTTCAAGAAATCATCTCATAGTGATTTAGACCTGTGTCAGGCTCAGGAAGGAATCCACTTCTTTCTTTCTCCTTCTCCCTCTCTCTCTGCCCCTCTCCCTGCTCATGCACACACTCTCCCTCTAAAATAAATTTTAAAATATTAAAATAAAAAAAAAGAAATGATCTCATAGTGATTTCTGTCTCTGGGTTCCCACTTGTGAAGTTATTCTAATCTGTCTGAAATTCTCCTTTCGTTGATAATTCAACATCTCCACACTATGATCATCTTCCCTGATCTACTAATAATAGAAATGTCATCTACTTTACGTCTTTAAAAGAATAAGAATTAGGAGAGCTCCAAAGTCTTACTTTATAATTGTCTAACTTGACCTTCAGCCTCACTCCTTCTTCTAAGGATCTTGACTAGGGTGATCAGGGACTGTTCATAGAAGATGTGACAATTTGAGATAGACCTAGAAGAATAAATATTCTCACAGATGGAATTCTAATGATGTCTTCTAAATATTGCTATGATACCCCTTAACATGTGCTTTATAATTAAAAAATGAAAGGTTCCTGGATGGCTCAGTCAGTTAAGCATCTGTTTTCAGCTCAGGTCATGATCCCAGGGTTTTGGGATGGCGTCCCACATCAGGCTCCCTGTCTGGTGGGGAGTCTGCTTCTCTTTGCTCCTCTCCACATTTGTCCTCTCTCTCTTTCTTAAATAAATAAAATCTTAAAAATAAAAATAAATTTTAAATGTTAAAAAAATTAAAAATGAAAGAATAAACAAGCAAATAATAAATCAGGGGGATGGTGAACAACTGATGAGAGAAAAGACTATATGATGTAAGGCCAACAGTTATAATTTGATGGTGGCTTTAGGAAATATTTATTGGTCTAGTTCACAGTTGGCTTTGATTGGCAGTATAAGAGGTCAAGGCTTTATTTGGTGGACAAGATTTTTTTCATTGCAGAGTGATACAAGTTATGCTTTAGAAGTTATATACAGTATGGATGTATGTAGAAAAATTTAGAGAGAGAAGATGTTGGAGGTGAGGGGACAAGATGTCAGGCTACTGTGGTAGTGCTAAAGAGAGGCATTGAAGACATTTATTATTCTGGTAGTATTAGGAAGTGACAGGAAGCCATGGTAAGTGCATTGAAACAGAACAATGGTGCTTTTAAATAATCCAATATGGGGAGTACAGTATTGGAAATAGTCAAAACTTAAGCTTGTGTGTTAAGTCCTAAATCAAGGAAATAGGATTTAAATAACACATACAGAGCAAAAACTAATTTAGGAGAGAATTTCCAAATGCTTGTGTTTACAACCCAGCTCTACCAAATATCTATGTGAACTTGGGAAAATTACTTATTTGTTCTGTGCCACAGTTTTCTCATCAGTAAAATGAGGGTAATGGTAGTACTTACCTTTTTTGAAGATTGTTTTAAGGTTGAAAGAAAAAAATACTGTTATACACATAGAATACCAGGTGGCACATAGAAAGTGCTCAATAACTATTAGTTGCTTGTTAATATTAATGCTATTGAATTTAACATCTAGTGGCATATCCAGGCAGAGATGCTTAGGGGAAAGTTAAAAATGTATGACTGAGCTTCAGAAATAATTGTGACTAGTGGTGCATTGGATTTGCTGTTGGAATGGACTCTGAGAGTGAATGAGATCACCTGGGGGAGAGATAGGTATACATGGAAGAGAAGAAGGCTTGACAATGAACCATGGCTGAAGAATAAGTGGAGAGAAGAAGGAACAGATGGTCTCTGTTCAGGGGAATTCATTTAATGGTGGTCCTTAATACAAAAGGTGAAGATGAAGGCCAGGAAAACTGATTCTAATCAGGAGCTGCAAGAGGGATGTTTTAGATGTTTCAGATACACAATAGGGGCAGAAATCAGTTGACAGGGATTCAGGGGCTGAGTAGGTGTGAACACATGGAGGCAGTAAACCAGCTCTTCCTTCAGTAGCCATTGTGGGGAAAGGAGCTGGTGAGGGAGCCAGAGTAGAGAATGTTAGGTGTTGACAGAGGATTTGGAACATGTTTTAGAAAGAAACTGAATCTGAAGAAAAGAAGAGTAGTTTTGTTTCTTTTCTCCACAGCTTCCATTTCTGCTGCTTTTCTCACTCTTTAATTCAACGTTGAGTTTCTTTTCTGGACTAAGCACTTGGAACTGGGAACAAAATGACAGCTAGTACACTGACCCTTCCCTGGAGATGTTTTTCACATGATCAACCTGACCCATTGAAGACAACCAGCTGAAGTGTGATGAGGAACTGCTGCCTTGTGTTAGGAACACAATGCTTTGAGAACACAGAACAAATTAATTGCTTCTCTGCTTCAGGAAGATAGGAGTTAGGAATTTTATATTGGCTTATGAGTTAGTATTTTTTCTTTTGGAGCTTGATCCAAAGAACATAAATCTTTTCTTCTTTTTCATTATGCAAATGGTTGTTAATTGTTTATATTCAACCTTAACTTTGCCCTTTCTTTTTTTTTTAATATTTTATTTACTTATTTGAGAGAGAGACAGACAGAAAGCATGAGAGAGCGAGACAGAGACAGAGAACAAGCAAGGGGGGATGGCAGAGGGAAATGGAGAAAGAGGTTCCCCATGAGGCTCCATCTCAGGAATCCAGGATCATGATCTAAGCTGAAGGCAGACGTTTAACTGACTGAGCCACCCAGGCGCCCCTACCTCTTCTTTCTTATAACCTTACTAGCATGGCTCTAAGCCTTTACTTGTAGTGAACTCCAAGCTCAAATGTTGCGGAATATCCTTTCCACAGCCTTTTCCTGGGCCAGAGGATTTTGTGTTAGATTTCTTTTTTTTTTTTTTTAATTTTTATTTATTTATGATAGTCACACAGAGAGAGAGAGAGGCAGAGACACAGGCAGAGGGAGAAGCAGGCTCCATGCGCTGGGAGCCCGATGTGGGATTCGATCCCGGGTCTCCAGGATCACGCCCTGGGCCAAAGGCAGGCGCCAAACCACTGCGCCACCCAGGGATCCCTGTGTTAGATTTCTTATCTTTGTTAAGCCCTGTCTTTTTATGTCTATGTCCCTTAAATTATTTAATATTATCATTGTCTAATGTAGAAGTATCTCTCATTAGTGGGACACCTGGGTGGCTCAAATGGTTAAGAGTCTGCCTTTGGCTCAGTCATAATCTCCAGGTCCTGGGATTGAGCCCCACATCAGGCTCTCTGCTCAACGTGGCATCTGCTTATCTTTTTCCCTTTGCCTCTTCCCCTGCTTGTGCTCTGTCTCTCTCTCAAATGAATAAATAAAAAAATCTTTAAAAAAAATAAGTTTTTCTCATTACTCAGTTCCTCCTCTGAATTTTGTTCTTGTCTAGAATTCTACTTCTCCCTGTCAAATTTGTATGCTCTATCTTATTTTCTTTTTATTTTTAGGTACCCTTTTCTCTTTAGGTACTGTGTCACGTGATAAAACAAATAGTAAGATGGAATTTGAAAGATTTCTTCTTCCACAAAAATATTTTCTGATTGTTTTGCTGTCATTGAGGATTGACCCTTGTCAAAAGGAAGAATAAATGAATAATCTCTGGTTATTAGAAACAGATCCATTCAAAACTACAAATCACTGAGATTTTATTTATACATTTTCTTTATTCACTAAACATATGTTATTGGGAGCCTTTTATATTCAAGAACAAGGTATTTCCAGCTCCAGTTCTTAAAGATATAGTGGCCTTCCATGCCCACATACTCTCCCTTCCTCAACTTATCCCGATCCTCATACTTTCACCCTTTCTCTCTATCAAAAGCTGCTAAGAGGAAAGAATCTAAAACTTACTCATATTAAGACATGAATGAGTGATAACAGTTTGAATCTATAATCCATCTCACAAGTATTTTAATTTCAAGGTGAATAAAAGTTACATAAAAAACCAGCCAAGACAGTATTGTTTCAGATAGTACCAAAGGAAGGCTTTCTGTGAAAGAGAGCCAGTCATATTAACACAAGGAAATGATGCCATGCAGGTAGCATCAGGTTTTTCCAGTTGTTTTGATTTCTCAGTAGATAATTTTCAATGTGTCTCAATGATGAAGAAAATTTAACTGTACACATTGTTCATAAGGTTCCAACATCATTGGGTGACCTCTCCTGCATGCTTCTCGTGTGGCCTGTAAATGATAGCTACATGACAACTTGTGAAGAGATAAATGAAAAGATCGAGATGATACACCAGGGTGTAATTAGACAACTAGTTATGTTGGATGTACAGACTTTGTTTATATATTTAAACTCTCTCATGTCTTCCTGGAATGCTGTCCCTTGTTTCATTTCTTCTCTATCTCCTGCATCTTTGCTTAAACATTGACCTTGTACAGAACCCTTCCCTGTCTGTCTCCAATAGGCTATTAAGTGATTATCCTTTCTGCTCTTACTTTGGTCTCTCAAAGCACAAGTCTCTCTGCATATCTTTATTTTAGTATTTTTTTTAATATTTATTTATTTATTTATTTATTTTAATGATAGACAGAGACACAGGCCGAGGGAGAAGCAGGCTCCATGTCGGGAGCCCGATGCGGGACTCGATCCTGGGATTCCAGGATCACGCCCTGGGCGGAAAGCAGGCACTAAACCACTGAGCCACCCAGGGATCCCTTCTTTATTTTAGTATTAATCACACTATATATTATTAACAATTTCCTTCTTTACCTCTGCCACTTCATTCTCTGAGGGTAAACACTGCCTATTCTTTTCCGAACACTCTAGACCTTTAAAAAAATCTCTTGGAATCTAGTGGTTTAAAAAATTTTTATTGAGCAAGTACTAAGATTAAATTAAGGGAGACTTTAAGGATTGCCATTAAGGTGTCCTCTACATCAAATTGGCTTAATCAACTATTGTGATAGCATGTACATTCCAAAGTTTATTATTAATTCTACAAATTGCAGAGAATTTTCAAAAAATGGAGGAGTTCCTCAAAAATAATCTTATGAGTGTTTTTAAGAAGGGAGGAAATCCAGAGTAAAAGAAGGATTCCTGCAAAGCTTTCAGATGATCCAGAAACTCTACATAAGTTGCCTATTAGCGCACAATTAACTTGGTAGTGTATTATAAGAAGTGTCAAGGGAGAAATCCATAAAAAAAAAAAACTGTTTTGTCACTGGAAATTTTCCTGAAAATTTTAGCAAGAGATAAATTTATTAAATAAAATATTGTGCATTTTTAGTTGTATTGAGCAGGCAAATGGCTATGCAAGCTTGGAATGAAGGCTATATCTAACACATCTCCTTAAATTCTTTGATATAGATGATAACATTTTTGACAGTTTAAAAAGAGCACACTTTCTGTGACCATGAAATGTGTTACAAGTGGTTCACCAATCACCTTATTTTCTAGGGTAAAGTCAAACTGCCTTGCCTCTGAACTTATAACACACAATTTTAGAAACCATAAACTTGTGAAGACTTCAATATGAGTTTTATAGTCTCATCTTAAAAGAGCTACAGTCCCTAAGAAATCTATCATATCTATGTACACTCTCCAGCTATCCTCATATCTCTTCACTCAGTCCATGACATCCACTCAGTATTTTTTCCCCTACATCACTTCACAATGTCTACATTATTAAAACTTTTCTAATTCTTCATGTATAGTCACTGCTTCTTTTTCTTTGTTCATTTTGTGTTCAGCTACTACTTATTTTATATTGCTTTTCTATATAATGTATTATTTGCTTTTATTGAGGGTATATACCATGTAGGCAAATTTTTTTTACATTTTTATTTTTATTTTTTTATAAATTTTTATTTATTTATGATAGTCACAGAGAGACAGAGAGAGAGGCAGAGACACAGGCAGAGGGAGAAGCAGGCTCCATGCACCGGGAGCCCGATGTGGGATTCGATCCCGGGTCTCCAGGATCGCGCCCTGGGCCAAAGGCAGACGCCAAACCGCTGTGCCACCCAGGGATCCCTTTTTTACATTTTTAAAAGTTAAATTCAATTTGTCAACATATAATATAACACCCAGTGCTCATCCCATCAAGTGCCCTCTTCAGTTACCCCATCCCCCACCCACCTCCCCTTCCACAACCCTTTGTCTGTTTCCCAGAGTTAAGAGTTTCTCGTGGTTTGTCTCCCTCTCTAATTTTTCCCACTAAGTTCCCCCAAATATTCTTATATATAAAGAATTTACATAAATATATTCTACAGAGTAGATTAGTAATAAGTATAGTTGAATAGATAAAAGAAAGTTAAAAACTCAAAGTAAATGTCTTAATTTCTTTTTTCCAGAAGGCTAAGATTCAGAAGTTAAAATTTTTGGTTAAAAATGTACTGTTTAATGAACCTAAATTGACTACTATTGCCACCACCACAGCACAACCAAGACATTCTTATCTTGATTTTCTTCTTCTTCTTCCCCTTATCCTTCCTCTTTTTCCTCCTCCTCCTCCTCCTCCCCCCTTCTTCTTCTTCTTCTTCTTCTTCTTCTTCTTCTTCTTCTTCTTCTTCTTCTTCTTCTTCTTCTTCTTCTTCTTCTTCTTCTTCTTCTTCTTCTTCTTCTTCTTCTTCTTCTTCTTCTTCTTCTTCTTCTTCTTCTTCTTCTTCTTCTTCTTCTTCTTCTTTTCCATCACTGTTGCCATCACCAGAAAAACAGAACCAGCATGATCCTACCTTTGGACTCCAACTGAAACACTGGCTTTTCTTGGCTCTCAGTTCTTCTGGTTCTCAGGCCTTTAGACTCAGACTAGAATTATACTATCAAGGTTCCTGGGTCCTCTGCTTGCTCACTCACCCTGTAGATATTCAGGCTTGTCAACCTCCATAATTGCACGAGCCAATTACAATTATATTCAATTTTTATATAAGATGGCATAGTTCCAGTTTGAGTCCAAAGGCCTGAGAACCAGGAGAACTAATGATGTAGTCCCTATCTGAGAGCCAACAGATCTGAAACCCAGGAAGAGCCAATTTTTCAGTTTAAGTCCAAAGATGGAAAAACACCAATGTCCTAGTTTGAAGACAGACAGGGGGAATTGTCTTTTACTTGGAGGATGTTGACACCTTTTGCTCTATTCAGGTCTTCAACTGATTGGATGAGGCCCATCCACATCAGGGAGGGCAATCTGCTTTACTCAGTCTACTGATGTAAATGCTGTATCATCCAAAAACACCCATAGAAACAATCAGAAAAATATTTACCTAATATTTGAGCACCCCAAGTCCTAGTCATAAAATCAACCATCACAATCCTCATCATTGTTTAATCATCAGTAGAAGGTATAATTTATTAAATTTCTGTAGAATACATTGTTGGACCTATCACTAGCAGAGAACCATGGATTCTCCAGTAAATCATAACCTAAAATGGCATCACAACAAAATAATTTTATCATTTGGGGAAAAATAGTTTTGAAGAAATGAATATATATTTAGGTGATGGGTCAGAGAATATATTCATGACCTAAATAAAAATCTTAGCTAAATACTGAAGAAAATACTATTTGAAAGAAAGAGATTCAAAATTAAATCTGAAGTCTGTTGAATATTAATTACTTCCCCAAATCTTTGTCAGAAAATTCCTCCTCTGTATTAGCTATGAGTATTGCTTTGTCTAGATGTATGTGATACCAAACTTCATGAAATTCCAATGTCAGAAACTCAACACTATAAAAATAATGTTTTAGTTACAGCTGTATCATGAGACCAGATTTTGAGTTTGTCCAAAGAAAAGGTGTTAAACCAGGAAATACAGTTTCTCCTAACCGTCACTTTTGTTCTGCATGCCCCCGTTTTTCATTTGTATCTTATAATAGAGGAGAAACAATAATTTAAGGAAGGAACTTTCAGAAATGAAAGCTTACTTGATAAAAGTAAAGTGACATTTACTGTAGAAAGTAGAACACAGACATAGGATTCCAGAAATGTAAATGATCTACTTAAATCTAGGGTTTGTGAATGGCTAAATAGTATATAGTTATTATGCTGTTTTATCTGAATAAAATATTGAAGAGAAACAATTGAGACAGACAGAATAGGATTCAAAAGCAGACTTTGAAATATATATATGTCTAATAGCTGTGAAATATTAGGCCATTTTAAACTCAGAGCTTCAGTTTTTCCATCTGTAAAATGAGGACTATGACACACAGCTTTCATAAGTGTTGGAAAGGCAAACACTTTGCCTTTCCTAGTATGCACCTAACAAGGGTTTAGTCATCAACAGTTGTTATTCCAATATTGATGCTGATTGAGTGCAGAAGTCATTTCAATATTGTTTATCATTTGTCCTCAGAATCCAGCATACCACATGCATATGGCAAACATTTATTATTTAAATTAATAAATAATGTTCCAAACTTGTACAACATAGAGCTAGGGACGGAAGATGAACTCTTCACCAGTGACTCATAAAATAATGACCTTTTTACACAGTTATATTGTACAAGATCATGTACAGAATGGTTAGGTTAAGGAAGTATGAATGTGATAGGCTGGGTTGCATTTATCTCTGGGTGAAGACCAATTTTATGCAATAGCAATGCATCTAACATTTTATTTATTTTATATGAACATTTATTGAACACCTGCAATGTGGTAAAATATACTTTGGTAAATATTTTAAACTCACAAATGTCTCACTAATTTGTGTGTATTGCTAGAAGTTTAATGAATGGGCAAAAATCAGGTTGACTATTTACATAAAGTTGTTCCAACAGATAGGGAGAAAAATGAATGTATTTTTTCCTGCCCTAGAAATCTCTTCAAAACAGGATACTGATTTGTTTTCCTGGGATAATTTCACTCAGTCTACTCAATCCAGCTAGATAAATCAGATCTACCATTGCCTCGGTTACCTGGCAAATTGAAATTAAAGCTCAATTTTATAACCTACCCTTTCCACAAGGACTTCTGTCATCATGCAATTCCATTTTCACAATGAAAGCATAAGAGCTATGTATAATTCTACCAAGAAACAGAGTCACATTCACACATGGCTAACCACACTCTTCTCTGGGGAGTTTGGTACACTTCTGGTAAACTTTGGTGCAGCTGAGGGCCACCCTTTAACACTGTTCATTGTAATTGGACACACATTGAAATCCTGTCATAATTAGATCAAGGCAACTCCAGACTAGACATGCCTTGGGCTCCATAAGTCAATGGGCAATCTGCCAAACATTCTGGCTGGCACAGTGTAAAATAGGGTCATAAAGCTTCGCAGACTAATGTCTTTCAAAGTAGGCAAATTTTTTTTCTTTACAATTTTATAGGCCTCTTGGGTGTCTTGGTAGGGTATAATTCTCTGACTACTTATAATGGAAATATTTCATGCTGGATAAAGAGAGTGAATTTAATTGGGGAGAAAACATTACACAGGTGGCTTCCCTGCATATGTCCCAGGAAATGGTAACAAGTGGATTTAATACTCACTACCTCAATGGTACTTTGACACAGAAATAAGGTAAAAATGACTCAGACTCTGAAATAGGCCACAAGTTAAGCTTTTTCCATGTGAATTAGGAGTGAGGCACATGTGTTCGTACAATGGGGGGGTGACACGTGTTTTGTAAATAGCCTGTTAATGAATGCAGAAGGAAAGACATTGGAAGATAATTTTTTGTGGGGGCAGAACTTAGAAGCTAGTTTAGGGTTAAGAACACAAGGAAGAAAAAGAAGAGGAGGACCAGGATGCAACAGAGGAGACTCCTGAACTTCCTCCTCAAGTGGATGCACCAAATGTGCTGCTACAGGCAAAAAAAATTCCTTTGGAGAGAAATCCAGATTAGCTGAGTGACTTCTATACATTGGGCAAATGAGAAAACACCCACATTGAAATGAGTGGAAAGGCTGAGACACATGCCACAGCCCCACCCTGGCACAGTGACATACAATTGTGGCAGAAACCCCAGCCCCCATCTTCTCTCTAAGGAGTTTTACTCCTGCATATCCAGTGCCCCAACTTTTAAGGCTTCCACCCAAGGGATGGGTCCCCCAAACAACTAGCTCAGACAGTAAATGGAGCTTGCACTAGTGAGGCCACTGGACTCTCATAAACGAGCAGTTCTTAATGGGCACTTGTGCGAGCACTCACCAAGTCTCCAGGGCTCAGTACAGAAGGAGTAGGTGAAAATGTCCATTTCCCAGTCTTTCTCTGAAAAAATTTCATTGCATACTTTATATGCTAGTGCCTGAGGGTTCAGTTTCTAATTAGCATGTATCTAGGGGCTGGCTGTGATCTTCCTCAAAGTCTGAGAGAGCTGATGGACACTTCTCCTTCTCCCTTCTCACTCAAATGATAAAACCAAGTTGCTAGTATCTCTCCTGAAGAGCATTTACATGCATCTCACACCCCAGAATTTGTAGTCCTACCTAAATGATGGGTACCAGATTGCCTAACTCTGATAGCCAGTGGATCTTGCATGCGGAACTGTAGCAAACAAAAAAGGAGTTTTAAATGGACAAACACAGGGGCACTCATTATGGCTATCCCTCCAGGGCTCAGTGTTGAGGCAAAAAACATTCATCTCCCAGTCTTTCAGTGGAAGGGGTTTGACTACATACTTTACAAGTTGCTGCCTGAGGGTCCAGATTCTAATTAGCACACATTAACTGTGACCTTCCTCAGACCCAAAAGATCAAATAGGCACTCCTCCACCTTCTCTCTCTGGCTTGTTCCAACAATAAAAACAAGTTGCCAACATCTCCTTGAAAGGAGTTTATAGACACATTTAGTACTCCAACTTTTACAGTTGCCACCCAGGAGACAACCCTCCACCCTCAGATCACCTAGATCTGCTATCCAATGAGGCTTGCATTCATTCATGGGAAAAGAGCAACAAAGAAGCAGTTTTTAAATGGGAGGAGCAACTTCCCTATGGCTAGCCTCCTGGACTCAGTGCAGAGGAAGTAGGTAAAAACACACATTTTCTAATATCTCCCTGGAAAGAACTTAACTACATACTTCCCCAGCTACTACCTAAACATCTGGTTTCTTTTCTTTTTTCTTTCTTTCTTGCTTTCTTTTTTTCTCTTTTCTTTCTTTCTTTCTTTCTTTCTTTCTTTCTTTCTTTCTTCTTTCTTCTTTCTTTCTTTTAAGATTTTTGTTTGTTTGAGAGAGAAAGAGAGAGAGCATGAGCAGGCGGAGGCAAAAGGAGAGGAAGGTTAGGCAGACTCCCTGCTGAGCAGGGAACCTAACTCAGGGCTCCATCCTATGACCCCAGGGTCATGACCTGAGCTGAAGGCAGACACTTAACTGACTGAGCCACCCAGGCACCTTAAAACATCTAGTTTCTAATCAGTCTGCATCTACATGCTGACTGCAATCTTTTCTTTGGGACATAGATTGGTCTGGGGCCAGTCTCAACTGCTGGGAGCCACTAAGAACAAATATGGTGGCATAGACAATTACAAATGTTTTATAGACAACCAGGAGTTTGGGTCATGCTGATTGATGAGGTTTGTTTTCTATACAAGACCAGTATGTTAACACTGGGAGCAGTTGCTCTTTTATCTAATGTGTGGAAATCAATACAGAGAGTCAAGAAATGGGGAATATGTTCCAATCAAATGATGAATACAACTTTTAGAAACTGATCGTAATGAAATGGACATAAGTGATTTAGCAAAAATGAAAGTTTAAAATAACAGTCATAGAAATGCTCATCAAGGTCAGGAGAACAATGCATAATAAAATGAAAATGTCAATAAATATAAAATCTCAAAAGTACCAAGGAAATCAAGGAACTAAAGAATACAATAATTGAACTGAAAAGTCAGTTCAGCTCAGATCCAGTTCAGATTGGATCAAGTGAACACGGCCTCAGCAAATTCAAAAACAGGGCACATGGAATTCACCCTTTTAGAGGAGCAAAAAAGGAAAAAGAATAAAAACCAGTAAAGATAGCTTAGCATATTTAGGGAGATCATTAAGTAGATCCATATGAACACTGTAGGGGTCCCAGTAGGAGATAGAAGAAGGGGGAAAAGTTCATGCAAAAAAAAAATTACTGAAAGTTTTCTTAACCTGGGCAGAAAAAAAAAAACAAAAAAACAAAAACAAGCACAGAAAGTACAAAATAAAATGACTCTAAAGAAATCTACAGAGAGATATTTTAAAATTAATTATCAAAAGAGAGAATCTTGAAAGCAATAAGACAAAGGCAGAGAATTATGTACAGGGAAATTTCCATAAGATTATAAGCAGATTTTTCAGCAAAACTTTGCAACCTAGAGGCGACTATCTTGATGTATTCAAAGTGTTGAGAGAAAAGACTCTGCCAATCAAGAATATTGTACCCAGCAAAGCTGTGATTGAATCGAAGGAAAGATCAAGAGTTTTCTAGATAAACAAAAGCCAAAGGAAATCATCACCACTAGATTGGTCTTACAAGAAATTTTAAGGAAAATTATGTTTTCTAAAAAAAGATTTTATTTATTTATTCATGAGAGACACAGAGAGGGAGGCAGAGACATAGGCAGAGAAGAAGCAAGCTCCCTGCTGGGAGCCTAATGTAGGACTCGATCCTAGGACCCTGAGATCACACCCTCAGCTGAAGGTAGACGCTCAACTGCTGAGCCACCCAGGTGTCCCTTAAGGAAAATTCTTTAGGCCTAAACAAAAGGATGCTAATTAGTAACATGACAATATATGAAAGTATAAAACTCCCTGCTGAAGTTAAATATATAGTTAAATTCAGAATACTCTGATGTTTTATTGCTGATAGGCAAATCACTTATAATTCTAGTATAAAGGTGAAATAACAAAAGTGTAAAAATTAACTATAACTAAAATAATTTGTTAATGGATACATACTATAAAAGCCATTACTATGAAATGTTGGGGGAAGTGTGATGATGTAGAGCTTTTTGTATTTATTTAAAGTTAAGTTGTTAACAGCTTAAAATAGACTATTATAACTATAAAATGCTTGTATAAGTCTCATGGTAACTACAAAACATAAATCTATTGCTTTTATAGTAAAGACACAAAAGATAAAAAGAAAGCATATAACTATAGAAATAAGCAACAAATCACCAAAGAGAGAAAAAGAGGAATAAAGGAAAAAAAAAAGTCCAAGAGCATCAGTAAATAACTAACAAAATAACAATCAATGGTAAGTCCATACCCATCAATAATTACTTGAAATGCAAATACACTGCATTCTTCAATCAAAAGATATATAGTGGCTGAATGAATAAAAAAACAGGATCTAACTACATGTTACCTACAAGAGTCTCACTTCAGCTTTTAAGACACTCATAGAAAGTGAAATGATAGAAAAATGGAGCCCATGCAAATGGAAACCAACAGAAAGTATGGGTAGCCATACTAATATCAGAGAAAATAGAATTGAAGCCAAAAACTATAACAGAGACAAAGAGGGGCAATATGTAATCATAAAGGGATAAATGCATCAAGAGAATATAACTGTTGTAAATGTGTAGGTATCCAAAATTGGAGCACTAAATATATAACGCAAATATTACAGTCTTGAAGGGACAAATAGACAATAATGTAATAATATTTGGGGCTTAAATATCCACTTTCAAAAACGAATAGATCATCCAGATAGAAATTCAAAAAGAAAACAATGGACATAAGCTGCACATTAAACCAGATATCTAAGAGAGTTATACAGAACATCTCATCCAACACTGGCATAATACATGCTTTTCGTTAGCACATATGGTACATTCTCCAGGAAAAATTATATGTTAGCCCAAAAAAATCTTAACAAATTTAAGATGATTGAAATTATGGCAAGTAGCCTTTCTGACCACAGTGATATGAAACTAGAAATCAATTATAAGAAGAAAACTAGAAAAATCACAAATACTCCAAACAAAAAAAAGGGTCAAAGAAGAAATCAAGAGAAAGAGAGAAAGGGAAAAAAGGAAAAACATATTAGACAGGTGAAAATAGAAACACAACATACCAAACCTTATGGGATGTGACAAAAGCAGGTCTAAGAGGGAATTTCATAACCATAAATGTCTACATTAAGTAAAACGAAAGCTCTCAAACAACCAAACTCTATGGCTAAAGGAACTAGAAAAAGTAGATCAAATGAAGCCCAAAGTTAGTATAAGGAAGGGAAAAAAAGATCAAGGTCAAAATAAATGATAGAGAGATTAAAAAGAGAATATAAAAATAAATAAAACTAAGAGCTGTTTTTTTTAAATATAAACAAAATTGACAAATCTTCAGCTAGACTGAAAAAAAAGAAAGAAGACTCAAATAAATAAAATCAAAAGTAAAAGAAGAAACATGACAATTGATGCCATAGAAATATTAAGGATAATAAGAAACTACTATGAGCAACTATATACCAACCAATTAGATAATGTAGAAGAAATGGATAAATTTCTAGAACCATACATCCTACTGAGACTGAATCATGAAGGAAGAGAAAATCTGAGTAGGTCACCTACTCATAAAGAGATTGAATTAGTAATCAAAACTTCCCCAAAAATAAAAGTCCAGGACCAGATGACTTTTCTAGTGGATTCTACCAAACATTTAAAGGAGAATTAATATCAATTCTTTTCAAACTCTTCCAAAAATTGAAGAAGACAGGCACTCCCAAGCTCATTTCACAATGCCATAATTACCCTGATACCCTGATATCAAAGCCATATAAGGGCACTACAAAAGAGAAAATTACAGGCTAATATTCCTGATGAACATAAATACAAAAACCTTCAATAAATATTGGCTAACCAAATTCAAAAGTATATTAAAAAAATCATATATCATGATCAAGTGGGATTTATTCCAGTGATGCAAGGATGGTTCAACATCTGCAAATCAATCAATGGGATACACCACCTTAACAAAATGAAGGATAGAAATCACATTACTATTACAATAGAAGCAGAAGAAGCATTTGACAATATTCAACATCCTTTCATGATAAAACTCTCAAAAAATGGAACATATTAGAAATGTTTCTAATTATAGTGGTATCAAACTAGAAATCAATTTTAAGAAGGAAACTGGAAATATCACAAATATGTGGAGATTAAACAACATGCTCCCAAACAATGAATGGGTCAAAGAAAGGCCATATTGGACAAGCCTATTGCTAACATCATACTTTATGGTAAAATAATGAGAGTATTTCTCTAAGAACAGAAACAAGATCAAGATGTCTGCTCTCACCACTTTATTCAACATAGTACTGGAAGCCCTAGCCAGAGCAATCAGGGAGAAAGAAAGAAAAAGAAATAAAAGGCATCCAAATCAGAAAGAAGAAAGCAAAATTGTCTCTGTTCATAGATAATATAATATTACATAGAGAAAACTCTGAAGACTCCACCCCAAAACTATTAAAACTAATAAACAAAATTCAGTGAAGTTGTGGGATACAAAATCAATATACAAAAACAATTGTGTTTTATATTGGACCATAAATTGTCCAAAAGAGATATTAAGAAAAAAAATCTTATTTTCAATAAGATCAAAAATAATAAAATATTTAGGAATAAATTTCCCCAAGGTGGCAAAAGATCTGTACTCTGAAAACTATAGAACATCAGCAAAAGAAACTGAAGTAGATACAAATAAATGGAAATATATTTCATGTTCACGAATTAGAAGAATTAATATTGTTGACATGTTCAGACTACCCAAAGTGATCTACAGATTGAACGTAATTTATCAAAATTCCAGTGGTAGTTTTCAAAGAAAAATAACTCCTAAAATTTATATGGAATCAAAAAAGATGCCAAACAACTAAAGTGATCTTGAGAAAAAGAACAAACTTGAAGGCATTATACTTCCTGATTTCAAACTATATTATAAATTATGATAAATAGCACAATATAGTATTAGCATAAAAACAGACACATAGATTAATGGAACAGAATAGAGAGCCCAGAAATAAATCTATGCATGTCTGGTCAATTAATTTTCAACAACAGTGCCAAGAATGCACCGTGAAGAAAGAATAGTCTCTTCAATAAATGTTGATTGAGAAAACTAGATATCTACACGTGAAAGAATGAAACTGGATCTATCTTTTTTTCAATGTTCTTAGTCTATTAATCCTTTCATGAAAAATCTGCACAATCATCACAGGTAAAGTCACTGCATAATCTTTACCCCTTCTGTTGTCCAGTCTCCAGCTCACTTTTTGCCAGTACTCGTTTTTACAGTCACTCTTTCTCATTCTGTTCTTGCATTCCTTTCGCTGTTTTCTTGATGTCTGTTTCTTCTCATACAAACCATCTCTTGCAAGTCTATGTTTGGATTCATTTTTCTTTGCATTATCCAAGGAATTATACCATACCAAATCATTCCAAAACCAGTTGTCTTGCCAGCACCAAAATGGGTTCTGAATACAAATACAAATATGACATCTGGTGTGGTCTTGTACATTTTGACTAGTTTTTCCTGAATTTCTGTCTTTGGTACAGTTGCCTTGCCAAGGTGAAGAAGATCAATGACCATCCGTTTCTGCTGAAGTAGTTGGTTGGTAATGAACTTCCTGGTCAGGATAGTTACTATGGCATTTATGAAGGTGGCCGAGCCTGGACCCGTATCTTATAGCACTTACAAAAATTAACTTGAATTAAAGACTTCAATAAAGACTTGATATCATGAAATTCCAGAAGACAGGGATGAAGATATCTGACTTTGATCTTGACGATGATTTTTTTTAGATTAGCACCAAAAGCAAAGCTAAACAAAGAAACAAACAAGAAAATAAGTGAGACAACATCAAACTAAAAAGCTTCTGCACATAAAGGAAACATTTAAGGAATAAAAAGGCAACCTATAGAATATGTGAAAACATTTGCTAACCATATATCCAACAGAAGGTTAAGACTCAAAATGTACAGGGAACTCATAAAATTCACTAGAAAAAAACCCAAGTAACCCAATTTTTAAAATGAGCAAAAGAGCTGAATAGACATTTTCCAAAGAAGATTACAGATGGCTGACAAATACATGAAAAGTGCTCAGTATCACTAATCATCAGAGATATGCAAATCAAAACCTCAATGGGATATAACCTCACACCTGCCAGGATGTCTATTATCTAAAAGACAAGAGATAACAAATACTGATAAAGACATATAGAAAAGGGTATCTTTCTATACATTAGTAGGAAAGTAAACTGGTATAGCCACTAAAGAGAAGAGTTGGAACTTTTTCAAGAAATTAAAAATCGAGCTATCATATGATATAATAATCTCATTTCTGGGTAAATATCCAAAGGATATAAAATCATTGCTCGAAGAGATATCTATACTCCCATGTTCATTGCAACATTATTAACAGTAACCATCATGTGGAAATAGCTAATATATCTACCAACAGATGAATGGATAAAAATTGGTATTATCTATCTATCATCTATCTATCTATCTATCTATCTATCTATCTATCTATCTATCTAGATATTATTCAGCCTTATAAATGAAGAAATACTAAATGTGAGACCTGAAACCATAAAAATCCTAGAAGAGAGCAAGGATAATACTTTATCTCACACTGACTGTAGCAACATTTTTCTAGATATGTCTCCTGAGGCAAAGTAAATAAAAGCAAAAATAAACTTTTGGGACTACATCAAAATAAAAAAGCTTCTGCACAGCAAAGGAAACAATCAGCAAAACTTAACAGCAATATAATGAATGGGAGAAGATATTTGCCAATGATAAAGGGCTGTCAGATAAAGGACTAGTATCCAAAATACATAAAAAAAACTGATAAAACTCAACACACACACAATCCAATTTAAAAATGGGCAGAAGAAATGAACAGATATTTCTCCAGAGAAAACATCCAAATGGCCAACAGACACAAGAAAAGATACTCAACATCACTTCTCATCAGGGAAATGCAAATCAAAACTCTAATGAGATATCATCTCACACCTGTCCGAATGGCTAAAATAAAAAAAATAGAGAAATAACAAGTGTTGGTGAGGATGTGGAGAATAAAGAAGGCTCACTTGTGCACTGTTGATAGAAAAGCAAACTGGGATTTTGGAAAACATTGTGGAAAACAGTATGGGGTTTTCTCAAAAAGTTAAAAATAGAACTACCCTAAGATCCAACAATTGCACTACTGGGTACCCCCCAAATTCAGAAACATTAATTCAAAGAAATGCATGCCTCCTTATATAGCAGCATTATTTACAATAGCCAAACTATGGAAGCAGCCCCAGTGTCCACTGACACATTGACAATTGGATAAAGAAGATATGATATATATATCTATATCTATATATATATATATAGATATAGATATATATATCAGCTATAAGAAAGAATGAAATCCAGGGACACCTGGGTGGCTCAGTTGGTTAAGCTTCTGATTTGATTTTGGCTCAGGTCATGATCTCAGGGTTGAGATATTGAGCCCCACCTCAGGGAGTCTGCTTGTCCCTCTCCCTCCCCTTTTGCCTCTCCCTCATCTTGTACACTCTCTCTCTAAAATAAATAAGTAAATACAATCTTGATAGAAAGAATGAAATATTGCCATTTGCAATGACATGGATGGAGACTATGATGCTAAGGAAATAAGTCAGTGAGAGAAAGACAAATACCATATGATTTCACTCATATAAGGAATTCAAGAAACAAAACAAATAAGTAAAGGAAAAAAAATAAGAGACAAACCAAGAAACAGACTCTTAACTATAGAAAACAAACTGATGGTTACCAGAGGGGAGGGGTGTGGAGGGATGGGTGAAATAGGTAATGGGGATTAAGGAGGGCACCTGTGATGAGCACTGAGTGATGTACGGAAGTGTTGAATCACTATATTGTACACCTGAAACTAATATAACACTGCATGTTAATTAATTAGAATTAAAATAAAATAATAAAATGACATAAAGTAAAATAAAATAAAAAATGAAGTTAATGCTGCCATTTCTGACAACGTGATTGAACTAGAAGGCATTACACTAGGTAAAATAAGCCAGAAAGAGAAAAACACTGCCTCATATCACTTATATAAATGGGATCTAAAAAAAAGTTGAACGCATATAAACAGAGTAGAATATTAGTTCCATTGTGCTAGACTGGAAAAACAGAGAGAGTCTGGTAAAGGGGTACAAGCTAGAAGTTGTAAGTATAATATAAACAAGATCTAAGGATCTAATGTCTAACATGGTGACTATAGTTAATAATACTATAAGGTATAACTAGAATTTGCTAAGAGAGTAGAACTTAAGTGTTCTCATAAAAAAAAATAAAAGGTGAACATGTGAGGTAATGGAAGTGTTAATTAACTCAGTGGCAGAAATCACTTCACATTGCATGTGTATATCAAAGCATCCCACTATACACTTTGAATATATGAGGATTTCTTTCTCAGTTATATCTCAGTAACGCTGGTAGAATAGAAAAGTACTAGTGAAAGAGGTAGAAGAGAAAAGGTAAAAAATAAACAAAGGTCATATTCTCGTTTATGTGGTGTACTGTTTAAAGATGTCATTATCATTGTTGAGACAATCAATAAAAGCATAAGTATATTATGTGAGACGACAAAGGTCATCTCAAAGATAAAAGTATTGGGTAGCTCCGGTGGCTTAGCTGTTTAGTGCCACCTTCAGCCCAGGGCATGATCCTGGAGACCCAGGATCAAGTCCCTGCATGGAGCCTGCTTCTCTATGCCTGCATCTCTGCCCTTCTCTGTCTCTCTCTCTGTCTCTTTCTCTCTAAAAAAAGAAATAGAAGAGAGAGCCTGAAAGTATAGGAAAGGCAAGAGAACATATTTCCACCTTTGGAGAGCCCAAAGATAATTTTTGCAGGTGGGAAGGAGATGCCAGGCTCAGTTTACTTTTTAAAATCTTTGTCTTGTTAGTGTAGAGAAATGCCACTGATTTCTGGGCATTGATTTTGTATCCTGCCACATTGCCGAATTGCTGTGTGAGTTCTAGCAATGTTGGGGTGGAGTCTTTTGGGTTTTCTATGTACAGTATCATGTCATCTGCAAAGAAGGAGAGTTTGACTTCTTCTTTGCCAATTTGAATGCCTTTTATTTCTTTTTGTTGCCTGATTGCTGAGGCTAGGACTTCCAGTACTGTGTTGAATAGCTGTGGTGAGAGTGGACATCCCTGTCGTATTCCTGATCTTGGGGGAAAGGCTCCCAGTGCTTCCCCATTGAGAAAGATATTTGCTGTGGGCTTTTCATGATGGCTTGTCAGATGCTGAGGAATGTTCCCTCTATCCCTACACTCTGAAGAGTTTTGATCAGGAATGGATGCTGTATTTTGTCAAATGCTTTCTCTGCATCTTTGAGAGGATCATAGGATTCTTGTTTTTTCTCTTGTTGATATGATCTATCATGGTGATTGTTTTATGAGTGTTGAACCAACCTTGCATCCCAAGGATAAATCCCATTTAGTCATAGTGAATAATCTTCTTAATGTGTTGTTGGATCCTATTGGCTAGTATCTTGTTGAGAATTTTTGTATCTGTATTCATCAGGGATATTGGTCTGTAATTCTTCTTTTTGGTGGGGTCTTTGTCTGATTTTGGAATTAAGATGATGCTGGCCTCATAAAACGAGTTTGGAAGTATTCTGGCCCTTTCTATCCTTCAGAGCAGCTTTAGTAGAATAGGTATTATTCCTGCTTTAAACATTTGATAGAATTCCCTTGGGAAGCCATTTGGCCCTGGACTTTTGTGTCCTGGGAAGTTTTTGATGACTGCTTCAATTTCCATCCTGGTTATTGGCCTGTTCAGGTTTTCTATTTCTTCTTGTTCCAATTTTGGTAATTTGTGGTTTTCCAGAAATGTATCCATTTCTTCTAGATTGCCTAATTTATTGGTGTATAGCTGCTCATAATATGTTTTTAAAATCATTTGCGTTCCTTGGTATTGGTTGTGATCTCTCCTGTTTAATTCATGATTTTATTAATTAGAGTCTTTCCTCTTTTCTTTTTAATAAGGCTGGCTAATGGTTTATTTATCTTATTAATTCTTTCAAAGAACCAATTCCTAGTTTTGTTGATCTGCTCCACAGTTCTTCTGGTCTCTATTTCATTGAGTTCTGCTCGAATCTTTATTAACTCTTTTCTTCTGCTGGGTGTAGGTTTTATTTGCTATTCTTTCTCTAGTTCCTTTAGGGGCAAGTTTAGCTTTTGTACTTGAGTTTTTTTCCAGTTTTTTGAGGGATGCTTGTATTGTGATGTATTTCCCTCTTAGTACTGCTTTTGCTGTATCCCAAATATTTTGAACAGTAGTATCTTCATTTTCATTAGTTTCCATGAATCTTTTTAATTCTTCTCTAATTTCATGATTGACCCATTCATCTTTTAGCAGGATGGTCTTTAGCCTCCACGTATTTGAATTTCTTCCAAATTTCTTCTTGTGATCGAGTTCTAGTTTCAAAGCATTGTGGTTGAAAAATATGCAGGGGACAATCCCAATCTTTTGGTATAAAGGTAAATTAAGGAGCCAATCCCATTTACAATTACACCCAAAAGCGTAAGATACCTAGAAATAAGCCTAACCACAGAGGTAAAGGATCTATACCCTAAAAACTACAGAAAACTTCTGAAAGAAATTGAGGAAGACACAAAGAGATGGAAAAATATTTCATGGTCATGGATTAGAAGAATTAATATTATGAAAATGTCAATGCTACCCAGGGCTATTTACACATTTAATGCAATCCCTATCAAAATACCATGGATTTTCTTCAGAAAGTTGGAACAAATCATCTTAAGATTTGTGTGGAATCAGAAAAGACCCCAAATAGCCAGGGGAATATTGAAAAAGAAAACCAGAGCCAGGGGCATCACAATGCCAGATCTCAAGTTGTACTACAAAGCTGTGATCATCAAGACAGTGTGGTACTGGCCTAAAAACAGACACATCGATCAATGGAACAGAATAGAGAACCCAGAAATGGGCCCTCAACATTATGGTCAACTAATATTCGACAAAGCAGGAAAGATTATCCACTGGGAAAAGAACAGTCTCTTCAATAAATGGTGCTGGGAAAATTGTACAGCCACATGCAGAAGAATGAAATTAGACCATTCTCTTACACCAGGCACAAAGATAAACTCAAAATGGATGAAAGATCTAAATGTGAGACAAGAATCCATCAAAATCCTAGAGGAGAACACAGGCAACACCCTTTTTGAACTTGGCCACAGCAACTTCTTGCAAGATACACCTATGAAGGCAAGGGAAACAAAAGCAAAAATGAACTATTGGGACTTCATCAAGATAAAAAGCTTCTGTACAGCAAAAGAAACAGTCAACAAAACTAAAAGAAAGGGAGAGGATATTTGCAAATGACATATCAGGTAAAGAGGCTAGTATCCAAGATCTATAAAGAACTTATTAAACTTAACAGCAAAGAAACAAACAATCCAATCATGAAATGTGCAAAAGACATGAACAGAAATTTCACAGGGGAAGACAGACATGGCCAACGAGCACATGAGAAAATGCTCTGCATCACTTTCCATCAGGGAATTACAAATCAAAACCACAATGAGAAACCACCTCACCCCAGTGAGAATGGTGAAAATTAACAAGACAGGAAACAACAAATGTTGGAAAAGATGTGAAGAAAGGGGAACCCTCTTACACTGTTGGTGAGAATGTGAACTGGTACAGCCACTCTGGAAAACTGTGTGGAGGTTCCTCAAAGATTTAAAAATAGAACTTGCCCTATTACCCAGCAATTGCACTATTGGGGATTTACCCCAAAGATACAGATGCAGTGAAAGGCCTGGACACCTGCACCCCAATGTTTATAACAGCAATGTCCACAATAGCCAAACTGTGGAAGGAGCCTCGGTGCCCATTGAAAGATGAGTGGATAAAGAAGATGTGGTCTATGTATACAATGGAATATTACTCAGCTATTAGAAATGATGAATACCCACCATTTGCTTCGACATGGATGGAACTGGAGGGTATTATGCTGAGTGAAGTAAGTCAATCAGAGAAGGACAATCATTATATGGTTTCGCTCATACTAGGAGATATAAAAAACAGTGAAAGGGATTATAAGGGGAAGGAGGGAAAATGAGTGGGAGAAATCAGAGATGGTGACAAAACATGTGAGACTCCTAACTCTGGGAAATGAACAAGGGGTAGTGGAAGAGTAAGTGGGCAGGAGGATGGGGTGACTGGGTGATGGGCACTGAGGTGGGCACTTGATGGGAATAAAACTGGGTGTTATACTATATGTTGCAAATCGAACTCCAATAAAAAATATATATAAAATAAAATAAAATCTTTGTCTTTTAGTGATTCAATTATACACACTAGATACTTATAAGTTCTGTTAAAATGGGTGCTAAGTAAAAATGTATACAATGCTTAATTTTAGAAATATTTTCTCCTGTAGGTGAGGCTGGTAAAGATGGAAGTGTGCCCCTACGCATGCTGTTGGCTGAAAGAGCTAAGGCTCCCAGTGTATGACAGAGGAAGGAAACGGAATACAAGGAGGCCTGTCGGCCCTGCTGGCTGCTCACTGCCACCTCCAGGGTGTGTGATGGTGTTAACACAAAATGGGAAGTAAAGACTAACTGGCATCATAAAGAGCAGACTCCCTGCTAAGCAAGGAGCAAGACTTGGGATTGAATCCTGACCTGAGCCCCGCAATCCTGACCTGAGCCAAAGGTGGATGCTTAACTGACTGAGCCATCCAGGTGCCCTGTATTTATATATTTTTTTTAATGAATAGTGATGTAATAAGATCTTCTTTCTCAGAATAGGAATAGGTAAGAATCAAATCCTGTGCCTTCTTGACATCTATTAAAGGTAATTGGAGTGTCTGCGTTCTTAGTAAACCAATCATCAAGGCTTCCGTTTTGTTGTTGTTGTCTTAATGTATCTGCAAAAGATGCAAGATTTACATAGGTGCTAATCAATTCTTCTGTTCTCTGAACTACTGTCACCGAGTGATATTGGTCAATAGTCCCTTTTCTTCAAAGTTCTTTTGGTTAATGAAACATCATTTTGTATCAAAGTCTAACTGAGGCTTATAAGGAATATTATCAACTATGGGTAAAGAACGTCCTAAGCTAAAGATTTATTTAGAGTAAAAGGTGTTGTCACATATGTATCTGCATTGACCCATAATTCATTGGGCCTATTTTTAATCTAGTGCAAAAACAGTGATTCACGTAGTTACTATCTAACTTGTAAATTTCCAGATGAGAGGAAGGAAGTGACAAATTCAGTTTAATTTTATTTTCCTACCATATTCCCTCTTGAGGAAGAAGAAGTTCTATTTAGAAGAAATCATCTCCGGATAAAGTTAGCCAAAACCTTAGAGATGAAAAACAAAGCATTCCATGTTTGTCATGATTCCATGTTTGAATTCTTTTGAAAAATTGATTGCTTTGACTAATTGTTTGTGTTTATTTAAGTATTACTAAAAGCAACTTATGCTTATAGTTGAATTTATATGTCAGTGTTAAGTTTTATGGTAATTGTAGAAAAATGTGAAAAAAAACTATGTTCAAGGATATTCATTACAGCATTGTTTATAATAACTAACGAGTAGAACCATCCTCAACTTTCATCAACAAGGGACTGATTATATTTTAAATGTATTTATATAAAAAAAATAAATGTATTTATATAACAGAATGCCATATAGTTGTAAAGAGGGCTGTGGGTGGACCAATATTTATCGACAAGATAACTGGATATATTGTTGATTAGATATGTCTGGATATATCACACACATAAAATAAAGATCATGATGCAAAAGACTTGAACATATATGTGGATGTGGATTTTTGTAACGAAGATTTGGCCTGGTAGTACAAAATGGAGACACATCAGTGGATTAAGGAGGGAGGAGAAAAATTCTGTTCCAAAATTCTCCAAAAGAATTCCATCTCCTGGGGCTACAGTATGCTGGGCTGTAAAGCAGTGAGGCTTGTTTCAATTCATTTTGTTTCTTTAGCTCTGGAATTGAGGATTGTGAGTGGTCTCCTTTTGAGATGTGTCACACGGCAGCACATGTTTGGTTTTTCCCTTTATCAGTTCAGGAATAAAAATGGTAAATCTGTCTTTATAAAAAATATTCTCTCAACAAATATAAAAGTTTTCCATTCACTGAAGTCTTTATCTTCACCAACCCAACCTTCTTTGCTAACTCAAAGTGAGTGATTCTAAGTAAGGAAGTTACTTTCAAATTTTAAGTATCTTCATATGTACCTGTTGGAGATCATTCTCCACAGAACTCTTCTGAGTTTCTGTATGTCTTGCAAGAAGAGCTACTGACTGTATTTGTTGCAGACTTATTAAAATTTTATAGCGAACAGCCTTAGGGTATGGAGAGCATGCCTCCCTCCAGGCAAAGGACAGGTTTGTTTACCATCCACTATAAGAAAGAGATTGTTGCCCTCCAGGGCAAAGTACAAACAGGCCTACTGCCCATTATAAAAGATTTTCCCATGATGTACCCCACTACATGTGCAGGATGAAGACATGAAGCCCTTTTTATAGCAGAGGAACTAATGAAAATGCTGATATTTTGTCTATGCTATTACTGTGAGTAATTTTTTGTCTCTCATGAACAGGTCTCATGCCATCTGACAGCATACATGAAACTAGAAAGAAGGTTAACCTCTTAGCTGGAAAGTAGGGTAAAATTTCAGACCCTTCACGATAATTGACTGGACCCTGTCATGACTCAAAGTTATCGAAGTTACCAGTGTCTCCATTAGGACACTTAATCACGTATTTTGAAGTAAGATTTATTTAATGTCAAACGTTAACCTTGGATGTATGGATTTCTAACATGTCTTCTTAAAGTGAGTAATTTTGATGGACTTGATCACAAACTGGCTGAAGGTACTGATCATAGTATCAACTAATCTTAAAAATGCATTAAGAAATAATTGCCCTTTAAGAGTTATTTCAATTATAATGACTGATAATATACCAGAACGGTTTTCTGACAAATCAATAAAAACAGAGACTTTGTATTGATCGAGGTTTATATTGCCAGTGAATTCAAAGCAATTTAAATAGAAAGAAAAGAGAACTGAGTCAATATCAGTGGTCAAATTAGATTGTATTCTATAAGCAATGAACTGTCTTTGGTTTGCTTTCAGGTAAATAATCAATTGTTGGAAACAGTATTCCTCAAGGAACATCTCAGGCATGAATGGGCTTTTGGTTGATAATCTCATTTTCTTCCATATGAACTTTTATACAACTTTGCAAAATCATTTTCTCTATAATTCCAGATAATCCATATTAAGTGCTTCAATGATCCAGTTGCTTATGTTTGTAACTACTGCCAGGCTTGTGCAGAGATTTGACACGCCTCCATTCAAGTGCTCTACATTACAGATTTAACACAGAAGGAAGTTGCTGTAATCACAGAACAGAGTAATCAGGTCTGGAGGGTCAGGAGGTGGAGGCAGGGACATCTGAGAAGACTTTCTGGAAGAGGTAAGACTTGACCTAGACAGGGGTCTATATAAGACTTCAGTAAATGAGAAGTGGATGAAAGCCTGTCAAAACAGAGTGAGGAAAAAAAAAAAAAAAAAAAAACCAGAGTGAGATCACAAATCTGTGGAGGTTGGAACAACCAAGGGTTGTCAAGGACCCAATGAGGAGCACATGATAGAGGGGTTGTGCCAGGCTTAGTGGTACATCCAGCTTGAAAGATGATTAGTCAAGTTCAGTCCAGAAATGAGTCACTGGGGGAGTGTTTTCATTGAGAACATATTTGAAGTTAAGGAGTGGAGGAAATCACCAATGGAGAGTGTGTAGTGTATTCAATAAGCTCCTATCTTAACTCTGAATAGGGCTGCCAAAGAAAGAACCCACTTAGGAGACCTGAAGACCCAGCTGCACAAGCAGGTACTTATTTGTGTACACACAGTAATCGTGGGCATGCCGGAGTGGGATTCAGCCTGTCTTGAAGACCCTGGGTGACCTTAACCAAAACATTTACTCAGCCTCAGTTTTTCTCTCCTGTCCACTGAAGAATGAATCTCTGGGACCCACCAAACTTCCTGCCATCTCTGAATCCCTGATTTTATTTCCCATTAATGGTGAGGAGAGAATCTGGCAAGATCACTGACCTGGCCATCTACTGAGGAATTGCTTGGGTGAAGACAGTAGGCATTGCAAACCCCTGTGGCCTCATGCACATCTTTCTGTCTCTGTGTTTATTCCAATGATGTTAAGTTGATAGAGAGGCACAGTCTTAGATGGATCCTGAAATTAAGTGTTAGTGCTGTTAAAAAAAAACAGTAGCCACTGTGACACAGGAGAAATATCAAGGCACAATCTACAGTCATAGCCTTTGCATTTTAGGAGCTGTTTGAAGCTCATTTGCATTGTTCTGTGTCAGATCCTCTCCTAGAATGCATATTAAAAGCTACAGTAGTGTTGGTACCAATGACATTCCCACTAATAAAGTCAACAGGAGAAATGACAGTTGGACACATGTAACATGGTATGAGAAATCCAATTTGCATCCTCAAATCTGTTAATTCATGTGTTCCAGAGTTAAGATAATAATAGGCTGGAGAATTTCAAGTTTGCTTTGATAGATGAAATGTTTGCTGGAATGGTTTTAAAAAAAATTCAGAGTCTGTGTCTGTGTGCCAGGCAGGATCTCTCACATTATAAAAACAAAGTTTTTGCCAAACTGTCTTATTCCTGGAAGTAAAGCAAACTAAAAATCTAACAATGGCAAAATCTTAATTAAAGAGGAAGTATAGCACAGTTCAGGCTGTTTTCCAAGATGATCTAATATTTTTATCTAAATAATTTTTTTTTAAGAACCCACTCTTTTGGTTTAAGGCCTGGGTTTATATATTTATTGATAGTCTGTTATTTGGGATATTTTATGTCTTTAAAAAATATTACAGCCGATTAGAAGTATTTTTCCCTTAAGCCAATTACTTTTGGGGAAGAAACACACGCAAAGAGGGCTGGCTATGAACCAGGCACTATGGTAGATGCTTTGTGAAGTTTAGCTGAGCAGCCCTGTGAAGAAGGCATGACAAAATTTAGGATCAAAATTGTAAGTATATCGCTAAGTTGCTTAGCAGTACAATTTGAGTATCCTGCTCTTTGACATAAAGGAAATCATTCTTTTATACGGGCTAACATCTGAACACAACATTAGCTTCAAGTGACTCCTCCCTTTCTGATGGCATGTTAGAAAGAAGACCTTCCTCTTTGTGGCCCTCAGGAAGATGAGAGTAGATGGAACACGGGACAGGGGGAATAAGGGACCTGGCTCCCTTCCATCTCTGTCAGATCAGCTCCCCAACCTAAGTGAACATCTGCATACTCCTCCCCAGTGAGGGACCACAGTCCTCCAGCTGACTGTGCCTTCTATGATTCTCATTTTATTCATTTGTGTCTAAATTTCTTTGGCAATTTCAAATACTAACACTTTTTTCCCCCCCAATGATAATCATTGTTAGAAAACAGATTTTTTTCTTTTCTTTCTTTCGTTTTTTTTGTTGTTGTTGTTGTTGTTAATTAAGGAGTTTTAAGTTTGAACTAGTGGGCTGGATGCATATAGGTAATAAGTTCAGGATTCTCATTCGGTTTTAAGTTATCAACCTGATTACTTCAAAGTTGTTGGATTTTACAACTTCAGGTCTGATATTTCATATATGTATATATATATGTCAAACGCAGCTTCCTCAGTATTTTCCCTCCTGGTTACTGGCTTCTGTGACCTAAGTATGCATCTCATTACTTGTATGGGCAAGGCTCCACTACTTTTTTTTTTTTTTTAATCCATAACAACTACTGAATTTGCATGCATTCACATTTCTTGGATGCCACAGCGGAGTTTCTTTCCAATTTCTGTGAAGATTAGTGAAATAAGAATTGCAAATGTGTGAAGTCCTACCAGTTTAAATTAGTTATAATGAAGTCGGCCTTCTCCAGGGTAAAATTATGAGATTTTGGTAGCCAATCTTACAGTTTTTCAAAGGCAATCCCAGATGGGATATAATTAGCTGAAGGCAGGAATTATTATTTTTCTATATTTAATCAAAGTAACACCACTACTGATGGTCCAAATAGTTTCATAATTAGAATTTGAAGCAATTGAATTCTGAAAAGAATAGCTGTGTAATGAGACAGAGTTGGGCCACCAGAGATGGGCCTCTTACTGAGATGCCACAATAGTCATTCCAGTGGGGGGCGGGGGAGAGGGAATGATGTATCTTAGATGATGTATCATGTCAAGGAGTTCTGTATACCTGCTTACAGATTTATGCTACCTCACCCAGTATCTCTGAGGTATCTGCCTTCCAATTCTTTGCAGAAGCTGCTAATCTATTCATGTATTCTGTTTTCTCATAAATCCCTGTCTATTCCCTGTGTTTCCAGTAACCGACTTCCTTTTCCATCTCACTTTTGCTTGAATTCATACTAACCTCCCAGTTGTCTGAAATGGAAACTCCAGACTACAGAACACACAATTTTGTTCGCTGACTGTGTAGTGCTCTTTATTGGTTTGGCCCTGCCCCCACTCTGGTCCAGGTTCTCACCAGACTGAGGAGTCAGAGGATGTGTTCAGTGCTCTTTCTTCAATGATGCCCTCTGCCACCAAGTAAGATCTTTGGTTCATCCAACAACATATAGTCAGTTACCCCACTTAAAAGAACTTTTGTGCTTGGAGAATGTACTACTCATGATTTTTGGTGACAAGTGTGTACTACTGTCAATTACTCATGTAATTAAAAAACCCAAAACAGCAGCAACAACTTTATGCAAGCTATAGATGAGATCATTTAGCATAGCAGGCATTTTCATTGCTTTTTGATTTGCACTAATTCACATGAGTGTGTCAGCCAGCTATCACTTTAGGCATTTCAATCTGAGAAGTGCTTTGTTTAGCATTGCTTGACTTCTAGAGAAAAATAAGTCTTATTTCTAAATTTGTAAAGATTCCATCATTCAGTGACTTTAATTTGGGCAGAGTTTAGATGAACTTTTATCACTTAAAGCCTGCATTTACATCACTGTAATCCTATCACTGATGGAACTGATAGCTCCTGGTGAGATCCATCCATCCTAAAGACAGAATCATGATCACAAAGCCTTTGCCGACTCCAGGCCATCCCCATCCCCTTGCAGGATGTTTTTAAAGTAGATGCAGATCCACAAGACTGGATTTCACAGACTCTGTGAAATCTGGTATCTGGAATGCACTTATTTTCCAAGTGGTGTAAGAAAATCAAAATGGCTTTGAGGAACTACCTTAATTAAACAAAACTGTTCAGGGAAGGGGTCAGGAAAGAGGTTCCCGGCAAATGGGGAGGAAGTGTGGAGGTGAGTGGCATCGTTTCCCACAGGATAGAAGGTTTGGTCTGGAGGGAGATTGGCATGGGTATAACTGGACATGGGCAAAATGGTCAGGAAGCAGCCCTAGAAACAACCCAACAAACAAACGTGTCAATAGATTATATACTGCAATCATAGTATTTTGATAAATATTTATTGAGTGGAGAAACCATAGAGATTTTGAGGTAATGAAGATTTCAAAAAAAGAACAGGGAGAGTGCTTTATTTCAGATACTCACACGCGGAGAACTGCATGAATTATAAGGTGTGTAGGAGGCTCCTAGGCATATGTATTGCTAAGGCAAATACTTCATCTCGAGATATCTATTTAAACTCATTAAAAAAGGAATCAGCAATATTGTCAGAGCACATATAAATAAGGCTCGTAATGAGGAGGCTGGATGGAATCCTTCCTTGTGAGAGTGGGAGGTACTCAGAGTTTGAGCAGTGAATCAGCTTCACAGAACCCAGTATTTGCTCGTCATCAGAGTATCAGGAAGTCTGCAAGGCATAAGGGATGTTCTACTGCGCGAGCACCCAACAGTAAAGGGGAAGGCTCTAGGGGGTAAGGCCTCTCTCTCTGTTCTCTGGGGTAGTCCAGCCCACGCAGGACTTGGGGCCTGAGGCTTTGGCCTGGCTCCATTCATAATGTAAACTCTTTTGGTCTGTGGGAGGCACAGGATAGCCAAGTGATCTCATGTTTCTAGGTGAAAGATTGGGTGTTAAGTAGATCAAAGTCAAGTAGGTTTCTGCCCCGTGTCTTGACTTGGATAGTAAATGGTTTTTAAAGAGATGCATTGATTAGGAAGCTGTCTTCTTG
Source organism: Vulpes lagopus (assembly GCF_018345385.1). Classification (NCBI taxonomy): domain Eukaryota; kingdom Metazoa; phylum Chordata; class Mammalia; order Carnivora; family Canidae; genus Vulpes; species Vulpes lagopus. The sequence continues at coordinate 71,740,902 of NC_054832.1, forward strand.
CCTCTGAGCAATTGCCAGCTTCTAGGAGCGGTGCTTCCTTGCTGATGGGGGGTGTGTGGGGTAGCACCCACTTTAGCAGATTAGCCTGCCGCCAAAATGTTTGGGCCAGCCCCACTGTGAAGAGCACTTCTGAGGTTATTACACTTGTTGAATATTCTCTGTGTAAACTTGCATGGGGATTGCAAGCACAAAAACATGAATATACTTCCCAAAAGATATCTTGTGGAAAATGTAAGTTATTCCTAAAATAAAAAGTTTATGAATTAAATAAATTTGGGAAGCAGGGCATATTAACTTCCCTTCTTTGCCACTCATTGAACTTTCACATTGAACATAATTGTATTCAAAGCTCAGAAAGGTGGTGTAGCAAAGAAGCCGGCTTAACCAGCAATTCCTTGTCTATTTTTATCAGAGAAACATTTCTAACAGCATCTGCAATTGATTCCTCTCAGCTTATCTGTTGAGCCTACTTCTCTCAGTATCACCACCCACTTCACACGAACATGCCCTTAAGCCCAAGAGTGGGCTTCCAACAGCCATGTTTATACAGTGGAGCTAAGGAATTTGTTGACACTGGCAGGATGGACAAGGAGGTGATGCTTAAATTCAGAAGTAGGTGTTTAAAGCCCACACCCACAGGCTGCTTCTCCAACCTCTGTTCCTCATGCCTTTCCAGCATCCCCTACTGATCAGCTGGTTAGTGAGAAAGAAAACCAAGACTAACTTCTTAATAGCCATTTGCCAACTATGGAAAGACAAGCTATGACTGCTCTTTGTTCTCAGACCTACTCTGCCAGGACCTCTCTGCCCACAGGATGAAACTGGACACCTAAGGAAGTCTTCGGGCTCTCCCAGACCCTATGTTCTTAGGTTTCCCTGTTATCTCTTGCCTCCAGGTGCTGCTGCTGTATAGCAATAATGTGAGCATGCGCTTTCCCAAAGTGTAGAGCCTCCCCTCTATTTTCCTCCCCTTCCAAAGAGGTTCTTACAATGCCTCTCAGTAGTCAAGGAGCTGTTGACAAAGACTGCAGGCTTAGCTGCCATTGCAGAAATGACCCAAACTCATGCAGCCTCAAAGGATACTCCTAATAAGATATTAAAGAAACTCCAGAGCTGGGGGTTGTCAAGTTTTTTATGACATGTCTAGGGAAAGACATGTCCACAGACAGAGGAGGGAAAGAATGTGTTCAAGGAACAGAGGGAGGATCCCAGAGCCTGGTTCCAGACTCTTCCTGAAATCAGTTTCAGATGCATGGGCTCCTGGAAGCCCCAGTATCTTTTTCTGTGAGTCCACACAAATTCAAGCTGCTTTTTGTTTCTTGGGCAATGGTCTTAGCCAGTGTGACACCAACTGACATCATGGGATCCAGTGTTCAACTGGAGCATGCTTTGTAGACCAGAAGCCTTGGAAGCTTCCCAGGATTATAAGGGACAAGTACAGAGATGGTACAATCTATTCTTTGTCTGTTTCACTGCACACTTAACTCCTACTATTATTCAAAATTCGGCTTCAAACTATTCCATTACCTCAGTAGTGATGTATTAAGCCCATGAAAAGTTAGGTGATTAGGTATGAAGATATAAAGAAAGTAAGACATGCTTTTAAAGGCAAGTGGCTCACAGCCTTGGGGGTGAAGAAGGACTAGATAAGCAAAGAATGAAATCCACAGGGAGCACATAAAAGAAAGGAAAAGTCCAAGAGGTGAGAGTCAGAATTCAGTGCCTAACTTTAAAATATTTGAATAGAATTCAGTACATTGTTTTTCCTAGATCTGGGTTACACAAATGATTAAAAGATTAAAAAACAAAACAAAACAAACAAAGAAACCAGAACACGCAAATATAAAGAATACTAAGCATAGAAAAACAGACTGTGCTTTCCGCAGCAGTACCTCCTATTCTGTACAGTCATGGGCCTTCCCCAACTGAAGATCTTGTATAAGAAATAAATGGCTATTGGTGCTGCAGTGATCCTCCCCGGCAATGTTAGTCTCAGCCTCTGGTGACAATCATTGGAGAGCATAGCAACCTAGCAATTCAAACTGAGAAGCCACAGAATGAAATCAATCATCACTAAGGGGCTTAACTTCAGAATAAAGAGTCAGAAAGCAAAAGATTCCAGTGCCAGATAACAGAAATCTGAACAGATGCATTAAAAAAAAATCAGATTCAATTATTATTATTGTGTCTCTAGTAAGGATCTGTATGGATAAGACAAAATGTAAGGCAGAGAAGTGTGATTAAGTGCCATTTGACTCAATATTCCATTGAATCTTTGTAGGTTAAACTTGCTATAGTTGTTCATTGTGCCAGTTATGCACAGCTACAAAACAAACTACCCTCAAACAGTGGGTTAAGCAAGAGTAGTTATTATTATTATTAATTATTTTCAAGGCGTCTCACACAGTTGTAGTTAGATGGTGGTTGAGGTAGTAGTCAATCTGAAAGCTTCCTTGCTCACATGGCTGGTACCATGGCTGAAAGACAGGGGTAGTTGGGGCTCTTCTAAGAGAAATTGCCAGAAGCTGCATGGCCTTTTCTAGTCCAGGCTTGAAGGTCATGCAGTGTCAGGGCACCTGGGTGGCTCAGATGGTTAAGTGTCTGTCTTTGGCTCAGGTCATGATCTCAGGGTCCTGGGATCCAGCCCCACATCTGGCTTCCTGCTCAGCAGGGAGTCTGCTTCTACCTCTCCCTCTGCCTTCCTCTCCTTGTTGATGTGCTCTCTGTCTCTCTCAAATGAATAAATGAAATCTTTTGAAAAGGAAGGAAGAAAGAAAGAAAGAAAGAAAGAAAGAAAGTCATGCAGTGTCATTTCCCCAAATTATATTTATAGAGTCACAAAGGCCCATTCAGGTTCTAGGGGAGGGGACAGACACTCCATCCCTTAATGAGAAGGAGTATTCCTAAACGTAAAGGTACGTTTTGAAGTTATCACATTCCTGCTGTCTGAAAAATACTTCACCTGTGGAAATTTTTTTTTTTTTCTTTTTAAGAAGTATTTTGTAGCCATGAAGTTCTTTGGAGTAATTCTAGCTTTGCTTAAAGCTGTTCTTTCACATATATCCAGCTACATGAACAGGAGCACTTTCCATAACTTTTCTGAGGCTCTGTTTTCTTGGCACCAAAATAGGGATACTTTTTAGGAATGGGAGGAGAATTAAACAAATAATGCAAGTGAAGGGCTTAGTATAATACATGTTTTATGGTGGGTGTTTAATCAAGTGATAATAACAAATCTCAGTTTCAAGCATTCCAATTCAAATCATCACCTCTTTCTTTCTTGCTTCCTCTAAGCTACCTTGATTCCAACAGTTGACATATGATTCGTGATTCTGTCACTTTTTTACCAAGGTGTTTATAAATGTATGAAATAGCACTGTATTGATCACTGAGGCCCTCACTGGAGGGGGAAGAATTAGAGAAGATGGACATTTGCTTATCACCCTGTATTTTCATGGACACTTGGAATTTTTAAGCTATTTTTTTAAAGATTTTATTTATTTATTCATAAGAGACACAGAGAGAGAGGCAGAGACATAGAGAGCCCAATGCAGGACTTGATCCCAGGACCCTGGGATCAGACGCTCAGCCACTGAGCCACACAGGCATCCCAATTTTTAAGCTATTAAGCCAATTTTTAACCTATTTTATTCCTTATTCTCAAAAGCAAATAAAAATATATTTATAAAATTTTAAATTGCAAAGAAGACATTAGCCTAATTAATGATATAGGAATCTTTAATTTCAGCAAAAATAATTGCTATTATACTGATTATTTCTAATACTGTAAGCTATTCAAACAATAGTTTTATAAAGTTTGCTTTCCCCTTTACAATTAACTCATATTTTAATCAACAGTTATTTCTTTATAATTATTTACATTTAGCCTAGTTACCCTAGCTAGCTCCTTTTATTCTTTCCAAGTAAATGCAATTGCAGATAATAAGGCTTCTTAGAATTCCTTAAACTTCCCTTAATAGACCATAAATCCCCTGTTGATCTCCACAGGTAAGCTGTATTGATTTCCTATTAGGAGACTTTTTATTACCATGAAGAAAATAGAGGCTACCAATAAAATGATTCAAACTATAGGTGTCTTTGTTCTTTGAATTTCGATAAACCCTTTGCTTTAGACTCAACTAACTCACACATCAGGTGATTTCACATGGAGTAGCTTTAGAATATGGCAAGAACCCTTCACAGCAGTTTTACTTAACTACACTGAGGGAGAATGCTCTCGCTCAACCTGACTGTAAGCTAGGACAGTGACTCCTTGCCCTCAGACTGGGATTTATACCATCAGCTCTTCTGGTTCTTAGACCTTTGCCTTCTGACGGGAACAACACCACTGGCTGCGTCTCCAGTTTGCTAATGGCAGACTGTGGGACTTCTCAGCCTCCATAATCACATGAGCCAACTCCTCATAATAAGACTCCCCTTCTACTTGGTTCTGTTTCTCTGGAGAACCCTAATACACCCTTTACACATCTTGACTTGTCAATTACCCCCCAAACCCCCCTCCAAGTATGCAGGTCTAGCCTGGGGTCTGTCTACAAAGATCTGTTACCTTTATGTTCTGCATTTAGTTACCATTTTGTAGTTAGCATTTCTTCTCTTCCAGGGAACCCACTGGGACTGACAAATTTCTTTCTTTCTTTCTTTCTTTCTTTCTTTCTTTCTTTCTTTCTTTCTTTCTTCCTTCCTTCCTTCCTTCCTTCCTTCCTTCCTTTCTTCTTTCTTTCTTTCTTTCTTTCTTTCTTTCTTTCTTTCTTTTCTTCCCTTCTTTCTTTCTTCCTTTCTTTCTTCTTTTTTTCTCCTTTCTTTTTTCTTTCTTTCTTTTCTTCTTTCTTTCTTTCTTTCTTTCTCTTTCTTTTTTTTTTTTTTAAGATTTTATTTATTCATGAGAGACACAGAGAGAAAGAGAGGCAGAGACACAGGCAGAGGGAGGAGCAGGCTCCATGCAGGGAGCCGCATGTGGGACTCGATCCCAGGACTCCAGGATTATGCCCTGGGCTGAAGGCAGGCACTAAACCGCTGAGCCACCCACGGATCCCCAGGACTGACAAATTTCTATAAATGAGAGGCTTCTTTCCACACTGGCAACATAACTTGCCTTTGTATAAAAATTTGTATTCCCTTTCCCCAAAGACTTTTTTTAAAGAATGTTTAAAATCTATCCCTTTGAAAAAAATTTCTGTCTTCCAATGCAAAGAATACTTTAATGTTCCTAGTTCCTGTGAAATTTCTTCCACGGATTCACTCCAGGGTGAATAAGTTTGGGCAAGAACTTCAATCTTTGATACAGTGTCTTTAGAGGATGAATCTTCCAAAGTAATTTAATCCCAAAGGATTTTTCAATCACAAATGTTTTAGCCATTGTGTCTAGATTAATCCAAAAATTTTTTAAATTTAAATATATCTCCCTTCTTCCTGCACTTCCACATTGACTTTTACATAACTACCCTTATTCTGTTTTACAGTTACAATTGATATGTTTACCAAATACCTTAAAATATACTCATTTCCAAGGTACTGTGAAATTAAATATTGGACACTAAGAAGTTTTTGCTTATCTCTTGCTGACCCACTTAGAAACAGAAATCAAATTAAAATGTCAATTGATCTCATTAATCAATAGCTCTTATGAATAAAATCACATATTGTGTCACATGTGAGTCAGCTTAACTCATTTGAAAATTAATTGCACAAGGTCAAAATCAACAATGTCCAACAACAATATCAAGAGTCCCTGTGAAGTATGTAATAAAGATGAAAATGATTATAACCCATTTGCCAACTGCTTTAATAAATTCAATCCGACACTGGAGAAACATTCTCTGCTCTGTCCATCTGTTAACTCAAGTTATAATAAAGTGGTTTAAGGAAGTGTCTTTTACATTGTTCACATTCCCAGATACCTTTTCTCAACTTATACCGGCAACTAAATGGTTGAAAATAATTTCGATAAAATTGAATATAATAAGAAATTCTTCAACAGATGACTGACTAATGGCAATACCAACTCATCCATGTCACTTAGGTGGAAGCAGCTAGTTCTGGGCAAATATCGACTATTAAATAGCACTCTTGTAGGAAGTCCCCTCTCTCAATGCCTTTCCAGATCCCCTTTCTCTCTCAGTGCTGTGGACACAACAGTCTTCTTATTTACTACCAGAGAACTTCAACTTCCCCTCATATTCCTTCTCCTCTAGTGTCCAAGGTCAAGGACTCCCAAAAACTTGAGGAAGCATTAGCTTCACTTCTCTATTTAGCTACCTAATCTCTTGGGATGTAACTGGAGATTCAAAATTCTTCCACAAACCCTCTGCTCCTCTAAAAAGAAGGGCCACTTTCTTGTTTTTGTAAGAGTGGGTAAGGTGTGTATATAAGACTATCTCCTCAGCAGAGCAGCACTTGGCTACTTTCCCTGGATAGCAGGGACTTTTGGCCTCAAGGACTCTCATTACAACTTGTTTGGGAAAAACAAGGCAATGGATGTGGCCCAAAGTGAGCACCAAGTCACATTACAGAGGTTTGAGTTGCAAGTGTAGCCAGTTACACAGATAACTGTAATTTAAAAATGAATGGAGTGCAAGAAAAGAAAAAAAAAAATGGATGTAGTAGAAGCACTTCCAAAATGGTAGAGTAGGGGTCTTTGAAAATCTGTTCCTCCACAAAAACAATTATGCTAACAAAAACAAATGAATCAGGAACAACAAACACTTATTCAAAACTGGAAATCGATGAAATGCTTGCAAAAACCTAAGGAGCATTTATTATTGAAAAATGGTCAAATCAGGGTTAGAACAAGAAGTCTGTGGTATGTTAATTTGCTTTATTCCCATCTTCTTCTCCCAAATCAGCAGTGGTCTTGAAACCAATGGCCTTACAACCATGGTGGCTATGAGTATCAGCAAGCTAGCAACCCCTGGAAAAAGTGAGGATAGGTCAGGCCCCCTCAAAAGCTCTACCTCAAGATAATTGCTGTCCTTTGTTTCTACAAGGTAACAGTAATCAAGACATTGTGGTACTGGCATAAGGATAGACATTCAGATCAATAGGATAGATTGAAAAGTCCAGAAGTAAACCTGTACATCTATGGCCAATTGAATCCAACTGAGTACAGGGAGGGCCAAGACCTTTCAATAGGAAAAGAATAGTCTCTTTAAAAAATATGGGAACAACTGCATATCGACATGAAAAAGAAAATGAATTTGGATCTCTACCTCATGTCATATACAAAAATTATCTCAAGATGGATTTGTGACTTAAATACAAATGCTGAAACTGTTAGACCCTTAGAAAAATAATATAGAAGTAAATCTTTGCAATCTTAGCAATCAGTTATTAGATATGATTTCAAAAACGTGACAAATTAAAAACAGATACATTAAACTTCATCAAAATTTCTTACTTTTGCACTTTAAAGGGTAGCACTAAGAATGAAAAGACAACCCAAGGAATGCATGGAAATATTTGCAAATCAGCTATTTTATAAGTGACTTGTATTCAGAATATATAAAGAACACTTTCATATCAACAATAGACAATCCTATTGGAAATGGGCAAAAGATCTCAATAAATAATAAATACAGTAAATTCAATATATTCTTTAAAGAATAAATACATACAAATAACCTCTAAGCATATGAAAAGATCTTCAACATCATCAATCATTAGAAAATTGCAAATCAAAGGGCACCTGGGTGGCTCAGTCAGTTAAGCATCTGCCTTTAACTCAGGTCATAATCCCAGGGTCCTGGGATTGAGCCCTGCATCAGGCTCCCTGCTCCCTACTTCTCCCTTTCCATTGCTGTGTTCTCTTGAGTTCTTTCTCTCTCTCTTTCTTAAATAAATAAATAAAATCTTTAAAAAAGGAAAATGCAAATCAGAGCCACAAGATACTATTTCATAGCTACTAGAGGGATTAAAATCCAAAAGACAGAAAAAAATATATGTTTGCAAAAATGTGGAGAGATTGGAACCCTGATATGTTTCCATAGGAATGTAAGATAGTATAGCTTCTGTGGAACAGTCCAGTAGTTTCTCAAAATGTTAAATATAGTAACCTATATCAGTCAAATTTCACTGCCAGACATGAGAACCCAAGAGAATTGAAAGCATATGTCTAAGCAAAAATGTATACATCAATGTTCATAGCAGCATTATCCATAATAGTCAAAAGGTGGAAGCAACCACAATGTCCATCAACTGATGAATGTGTAGTGGTATATCCACACAATAGAATACTATTTATCAATGAAAAATAGATGAAACTTGAAAACCTTGTACTTAGTGAAAGAAGCTGGTATTTATACATAATGTCTAGAATAGGCTAATCCATAGAAACAGAAGATAGATGAGTAGTTGTCAGAGGGGAATGAGAAGTGGCTGCTAGGCATAGGGTTTCCTTTTAGGGTGAGGAAAATGTTCTAAGATTAGATCATTTTTATTATTGTACAACTTTGATTATATCAAAAATGATTGAGTTTTACTTTTTAAAAGTAAATTTTGTGATATGTGAATTATGTCTCAATAAAGTCCTTTTTTTTAAAAAAAGGCATATTTATGAATAAGGTTTAGAAATGTGGATTAATAGGTTTTCATGCATTTTATGTTATTCAGAAGAAAAGGTAAATCTGTTTGGAGAAGGGTTTTCTTGTTACTTTTTTGGACTTGCAAGTGTGTAAATTTCAGCTTTGTTGTGTGGTAAACTGACTCCCATGGGTAGATATTCAACATTACTGGCCATCCAATATGTATTGGAATTCTGTTCTGTTTTCAAAACTAAAAGGAGGCCATTTTTATTTTCTGAAGAGATCAAAGTGGTGGTGGTAAATATAAATCCTCTTGAGAACAACACCTTCTTTGCAGAGCCTAGAAAACAAACTGACTTTAAAATATGGAAGATTAATTGACAAATGGAAATTAGTCAGTCATTCTTTAGTTTTATCAATTCACAAACATTTCTTAAGCACCTCTATGCACAAGGCAATTTTTTTATTGGAGCTGGAAATAAAAATACTTGATTCCTTAGGATGCTTTCTGTCCAAAGCTCTGAAAGACTTTAAAATAAACATTAATATACTATTGAGTTTTTGCAGAATGTTAAATTTATAATAAAATTCACCTGCTTAAAAATAAAACAAAGTTCTTGCCCTTTAGTGGAGAAGCAAACACTAAACAAATGCATAGTTAATACTAGCTCAGGTAATGGTCACTGTTACAAAGGCAAAGTAAGGTAAGGGGTAGAAAGTTCTGGAGGGGAAGTCCTGATAAAATGGAAAGAAGTCCTTCCAATGAGTTACCATTAGAGGTAAGACCTACTTGAAGTGAGGGAGATAGTCATCTGCAAATATATCTCTCTAAAGGGAAGAGCAAGTGCAAAGGCCCTGAGGCAAGAGTGTGTTTGACCTCTCTGTGGTACATTAAGTACTATATTGTAGCTGAGGTCCTGAGACCAAACTGGATCTTGGACAGAGATGAGGTCAGAGAGAAACCAGGAGCAAGATCATTTAGTGCCCTTGTGAGAGCTTTAAATTTTATGCTAATATCAATTGAGGAGTTAAAGCTAGATGTTTCATTTTTCTACATCTCTGATGCTCATGGAATGAATCAAAAGTTCAGTTTTAGAAGATGTGCTGTACCATATTTTTCAAATATGGGGGAAAAAATCTGATTTCCCATTTCTTTATCATTTGCATATACTCTAAAAAACGGATGAAAACTTGAAATGCCAAATGTTTTCTTTCCAAATTTCATCACAACTTCAATATACTAGCAGTCTTGCTAAAAAATTGTGTAATATGTGAGAGTACTTCCAGTGATGAAGTATAACCGGCGGGGGGGGGGATGTTGACTTCTAAGCAGGTTTGCAGCAACTATTGCTCATCTACTCCCTTGGGCTTCTCAAAAGGAAATGGAAGTATTTCATGGTGTTTTCTTGAGCTGAAAACAATTGTTTCATTAAGCAAATAAACAAAAGCATCTGACAAAATAACTGGTTCATTTATCAGTGCTTTTACCTTTTAGTTGATTGCTTTATTTTTTTATTCAAATTAGAGTTTTAGAAATAAGTGATTTAATTAGTAATTATCTTCTCTCACGAAATTAGACAGAGAATTAAAGACAAGTTGGATAAAGAGGTGTTTCCTCCCTTCCTTGATTTGGAAAAAAAAAAAAGCAGTAGTCCATATAGCAGGGACTCAGAACGCATTCACTTTTAGCCTGCATCACCTCAATGCAGGCAGTGTGAAGCATGCCACAGATAGCTCCACTTTCTCGGTGAACTATTGAGAAATGAACATTTCAGGGAAAATTTTGTGAGGCAACAGAAGAAGAAGTGAGGAAAAAGTGCTAATTTTCATGTAACATTTTATTCAAAAGAAATTCATTCTGGACCTTGTTTTTTGAAGTGTCTGAAATATTTTCTCTACTCTTACAGATCAGCTTCCATATTCCACTGTAGGGGAGGGCAGCCGAGGGTGGAGAGGACCTATGGGTTAGTGGACTAGAGCTTTTTATTGTTCCTCAAGCATGTCTCACTGAGAGGAGAGGCAGGGTCTAAATTTCATTCTGCTAATGAAACATTCAAGGAAAATGCCTTGAAGAATTGGAATCGGTGAGACGATAGGGGTTAAGCTCAGTTGGAGTGGACAGCTATATTAAGGTGGTCACTGGAGGCACAGAATGAAATTCTGGGATTGAAACCAGGCTAGCAGAACATAGTGTCCAGCGAGAGTTGCCAACATCCAGAGGTGGCAATCTCATGCAAAGACTCAGTGTTGCAGAGGTTTCATCCAATTTCCAGAGATAGGTATGTGTAAAGCAAGGAGTTTTCCGAAGGAATCAGGGTGGCCTCATAGCAACCAGGGATTAAAGACCTACACAGTCAGTTGCCAAACAAAAACCCATGAGCAGATCTGGGACTTCAAGCACTAGATACCATTAGAGGGAGAGGAGGTTAGAAGGGATGGATATGATGGCTAAGAATGAGGCAAGGTGAGTCTAGTCTGAGAGCATCTGAAAAAATTTGACAGGGTATGAAGTGAGAGACACAATGTGAGAATCAAGGAGGGATAGACTTACTAGAATTGGGGAACAGAACAGAAGAGGGACTTGAGCTAAGGTTTAAGGCAAAAGTCCAGTTCCTTCTGTCATGGTTGTAACAGCATGGCTCTTGCCTTGGAAGCCCCATCAGATGAATGTGACAGGCAGATCCATCAGCATGTTTTAGGGCTCCAAAAACCTATAGGGGAGATGTGATGCAGTGGTTGAGAAATGGAGGCATTGGGATTGCTTAGTACCTATTGTTGTAGGTTAGACTTGGTCCTGGGAGTGAGATAGAGCAGAGCATGTTGGTAAGTATGATGCCATCCCAATTATGGGGAGGAGACTGGAAGCTGGTTACTGAGGGTCTAGCAGGAAACAGATGGCACATTCAAGTGGGTCAATGAGGAGAATTTAATGAACACATAATTAACAAAGATGCAGGGAGAGTTAAAGCTAACCTGCTGAGGATAGTGATGCACAAGCAAAATGCAGGAAGCTATTACCACCATTAGGCCTAAAAGGGCATGAAGAGGAAACACCCTTATGAGAAGACTACTCAGTATGACCTATGGCCTTTGGTCATGGAACAGAGCCGTTGCTAATCTTGGTCCAGTAGGGAGGGAGCTAGCTCAGAGAATAAATACTCTGATTTCTTACTCTTCCCAAACTGCAATCTACTACTTGTGCCTCCTCTTGGCCAAATTTAGCCAGTGGGTAAGGAATCCTAGCTGCAGCATTTTCTAGAGGATAGTTTCCAAAGACCCTGGAAATGGGTAATGGACAGATCTGGATGGGGAGTAGATGGATCCTGTGAACCAGGGTGGGTTTGATCTTCCTATACATACATAAAGCATATGTATGTATATGAGTCAAATATACTACACACACACACACACACACACACACACACACACACACATATATAGTCCTGTTTTGAGATTGCTCTCATTTGTATAAGTAAATTTTATTTTTATAATGGCTATTTTATAATGGCTATGTTTATAACTATATTAAGAAAGAACACCTTTATATTCAAGATGCCTATTCCTATATTGCATAGAAAACAAAGCTCTAAGACTTGTGTGGAATGTAGATATTTTTACAAAAAATCAAACTTTTGTTCCAGAAAACCAATTCCTGATGATGATTTCTTTACTTAGAGTAGCCAAAATTGATCTTTATTACATTCTTTGAGTGTGTTGACTTTTTCCTCTATTAATAAGTCAAAGTCCAGTGGATAAAATATATTTTAAGTTTATGAAATTAGATGAAACTTACTTTCTGGTGTTCATATCTGAAGTCTTAAGCAGTTGTTTTATTGACCTGAACTCTACCTTGGGACACAATGACTTGCTGCCCATACTTTGTCTATCAGAAGAGCATAAAGATCTGAAGCAAAGTGAGCAGAAATGGATACTGTTCTCCCTTTGTAAAGGAATCTCACCTCAAGGGCAATGTATCATGAGAGGGAAATCAAATCTTTGGGTTAAATTATGGATTTGCCTTGAGGAAATCCGACTACTCCATTTTTTTTTCCCCTAAATGGGCTCAGGAATCCCATGTGCTACTGAAGATAGAGACACACCACATTCTGTGCAGGCCAGTTAAATGGCCTAAATGACACAGTGGAAGCTGCCAGAAGAAGTAAATGTCATCATGGAAAACAATTTGAGAAAATTAGTATGGTGCTTTCAATGGAAGCATTCTACATTTTGTTCTTGCCCAGCCTGGAATTAGAACAAGTGTGATGCTGAGCAGTGGGTGGAGGGTTGGAACACAGGGTAGAGAATAGTAATTTCAGAATCTGAGGTCTTGTTGAAGTCAGAGACAGCTCAGTTTAGCAGAATAGAATAGGGACAGGCACACCCTTTCTGTGTGGCATCGGGCAGGTTATGTTCTTCCCCGTTCTTATCTATAAGATAGGGATGGTGTCAATAACACCTGCCTTGCTTACCTCAGTAAAAGAAATGTGAATACTGAGTTTCTTCTGCAAGACAGCATAATGTAACCTGTTACTTTTTTATGTTTGTGTCAAACAAAAAGACAGAAAATGGTTTTCTGTGAATCTCCTAGATAAATTTCTGGGGTAGCATAAATAGGAATTGACTTGGGCCTACTTGAAGGCTGGTTAGGTAAAATGATATTTATTATTACTAATGATACCCCAGAAATGAGCAGTGAGTAAAGTAATAACTAATTTGAATAATTATTTTTGCAGACGATTAAACAAGGCAATGCTGTGTCATTGGGAGAGTTGTGTTCTCCTACAGAGAGAAAATGAGAATAGAGTCCAGTTAGGTGATTGCATGATGATTCATTAAACCTGTAGGGTGGACAGAAAGTACGTAACTATTACAGATGCATCACACAAACAGGAAGATATGAAAACAGACATAGAATGACTTAAATGCATTAACATCATTCCTAATCCATTTTCTGATCTTATGCACGATCTTCTATCCTCGACTCTCATCTCATCCCCAAGTGCTTGTTTGATACAAATTTTGGTTGATCCTACTAGTCTGGTAATTGAGATTTAGCTGAAGAGGATATGAAAAGTGATTGTGTTAAACACTGATTTGATTTCTTCTTTAATTCATATTTTGGGGCCCTCTTTTGGGTACTGTGTGCCGTGCCTGACACTGGAAGCTCAACATAAGCATCCTGCCTTTGTCCTGGCAGGATCATTCGGGCTATTATTTGTTGATCTCACAAGTACTCATGACTTGGGCTCTACATCCAAGGTAGGTCAGCCTGGCAGTGAAAGGCAGCTTATGAACTTTCATGTGCTGTTTATATTTTAGAATTGGTAAATTTTAGTGCAGATTGGAATAGCTTCTTCCATTCTTGAGGTATTTTTCAGTACAGTGTAAAAATCTTTATCTGCCTTTGAAATTTACCTTTGAGCTTCCTAAGAGATACTTGGGTCATATTGGCTTAGTCATCCAATGTGTAGAACTCTGAAAAAACTCAAAGGTGTTAGAAGAAACCACACATGGTTTTTGAAACAGTAGTTCCTAGGTCTTTTAGGTCATGAGTTCAGGAAGCACACTCTCTTCCGTTTTTCTTTCAAAATTCTACCATCCTTCAAGATTCATCCTTCAAAATCCCACCATCCTGAGGCACTTGGGTGGCTCAGTGGTTGAGCATACGCCTTCAGCTCAGGGCATGATCCCAGGGTCCTAGGTTCAAGTCTTGCATCAGGCTCCCCATGGGATTCTCCCTCTGTGTATGTCTCTGCCTCTCTGTGTGTGTCTCTCATGAATAAATCAATAAAATCTTAAAAAAAAATCCCATCTTCCTTAAAGTGTCTCTTTTCAGTGAAATCCTTCTTCATTACTCTAGACAAAAGGAGAATCTCTTTTTTCCTAAATCATATAAAACCCCATCCCTTTACCCATTGCTGGATACTTACCCTAATATTTTTTTCATCTATTTGATTACCCATGTCCTCTTTTATACCAGAAGTACCTAGAGGTAAAAAGAATACCATATATTTTTATATCTGCCCACTACTATGCATAGTAAGTTTTCAATAAATATATCTTGAAATAAATAACTTGTTAAAAGTGCACATCTTTATTATTTATTTGGTGGAACGTTTTTTAGTGCTCTTGTTATTAAGAACATACTAAATGAAGAGATTAATAATGTCAAGGTGTATTAATGGACTACAACTCAGAGTGTCCACTTTCAATCTTAGTTAAACTAAGACAGATTAGAAATGGTAGCTTACTTTTTAAATAATGAGTTAACTTTCCACTAAAGCATAGCCATTAAGACTACACTCTGAACTGGTTAGTTTTCTCCTTGACTGATTTTGCTCATACTCAGGCAGTGACCCTCGATACCAAAGCAATTTGTCACACAAGGGAGTTTTATTGCTTCTCACCTGGGCATAGTCAAAATTCCTTGCCAAATGTCAAAGCTGTAAATACTAGATTGTGTAGATGTTCTTTTGGAATTTAAGATTGAACTATGCCCTCTATTTGGAGAGAAAAGTTCTGGGTCTTCTGTTTTTCCAAGTATGAGGTGGACAGCTTCCAGCCAGGAAGGAGGTGATGGTCCACTGGGACAGATTTGAGGGAATTTTAGTATCCCTTCATCGTCCTCCAGTGTACATTCGATAAACAAATGATCTTATAATCCTTCCAATTACCTCTTTCTCCTCTCTTCTGGTCAGCTAGTTCATGAAATTCGAGCTAGCAGAATTAAACTAACTGAATTAAACTCTTGTTCCCAAAGTGCCTCGGTAAAGGTACATGTAACTTATGTGGAATAGGTAACAGATTCATAGAGATAAATTCCTCAGATTAAGCTGTTGTTGAGGAGACATGCTCAGTCCTGAAGGAATGAGCCACAGAGTGGAAAATGTTTGGGATCTGAGTAGCACCAGGCAAGGCAGCCTTAGGTATTTGGTCCAGGAAGCTGAGGATGGGTAGAGTGGCTAGCAGGCTTTGTCCACTGGGTGACTGGACCAAACACAATTCTTAGCTGGACGCTTTGAGGCCAGGAGCAAAATGCAAATATTATTAATACTTCTTGGGATTTGAAAATATTCTAAATAGCTAATGGTATGATGTCAGCATGACAAGAACAAAGGATTTGAGAAAGGGAAATATTTGCATCCATCCTGGGGCTCTTTCTTTAACAGCTACCAATTGCTTGAGGCCATTTCCTTATTGTAGTGGGATGATAATTCACCCTCTATGCCTTTGGTTCCTCCTTCAGTGTTTCCTGATATCCCTGTCTTCTTCACAGTCAAGTAACAGTGAGCATTTCTGTACTAATTTCCCTAAGCTGTTGACTTTCAAATCAGATTTTTGTAACCCACAACTGAGAAATACTTTGAGAAAAGAGGTATATGGATTTAACAAGCCTGTGTTTTGATCATCAAAATCCAGATCTATAAGGATGCAGAGCACGGTGTTTAAGCCATAGCACTAGTTATGTGGGTTTCTCAAAAGTGGGAGCATCCTGCTTCCATGAGGCAAACCAGTGGTGAGAAGGGGTATTAGAATCTCAAGACAAACTTGGGCATTAGACAGTAGATTTGTGTGCCCCACTTTCTTCTGAAGATGTGGAAGGTGAGTAGCCAAGATTTCTTTGAGTTACCATAAAAAGCTGGGAATAGAGTAGATGTGTTTATTTAAGCAGGGGACCTGAAACAACACCGCTAAATTCACTAGATGGACATGAGAGATAGGATGATGATGTCAAATGCCCTTTGGAAGGGAGTGGATGTAGCTGGTACTTTCAGTGGGCCTAAAAACACCCCATTCTTGGAAAGAGAGAGTTCAATGGTAGATAGTGGCTTGAGTAAACAAATGTTTCCATTTTTGCCAATATCAAAGGATAGCAACAACCCAGAACTGATGACAGACATGTTGGTGGATGCTGTTTGGTATGGACACATGATGACACATAAGCAAATCCTGCATTACATTCTTCCCACTTACTTTGCTTGTCCATAAACTTCCTATCTCTGTCCCCATAGAGCTGGGGGAGGAAGAAGAGGCAAATCCTACACTGACTAATAAAATTGTAAGTTAGCTGAGTCTGACATGCATGTACTAAAGGTAGCTTTTCTACCTCAGGTAAAATGGAGAGTAAGGGTATAAATTCATTTCAGTTATAAAACAGAGTATTAGATTTTTACATACTTCAGGTTATGGTTTATGAAATATGGTTTATGAAATAATTACATAATTAAATTTGATAATATGTGTGATACAGCATTTTGAAAATTTGAGCATCTTTTAAAGACTTAAGGACAAACATAAATGTGTTGACCCCTCTAAATAACTGATATTTTTTTAACTGTGTAGATGTGTTGATATACCAGGCAGGATTTGTTATGTACACATTAATGTTCATTCCTCTTCTTCTTTTCTTCCTTCCTCCCTAATAGATTCCTATGTGTGTTCAGATACCCATCCTACTCTTCTGGCCACATCTATCTGGGGAGGAGGGCCTCCAATTGTGAATCATGATTGGCTGAAGCCAACCATGATGGACCTTTGCCTTGCAGTGATTGGTTTATGTGTGAGCCAATTAGAACCACTAAAATGTGAGCATAAATCTGCTAAGAGGCTTGTAGGAAAAGTTTCTCTTATCAATGAGACTTTTGAGAGAACATCTTCATGTTTTGCCTCAGAATGTTGCCATGCAAATATACTGTGTAAAATGTTAAAATGATTTAACCTGTTGACATCAGAATGGGAAGACTGAGGTTGTCGATACTCTGTATAACTCAGGACAGTATAACTCTCTCCAGAAATTGTGTTGAAGTGTTATATTTAAAAGCATGGTGAGCCAGGGTTTTCTGTTATCTGGAGCTGAAATCTTACTCACTTTTAGTTAATATCATTTTAGGGCCCCAAATAACGTCTGTTGAGTGAATTTTCTCTGTTTTTAAAATAAATAAATGATAGCTATCATATCATTATCATTATTTAAAATAAATAAAAAATAGCTATCTTATGGTCTGGTTCCAGTTACTTGAAAGCAAAACAAACAAACAAAAAAAACCTTCTCTCAGATACTTTGCTCTGCGCATGACCAGCTGCCTTCAAAGATATTAGATGAGAACGTTAAAAAAAAAAAATAATTCAAGACACAAAACTGTGCTTAATTTTCCGGGAATTACACTCATTCAACCTTACCCTTAAAGGTCTGGGAACAATTTCCCAACATGCTCAAAGAAAACAGTCTCAGCCTCAGACACAGATAGGAAAATTTAAAAGCTATTAAACTTAGTTGGCCTCTTTCTTTATTTCTGCCTGGGGGAAATTAGTCAATTGAGGGAAACATTTCAGAAAGTACACAGTTTTAAACCAAAATGTCATTGTTAATGATTTTCTATCACTGTTGTAACCTGTACTTCTACAGTAATTGCCGTTCTCTGACCTACTGGTCAAATAGTATTTTTCAGTTAGGAAAAATTATGTCCCTGTCATGTATTAATAAAGCATAGCACTGTATTCTTCAACTCCCTATTAACAATTATGGATCTATATCCAGAGATGAGCCTCAAGAACAGAGGGCTATCCAAATTTATTGTTCATGGAAAGTCATATTCACATGCATTTCTCTGTTCTCAGTAACATTACATAAGAACATGAAAAAGGAAATGACAACAGTGTCAAATGTATAACACAGTTGAACTGGTCTCTAACACCTGACCAAGCAAAAAAGATAAATAAATAAGATTGGACACTTCAAAGTTATCATACAGGTGGAAGATATATTGCTAATTCACACTCACTCACTAAAAGCCAAATGAAAATGGCACTGGCTAGATGATAGACAATAAATGAAAAAAGCTCTCCTGGTATCACACTTGAGGAAGGCTAACTTTCCGAGAGTACCAGTGACATTCCCTTGGCCAGTCGTGTTCATTTAAAAGTTTTTCAATTCTTGTTCACTTAAGGGTGTTTCATAAGTTGGAGCTTTACCATCCAGAAGAAGCTACTGGAGCCAACTGTAGCTGAAAGCATCTATGAGAAATGAAGCTCAGAATCTTTTCTGTCATTCCCGCATTAGGAAAATCTTGTAAGTGTTCTGAAAACAGGAAGTCCTATCAAAGATAAAGAATTGAAAGTAATTACATCTGTATCAATAGTCACTGAAGATGATTCAATAAACTATGGTCTGTAAAAATGAAAAAGTTATTGGAATAGGTAATTTTTCAGAGTCATTGCCAATATGCAGCCCCTCTGCTGATGCTTTGTGTCTGTAGCTAATCTGTTTAGCCAAAAAATATCATGTCAGTGATTCTGCAATTATGCCTAGAGATACTGTTTAATTACCAGTCATTGAAGGATTTCCAAGTTCCACTATTTTGCTTTATCCCAGATTCTTTTCCCATCTCTACCTTCATTTGCAGGCAATTGATCAGGAAACTTTCATACTATAAAACATTCCTCTTGAAGCCAATAATTTATTTGGATACACAGGTTGGTCAAAATGGTTAAAGAGCATTTATGAGCAACAAGATCTTGGAAGGAGCACAGGCATCAGAAGCTCCAGGTGCCAGTCTCAGCTTACGACTTAGGAGCTTGGCTGTGTCCTTAGTTATATTTGTTTATCTCTTTCTGGGCCTCAAACTCCTCATGGAACATCTCAAGAACTATTTTTCATTCTTTTTTTTTTTTTTTTTTATTTATGATAGTCACAGAGAGAGAGAGAGAGGCAGAGACACAGGCAGAGGGAGAAGCAGGCTCCATGCACCGGGAGCCTGATGTGGGATTCGATCCCGGGTCTCCAGGATCGCGCCCTGGGCCAAAGGCAGGCGCCAAACCGCTGCGCCACCCAGGGATCCCTATTTTTCATTCTTAATAAAACTTTTCCAATCTAAACATCCTTCAATGACTCAATTGCTCTTACTTTATACATGAAACTCTGAAAAGTGTACCTATTCTCCCCACTACACACACACACACACACACATACACACACACACACACACACACACTAACTACATAAACACACACTCTCACACACAGGTTGGCATCTTGATCATTATCCAGTATTGCCATTCTTAGGCAATACAGAGTTAAATAAATTCTGCAACAATAATTGCTTCATTCCACTGAAACAAATATTAAGGACATGTCATACACATATAAATGTAGAGAAATACATATATGTAGAGAGAGACAGACATAACTTTATTGGATAGCATAATAAATGTTGCATTTATTCGAAATGTCATGTAAATTGAAAAAAAGTTGCCAAGACCACATAAAATTCTTTGAATGAACAAAAAGTTTCTAAGTATTAAGAGTGCCAGTTCCGTACATGGAATATATTTAACAGATTAAGAACTGATAAGGGGAAGTCTCTATAAAATGCAAGATCCTTTAGGGAAGAAAATGTTCTTACTGCACTTTCTAGCAGAAACAAGATTATTGTGTCTAAATTAAGTACAATTTCTAGTTAATTTATTATTTTGTATTGTGCTTGGAGATACACTGAGCATGAAATCATCTTATAAATATAAATTTCCTTCTACTCCAATGCTATTGCTGTGACAAGAGTGGGATAATATTGAGTATTTTTTCTGCAGAATCTAAAAGAAAATGGATCCACAGTTGATCATTTGTTTTACTCCCTAAATGGCAGGCTTGTCTATTTCCAGAGTTTACAGGCATGAGAGGTAGATAATTCTGATCCAAACAAACAGAGTGAAGTACCTTCTTTCTATTGTCAGTAACATGTCTAATAAGTTTCCAGAAGTTATCTAGAACTTCTTTCTCATTCATAGCACTGGATATTCTGCAATAAATTCACACTGTTGTTTAAATTTTTAATATTCAAACACAAATATTCACTAATTTTCCTTTAAAAGAGTCAAATGATCAAATTGTGAGGCCTTGAGCATGAAATGCCAGGATAACTAAGAGGGATTCTTTTGATTAAATTACTCCAAAGTGATCTAATCCTAGGTAAGTTGTTTCTTCTCATGTCTCAGTATTCTTATCGGTAGGAGAGAGTTAAATCATATCTGTCCCCTCTCTGTTCCTCAGGAATGCTGGGCAGAAAATATACCAATTTTTGCTTTAAATGGCTTATTATCACTTAGAGGTAAGGCTGTAGAACCAGGCAACCATGAAAGAAGAACTTGAGTGTGAGTGAAATAACAATCCTGTGTTTTTAGAATAATGGGTAGAGAAAAATACCACAGGAATGTAGAATTAAATCAGGTAGTAAATAGTTTTGTTGAATTCATATTCAGGTGGTGAAAGAACCTCATAGGGGTTGTCAAAATCTGTTGAAATAAAGTAGATGAAAGGTGAGGAGATAGGTAAAAGTACAACCTGAACTAAGAGGAATGTGGGTGGCTGAGCCAACCCATGTGAAGAGTGTGGCCTTGGTGTAGCAAGTCCAACTGTTGACCTGTATGGAAACATGCTGTAGGCATGTAGCTCTTGGGTCCTCCATCTGGTTTTGGGTCTCTGACAAATAATAAACCATATCTTGTTGTTATATATGTTATCTCAGCTCCCCTGAGGTGATAAAGTAGGCTTCTTGGTCTCAAATCCAGGCCCATTGGGCAACTCTAGGTTAGATGGAAGACTAACTGGACTCTTATGATAAATCTGATCCCCTTAATTGGGTAAACACTTCATGGTCTGGAAAGACTTGAGTGAACACTGAAATAATGAATGCAAGGATTATGCAGAGTATGAATACACTTGTATCAAGTTTAACACAATAAGTATGTTTGTAACTTTTCTGATAATTTAGGACTTTAGGGAATTTAATTTAATTTTTAATCCTTTTAAAAAGATTTTATTTATTTATTTGAAAGAGAGAGGGAGAGAACACAAGTGAAGGGGGAGGGGCAGAGGGAGAGAGAAGCAGACTGTCCAATGAGCAGAGAGCCGGATTCAGGCTTGATCCCAGGTTCCCCAGATCATGATCTGAGCCTAAGGCAGATGCTTAACTGACTGAGCCACCCAGGCACCCCTTATTTATTTTAGCGAGAGAGAGAGAGAGAGCGAGTGAGCACAAGTGGGGAAGGCAGAGGGAGAGGGAGAGAGAATCTCAAGTAGACTCCCCACTGATTGTGGCGCCCAACAGGGGTCTCGATCTTTCGAACCTGAGATCATGACCATAGCTGAAATCAACAGTCTGACACTTAACTGTGCCATCAGGAGCCCCTCTAGTCTATTTCAAAGCAAAAAATGCTTTATAAAGCTTTATAAAGATCTTCAAGGTCCTGTGTTATCTCACATGGCTCATCTACTACTGATTTCTCCCGATTATATTACATTCCAGGCAACCGGCTTGAGCATTCCAGGCACTATTCGGCCTTCATATCTTTGTACTCGCTGTTCTTTCTACTTGGGAAGCTTTTTTTCTTTTTTCTTTTTTTCTTCCAGATAGCCCCATAGGTAGCTTCTTCATTTCCTTCAGACATTTACAGAGGAGTCACCTTCCTGGGAGGCCTCCATGCCCACTGACACAATCTAACATTTAGGAGTACATCCCCTTTGATACTTCATAACCCACTTCTCAGCTCCCAGCTTTACTTTTTCTCCTGATGACTCATTTATCTTTTTTATTTGTTTGTTTATCTATTTCCTCTACTAGAATGTAAACTCCTTGACATTAGAGTTTGTTTTGGAGGGAGAGTGGTTAGTTGTGCTTACAAACGTGTAAGCAAAGCACCAAGAATAGCTGCCTGGCACAGAATCAGCCTCAGTCAGTAACTGTTAAATTGATGAGGACATGAACACGAATGGATCAGCTTCACACTTGGAAGATATAAAATTATGTAGATAGACCATAGCATCTAGAATCATCTTTCTTTCAGTTACTCATTTTGCTTACTTGTTTCTTAACTTCCTTCAGGTCTCATTTCATATGTCGCCCGGAAGACTATCCCAAATCTCCTGCCAAAAATAGCACCCTCCAAAATGTTCTGTTTCCTTCCTTGCTTTTAGTTTTTCTCCATACACTTTGCAGCACTTGACATCATATTCTGTATTTATTTGTTTGTTTTCTGCCTCCTCTAAAATGTAAGAATGATGAAGATGAAGCTCTTTTTTTTCCCTGCTCATAAATATTTATTCCACACCTATAACAGAGTCTGACCCCCAATACATACCCGGTCATTATTTATTAAAGGAAGGATTGAATGAATGAATGAATGAATGAATGAATACAGCCATGATCTCTCTTTTGTATTCTAGACACGCATCTCTAAGAGCCTAGTAGACAGCAATGTAGGAATATTTGACCTCAAAGGCAGCAGGTTTTAAACTAAACTTATTGATTTGTTCTTTCCCCGTTCTTTGATTTAGTTGTAAGCATCCCTTAGACTAGAAATTGCACATCGTCTTGGCTTCTCCTACTCCTCTAATTTGAATCTGTGTGTCTCAAGTCTTGTTGGCACAGCCTGTCTCAACTTTATTCCCTCCCTAATGGCATAGACTGTTTCCAACATCACAAAAGTATCTGCATTTGTCTCCCCGTAAGTCTTCAAGCTCTTTGCAATTACTCATCACCACCGCTCCCAAAGTGAGATTCCTAAACTCTGATCCTCAGTTTTCCTGAAATCTTCGTTGGCTTTTACCTGAATTTTCCTTTGCTAGACACTTGAGACTCTTCACAATGTATTCCCAAGCAAATTTCTAGTTGACCTTCATTTCATGTCCTCTATTATCTACACTCAGATGAGGACTTTTCAGAATTACATCTGGGCCACTGACATCAAAATCACCTGGGACACCAGTCCGGGGACCCCAATCCAGACCTATGGACCCGACTCTGGAGACAAGCACCTCGGGAATGAATCTACATTTTTAATAAGCTGTCCATGCAATTTTTAGGCACACAAATGTTATAATCACACTGGGTTATAAACTGCTCAAAAGAGCTCTCTGTTCTTGGCTCTCCCTTAGGATACTTTCTTTTTGCCTGGAATGCTTTCCCACTCCACAAACCAAGATGATTATGTTTCTTCTTCCATTTCCCCTACTTTCACTCAGAGCACCCCCTTTGGGGTATTCATTGTTTCTCTTCTCTGTGCTCTTTTTGACTCATATCCTGTTCATGTATATAGCCTCATCTCTAGCATGTTATTTTTCACCTAACAGGTCCTCAATCAATGTTTGTGCAATTGAATTTTTAAGTGCTCCAAGCTAGTTGAAAGCTAAGACACTGTTAAATCACAGGAGAACATGATATTAATTCACGCTGAGTGTGTCTGGCACAGATTTCACTGGTTTGCTTTTATCATTTTTGTGTTGCTAGATAACAGAGAAGTCTCCAGCTGCAATTAGCAAGCACCTTTTCCTTAGGTAACGAACATGGATGTGGGTAGCCTGCAGACTTCAGAAAATTGAAAGCCAACTTCGACATAATAGTCTCCATATTTTCTCTTTTAAAATTTCATATCTCTGTGTGCAATGCAAGCATTCCTTTGATCAAAACTATATGAACTTTTTAAAAATTTGCTAGATTATTTTCAGTAAATTTGCCCTGAGCTGTGCATTGGAGAATGAGAAGGATTTCAAAAGACAAAAATCATGATTATGCAGCCTAGACAGAGGGGAAAAAATCTTTAGGCAAATAATGAGTAAGTCTAATGCCATATTAAGGTAATAATTTAGGTAAGAGCTGGCTGATGGATAACCATAGTTATCCTTCCAAGGGACTCTGGCTTCTTTATGCTTTGCCAGTGAGGTAAAGCTGTGTTTCCTTCAAAGTAAAATGATGTCCTCACTGGACATCAAAGTGGCCATCACTATGACTGACCAAATGGCATTTGCTCCTGGATCTGGCTTACATTTTTGGGAATGCAGTTGGGCTAGAATTGAAAGAAGTGAAGAACAATGAGAATGCTCCCTTTCTGCTATCTCAGGAAAACTTAAACTGCCTCTTCTGGTATTCAAAAGAAAAGTAAGTCCCATTTTCATGTTGATCGCATCTGCAAATGGAAGAGAATGTTTCACAATCTCTTTGGAATAGAGTCTAAAAATGTCATTTATAATCTATGCCCTTCTTTTATACTGTAGGTGTGAAAGTTTTATGTTAGGAAAATAAATTATATTATACACATAAAAATTAGATATATGAAAATAGTTATTCTTAAATACTTCACTTTATTTCTCAAGCCAAATTAGTCTTAAAATTCAATCTATGTAAACTTTGGAAAGGGGAAGAACTTTTAATCTTCCTTTAAAAAAAAGATTTATTTATTTGAGAGCAGGAGGGGCAGAGGGGAGGGAGAGAAAATTTCAAGTAGACTCCATGCTGAGCACTGAGCCTAATGTGCGGCTTGATCTCATGACCCTGAGATCGTGACCTGAGCTGAAACCAAGAGTCAGAGGCTTAACCAACTGTACCACCCAGGCACCCCTTAATTCTCCTTCTCACAGTCAAACTGTCATACTTTCTATGACCATAATATTTATACATATATGACAAAGACAATTTTATTTACAAATCATGTTTGTAAATGTGGGATAGAACAAAAACAATCTTTTTCCAACAAAAATATAAGCAATATAAAAGGGAGAATAATACTAATTAGTATTAGTATATTTAGAATCAACATATGGCTTAGAAAATAGAAAGAATTCCATTGTTATGTTAAGGAAAAATTATTCATGACATTTGATAAAGAATGGTAAGGCAGACTTTATTTAAAGAGTATCACTAAGATATTAGGACCACTGCAAAGGGGTCTTGCAGCTTGGGAGAGAGATTGGGTTCAACTCCAAAAACAACAAGAAGAAGTGGGAATTTATAGCCAAGGAGCAGTGTAGTGAGCTATTGGATGGAAAATTACAAAGAGAATTCACATCAGAAATGAAAAGTGTGGCTCAGTGGTTTAGCGCCACCTTCAGCCCAGGGTATGATCCTGGAGACCCGGGATCGAGTCCCATGTTGGGCTCCCTGCATGGAGCCTGCTTCTCCTTCTGCCTGTGTCTCTGCCTCTCTCTCTCTCTCTCTGTCATGAATAAATAAATAAAATATTTTTAAAAAAATGAAGGTGATCCTGGCTAACGCAACCCAACAGGATTCTTGCTGAAGGCAGGTCGGTGGGGGTGAATGGGAATGAGGAGGTGGGAAAGAATCGATGATGAAGAACCTAAATAGATACCAAGAGTGACCAAATAGGAATGAAGGGGGGTTCTAGGTAAAATGATTTCCTGGGCCTCTTGCTGATAATGAACAATGCAGACAAGGAAACTCAAAAGTCAGGACCTAATTGAGAAGAAAGTTCGTAGGAGCCTGACCAGAGTTTGGTCAAGGATAAAAATCTTTGTCAGTTAAAAATATAAAAATTGTTAAACATTTCTAAAGGTTTATCCCTAGGTTTCCACACAACGCTTATTTTTTCCTGTCTCAAGCTTTGAAAACTTTTGCTTGTGAAGGAAAAAAAAATAGGATAAAATTAGTAATGATATAAAATGACCAAAGCAATTGCTTTTTGAAACTATCTTTCCATCAGTGACCACCAACAAAAATGCTGATGGTTCATGCTAAAAAATTGCCAGGTAAAATAAATAAATAAATAAATAAAATAAATTTTTAAAAAAATTTTTAATTAAAAAAGTAAAAATAAAAAAATGCTAGGCATTTGTTACAAAGAGGACTTCATTTTCAAACTACTCTATTGTATTTTTCTTTCCTAAAGTATTCTTTGGAAAATTGTTTTGTAATTTACTGCCAATGTTTTTGTTAAAAAAAATCAGTCCATTATTTAAAATAAGAATTAATATAGCAATGTCCAAAAATATTAAAAGAAACAAAGCCCCTCACATCCAAGATATGAATTTGAGCAGAATTAATTAACAGATTTTGTCCTTTCACTGATTGATGGATTTATTCAGCATATATATATATATATATATATATATATATTCAATAAAAGTACATATATATTTAACATTTTATTTATTTATTTTAAAAAGAGAGATAACATGAGTTGGGAAGGAGAAAGAGAAGAAGACTTCTCATTGAGCACAAAGTCCCATACAGGGCTTGATCTCAGGACCCTGGGATCATGACCTGAGGCAGAAGGCAGATGCTTAACTGACTGAGCCACCCAGGTGCCCAGCAAATATATTTTTGATAACTTATTTTTGTGTTAGGAACCATGTTAAGTCCTAAAATCACAAGATTATGGAGATACAGGAGCTAATATTAATATGTTTATAGTCCACTAGGGTAAAGCAACACATTTTAAGATCAGTATGATACAGCATGATCTGTGTAATGAGAGGAATATGCACAGAGTAGTATGCCCCAGTGGTAGTTCATAATTTCCTAGAGGTTCATGGGGGGTTGAGCTACGAGGACATTCTGTTTTTAAGAAAGCTATTAATACATAAACTAAATTTTTTTCCCTTTAAAAGAACAATGCAGTTTGATAGTGTCTGAGAGGATCTGGTAAGCTTCTGTAGGGATTCATACAAGGTACATAATGTGCTCATAGGTCATTGTGGTTCTTTATTTTTCAGCCATTCAGCTCAGGATAGGTATTGGCTGTTATATAATCTTGAGCTATTTTTATTCTTTGTTGGCTATATTTTTAATAAATATTGAAGTATAATTATATGCAATAAAATGCATCCATTTTAAATGTATGGTTCGGTACTTTCTAACAAAAGATGTGACTTGCTCACAATCAAGATATAGAATCCTTCTATCCCCTCAAAGACTTTTCTCACGCCCCTTTGAAGTGCATGTGTCCCAAGCCCTACTTTTAGTAATCAGTAATCTGACTTCTATCACTATAGATTAGCATTCTAAAATCTTATGTAAAGGAATCATTCCGTGTGTACTCTTTTGTGTCTTGCTTCTTTCATTCGACATAATGACTTTGAGATTTTTCCATGTTGTTGTATATATCTGTAATTGCTTCTAATTGCTGTGTAGAATTTCATTACATAAATATACAAACTTTGTCGTTTTGTTGTTTAGTGAACATGGTTGTGACATATTTTAGAGGTTCTAGGTTCTATAACTTTCTTCTGAGGAGAGTTGATGTTTGTTCTGATAGGTAATTCAATTACTGGCTGATTTACTGCAACTTCTGTAGGCTTACTTTATATATTTTGGGTTTGGTGCTGTAGAAAGCCCTAACCATTTCTGTGTGCCAGAACCTGAGTTCCCAACTGTATCCTGTGGATCCTGTTGGTATTTGCTTTCAAGTTTTTTAGAGTAGTTCTAGAGTAGAACTTATTATTCTAAATAAGGTCATGGTTTTAACTCTTATAGTCCCTCCTTTCTGGTGTCTCCACTGTGTTAAAAAAATGTTTAAAGGAAACAACTTAAGTGATACAAACAAACTTTATTCACTACCTCATGAAGTGGACAGCCTCCTTTCTGAGAACTGCAAAGTGGGGCTGAAGGTCGAAAGCTGGTATAGGATGAAGGATAAAGAATAAGGAAGAGACAAATAGCAAATATCTGTTTGTCTGGAACCACACAGTCTACTTTGTTTTTGGTGAGAAGACCTAGAGTTGGCTTGACACTCGGGGATTGGGCTAACAAGTATACTGTGGTTTTGGTCAAGTGGAGTATTTATAGGAGGGACATGTGGTTATCTAAGCTTTGGTCTGCTGATATTGCATCTTAGGTAGGAGTGGCTCCATCAGGGAGCCAAGAAGCTTTTCAACAGTTGGATGTCTTGCGTTAATAAAGTCTTAACATGTCTCTTCAATCTGGAATTCCAATGACCCCCACACTGACTGATCAATGGTAGATGGCACTTGGCTCTCAAGTCTGAGGCTATATCCTGGGAAACCTTAACATGCACATGATACGCTCACTTGGATTTTGGGAACTCCCTCTAAATAAATTATCACTCTATTCTTTGGTTCCTTCCTTTGCAGAGTGAAGCTATGTCAGCTTTTGTAGTTACCAATTTCTGTATTCCCAAGCTCAGTAGGACTATTGCACCCCACATGCTGTATTGAGGTCAGGAAATTGCCTCGTATGTTTTGTATAGTTTTGTAGCTGCTTATGGTAGGAGGTCTAGTCTAGTGTAAGTCACCCTATCATAGACCATAATAGATAGCTGATTAAACAGAACAAATTACATTGAGTTTGAGTTTCAACATCCTTAATTAGAATTTTGAGTAGGCCTTTATAACACGTGGTTTTGCTCTTATAAGCTAAGAACAAAGCAGTAACAGGAGTTTTCTTTTAGAGGAATTTTTTCCTGACTACCCACCTCACCCACCAGTACATAATAAACACACCTCCATCTCCCCAGAGAACAGGAGAAACTGAGAGAAAGAGGGAGGAAAGAGAAAGAATCCATAGCTTTTCTTTTCACTTATTTTAGGCAAGAAAAATGGAGACTTCTCTCAGGTGACATGGCATATGGGAAAATGTGAAAACTCAATGGCACAGAAAGGAGCTCTCTCTCAGGGAATTCTAAGATGGAAGCATTCTGTAAAGAACTGATGCCATATTGGAGGTATATATTCTTTTAATTTTAGGGATCCCTGGGTGGCACAGCGGTTCGGCGCCTGCCTTTGGCCCAGGGCGCGATCCTGGAGACCCGGGATCGAATCCCACATCGGGCTCCTGGTGCATGGAGCCTGCTTCTCCCTCTGCCTGTGTCTCTGCCTCTCTCTCTCTCTCTCTGTGACTATCATAAATTTAAAAAAAAATAATTTTATATAGGCAACCAATCTGTCTAAGATGGAGGGCTATTCATCCATCTGTGAATCTCTCCCGTCATTTTTGTATGCTAGGCCTCCTATTTTGAAAGATGTTTCATATTTTAGCTAAAATGTCTTTGGTCACCTTCCTTGATAGTTGATAAAGCAAATGTATACTATGTATACTCATTTCCTATTGCTGCACTAACAAATTATCACAAATTTAGGAGCTTAAAACAAAAATACATTATCATGTAGTTCTAGAGGTCAGAAGTGTTAGCATCAAGATCCCAGCAGAGCTGCATTCCTTCTGGAGGCTCCAGTATATAGTGTGTTTCCTCACCTGTTCCAGCTTCTAGACACCACTTAACAGCTCATAGACTTTTCCGCATACCACTCCAATGTCCCTTCACCATACTCCTTTTCTGACCTTGACCCTTTTGCCTCCTTTTATAAGGACTCCTGTGACTACTTTGGATTCATCTAAATAATCAAAGATTGTCTTCCCAACCCAAGATCTTTAGTCATACCTGCAAAGTCCCTTTGTGATAGTACAAGTTCTAGGTACTAAGACATGGACATCCTTAGGGAGTCATTATTCTGTCTCGAACAGTACAAATATGTGTTTGAACTAATTACAAATCAGTTCTTCTATATTGCCATTTTCATATACTATAGCCCACATACATTAACGAAGGTTTCCATTATTTCTGACCTAAGTGGAAATAATTAGAAATTGTTGAATTTAGGGAATCAGAGACCTCCCAGAAGTGTGAGGATTTTTTTCTCTGAGTACCACTTTGATTTGTAACATGTTAGTAAGGGAGAAGAAGATGGAAGGAGGTTTTATAAATCTAACTCAAGATTTTCTTTAAGAGATTTTTAATTCTACATTTTCTCAAACTTTTTTTCCGTAGTAATCAAGATGTTTTAATAAATTTTTAGAAAGTTAAAAATGTAAAAAGATACAAACTATATATTTCATCCATTTAGGAAAAGGAAAATTCACACCTCAGTGTCATTTAGAAGAAAACTGCTTGCAGAGTATCCTGTGAAAGTCTCTTCAGCTTGTCATTTAGTAACAAAATCACAAAGATTATTTTTAGAACAAAATAAAAATTTCTAACCATGAGGGTTTGCATGAATTTAAGACTCCACACTTAAATATATAGTTTGTTCCAAACCAAGCATGACATTATGTTTTTATATTGATTAATGATTAATCATGATTTTTATTCATCAACTGGTAATAAATCTTAAAAACTGACAATTTATTAAAAGGGAAATGTCAACATTTATCTCAAGATAGCATATTAAAGATTTTATTAAGTGAACTTTATAATAAAATCTGTAATATCATACTGATCTAAAATAAAACCTTTTAACCTAAAACCTTTCTCTATCACACTCCACAAATTGTCTAAGAGGAAACATAAGATTATGTTATTATGAAATAGTTCATGAGTCAAGCAATATTGGAAATGCTAACATGGGAAACTAAGGTAGCTCAGAAGTGAGTCTTGAGTTTAACTGGGAGCCATGGGGTTAAAGAAAGTTCCCCAAAGGAACTAAGCACTGAGCTAATTGTGAGAAGATAAACAGGATTTACCCAGCAAAGTATAAGGGAAGGTCATTTCAAGTGAAGAGGACAGCATGAGAGGAATGGATAGTGAGGTGGTATTTCTAGACTGTAAACAAAACTGATGTAGTGATTTTAAAAGATGAGACTGGAGAGATCAGCAGGGAAGGATCACCAAGGACATTAAATGCCACATGAGGAATTTGACTTGATACCCTTGTGATAGGAGGCTGAAGAATCAAGAAGGGGATACATGATTTCTGTGATTCTGACCCATCTCTCTGAAAGCTTTGTGAGAGAGGGATCATAAAGAATGGATCCGAGGACATCATTCCTGGAGATGGGAAGCTAACAAGCTGGGAAATGCAGAGGTTGAGCTTAGGAGATTCTAATAGATGATGTTGGCAATGATCAATGATGAGTTAGAGGTAGAGACCTGGTGAAGAAGAAGCAAAGAAAGTTCCCCCATGGTTTCCAACTAAGTGAGAAGCAAACTCGTGATGAAGGTAACTTAAATTAGATACTGTGGAGTATCCAGATACCAAGTGGTGGCCCAAAACATAAGAGTGGATGAGATTACCCAGAGAGAAGAAAGAGATGAGAAAAGAAGAGGCAATCTGTAGGGGGTCAAATGATGGGTGCAGAGCACAGGAAGGAGGCTAAGAGGGGCTGAGTGGGAGGAGAGTTAGGTGAGCCTCGTGGCAGAAGAGGACAGAGAACAACCACCATGTTACTAACAGACATGGCAAGTGCTGATGTGGCAGGTACTCTTGGAAGACTTCACACATGCTAACTCTTTAATGTTCACACTTTACAGATGAGAGAACTGAGGAAGAGTGTGTAAGAAAGTTCTCCAACATCATGCAGTAGCCAATGGGAGCTGGAATTCCAACTGAGGCAGTGGGGCCCTGCTGGCTATACTCTCAGCAGAAGGGAGTGGCCAGCTGGCAAAAGCGGCAGAGAGATCCAGTGATAGAGGCCTGAAACAGACCTACTGGATTTTGCAACTTGGAGGAAATCATCATAGGGTAAATTTCAGTACCAGGAGGGAAGTGGGGAGGCAGGTGCTATGGTAACACATGGATGAAAGGAATGGTAGAGTCCTAAGAATTTATTTGATATAGTGTAGACATAGTGTACATTTATATTTGCATCCCACAGACATTTGAGCACTTAATATGATATAGTTAGAAAAGCATAGCTCTTGGCCTCATAAAGCTTATGTTTTAGCACCTGTAACATCACAATTTGTAATTATTTATTTGTTTATTGCCTGTTGCTCTGGAGGAAATTAGTGATTCAATGTGATGGGCACTGTCAAGGGCGATGCCATCTAATTGGAGATCAGAGGGGTTGAAAGGAGATTGCTGGTCAAAAAGTTAGGGAAAAAACTTCCAAAGTGAATAAAGGAAGAATCCTTAAGTTCATTCAAAATGAATTTGGCACTTTGAGGAAATAGTTTTTAGAAGAAAAAAAAGAAGAAGAGGAAGAGGAAGAAGAAGAAGAAAGAGGAGGAGGAGGAGGAGGAGGAAAAGGAGGGGGAGGAAGAGAGGAAGAGAAAATAGAGAAAGAGAGAGGAGGGGGAAGAGGAGGAAGCCAGTGTCCCTGATGCAGAGTGAATTAGCATAAAGGAAAAATGTCAGGAAGTTGGAAGGCCAGACAAGAAGACAGAAGATTCCAGAGTCTCATTGCATGATGCAAATCTGTGACTTATTCCATTACAACCTGAGAGTGACCTGAGTGTGGTTTACATATTCCTTTGGCTACTGTATGGAGACTGGATTGAAAGACAAGTGAGGGTAAAAAGATGAGGTGCCTGAAACTTGAGATAATTTGGATCAAGTGTGACTATATAGATGGGAGGGATAAATGTATTTGAACAAACAAAAGTTAACAAGATAAGCTAGCAAAATGTTATAGGAGGAATAAAAACAAAGGTGTAAATTAATATACTAAGCGTGTGTGGCTGGATTCTCCTTGAAAAATTAAAGAATCTCATCTTTGTTTGGGAAGCAAACACAGCTCTATGCTGTTCACAAGACACGTGTAACAGAGAGTAACACAGAAGAATTGACAGAGTAACAAAGGGGGTGGTCAGAGTTACCAGGAAAATTCAGGTCATGAGAAATCAAAAACTGTGACCATTATATCGGATACGTGGGATTTGAGGCCAAAGCTGTTAATGTGACGAAAGTTACAAATGCACAGAAGTTATCATCCCCAAGGAAGATAAGGTTGTCATAGTCTTTTATGTACTTATGGGATTCAGGACATGCTACTCCCAAAATATGCCACCTTGGCACACTGAATATCTTGAGGAGTTAATGAAAATGACAAAAGCAAGAGCAAGAAGGTCACTCTGACCTCCCCCAACCACCTCCCTCCCTGAAGGCAAAAAATCAATCTCCCACGTGAAAGGACTCTCCTTGTACAGAGAGGAAGGGAGATTCCATATCACCAGAAGCAGCGACTTTAGGGCCAACAGGCTGGAGAAGCAAACATTGTCACTTCTTCATTTACTACCCCGTGGGAAAAACCTCCTTGTTTTGTTAATTCTTCATAGATTTATTATTTCTTTGTCTAAAAGGAGGTATAAAAGTTTCTTCCTTTTGTCACTTCTGCAGGTCTTCATGCTCTTGGGAAGGCTCCCATGGTCATGTAAATATTTAATAAAATGTGTATGCTTTTCCCCTGTTAATCTGTCAGTTTAATTTTTCAGACCCAGCCAGGAACCCCCAGAGGGTTAGGAAAAACATTTCCCTTGCCTATGGATAGTACCAAATAATGCAACGATATTCACTTTGGAAATACAGGAGAACCAGATGAAAGCACAATAATATTGGGATATGTTTAGTGTCTATTTTCAGAATTTGATAGATTTTACAGGTGAAAATATAGAAGACAGAAAATTAGAATAAAGAGGTCTACTTTATAGCTTTGAACTCTGAGTCTCTACGTAGTTCCAAAGAATACAGAGATACAAAACCCAAACCCATGGTCTAACAAAGACCCAGGGATTATTATAAATGTCAGTTTCCCTGTAGGTGGGGAAATGAATATCCCAAACCAGTTCCAGAGGCCCTGGAAGATCAGAAAGTGGAGTGGAGTGGAGAGTACACAGAGCAGGTGAGAGGGCCCAAGGAAGAAATGGTAACAAACCAGATAAAAACTGCCCACACAAGAGGTAGGTCCCACCCTGAGTGGGGATACTGACAAGTGAGACCCTGAGGTAGAGAACTATGCCCCTGGGCACAGAAAGGAAGAGCCTTGGAAGTGTGCAGACCAGAGGGGCAGTCCTGTGAAGGGATCTCCCAAGAGTGAATGAATGGCTTGTAGGCTCATCCACGCAGGGAAAGAATAAAGCAGTCAATGCAAAGAAAGATTCCTACGTAAGTCAAAGGATATCATGGAAATAAGGAACAGCAAGGAAACCAGTTTGTCCAAAAGGCCACATTGTAAAGAAACTAAATGTTTGGGTTATAATAGAAGACGGCATTTTTAAGTTATTATTTTCTTTTTTTAGTTGATGTATAATTAGCATATGATGTTACTTTAGTTTCAGGTGTCCAGTGTATTGATTCATAATTCTATACATTTCTCAGAGATCATCACAATAAGTGTACCCTTAATCCTCTTCGCCTATCTCCCCATTCCACCCTGACCTCCCCTCTAGCAAACACCAGTGTGTTTTCTGTGTGTAAAGGTCTGGTTTCTGGTTCATAAGAAGGCACTTAGAAATCTTTATTTATTTATTTGACAGAGAGAGAGATTGAGAGGCGCAGGCAGGAGGAGAGGGAGAAACAGGTTCCCTGCTGAGCAAAACACCCCATGTGGGACTTGTTCCCAGTCCCCTGGGATCGTGACCTGAGCTTAACCGACTGAGCCACCCAGGCGCCCTAAAAAGGCACTTTTTAACTAAGAAACCTCATAAGCCACTCAAATTCACACCCCCTCAAAGGAAAGAACTGTTATTAATGGTTTGGCAGAAACCTAAAACCTTTACAAAGAACCAAAATCAAATACAAAGCGGAGGAAAACTGGAAACCAGCACCCCATCAAAAATACAGATCATCAAAAGCAATGTTAGATACGAAGCAGCACCCCGAATCAAAACTCAAAAGCTCAGCACAAAAAAATGAACAGCAACAACAACCAAAGAAGGAGGGGAAGCAAGGCTTGACTAACTTTAAGAAAGACATTGAGGAGAAAATACAATAGCATATTAAAAATGAACACCAACTACAAAGAGCCAACAGAGCAGAGAATCAACTGAAAATATAAGGGACATTGAGAAGAGGGCATGGAACTAGAAACACAAAAATCCAAAAAATAAAGAAACAGGTAAAGAATATTAGATATAGACATATCTAATTAGATATAGACATAAAGAAAGATATAGACATAGAAGAAAAAGAATCTATCAGAGAGTCCCTGAAGTAGAAAAAGCAATCACTGAACTAAATTAATATTTAAAATTACAAAAAAAAAAAAAATCTGGAAATAAAGACCCATTAAAAGGGCCCCATGGTGAATCTGGGGAAAATAGATAGATTCTGAGATATATCCTGAAATGCAGTGATTATCTTGAAAGAGAAAGAAAATTATCGTCTAGATGTTGGGGTAAAAAGATCAAGTCACTTTTTGGTAAGTTCAAAAAGTAATTTACAAAGAATAAATACCCTTCAAAGAGTTTCAGAATCTCCCTCACCCCAAACCAAAAATGAGGATAATCACATGCAAGAACTAAATATAGCACCCAATTAAAACCTGAACAGGTCCTGAAATCTGAAAAGTAAGTCCATGTTGATACTGATTTTATGTTGTAGTTAAGCTAGCAATGATCTTGTAGCTTCTAGATCCTCATCGGAGTTCTGTCTTAGGCAAGTTACATAATCTCTCTGAGCCTCAGTTTTCATATCTTTAAAATGGGACGATGATATCTCAAAAAAGATAGGTGTGAAAATTAAGTGCAGTTACACACTGGAAACATCTGACACATCACACATGTTCACAAAAATGAAATTTTAGGGCACTTAATACATTCCTAAAGGGAGCTAGTTTCTTGGAATTCACATTTAAAAGTATAATCCACTTAAAACTTGCCCATTGCACGTTAAAACACCGATGTAGCTCTTAATATTAAAAACAACAAAATTCAAGCTCATATCGTGAATTATTTTCAGAATGATTTTGTTGATGGTCATAAAGATTTCTAGGGTAAGAAATCTTGCCCTGAAAATATGGCTTATTTTCTATTTATAATATTTTTTCACTAAGCCATTTCCCTGCATTTATTAATCTTTACTGTACCTGTGTTGCAAGTTTAAAATGTATTTTCTGTGGACCACATTTTGTCCCTTAAGAACTTTAATGGATTCCCAAAATATCACAATATCTAACATGAGTTTGACATCCTACAAATCAAATGCTCAGAAAGATTGAATTTTCTAGACTAGCTTTATAATATCACTTGAAATTTATATTTGTCAAGAATATTATTTTTGGTACTGTGGCTTCACATGTAGATTTTCAACTGCTTTCTCCCAAAATGGGGTCATGCCTTTTTATCTCAGAAAAGATTGAAAATGAGTTTCCTTTCATTAACTTACTTTGTTTCCTCAGAAGCATTTTTATATCTGTGTCTTTTCATACATAATTTATAGTGTGGGGATTTTCTTTCTAACTGGCTTTTCAAAGCAACTAGAAAACTATCTCCACCTTTCTGACATTTATCACTTCTGCAAATAGGAAAAGGAATAGGTGTTCAGGCATTTCTCTTTTGGCTAGGAAACATAATATGGCTATTTGTCTTGAAAAGTTAAGTTAAACAAGGCCTAAGAGAACGAGAAGTATAGTTTCGTTTCTTCCACCATCTATTGTATTTATTTCCAGAAAAAAAAAACAAACAACCAAGAGAGGTGGCATGCCATGGTTATTAAATAAAATAGAGGGATCCCTGGGTGGCGCAGCGGTTTGGCGCCTGCCTTTGGCCCAGGGCGCGATCCTGGAGACCCGGGATCGAATCCCACGTTGGGCTCCTGGTGCATGGAGCCTGCTTCTCCCTCTGCCTGTGTCTCTGCCTCTCTCTCTCTCTCTCTGTGACTATTATAAATAATTTAACAAAAAAATTTAAAAAAATAAATAAATAAAATAGAGCAATCTACCAAGTAGAACATCACTATGAAAATATGAGACTCCACCCGCACTCCCATCCACTCTTGTCATGAGTCTGGTGAGAGGTAAATGAGGAAGTAAAAGCCTTGAATACTTTTGCTTTTTTTCAGACTATGTTCCCTAGAAAGGGGACTGACTGAGAAGAAAATTAGTGGGTAGGAGTTTTGTGGGGAGTGCTCTCAAGATGAATGCACCAGGAAGGAAAGGAAGTGGGGTCACGTAGAGGGAAGAGTCCAGCTGTGATGCAGTCACCTGTGCAAACCCTAAGGACATCCTGATGACCGATGACTCAACAGAGCTGTCTCTAAGGGGGGGACAGTGCCCCAGCTTTATGCCCCTGGTGAGCTGTGACCTTGGTGAGGAAGGGCAGTTGAGCTAATTCCTGAAGGTGCTGACAGCTGAGGATGGAGTCCCGGCAGCTGGCGCAAGAAGTCTTCTGTTCCTGAAGGGGGATTTGAGCAGTGCAATACAGAATCCTCCAAAATGCTAGAAAGAAGAGAATTTCATTTTGAGAAATACAGACCCATGAGAGATTATTTAAAAGGTTTTTATTCATTTTTTTTAAAGATTCCATTTATTTATTCATGAGAGACACAGAGGCAGAGACAGGCAGAGAGAAGCAGGTTCTCCACAGGGAGCTCCATGCAGATCTGGATCCCAGGACCTCAGGATCACCACTGAGGAAAATGCTCAACCATCAAGCCACCCAGGTGCCCCAATTCAACATGATTTTACTCATTATGTTCTGTCCATTAGGCTGGGGACTCAGGTTGTTTCATAATGATTAAATCTTGCTCCTGTCCTCAAGTAACCAAAAACTTGTGGAGGACTGAGACAGAAATCAATGATTACACTGGTGTAAAAGAGGTAAAGAGACCTCAGAAAGCTCCAGAAAGAAAGCAGCTGTCTGGAGGAGGGGTCAGGGAAGGCTTTGGGATGCAGGAGACATTTGAAACAGATCTTAAAGTGTTAAATGCATCCGAGCAAAGAATAAAAGCCTTCCAGGCAGAGGGGGTAAAACTGTGTTACCAGTGAGCCCTTAGTAATTGTTCAATGATGAGGACCTAGAATATCTTTTATTTTATTTATTTATTTTTTAATTTTTTTTTCCCAAGAAATATTTTAAAAGGTGGATGATGCATGCTTCTATTGCAGAACCAGTGCCAAACCTGTCGTGGTGAAGGGGAATTGTTCTTAGAAATCTATCATTAGTAACGTGAGAGAAGCATCTGCCCCCATACCACAACTCTTATATGAATGTCCATCTCTTCTTTTGCTTTCATGAAGGATAAAGCACAATCCTAAATATTCAAAACAGCAGAAGCCTCTGTGGAATTTAGATTCTCTAGGATATGAGTAAAAACATATAGTGTGTATAGAAAGATAACCTCATGTGACAGGCACCGGCATCCTCATGTCTTAGAAGCACAAGAAGAAAAGGATCTTTTTTCCTGCTGTGGATCTATGTTTCTCCCATTCCTTGGTGAGCCTCAGGCAATAGTCAGAGGGTAAAAACCTCCAGTCGCCTCCCTGCAATGACCCCAGAAGGAAATTCACAGTGACGGCAGCTCAACATCCATCTGCCCACTCCTGCCTCTATGGCACGAGCAATCCATCCTCATGATCACACATGTCTGCGGGACAGTTGCTCGCAGGGAGGAGATTTCACCACGTGGGCACTTACTCTCCCTGGCACTCTTTTGTCATGTTTACTGGGCTGTTGTCTTCTCCTTCTTCTCCTTCTTCTCATTCTCCTTCTTCTTCTCATTCTCCTTCTTCTTCTCCTTCTTCTTCTTCTTCTCCTTCTTCTTCTTCTTCTTCTTCTTCTTCTTCTTCTTCTTCTTCTTCTTCTTCTCCTTCTTCTCCTTCTTCTCCTTCTTCTCCTTCTTCTCCTTCTTCTCCTTCTTCTCCTTCTTCTCCTTCTTCTCCTTCTTCTTCTTCTTCTTCTTCTTCTTCTTTCTTCTTTTCTTTCTTCCTATTATTATTATTATTATTATTATTATTATTATTTAGTATGCTGTCATCTTCCCAACCAACTTACAGTCTCAAGACTGTAAGTTCTTTTATGGCCAAAACCCTTCTGTGAGTCTGCTGCAGCACTCTCACAGTGGCATGCCTTTGCAGAGATACCACTCTTGCAAGAGCTTAAGCCCCACCCTGAAAATGATTTGGAAAGATGGTGCTTGGCACATAAGAGCATTTTTAGAGGGGTAAGTGGGTCTTCTCAAGAGAACTTTCCTTAAGTTGTACTTAGAATTTACTTAGAATTTAACTTTTCGTAGTCTCCCCATGAAACCTTTAATAAAATGTAAAGTATTTACTAGTTAACTGTGGGGTTTGATTCCCTTCAGAGGTGGAGAGTGAGGAAGAGCTAAGTTCTTTAATGGGGCATAGGAGAGAATGTCATTAGGGGACTACTCACATTTGAGTTGTTTTCCAGAGTATGGAGGTGCTTCAGACCCACAGCTAGTATTGTACCTTTAAGTTGTCTCTGTCCACGGTCCAATTTTCTGTGAAACCAGGAGTGTGCATGGTCATCTAGAGGACAACCAGATTTCAATATAACAGATTCTATGTACAAGCCTCATACTTGGCTTCTTTTTGGCTTTATTATCTCTATTTTTATACTTGCATTTTTCCTCATCAACTTCTTTATCAGCTACCTTAGAATTGTTTCTAATGGAGTTAAGACAGAAAAGAGAAGAAAGAGAGGAAGAAGAAAAAAAAAATAAACGATGGTTCTCAACACAGTGAGCCAGGATGAGGCTAACTCCATTTTTCCATGGATTTAACCAGTGACCCTAGATTTTTACGTCATCTTCTTTCCATATAAACACCACTTCCAAAAGCATCAAAGGTTTACACTATGGAAAAATAGCAGAACTCTCCCATCATTCTAGCCATTGCTGCAAGTTTTTGTTAAAAGGGAAATAAGAAACAAATCCACTGTTTCAAAGCTGCTTGTGTACATTGGAAAAAAGAAGGAAGGATAGAAGAGAAGATGGGAGGAGCGGAGAAGAGATGTGAGAGAGGAAAGAAAGGAAGACAGAAAGAACACAGAAAGACAGTATTCAGCGAGCCTGGGATTCCCTCAATTTAATTTCCAAGAAACCTCTTGCACATTAAAGATTTAATCAACTATTCGTTAGGAAGGGACATACTGGAATTAGAAGTGTGTATGTGTGTGTTTGCATATTTCAAGCCTGGAAACCCTCTTCATTCCACCATCTATCCAAAAATGTGGAGCCCCTATACCTTCATTTAGATTCACTGCCTTAGTAGAATTTGCTGGAAGGAAGCCTGTTGATTCCCACAGGAGTATTGGAACTTAACAAAAGTTGAGAACCTTGAGTGTCCACGAAGTCAAATCATTCCGTAATAACTGAAAGTAGATCTAACTAGTTTTTCTGTATGGAGATATTTACAGTACGGGTTGGAATTGTGTTCCTCTAAAAACATGTTGTGTTTGTTTCTGATAGGTATCCCTGGAATGTGACTAGCCTGAAAGAATTTGTGTTCTCAGTTTGGGCATCTTTGGGCCATAAAGATGAAGTGAAATCCCAGGCAAAATGAAGACAAGCTCATAGATAAAAATTCCCTTCCAAGTTTTCTCTATCTTTCCTTTGACTCTGAGGAAAGACTATAAATAATTTTTTTTTTCTCCCTGTGCCCCAGGCTGAATCTAGGCCCTATTCTGCTCTTCCACAGAGTATGTAGCCCTTCCTAGGAGCAGGTGGAGAGTCAATTCTAACACCTACCTCTTTTGGGGCCAACGTCTGGCACTTAGTCCAGGTGGGACCAATACACCTAAACCCCCTTCCAGTCACCAGCAATGGAAAATCTCAAGGAGTCAGTTCCCTTTATTGTTTTGGTTTTCACTTTCCTTTGCCTTCTGGCTTGTGAAAATTTCCCTTACCTATCTTAGTGATGGGTTAGGATTTTAAAGGCTGTCTTATCTAGCAGCATTTCAGTGCTTAAGGAACAGAAGGACTGTTCAATAATCAAGTCCCCCATATTTCTGAAATCTTCTGGTGGCACTATTACATTTTTTTTCTGTACCAAAGGATCACTAAGATGTAACTAGAATTGGTGCTACCTTTATTTATACAATCATTTTGGAGGAGCTTTGCTTCTGAATCAGGAATGAAGCACTCTAGTGACCATTCCTAAAGAAATTACCTCCTTTAAGAAAACCTAATGAGATTACCTCCTAAAGAAAACTATTTCTATATGTTGACCCGTTGGATTAATGGAAGCTGTGGTGGCTTCTCAATATTTCTAGGTAATGCTATCACATAAACTTCAGTGATCATCTTACAAGCCACTACAATTTAAACTTATCCTATCTTTGGCGTGTATTATCTAAGTGCATTAACAAATCTTAAAAATTGCTTGATTTTTAACCATTTTCTTATTGTTGAATTAAATTCATCTTTAATATGACAAAAATGTGTTTAAAAATGTGGGGATTGTGTGATGAACTATGAGAGAAAGATACTTTCATTTGGTGGCAGGTGGAATGAGGTTCTGAGATTTTTTCCAGGACTCCGACTACCTGGGTGTTCGTAGAAGGTTAATCTTTAAGCCATTTGCATTGGTCAGCAACTTATTTTATTCTCTGTGCTTCCTTGACCTCAGATTTTAAGCTGTTCTACAGAAAAAACAATAAAAACAAACCAAACAAAAAAACAAAAAAACAAAAAAAACAAGCAACTACAACAAATGAACCAAATAACTGTTTACCATTTGTGCCAACTTTGAATGAAGCAATGGTTTTATTTGCCTGTTGCTCCTTTGTTTGTTTTCTTGTTGATGAAATGATGGTGTGTTTCAACTTCAGAAGAGCCTCCTGGGATGAAAATGGTCAGGTCAGTAACCAGTTTCAACAACCATAGGATTTCTTACTCTATTTGCAACATAAGAAAAATAATTCGAGTTTTTTGAATTACACAAAAAAAGTGACATTTCTTGAAATATGAAGTAAATTTCCCTTCATTTTTTTTGTATTATTTTTATTTGACCAAGGGTGAAAGCCAAACTTAATAAAAAGCCATTCCCTTTTGCTTGAAAATTCAAATATTTGAAATAGCTCTTAAAATGCCATCAGGAGCAATTTTAGGACACTTTAAAGACTGAATTTCCAGATGGTTAGAAGAATTGTCTACTTGTTCTTGGCTGGCAAAATGATAATTCCCCTCAACATTCTCAAGCTCAGCCAGGAATAGGCCTAGTACTTACGAGATCCTTCACCACTTATCCATATTTTTTTTTAAATAAAAAAGTAATGTTCTTTCTCCAACTTTCACCCATCATACTCTGCCTTTAAATTTAAACAATTTAAATTTCTTACACTGAGATATGCCTCCCAACCTACCTCTAGTGGTATTCTGGCATAAATGGATAGTTGGTAACAGATCATAATGTGATGTCATTAAAAGGGATCATATTGATTTTTTTTGTCAGCAAGTTTTATCTGGTTGTACTTGAATAAGCCCATCTTCTGAATTATTTTTAATGAAGTGAGCACATAACTTAAACTTTTTGATGATCTCATAGACTCATTCGATATATGGAAATCAATATGATTTACATTTGCTCAGCACATTCATGACTGAATGAGAGTTATCTGGCCAAAACCTTTTTCTGAAACAGTCTGCACATCTTAGCATGACCTCGGACACAATGAAAACATTTAATCCTAGACTCTTGTTCATTAAGTTGGCTATGTGCTATGCTGTAACCTAAATCCTTGTAAAAATCCTTCAAGATAGTTATTATTATCTTTAATTTACAGGTGACAAAACTGAAGTCAGAGGTTAAGCAGTTGGTCTTAGATCACACAGTGATTAAGTGTCAAGGCTATGACTCATTCAAGGCTATTTAATGCCAGGGATCTTTGCCTTTTGTCATCCAACTTGAATTTGACTCTGGTATGAACCAAGGCAATAACTAAATGACATTCACACTTGGTTTAAGATTAAAGAATCTCAATGACATCCTTATGAAAGCATCCAAACAAGTATGATCTCACTTGTGTAAAATCGGACCTTCCTTTTACAGAGACCCCAAGGAAGGAATACTGAAAGAGGCAGGAGTTCTGAGCTTTGGTGTCATGCTCAGGGAATCTCTCCAGTGTTTCTCACAGTAGTGTGAATGAGGCTTACCCTCACTCCTCCTCTTACCAGCTGGAGGGTGAGTCCAGTTCAACAAATATTTAATGAGCAGGGACTTCCTAAATAAACTACCCCAGTTCTAGATCTGGAAACACAGAAACAAATAGGGCTCACACCCTGACCTTGATGACTGACCATTTTATCTTTCCTACATCTATTTCTCTTCCTATCTCAACCAAAGGAAGTTGAGAGACACATTAGTTACACACCCTTCTGCTGTAATTTGAGAATTGTAGACTGCATGTTCCGGGTCTACCCCGTCATGAATGGGTTATTGGTTTGATTCACAGTCCTAGGTGAGGTGGCTGTGGAACAAGTAGGTCTTTACTTCACTGACCAGGATATACTTCTCTTCTGAGAGTGAGAACTGCCCTTTGCTGCCTGAAGCAGAGGAAGCAGAGAACTTTGAACCCAGGGCTCTGACGTCAAAGCACTCTTTATGAAGCCATGTTGCATCCACTTTTCCAACAGCTGACATGAATACTTCTAGCTACTGCCCTAACATTCTTTGAAGAATTTGGAACCCAAGGAAAGGGATCATGTGCCTATATTCTAAATCAGTGATCTTCAAAATGATTTATTAAGTGCTTTCTCAAAGAAACTTGAAAACATACAACCATTGCATATTTTTAGGTAAATATTTAAAATTCATCATAAATTAAGTAATTATGAGGTGCAATTTCTTCAATATTATAAATATTGGTAACTCTAAATGAACTTTTCACATCTCCACTTAAATGCATTTATTGGATTTAATTATCATAGTAATGTGATACCAACAATCATCCATTGAAAACATACCTGAGTAAGTTTCTGAACACATGAAAATTTTACATTGTTACCTTTTCTTCTTGAGGTTCTATTATCATTCTCCATATTCCACAGAAACTGTATCCTCATATAATATATTTCTGTGCAGGAAATTATTCTATCAGTCACCCTGTAATTCTTCTCTGTTAAAAATACACATACATAAATTAATTTTTTAATCTTCTGTTACCATAACCATGACAAATTAGATTTTTTCTTTATTGAATTATCATTACCATTATTGCATTACTATTATTATTATTATTAGCAGTAGCGGTAGCAGCAATAAATTATTGTATTAGTTGGTACTTTAGTTCACATACTTGTGGATGAAAATTATTTACTGGTACAGCAAGGCAGGCTTCAGCATCATTTCTAGTATCTCAAAAAAATTATTCATTGATACCAAAATATCTTGTTCATGTATATAAATAAATGAAGAAATACATGGAATTTTATTTATTTTTTTAATAAATTAATTTTTATTGGTGTTCAATTTACCAACATACAGAAAAACACCCAGTGCTCATCCCGTCAAGCGTCCCCCTCAGTGCCCGTCACCCATTCCCCCCCACCCCCCACCCTCCTCCCCTTCTACCACCCCTAGTTCGTTTCCCAGAGTTAGGATTCTCTCATGTTCTGTCTCCCTTTCTGATATTTCCCACTCATTTCTTCTCCCTTCCTTTATATTCCCTTTCACTATTATTCATATTCCCCAAATGAATGAGAACATACACTGTTTGTCCTTCTCCGATTGACTTACTTCACTCAGCATAATACCCTCCAGTTCCATCCACGTTGAAGCAAATGGTGGGTATTTGTCATTTCTAATGGCTGAGGAATATTCCATTGTATACATAGACCACAGCTTCTTTATCCATTCATCTTTCGATGGACACCGAGGCTCCTTCCACAGTTTGGCTATTGTGGACATTGCTGCTAGAAACATCAGGGTGCAGGTGTCCCGACGTTTCATTGCATCTGAATCTTTGGGGTAAATCCCCAACAGTGCAATTGC
Organism: Vulpes lagopus; assembly: GCF_018345385.1. Taxonomy (NCBI): domain Eukaryota; kingdom Metazoa; phylum Chordata; class Mammalia; order Carnivora; family Canidae; genus Vulpes; species Vulpes lagopus. Next base: position 71,785,845 of record NC_054832.1, read on the forward strand.
TGGGTCGTAGGGCAGGTCTACCCTTAACTCTTTGAGGAACGTCCACACAGTTTTCCAGAGTGGCTGCCCCAGTTCACATTCCCACCAACAGTGCAGGAGGGTTCCCTTTTCTCCGCATCCTCCCCAACATTTGTGGTTTCCTGCCTTGTTAATTTTCCCCATTCTCACTGGTGTGAGGTGGTATCTCATTGTGGTTTTGATTTGTATTTCCCTGATGGCAAGTGATGCAGAGCATTTTCTCATGTGCATGTTGGCCATGTCCATGTCTTCCTCTGTGAGATTTCTCTTCGTGTCTTTTGCCCATTTCATGATTGGATTGTTTGTTTCTTTGGTGTTGAGTTTAATAAGTTCTTTATAGATTTTGGAAACTAGCCCTTTATCTGATATGTCATTTGCAAATATCTTCTCCCATTCTGTAGGTTGTCTTTTAGTTTTGTTGACTGTATCCTTTGCTGTGCAAAAGCTTCTTATCTTGATGAAGTCCCAATAGTTCATTTTTGCTTTTGTTTCTTTTGCCTTTGTGGATGTATCTTGCAAGAAGTTACTGTGGCCAAGTTCAACAAGGGTGTTGCCTGTGTTCTCCTCTAGGATTTTGATAGACTCTTGTCTCACATTTAGATCTCTCATCCATTTTGAGTTTATCTTTGTGTCTGGTGAAAGAGAGTGGTCCAGTTTCATTCTTCTGCATGTGGATGTCCAATTTTCCCAGCACCATTTATTGAAGAGACTGTCTTTCTTCCAATGGATAGTCTTTCCTCCTTTATCAAATATTAGTTGACCATACAATTCAGGGTCCACTTCTGGGTTCTCTATTCTGTTCCATTGATCTATGTGTCTGTTTTTGTGCCAGTACCACACTGTCTTTTTTTTTTTTTTTAAAGATTGTATTTATTTATGAGAGACACAGAGAGAGAGAGAGAGGCAGAGACACAGGAAGAGGGAGAAGCAGGCTCCATGCACCGGGAGCCCGACGTGGGATTCGATCCCGGGTCTCCAGGATTGCGCCCTGGGCCAAAGGCAGGCGCTAAACCACTGCGCCACCCAGGGATCCCAGTACCACACTGTCTTGATGACCACAGCTTTGTAGTACAACCTGAAATCTGGCATTGTGATGCCCCCAGCTATGGTTTTCTTTTTTAAAATTCCCCTGGCTATTCGGGGTCTTTTCTGATTCTACACAAATCTTCAAATAATTTGTTCTAACTCTCTGAAGAAAGTCCATGGTATTTTGATAGGGATTGCATTAAACGTGTAAATTGCCCTGGGTAACATTGACATTTTCACAATATTAATTCTGCCAATCCATGAGCATGGAATATTTTTCCATCTCTTTGTGTCTTCCTTGATTTCTTTCAGAAGTGTTCTATAGTTTTTAGGGTATAGATCCTTTACCTCTTTGGTTAGGTTTATTCCTAGGTATCTTATGCTTTTGGGTGCAATTGTAAATGGGATTGACTCCTTAATTTCTCTTTCTTCAGTCTCATTGTTAGTGTATAGAAATGCCATTGATTTCTGGGCATTGATTTTGTATCCTGCCATGCTACCAAATTGCTGTATGAGTTCTAGCAATCTTGGGGTGGAGGCTTTTGGGTTTTCTATGTAGAGTATCATGTCATCGGCGAAGAGGGAGAGTTTGACTTCTTCTTTGCCAATTTGAATGCCTTTAATGTCTTTTTGTTGTCTGATTGCTGAGGCGAGGACTTCCAGTACTATGTTGAATAGCAGTGGTGAGAGGTTCCTGATCTTAGGGGAAAGGCTCCCAGTGCTTCCCCATTGAGAATGATATTGCTGTGGGCTTTTCGTATATGGCTTTTAAGATGTCGAGGAATGTTCCCTCTATCCCTACACTCTGAAGAGTTTTGATCAGGAATGGATGCTGTATTTTGTCAAATGCTTTCTCTGCATCTATTGAGAGGATCATATGGTTCTTGGTTTTTCTCTTGCTGATATGATGAATCACATTGATTGTTTTACGAGTGTTGAACCAGCCTTGTGTCCCGGGGATAAATCCTACTTGGTCATGGTGAATAATTTTCTTAATGTGTTGTTGGATCCTATTGGCTAGTATCTTGTTGAGAATTTTTGCATCCATGTTCATCAGGGATATTGGTCTATAATTCTCCTTTTTGGTGGGGTCTTTGGTTTTGGAATTAAGGTGATGCTGGCCTCATAGAACGAGTTTGGAAGTACTCCATCTCTTTCTATCTTTCCAAACAGCTTTAGTAGAATAGGTATGATTTCTTCTTTAAACGTTTGATAGAATTCCCCTGGGAAGCCATCCGGCCCTGGACTCTTGTGTCTTGGGAGGTTTTTGATGACTGCTTCAATTTCCTCCCTGGTTATTGGTCTGTTCAGGTTTTCTATTTTCCTGTTCCAGTTTTGGTAGTTTGTGGCTTTCCAGGAATGCGTCCATTTCTTCTAGATTGCCCAATTTATTGGCGTACAGCTGTTCATAATATGTTTTTAAAATCGTTTGTATTTCCTTGGTGTTGGTAGTGATCTCTCCTTTCTCATTCATGATTCTCTCTCTTCTTTTTAATAAGGTTGGCTAATGGTTTATCTATCTTATTAATTCTTTCAAAGAACCAACTCCTGGTTCTGTTGATCTGTTCCACAGTTCTTTTGGTCTCAATTTCATTTAGTTCTGCTCGAATTTTAATTAACTCTCTTCTTCTGCTGGGGGTGGGGTTTATTCGCTGCTTTTTCTCTAGCTCCTTTATGTGTAAGGTGAGCTTTTGTATTTGAGTTCTTTCCAGTTTTTGAATGGATGCTTGTATTGCGACGTATTTCCCCCTCAGGACTGCTTTTGCTGCATCCCAAAGATTTTGAACAGTTGTATCTTCATTCTCATTAGTTTCCATGAATCTTTTTAATTCTTCCCTAATTTCCTGGTTGACCTTTTCATCTTTTAGCAGGATGGTCCTTAACCTCCATGTGTTTGTGGTCCTTCCAAACTTCTTGTTGTGATTAAGTTCTAATTTCAAGGCATTATGGTCTGAGAATATACAGGGGACTATCCCGATCTTTTGGTATCGGTTCAGACCCGATTTGTGACCCAGTATGTGGTCTATTCTGGAGAAAGTTCCATGTGCACTTGAGAAGAATGTGTATTCAGTTGAGTTTGGATGTAAAGTTCTGTAGATATCTGTGAAATCCATCTGGTCCAGTGTATCACTTAAAGCTCTCGTTCCTTTGGAGATGTTGTGCTTAGAAGACCTATCGAGGGTAGAAAGAGCTAGATTGAAGTCACCAAGTATAAGTGTATTATTATCAAAGTATTTCTTCAGTTTGGTTATTAATTGGTTTAAATATTTGGCAGCTCCCACATTCGGGGCATATATATTGAGGATTGTTAAGTCCTCTTGTTGGATAGATCCTTTGAGTATGAGATAGTGTCCCTCTTCATCTCTCACTATAGTCTTCGGGGTAAATTTTAATTTATCTGATATGAGGATGGCTACCCCTGCTTTCTTTTGAGGACTATTTGAATGGTAAATGGTTCTCCAACCTTTTATTTTCAGGCTGTAGGTGTCCTTCTGTCTAAAATGAGTCTCTTGTAGACAGCAAATAGATGGGTCCTGCTTTTTTATCCAGTCTGAAACCCTGCACCTTTTGATGGGGTCATTAAGCCCGTTCACGTTCAGAGTTACTATTGACAGATATGAGTTTAGTGTCATCATGATATCTATTCAGTCCTTGTTTTTGTGGATTGTTCCACTGAACTTCTTCTTAAAGGGGAATTTTAAGAGTCCCCCTTAAAATTTCTTGCAGAGCTGGTTTGGAGGTCACATATTCTTTCAGTTCCTGCCTGTCTTGGAAGCTCTTTATCTCTCCTTCCATTTTGAATGAGAGCCTTGCTGGATAAAGTATTCTTGGTTGCATGTTCTTCTCATTTAGGACCCTGAATATATCCTGCCAGCCCTTTCTGGCCTGCCAGGTCTCTGTGGAGAGGTCTGCTGTTACCCTAATATTCCTCCCCTTAAAAGTCAGGGACTTTTTTTTCTCTTGCTGCTTTAAGGATCTTCTCCTTATCTTTGGAATTTGCAAGCTTCACTATTAAATGTCGAGGTGTTGAACGGTTTTTATTGATTTTAGGGGGGGAGGGTCTCTATTTCCTGGATCTGAATGCCTGTTTCCCTTCCCAGATTAGGAAAGTTTTCAGCTAGGATTTGTTCAAATACATATTCTGGCCCTCTGGCCCTTTCGGCGCCCTCGGGAACCCCAATTAAACGTAGGTTTTTCTTCCTCAAGCTGTCATTTATTTCCTTTAATCTGTCTTCATGGTATTTTAATTGTCTGTCTCTTTTTTCCTCAGTTTCCCTCTTTGCCATCAACTTGTCTTCTATGTCACTCACTCGTTCTTCCACCTCATTAAGCCTCGTCGTTAGGACTTCTAGCTTGGATTGCATCTCATTTAATTGATTTTTAATTTCTGCCTGATTGGATCTAAATTCTGCAGTCATGAAGTCTCTTGAGTCCTTTATGGTTTTTTCTAGAGCCACCAGTAGCTGTATAATAGTGCTTCTGAATTGGCTTTCTGACATTGAATTGTAATCCAGATTTTGTAGCTCTGTGGGAGAGAGGACTGTTTCTGATTCTTTTTTTTGAGGTGAGGTTTTTACATGGAATTTTATTATAGAAATCTTACCCTATTTTTGGACTCCTTCTGAATTTTATGCCAAAAAAACAATCCTAGTGTGATCAACAATTATTTTAATACTTCTATCAGTTAGTGAGGCTATTAAGTCCTCCTGGTGACTCAGCTAGTTTGTCCTTTTATTTATTGAAAGCAGATATATGGAAAACACTTCACACAAAGCAGATCTGTCACCAGTCATTAGCAGTCCACTTCTTCAGCCTCTATACCAAAAAAGCTCTACCAAGTCTGTCAAATGGTCCTTAATCATACCTCTCTTTAACTTAAATACCCCTGTTTAAAATGATTTTTTTCAGAAATAGTTAGAAAAGAAAGATACTGATCCCAATATACATTTTAATAGAAAAAATATGTTTATTTGTTTTAAAGATATTTTCATTGAAATATTGGTGCTCCAAATTTATTCAATTAAAAAAATCCACCATCCAACCAAAATCTGATTTATCAAACAAATCAGATAAATTATATTTACTTTGTTTCCAAAAGCCTGACTCTTTTCAATTTGAATGAGTGTGTTAAAATGCATTCTTGAGACAACTAAATGACTTCCAAAGTCAACCAGATGATAAATGGATAGCAAGTACAGAGCTCTGTTCCTCAGTCCTGACTTTCAGCACTGCCCCTTAGTACTAGCCCTCAGTATTACCGCTACCCTTCAGGACATACCTTTTCAGTATTGCCCCTCAGTACTACCTCTCAGTACTGACCCTCAGTACCACTTTTCAATACTGCACTTCAGTGTTGCTCCTGAAATTCTCTCTGCTTGGTCCTCATGGCCTCTCCCTCAGAGCAATGTAATCTCAACCAAAGAGATGATGGTAAAGCATTGTGCTGTCACTCTCATCCCTCATTCTGTAGTATACAGTAACTGAAATTGGAACATTCCAAGGAGGATGGAAATAGCTCACTTTTAAAGTCAAGCTTTCCTTTTATCAGAAATTTGTATAAGTTAGGAAAAGATATTGGTAGAATTATGGCACTTGATTAATGGTTTGGTGGTACTAATGTTTTGGATTAGCCTTCATACTGCAGAGGATTTTGTACCACAGGGACAATTAACCATCTTGAATTCAGAGTGATGATAGTTATGAGAGAAAGTGGAGAAAGGAATGGCCTCCTAACTTGGCTAAAGGCAGATGCATTTTAGGAAGGAGTACCCATGAAACATGAAGATACAGAAATTCACTCCTCGCCCATAAAAACTTGAAAAGTACTTGTGTACCTCCAAGGGTAAATGTGCCCCAGTTTGAAGATTGTTGCTCTAGGGTATAAAGTGAAAAAATATCTGAATATAATTCATCAAGGGAGGATATTAGTAGAGTTCAAGAACTTTGGAAGCTAATGGTAGGCATTACAATTTCAGGAAATCTGGAAACAGCTCACATTAGTTCATGAAAGATCTTCCACAACAGGCCTATCTGGGTCAGTACCTGTACATACTAGGGAAAAGAAATGCAAAGCTCACAGGCTATGTATGTTGCTCTGAGCAAAGTCCTTCCTTAAATGTGTTTTAATTTCATTTAAACATTATGAAAGCAAGTAACAGAAGTTTGTTCATATCAACTACATACCTATGAAACTTCCCTTTTGAGTTGCTGTAGTGAGGGAAACATGGTTACTGATCTTTCAATGGATCAATCTAACCCAGCTCCTTTGTGCAAATTTATTTATCAAATTTCTTTTTGACAATACAGATGCCCTGGAAATCCTTGTCAGCATAAGGTGATGAGAAAAGAAAAAAAAAAAAAGTTGAGTTGCTAAACTGTCTTCAATTCTCTAACTTCTCCTGTCTAACCTATGAGCTTGGAATGAAAAAATATGCTTTGCAGAGATTTATAAAGGTCAAGTCACATTTGCATGGTATACTAGCCTTTTCTGTCTTCCACATGATAAAGAACGTTTTAAAAATTCATTTTTTCCAATTGACACATGTATGCCAATGGATGCCAAACTGTTTAGTACACTGAATTAACATTAAAAATACTTGCGGAAAGTTACACATCAAAAACTAATTCTCACAAGAGTGAAATTGCATGAAAATTAAGCACAAAGGCATCAGAGAGAATGCAGAAAACATGATCTATTTCAAGGGCAGGGTATTTCAATAGCCCAATTCATTTGACAACCATCTACTCTGCACTTAATTCTGAGACTTTTCTTTTTATATGTGACATATAAATGTGTTTTAGAAGTCAGAAGGACTTGGGGGATAATAATTTTCTACCAAAGAACAAAATCATTCCTAAAATCTGTGAGAGATAGACAATCCCCATTTAGATACTTCTGGGGGTGGAGTATGCCCTGGCTCACCAGGAAGTCTGTTTCCTGTGGTATCTCTGAATGATTAGGATCCTGCAATTTTTTCCCACAATAAGGTGTCTTGAATTGCTACTCTTTCCTCCATGTGATTCCGTGATTCCACCCATGCAAAATGTGGTAAGGTTACTAGTACTTTAAAAACAGGTAACTAGTACTTTAAAAAATAAAATAAAGACAACTGCTTCCTCTGTCTTATCACCCATTTATTTCTCAATGCATGCAGCTTGATTTTGGTCCTCACAATTTGCCTGAAATTGTAAAAAGTCCACAGTGATCTCCAGAAAACTGTATTTGCAGTTACACATCTGACAACTCTGTACAAATACCTTTCCTTAAATGTAAACCTTCCTTAAGCGAGCCTTCTCCCCATCTCTTCTCTCCTTCTGAAACTTTCTTCTCATCCATACAAATCACCTTTAAAAGTTACTTGTTTAAAACAACGATGAGTGTAAATTTTCTTTCCATATTGGTGGGTCAGGAATTTAGGAGCGGCTTAGTTGGGTGGTTCTGACTCAGACTCAATCTTCAGTTTGCTATTAAGTTGTCAGCATCACTGTGGTCATTTGATGGCTTGACTGGGGTTGGAAGATTAAATTTCAAGATGGCTCATCCACATTTCTGGATGTTGGTGGCGGTTGTGTATGGGAGGTCTCAGAGTTTCACCTCCTGTGTTTATCCAATGACTGCTTGAGTGTCCTTGTATCACTGCAGCTGGCATTCCCCACAGCAAGTGATTCAAGAAAATGATGTCTTTTTATAAGTTTAGAGCCTTTTGAATAAGTCTATCCATGGTTTTATATCTTATTGTTCATCCATAACCCCAGGTAATTTATAATTACAAAGGTAAGATGATTTTAATTTGAAACAAAGGAAAAATCCCCATGAAATATTTATTAACACATCTAGCTTAGGATTACTAAGGTGAAAATTCCATGTGCCCAGTGAAACTTTCTTAAACTTCTTTTGGTCACATAAAGCCTTCCTACCCTGTCCCCTTCCCACCCTTCCCAGTAATATTGGTAAACTTGTTCTAGTCTTTCTGTTCTGTGCACCTTATTTTTTGAAATGATTTTCTTTCTTTTTCTAAGATTTTATTTATTTATTCATAAGAGACAGAGAGAGAGAGAGGCAGAGACACAGGCAGGGGAAGAAGCAGACTCCATGCAGGGAGCTTGATTGAAACTATTTTCAAGTCTTACAACTAAGCTGTTCAAATTCAGATCATTGGGTTGAGCATAACCCTGCAAGTTGTCAAAAATCATATTGAACAGATTTTGCCTGAAGTAATGGAAATGTGCCATTCAGGATGGACTTTATGATTATAAGCAAAACAGATACCTTCCCACATGATGTAATTTCAGAGAGGTCCAATCTAAAAAAAAAAAAATTCTAAAAACTTTATAAAATGCAACTCCTGTAGAGGCCCTGGCCCTAAAATTTCCATTTTACTCTTTAGATCTTCATCTTCTCTCTTAAGAATGTTGATTGAAAAGTAATACACAAAGCTCTTCACCTCACCTATAGGTGGTTCATTGTGTTAGTCATCACAATTCAAGATATGAAGCCTTTCTCCACAAAATGAATGGATGACATGTTTTGATTAAAGGTGGGGGCATTAAAAAAAACCTTAGGGCTTGGAATGATGCTAAGGTCAAGGTTAACCACTAAAAATGAAGTGTTAGTAGTCAGTAGATGGAAGAGCATTTTGGAAATAAGGATGGGAGAGGACCAAAAGAGGACTGATGGATAAAGGAGATCTGGGAGTTCTATGTTACCCATTTATAAGTCCACAAGCAGATGACTTTCCATTGTGTCATGGGCACTCCTGGCCCTTCTAGTCTGATTCTATCATAGGTGAATTTGCACTGACCTCCCCACAAGACTAAGGTTAGTTATGGGTCCTACTATAACGCTGGTGACTATAGAATGGACCAATGCCCACTCACTCTCAGAGACTCAGAAGGCATTTCTTGCTTGGTCTTTTATCAAGCACCTGGCTGGGCCAACTGACCACATCAGAGCCTTTATGACAACTGGCAGTAGGCTACAAAGTACTCAGGATGAGCGTAAGGAGAAACCAAGATGTTGGCCCACACATATAACTCTTTCTAGTTTGCTTCTGTGCTCCTTTTTATTTTTATTAGGTTTGTGTGGACTGTGATGATGGAAAAATTCAGGGAAGTATTTGTTCCAGGCAGTTGCTTATCATATTGTAATTTAGAGACAGAAGGAGTTACCATTTTTCAGGAAGAAAGAAATTAAATGTCAAAAGTTAGTTGTTTTCTCCATATGCAATAATGCTTTCACTTTCCCATCTTTGTGCAGGAAATATAACCTGTGATGATTTGAGAACAATATAATTCATATCTGTTTCCAATCTCACAACTGACTTTAAGAAAATACCTTCAATTATTTGTGGAAAACATTTAGCCCTGAAAGGAGATGATGATAATCTATTGTTCTTTCAGCAGCTGGTAGCTTTTGAATGGCCTCCATCACCAGCAGATATGGCAGGTTTAAATCAGCAACATAAGCCTGTCTAGTCCGATATACTGTCGAATATAAAATCCAACATAGAGGAGCACCATGGCAGTCACAAAAAAGATGTTTATTTCAGGACCATACGCTCATAATAAATAAACTGACAGAAAGTCTATTCAGTTCAGATCAACAGGCATTGGCACATACTTGAAGATTTTTAAAACAGACTCCAACATTCCATTTTAGCTGAGGTTTAAAAATAAAAAAAATAAATAAAAGAAGACATTTTTCAATGGCATAGCTGGATTTCCAAGTAACTGAAGTGACAGGAAGTAATTTATGTCAATTTATGTCAATTTCCATATTGACATTGAAATTGAGCTAAATATTAAACAATGGGAATTGTTTTGATATAGAAATGAGAGACAAGGGTATTCTGAGTCCAGAAGAATGACATGACCAAAGTGACAGAAATGGGTCATGTGATGTGTAGAGAGAGAGCAAATCATTGCCTGTTAGTTGGGAAGGAGGTCCAGTCAAGAATAAGGTGATGTTGGAAGATATTTGAGAAAGATCTTCAATAGTGGAATAACGCTTTTGGATTAGATTACTGTAATGTGTGACATGCTTTTGAGTAGTTAAAGGCTCAGAGAATTCAATCTGAAACTCCAGAACGGCTTTACTGAGGGAGAGCTGGTATATATAGGAGACCATCGAGTGAGCTCAGGTAGAGACTAGAAGACATGGACCAAGGTCATGGCCATGGGGAAGGAGACTAAGGGCTTACCATGAATAAATACACTCTCAGTTTCTATTGCAAAGTTCAGATCCTTAATTTATACCAAAAAGGTAGTTGGGGGGTGTGTGCTAGGAGACGGAGATTCTAGCTGGGGCCAGTATTACCCATGAGTGCCAGCCTCCTGGCCTCTCCGCTGTTCAAAGGTGTTAAAGATGAAATTGCCTGGACTCTCCTAGATTCTCTCTACATGGCATACTCCACCACTGAATCTTTGCATGGACGGTTCCTTTTAATCATTAGGTCTCAGCTCAAATGTCACCTTCCCAAGGAGGCACAGTGCCCCAATCCAAAGAATCACGGATATCCGTCACCATACATTTCACATCCCCCCACCCCGTATTCATCTGGAACTAATCTTCTTGGTGACACTTTCATGTTATCCTGTTTATTTGCTTATTTCTGTCCTTCCCTACTAGAATGTAAGAAAAAGATCTTTATTGTATGTCTAGGACTTCATTTCCAGTGCTTACATCAGAGACTGGCACATAATAAATGTTCAACAGATCTTGATTGAATAAATGAATGAAAGGTTTTATAACCTATTCCTCCATTATTATTCTTTTATGCCTTTCTTATCATTGTATCTCTCTTGAGACTACAGTGCTAAAGACTAAGTAAGGAATACATAAATGGAAGGATATATGTTAGAAATGGTTGTTCAAAAAAAAAAAATGGTTGTTCACTAACTTTCCCTCCCCCACACTAATGGGTAAAGAAATTGCCCAGTGGTTAAAATCTTGTCTCAGATTCCACAAAGAAATTAAAGTTGCTACCCTCAATAGTACTTGTCAGAAATCCTCCTACTCACTAAACATCCAAAGAACTAGTTGGGTAATCATGAATAAGCCATCACTCTTCCTTAAACCCTGGCTTCCTTGATCAAAAATACATCTTTGACCACATATTTATTTTTAATTATTTTTGCCTGAATTTTTACTTTTCGTTCTGTATTTAGTCTCTCTCCCATTCTACCACAAGTTCTGGGCAGTTTCCTGATGCAGAGCTAGATAAGATCGATCTCCAAAATTTGGTGAGAGGGTTATCTCTAGCATAGATGCTCCCTGTCTCCCTGTAGGGGACATTTAGAAAAGTTTGTGCATTGAAGAAAGCCTGGAATAAGATTGTAGCCTATTTTGTTTGACCATTTCTTTTTTATTTATTTTTAAAGATTTTATTTATTTATTTATTTATTTATTTATTTATTTATTTATTTATTTTTAATTTTTAATTTATTTATTTATGAGAGAGAGAGAGAGAGAGAGAGAGAGAGAGAAAGCATACAAACAAGGGAAGAAGCAGAAGGGGAGCAGAGGGGGAGGGAAAGAATCTCAGCCAGATTACACAGCTGAGCTCACAGCCCAAAGTGGGCTTCATCTCAAAACCCTGTCTGTGATCATGACCTGAGCTGAAACCAAGGGTTGGGTGCTTAACCCACTAAGCCACTCAGGCAGCACCCCTGGTCTCTTCTTTTTTAACTGCTTGTTGTTCATCTGTATAGAAAATGGCATTTGTGGAAATTTTCTCACTTTATTTATTTTTTAAAAGTTTTTATTTATTTATTCATAAGAGACACAGAAAAAGAGACAGAGACATAGGCAGATGAGAAGCAGGCTTGCTGCGCGGAGCCCAATGCAGGATTCCATCCCAGGACCCGGGACCATGCCCTGAACCCAAGGCAGATGCTCAACCACTGAGTCAACCAGGCGCCTGAAATTTTCCCACTTTAAAATAGTAATAATATTGGCCCCTCCCAATGGGCTCTCAGCCTTCCAAGAAAAAAATACTGGGGAAAGGAGAGTTCCTTTAAGTAAGATTAAGGAATTAAGTTCTGTGAGCTGGGTTCCTCCAAGGTTTCTCAGAAATCAGTAATAAATACTGTTTCAATTAGCAAAAGGAGTTCTTAGACCATTCAAGGAGGTTATAAAAACCAGCTAGTCTATTCAAAATGCCATGTCAGATATTATTAAACATGACTCTTTGTCTGTCTTATCAACATGTTTCTTGGTAACTAGAGAGCTCAGTGATAGAGATAAAATATCAGTAACCAAAACATGTCATAGAGAAAGCAAAGTGTGGAAGGGATTACAGTAAGATTCTAGAGTTTCTTCTGAAAGTAGGATATATTCTTCTCTCATGCATTGTTTCTCAGAAAAAAAAAATTAATCTCTATATTATTCCAAATTCTAAGCTACTAGAGGTCAAGGCCAGTATATTTAAGGAAATGGAGAAGGGAAATCTGTAGAGTGGTGTTTATTTTTATTTTCAATTACCACAGTATACTATGCAAAAACATGAGCTTTGATTTATTTTTACTTTGTGACAGCCTGGAGATGTTCATATATCCTCTTTTCATAGGTTAAAAATGGTTTTTCAAGGTCATTACTTACGCAGTATATGAAGAGGATGTTTTAAGAAAGAATGGGAAGAAGTGCTGGAACATTCCTGTGGATACTGCCGCTCTGAATTCTTAACCAAAATTTATATCCTTTCTTAGTGGACTATGAAACTCTACAGAAGCAGTGGAAAGCAATTTCAGAACACGACAGGAAATGTATTTATTTATTTATTTATTTAAGATTTTTTTAATTTTTATTTTTTAAAGATTTTATTTATTTAGTCATGAGAGAGGCAGAGGAGACATAGGCAGAGGGAGAAGCAGGCTCCCTGTGGGGAGCCTGATGCAGGATTCAATCCCAGGACCATGGGGTCACGACCTAAGCTGAAGGCAGACACTCAACCTTTGAGCCACCCAGGCACTCCCACAACAGGAAATTCAAACACATTAGTTTTTTTTTATTTCAGATCGTGGGAGCTCTCTCTCCACTGGGGTGCAGATGGTGACTGACAACCTGGGCTTATTAAGCTCTATCCATAGTTTTTCAGTGGGATGTAAAGTCAAGGTTCAGAAGATATTTACTCTGGCAAATCTCATTTCCAGACATTCCTAATTTTCTCTCAAATTAAGAAAAAAGGATATTTTGCTCCTACAGTGTTTTCTTTCTTTTAAAAAGCTTCATTCAGGGCTGTGTACCAAGCCAGTAAGAACTAAATGAGGTTTGAGTGGTACTTCAGAGTGCTTGAAAGAAATTGTATTTATTCTTTTTTCAGAGCCACTCTAAGGAGGTGAAACTCATATGCAAAGAATTCTAATATTTAGGCCTAAAAAATATCAAAGACTTAATGTCACTCTAAAAAAAGTTTATGCAAGTCAGATAATGATGTCAACAAAAGCCGACATTAAACAAGCGGGACTACATTAATCTAGAAAGCTCTCTACAGCAATGGAAACCATCAACAAAATGGAAAGCTGACCTACTGAATGTTTACAAATCATATATCTGATAAGGGTTTAGTGTCCAAAATATATAAAGAACTGATACATACAACTCAATAACAAAAAAACAAGCAATTCAATTTAAAAATGGGAAGAGGATTCCATTAGACATTTATTCAGACAAGACATCCAGATGGCCAAAGGGCACATGAAAAGATGCTCAACATCAGGGAAATGTAACTCAAATCCACAATGAGATAACATTTCATATCTGTTAGAATGGCTTAGAAAGAGAAGGAATAACAAGTTTTAGTTAAAACATTAAGGGAATGCTTATGCACTATTGGTGGGATTATAAATTGGTATAAAAAATTTTTAAAAATTGAACTGCCGTATGAGTCAGCAACTTCACTTCTAGGTATTTATCCTAAAAAAACCAAAAACACTAATTCAAAAAGGAATCTGCACCCCATGTTCATTGCAGCATTATTTATAATAACCAAGACCCAAGCGTCCATCAGTGGATAAATGGTTAAAGAAGTTCAATGGTGAAAGATATACTGAGTACTACTCAGCCATGATAAATGATGAAGTCTTGCCATTAGCCACAACACGGATGGACCTAGAGAATATTATGTCAAGTGAAATAAATCACTCAGAGAAAGACAAATACCATATGTTTTTACTGATTTGTGGAATCTAAAATACAAAACAAATGAACAAATCAAAAAAACCCTCAGAGATACTGAGAACAGATTGGTGATTGCTGGGCAGAGAGGGATTGGTGGGGGAGTAAAATGGGTAAAAGAGGTCAAGACGTACAAAATTCCAACTATAAAATAAAGAAGTTGGGCAGCCTGGGTGGCTCAGCGGTTTAGCGCCACCTTCAGCCCAGGGCATGATCCTGGACACCTGGGATCAAGTTCCACGTCCGGCTCCCTGCAAGGGGCCTATTTCTCCCTCTGCCTGTGTTTCTGCCCCCCCCCCCCGTGTGTGTGCGTGTGTGTGTGTGTGTGTGTGTGTGTGTGTCTCATGAATGAATAAATAAAATCTTTAAAAAAATTAAAAAATAAAAATAATAAAATAAAGTAAATAAGTCTTAGGAATGTAATGCACAGCACGATGACTATACTCAATAATACTGTATTGCATATTTGAAGGTTGCTAAAAGTAAATCTTAAAAAGTTCTTTTAGCAAGAAAAAAAGTTTGTGATATTGCATTGTGACAGAGGGTAAGTAAACTTATTGTGGTGATTATCATTATGTCGTACACCTGCAACTAATATCATATTATGTATCAAGTATATCTCAATAAAACAAATAGCAAAATCAAAAATAAAACAAAGCAAATGACATCAAGTGTTCAATAATTCTGCAAACACATGACACAGTTCATCTTCTCTAGAAACCAGCCAAAGAAAGTCTCACTTTGAAGATTCCCGATTGAGCCCTCTAATGCTACACCATTCCGTATACAGAGAAGTAGCTTCACCTCAGTTCCCATCCTATGCAATCCCCCTATATCTAAAGGAAAGATAAAATAATTTATACATGCCCCATGATGATCTCTTGCTGGGAAAGTAATTGCCCTCATTTAAGAGTTTGTATCAATGAATAATGATGAGATTGCTTTCAATTAAATGAATGCTAATACAGTAATGCTCCAATATGCATACACAAATTTGGTAAGATAATGATGTTTCTTGACAATCAACGTTTCCAAAGACATACTTTGTCTGCTCATGGTAACTCTCAATGTAGGCAGCTCAAATTATCCAAATTGATTTTTTTTTAGTCTAATAAAATGACAGGTATTTTAAAAGGGTAGTCACCTTTTCCTTATGTCATTGACAGGTGTCCTTACATCTACCATTGTCTATAAATGGCGCTTGCACTGCCTGCCGGTCTTAAACTGAGACTCAAATGCCCAGCAAGTATTCAGTGGCTAAGTTCCCTTAGAGTTGATGTTTTTGCAGACAAAATTATGCAGATATGATGCTACTTTTTGAGATTATATCTCTTAAGCTGGACAGCGTTCAATACATTTTTAGAGGTTTCAACTCAGGGAACGGTCAGGGAGAAACAAGAAAGAAAATATTTGTGTGGAAACTACTTGGCGAACAACACCAAAAAATAAAATCCTTGTGCCATGGACGTTTAAAGCTCCGTAAGAAACTTGGGTGTGTTACACTTGACTTTGTATCTAATTTAGAAATGACTTTGAGGAATTGTCATCAGTTTGGTAACAGGGCAGAATGATTTCAGCCTTAAGGATTGCAGGGCAAGAACTAAATATCTCAAGAACTTGCAACCAACTTCTGTGGATATAGTGACTCTAATGTAATAAGAGAATTGTACAGAAGCCACAGAGGAAAAACCACCATTAAGTACTTTGTACAAGTAAGTAACATACTCTTATGCTGTCCTTCTACAGCCCCATTTATTTTTGTCAGTTAGTATGTGTGTGTCCACCACACCCTCAGATGTAAGGATTAAGTGAAGTGGATTTAACAGGGTAAGGGGACACAGATGAAACGGCAGGAACAAGGACTTGCTGGCCAGTGAGATGTCACAGGATGTCACTGTGACAATTCTGAATGATGTTACTGCTGCTGAGACATGGGATGTCAGTCAGCTGTCCAGACCTGTGCCCTCAGTGTTTGACATGGGAAGGGGTATAGGAAAGTGGTCCTCTTGGGGTGAGGGGTGTTGAGGCAGTGGAATGGTGAGGGAAAAACAAGGTGAGGGGGTGCTTATTGGAGACAGTCTGACTCCAGCCTCAACACGACATTGGCCATTCCGATGTTCCTGATTACTAAATAAGCTCTTTCTTTGCTTTAACTTGTATAATTTCAAGAGGTAAAAAATGCCTATGTCTTTCTTTGCACATGTGCTTTGGGTGAGGGGAAAGGGGTATGGCCTGTAATTACCAAGTAGGATTTTCATAAAATTTTCAAGATGCAGTCAGAACAAAATGCTATATTCAAACTCAACATTGTCTTGATTATGAGCCAAACAAATCACCCCCATGAGAAATCTATTCATGATTTGGTGGATTTCTTCTAGAATGGGAAATTAGACACCAGTTAAGATTCCCTGAATGATGGGCTATTTGGATGGCTGTCAGTTAAATGTCAGCTCTTAGCTCAGATCGTGGTCACGGGTGCTGGGATTAAGCACCTGCATAGGGCTCCTTGCTCAGCAGAGATCTTCTTTTCCCTTTCCCTCGGCTCCTCCTCCCAACTCATACTTTTTCTCTCAAATAAATGAAAAATAAAATCTTAAAAAACAAAAGATTATGAGTGACAACTTGGAAGCTGGGACTGTGGTGGCAGGGTGGTGCCATGATGAGGTGATAGGGTGTGAGGTAAAGCAGCAGAGAGAGGGGTGAATCCTTGGCTGGGGGAGCCATCTAATAATGAGGATGTTGGGGCCTCTGGGTGGTTCAGTCGGTTAAGTGTCTGACTTTTGGTTTCAACTCTAGTCATGATCTCATGGATCTTGGGATCAAGTCCTGAATCCAACTCTGTATTCAATGGGGAGTCTGCTTGAAGATTCTCTCTCTCCCCTCTCCCTCTGCCCCTCCCTCCTATGTGTTCTCTCTCTCAAATAAATAAATATTTAAGAAATAAAAATAAGAAAAAAAAAGAAATAAAAATAAGGATGCTAATATTTTGTCATTGAATGTAACAAATCAGAGAGATGCAGACATCCAGGGAAATTGGAGGAAGGTGAAGATTTTAATACTTTAGAAAACCCCAAAGAAAAGCCATCATAGTGCATAATATCCCAGCCAAGATAATGTTAGAAGGTCAGCAGTGCTTGGAATACCCATCATCACCTTAGTGTGATTGGAGAAATAATTCATTGCTTAAAAACAGAGCAAGGCTAGTTCTCTTATCTAATATTGTCCAAAAACTCCAGATGATTAACTGTGTATTATATTTCTCTTTATGATCCTGTATCTTGTCTAGTTGCCAGAATGTCAGTTCTGAAGCTTTTTAGCTTCAGCCTATACTTGAGGCTGGGAAAATGGGACGCAGTAGTGATGGATTTCTGGGATGCTTGCTAATGAGGAAGGCAGGCAGAGGAAATGGAGTGAATTCAACAGAAGCTGAGCAAGAGCCCTAGAAAGTAGACAAAACCAGGACAGGATGATGTCTTATGGAAAAAATTGCTCGACAGGGCAAATGCAGTGAGTTATGAATTTGCCCTGACTCACCTGAGTTAAAAAACAAAAGATTCCGAGTGACAACTTGGAAGCTGGTACTGTGGTGGCAGCTCACCTGAGTTATGAATTGCAAAAAAAAATGATGAGTTTAGGTATTTAGTACACAGTACATCAGTGAAAACAATATAGATGGGATGTAGAGTCATCCCGAGATTCATGTTAAAGTGGAAGAGAAAACTAGGGTAAAAACCAGATTGGGAAAGTTCGACTCTTCACAGGGACTTGCTTCAGTGAAAAAGCCAAAGGAGAGAAAAAGAGAGACTGATGATTCCCAGCGATGACAGTGTAAGTTCCTGGGGAAATCTTCTCTTCACAAATAAGCTCCTTAGTTCATACAGATTATAAAAAATTAACACAATGTGCCACATTGCAGAAATAAAGATTAGCCTACTAACCTATGTATAATACACTGAAATACTGTTTTACAACGATTTCATAATAAAAATATTGTTCTGAATGAACAAGCTGTGGTACTTCCAGATAATGGAATGTTATTCAATGATAAAAAGAAACGAGCTCTCAAACCACAAAAAGACACAGAGGAAACTTAAATGCATATTGCTAAGTGAAAGAAGCCAATCCTAAAAGGCTCCCTACTGGATGATTCCAACTATATAGCATCTAAAATAGGAAAAGTTAGAGCAACAGTAAAAAGACTGGTGGTTGCCAGGGGTTCATGGTGGGCATGGGGCTGAAGCCATGGAGCCCAGGAGACCTTTAGGACAATAGAACTACTCTGCATGACATTATAGTGGTGGACAATAGAACTACTCTGTATGATAGTATAGTGGTGGATACATGCATTTGTCAAAACCCATTGAGTGCATAGCATAGAGTGACCCCTAATGTAAACTGTGGACTTCATTTAATGGTAATGTATCGATATTGGTTCATCAATTGTAACAGATGTATGACATTAATGCAAGGTGTTAATAATAGGAGACGTGTGTGTATTGGAGGGAGTTTATGAAAAGTCTCCATATTTTCTGTGTGAGTTTACCAAAAACTTAAAATTGTCATAAAGTATAAACGTAGTAAAAATTTTTAGAAGTTGTATTATATAAATCAAAAATAACATTAAAAGTTGAAAAGCATTTAGGATCACTTAAGGCTATTTTCTGAGTTTTTATGTAGGTTAATTTATTTTTATATTATATACATTTTTTAAATAACATTTTAACTATTTTTTTTATTTTTTAAATTTATTTATGATAGGCACACAGTGAGAGAGAGAGAGGCAGAGACACAGGCAGAGGGAGAAGCAGGCTCCATGCACCGGGAGCCCGACGTGGGACTCGATCCCGGGTCTTCAGGATCGTGCCCTGGGCCAAAGGCAGGCGCCAAACCGCTGCGCCACCCAGGGATCCTTATATTTTATATTTTTAACTTACTTTGCTATTTTTATATGACAGAATTTATGCTAATACTTTATTGCAATAAAAATCATTTGTTTATTCTTTTGAGTTTCTCATGTATATTTGTATGTTCATTATTAAGATTTTAGCTACTTTCTTCTGAAGAGGAACAATATGAGTTAATCAGAGACCTGCCTGCCTGTCAGGAAACCTATTAGTTCACATATTAAAGGGCTAACAGGAGCTATTTCACCCTTGGCTTATGAGAAAAGACATTTCCTTTTAATCTTCCAAAGTAAATGAGCTCTGACAAACAGATATGTTGTGTAAGATGTGTACAGAGCCCCTAAATCAAATGGCCATTTTCCACGCAAATTCATAAACTACAATTCGAACTGTATTTCATCTACCTGAAGGTCACAATCAAAGCAGCTGTCAACCAATAAACAAAAGTGTCTGTAATAGATGTGTGAATGGCCAACTTTTGTCTCTGACTAGGGGAGAGCCAAAATCAGCACCACCCCCAGGAAGAAAGTTCATTTTGTCTTCTGTCATTCCTTCAGTCCACAAGAGGCAACAGCAACTAGTCCAAGCAAATAACACGAGACACATACCATATTCCAGCAAAGAGAAAGTTGTTCTCAAATTCTAAGAGTGTAACAGGGCTGTAGTTTATGAGTGGTAAGAAAGGGACAGTGCATCATGGCTCATCTGGTGTAGCACAGAAATAAGAGCTGCAGTTTATTAACTAAGACCCCAGTCACTGCCCAGAAATAATGGGGTGGGAGACATGATAACAAGGGTAGAGAGAATATAATGATGTTCAATCATGTTCTCATAGCACCACCAGCGTGTGAGTCTCCCTCATTAGCTCCTTCTGGATTTCACCACCTTCAACTTGGGAAAAGCCACCCTTTCCCATGAGAGAGCTAACCAAGAGTCCCCATCCCCATCATCTGCTCTTTGCTCAGCAGCTGTTGGGTGTGCCTTCTGAGGAGCCAAGGTGAGGTCTCTGACTTATAACGTGTGCTCACATTTGGCTCTGGAGTTTGCTGTTGGCCAGGCTGACTCAGATTCCTTTAGTTTGTTTCTCTGGCACGAAAGGAAATGAAAAAGATACAATTATATTCATTTAATAAGTGTGTTCTTTTACATTTTATTTTGTTATTTATTTGTATTTTATTAAGTATAATGAACATATATGTCATATTAGTTTCAAGTGTATAATTCCTTCTTTTTAAAATGCAAGCATAACTTTAGAAGTCTCCTCTCAGAAAAGTGGAGTAATAGGGATACAGATGATATCTTTGTGTCTGTAAATCGCATGATTTTCATGAAAATACATGCAATGGAGCTGCTTGAGCCATCCACATGTGGTTTGTGGCTAAAGAGCGGAGACCCCTCCCCCAGTTCAATCTGTCTTGGTTATCTCCACTGTAACTGGAGAAAACCTACCCACTTGGTTCCTATAAAGCATATTTGGCAGGGAACTTTGCTCTGCGGTTGTTTACACTAGCTTAGTGGTCGAAATGTCAGGCTTCCCCTTCTAAGTCCTCAAACTTAGCTGTGACAGTTTGAGGGTGGGAATAGAGCTGAAGGCAGATATATATTTTGGGTGGCCTTTTGTGAAGATGTTAAGGCAAGGCGAGCTCAGAGACCCACATACCTTTTTCACATTAAGAAAATGAACACGGCAGAGGTATATGAGCATCCATAAATGCAGAAAGACAGAATTGGTATTTTAAATGAATCACATTCTACAAATTAACGGTCAGCTGTGGCATCTGTCAGCTCCAAATAGCGGAATTTGAATTTTATAGCAGCTGGGGATGGAAATTCAAAGTTCTCTCCTAAATACAGAGTGCCCAGAATTCTCTGGATAGAGTCACCTTTGGTGTTATACAGTTAAGACACTGTGGTTGAGGTTCAAACAGGGCCAGTGGGCAGTCCTTTCACTTGCCTCTAAGCAGAATAAATGAAGCTCTGCTGCATTTTTATAGTTCTCTGGGATGGATGAAGGCTGATGCACTGAATAAATCTCACAAATGGTAGAGTATAGTAAAAATACACCAAAATATAATTACCCTTGATCAAAGTCATCATTGATTAATCAGACAAGTGGTTTTAAAAATCCATACTAGAGTTTCCCAGCCTATAAAATAAACAGTGACTTTGTTTTTCCTGGGGGAGGTGATGGGGAGAAGCAGACACTGTATCATAGCAGAAGTGATACTCCCTTGACTTAAACACTCACGGCTTCTGCTGTGTGCTCCATAACATGTATCTCAGGGTGATATGATTGTTCCCTTTGCTTCTACCACACTTGGAGTACCTCAAGAGGAGTTACTGATTCAATATCTATTACAGTAATATCATTAACTGAAGACAGGTATTTGGCAAATGTATCTCATTTGACCCTCAGAGGATTAGCCCTATTTTGCAGCTGAAGAAATAAAGACTCAGAGAAATAAAGCTGCTCAAAGTAGCATACACAGAGCAGGTTCCCAGACGTTAGGATGCATGAGAAACCCTTGAAGGGTTTTTTAAAATTTAGATTGCAAGACCCCACTTTCAGAGTTTTAATTTGATAGATCTAGGATGGGAGTAGAGAATTTACATTTTTAACAAATTCGCAAGTAAGGGCAACTCGGGTCCAGGATCCCATGTCAAGAACCTGCAGCCTAGATCATTTGTGTTTGATGTGATACTCTGTCCTGAGTGGCTGGGCGACCTGGAAGCCACGCTCTTTCCACGGCAGTATGTTTACCCACTGGCCCTCTCTTTCTATCTTCCACGGAGCCTCGATTGCCAGTTACCTTGGGGTGGGGGTGGGGTGGGAGGAGTGGTCAAGGAATACCAGTTGACCATGTGCTGCCATCCCCCTTCTTATGCACATACCACTTCCTTCACCTAATTCACTCCTTCAAGTCTCCCTTAAAATGTCATTTTCTCAGAGAGGCCTTCAATAAAATAATTTATCATTGCAAATTTATTCAGGTTTATTTGTCTCATGAATGTCTGCCTTTCAAAACTATCAGGGCCATGAGGATGAGACTCTTTTCACCTCTGTTCTTAGAATAGAATCATGTACCCAGCATGTGGTACAGTACTTGCCCCTAGGAGGTACTCAACAAAATTACGTAAATGGATAAATGAGTAAAGGAAACGTTGAGATCTAGTCCTAGTTCTGCTCTCTTACTAGCTGGATGAAATCAGGTCAGAGCCTTGATATTTCTAAAGTCTAAGCCTCTCGTTTGTAAAATATAGATAATAATTTTGAAAGGGCTGTGCTGAGGGTTTTTTTTTTTTTTTTAGCAAGCTCAATATATGAAAGACTTGCTCTAGATATGCACTGTTGGCTCTTAAATCCAGGCGGAGCTCATAGTAGATGTTCAACAATTGGTTGAATTGAATCAGATTTGGCTTGCTTGGATAGAGTGATTTTTTTTGTGCTCTCCAAGGAACTTCATTTTAACAGTTATTCACTTTAGAACATCAAATACCTCTGTTGTTAATTTCTGCTTATCTCTTAAGGGGCTTGGAAAGATACAACGTACACTTTCCCAGGCATTAATACTTCCTCCATTTGAGGTACTAAATCAACCTGTACGAATTTTTCAAAGCAGTAGAGGCACATGCCACATTTGTAAAAGAATGACCTGATAGGGCTTTATTTTTAAACTGCATTTCCCCTCACAAAGCTCTGTAGGGAGTTGAATAGTGTACATTGGGCTTCTCAAACCTATTAGCTAGACATGTGAGTGAGCAAGTAAGCCCATTTATTAACCTCGTCTTTTGAGAGGTCCATACAAATATGGCAGAAGCTGTCAGAGAACAAAAAGGTTAATTAAAACATGGTAGACCCTTCCCTTTAAAAGGCAATGAACCATTTACTGTTTTTAGTTTACAAACACTCACTCTTAATCGCGAGTGTATGTCAAATTACTTACATGTCAAGGTACACAATTATCATCAATTCACTCTACATTTTTTTATATTTATAACCTAAGCCATTGCCCATGTCATAGTTCACTTACAAGGAAAGACGCGATTGAGAAGAGGGCAACCCATGGCTCTCCCCCTGCAGAGCTTAAGCAGCTCTCTGCCTTATGTGCTCCACTAAACAATTCACTCAAATGGTAGAAACTTCATTCCTGTAAACAACCTCCCACTGGAGCCATGGTATGTATTCTGTGCAGAGCCAAATTTTCCAGCCTTGCCCTTTCAGAGCTCACCATTTATAAAACAACAAATCTATGCTTGAGAAACAGCCGATTGCCTCTGGATAACATACTTCTCAAGATTGCCAAAGGGGAAAGAAGGTTTGCATTATCCATTCGAAGTTGTGGCCTTAGACCTGATGCTGATGAGTGACTCACATCACTGCTTCCCTTTGCCCTTAGAAGCCAAACCTCACATTTTTCTGATGACAGGTACAAGGAAACCATTTGGTTCATACTAATGGAAATGTAGTCACTTGTCCAAAAAGTTGGCTCTGAAGACAGAGAAATATTGAGAGATATATTCATGGGACGTACTTCATATGCTCTCCTGTTGTGTCCAATTTACAAAGTTAGCTGTCAGGTGACAGAGCCGGGGATGCTCTATTGCTAGTTGTGATAACTGCCCCATCTCTTTAAATTAGAATACAGGTAACTCTTGAACCACAAGTTGTTGGTGCTTGTTCTTAATCCAAGAAGGAATAGAACAGAATTTCCAAGAAGGAATAGAACAAATAGACTACCTTTCAAGAGCAAGAGTAATGTTCAAAGATCCATTCCAATTCATAAAGCTAACGAGGTGTTGGGTTCCTGAATCACCCGTGGCTGAACAGCTCAGTTGACTTTGCAGATGTCTTAGAAGAGCAACCCCAGCATCTTGGAACTAAACCATCTCCCTCATTTTACAGAGAAGAAAATGGGAAGCCACGGAGCCTGTGCCTTCGCCGAGGAGGTCAGTGGCTGAGCCCTAACTCAAACCTTGGTTTCCTAGTTTAGAGACATTTTTCACAAAACCACGTTGTTCTGATGAGTGAGGACCAGAAATTGAGGTGCCCTGCTGGGCAGCAAAGCAAACCTGGAGTGAATCCCAGCCCCTGTAGTGAAGAAGGGAGCTGAGCTCAGCTTTTCACTGCTGCTGATGCAGGAAGAGAGCTGAAATGCAAACAGTGCCTTGCAAGCCTTTCTTGCTGACTCAGGAAGTTCTTAGCTCAGCCACTTCCAATTGCCCTCCCTCAGGTCCTCTGCATTTTGAAACAAGACCCTCAGGAGCACAGCTACCTCTTTCCTCTTCCATCTGGGAGCTCTTTGAGTGCTATCAAATATTTCATTTATGGAGGATGAAGCACTGAGCATTAACAATTGTCCTTCAGTGTCATGTCCACCTCTCTGTTGTGTTAGTAGTTCTCACTGTGGGAGGCCGCAAATCCCCTTGGAAGGGAACCATGGAATATATTGGCATGCACACTTTGGTCAGAAAATGCCCATACACAAGGCCACATTTAGAGCTGAAGTGGGGGCCATTTGCTGAGGTGGAGAGCACATGCTGGGATGGGCAGCCACACGCCAATGTGGAGAGCCACACATCAGGCTTCTGCCAGGGGACCGTGCACAGGACAGGCCTGTGTTCAGTCTCCTTGGCCCTAATTCTCTGCCCTTTCCTTTTTGTTTTTTAGAGATTTTATTTATTTATTTATTTATTTATTTATTTATTTATTTATTTATTTGAGAGAGTGAGAGAAAATATGAATTGGGGAGGAGGCAGAGGGAGAAACAGACTCCCTGCTGAGCAAGGAACCCCACATGGGGCTCACTCTACCCCAGGACCCTGATATCATGACCTGAGCTGAAGGCAGATGTTAACCCACTGAGCCACCCAGGTGCCCTGTCCTTTCCTTTTTGTTGCCCTTTGCTGGTCACCTCTCCTTTCCTCTCTCCTGTGCACCCCTTCCCATTACCCTTCCCACCTTGGATGTGGGGCCACCTCTCCTGGATGCCCTTTTCTCACTTTCCACACTAAGCCCATCCTGTCTTTGCCCAGTGAGCATGCTGAGTGCAATCCTGCCCCGTGCTCCCAGAGCCCCACTTATTACTATATTGCCTGTAGGATTAAAAATACATATGAACACATGTGACATAGATAAGAAAAATGCCTTAACCATAATATATCACCATATGTTATCAGTGGTCAGCTCTGGGACTATGGGAGTATTGGTGATATTTACTTTCTATCTTTTTTTAACCACATTCAATTAAAAAATAAAAAATAAAGTAGTGTGTTCCATCACTCCCCTGAAAAAATTACGGAAAATAAATACATAACTCTTTTCTTGAATTCTTTTTACCAAAATTCACCTCATGGTTTCTCAGAAAAAAAAGATACGATGTTTTATTTGGAAGCTATTGGACCATGATGCGGAGACTTATGTTAAAATATGGAGTCCCAGTCATTGAAATTGTTTAGTAATATATTAAAGAAACTTACTTTTTCTCTCTGGTGTAGTTCCTCCCCACTATTTCTCTCTTGCCTCCTCTCCTCTCACACCACAGCCACACTCACACCTCTCCCTGGCCACCAAATATGTGGAGGTTTCCCCCCACCAAGCAATTCTCGGGGACACCAGCTGGGAGTACTACAAATTAACGCAATTCTCACACCATCTACCTGACACTGCTCACTCCTCACTCCAGATGCCACAACTTCTGTCCAATTGGCTACAAATCCAGGGCTCCCATGACTCCATCCTCAAGTTTGTTTGAATTGCTAGAGTAGCCCACAGAACTCTGGGAAATGCTCATTTAGATTGAGCAGTTTATTTAAGCATGGGATAAAGGATATAGATAAATAGCCAGATGAAAAGATACGTAAGGAGAGGTCTCAGAAGGTGGGGAGCACCGGAGCTTCTGTCCCCTTGGAGCTGGGGTACATCACTCTCCTGCTGGGGATGTGTTCACCAGCCTGGAAGTTTTCTAAACTCCATACTTTTGGGATTTTCGTGGAGGTTTCCTCATGTAGGAATGATGGATCCTGAACTCCATTTTCAGGCCTTCTCCCTTCTCAAGAGAATGGGGGTGAGGCTGCAAATTCCAAGCTTCTAATTATGGTTTGGTCTTCTAGGAACCATCCAGGGGCCCACCCAGAGTTGCCTTATCAGTATTACCCAGGAAATTATAAGGGTTTCAAGAACTCTGTGCCAGAAACCAGGGGAGAGAGAACAATCTATATTTTCTATTACAAGTAAATACTAAGGAAAATCAAAAATACTTAGTATATTGCGTAAATTTCAATTAAACTGAATGTATACTAAAATGTGCCTGAGACACATGTCTCATGGAATTAGACACTTTGCTGCATTTTGTAGAAAAGTGTGATAATTTTTCAATATATTATTTTCCCCAGTGTTTTATTATGAAAAATTACAGAAAAATGAAAGAATTGTGTGGGGAGCAATCTACCACTTAAAAGATTCTAAAATGCCTATTCATCTATGTAGACTTTTGTTTATTCATAATTCATCTTTTTGAAAATATACTATTTTTAAATTCTGTTAGCCTTTGCAGAGATAAGCAGAAACCAGAAACCCCTAGACGTGATTTGATAAACATGGAGAATCAAGCAGGATAACTTGACTGGTAAACGTCGCTTGAAGATCTTAATTATTTCCTTTGGCTGTAGATTTCAACTGCACAGTTTTTAATGTCTCTCTTTCGCTTTGTCCTGATGTGTTTGGTTTTGCCAAGTCCCTTTGAAATCAGCACCTCATTTTGTTTACTCTAATCAAAAAGAAATGATTTATGAAAATAAACAATTTTAATAAATGTTAACAGACAATATTTTATATGTAATTTAAAAAATAAAAATAAATTGCTGTTTTTATTAAAACAGCAATTGCTGGGGCACCTGGTTCAGTCAGTTAAACATCTGCCTTCAGCTCAGGTCATGATCTCAGGGCCCTGGAATAGAGCCCCACATCAGGCTCCGTTCTCGGTGGGAAGTCTGCTTCTTCCTCTCCCTCTGCCTCTCCCCACTGCTCATGCTCTCTCTTAAATAAATAAATAAATAAATAAATAAATAAATAAATAAATATCTTTAAAAAAATAAAATAGCAATTGTTATCTTATCAGTACTCATCAGGTTGTGCTTGTATGTGTGTGTGTGTATCTCAGAATCCTTTAAGTAATATTCTTGAAGTTTATCCCAAAAACGTGAATTTCAAACTTTGTTCCCCTTCTTGCCTCTATGTAACCCACTGTCCACTCATTTTTTTAAAATATAGATTATATCATATCATTTCCAACTTGAAACTCATCCATGCCTTCCATCACAATTAAAACCCCAATTTTTGTTCATGGCACAGAAGGTGTCTGCATTCAGATCTCCTCTTCCTCTGTGGCATGACTTGGCCACTTGTTCCTTGCTCATTGCACTTCACCTGGCACTCTCGTCTTTTTCTTCAAACACTCAAACCTTGGTCCACCTGCAGGAGTTTTGCACCTGCTGTTTGCACTGCCTGAACACTTGTGTGTTGGCCCTTTCATGACATTTAGTTAAATAATCCCTTTTAAGCTAAGCTTTCCCTGATAACCTTTGCCAAAGCATTTTATTTCCTTGGTAATACATCTTTCATAATAATGTATACTTATTTTCATTCTTATTTATGTCTTATCTTATGTCTATTTCCTTTGTAAAGAGGCATATATTATATTCGCCCAGTTAACTAAAGTAACATCTACATTTAGAAGAGCACCACCTGTGACCTGTGACCTGTGACCTGTGACCTGTGACCACCACTCAGTGAATCTTAGTTGGGAAAACAAGTAAGTTGCAATAGTTGTTAACTTTGGGGTTTGAGTTGTGCAACCTCTTTGAAAACACTTGGTTTATATGTTCTTTTCAGAGATTTCTTCATTCAAGTGGCTTATTTTCTGAAAATTACCTGGGTTGCTCTTTAAAACACAGATTCCTAGGAATCTGGAGATAGGAGGCTTCAGGAGGGATTCCTGAGCTGAGTTTTTAACAAACTTCTTCAATAATTCTAGTGTGCAGATAGTCTGGTGGCTAACGCACCTTATGACTCATGACTATATGATTTTGGCAAATACAGAATTCAATAAATCAATCCCTAAGATCCTTATTTGGGGGGAAATTTGGGACTTTGGATACCCTGATATCTAATCATGCTTACCAAATATTTGCCCTGAATGTAGAAAGTGGATGAATGCACAAAAAGTGTATTTCTACATGTGTACTTTAACAGTGACTACTCAGGCTGCTCCATGCCCTCATTAAAGTACAATGTGTTGGAATCTTCATATTTTATCCCTTTCCATTTAGAAACAATCCTGATTCTAAAGAGAGAGAAATCGTTCTCCTGAATAGGAAATAAAATTATATTCAGCCTAAGTGTAGTCTGGAGTACTGGGCCTGGACTGATTTTTTTTATTATCCACATAATTAAAAGGAACTTGTAATGCCCATTATCCAAAAACTGTTCATATACATTAAGCATAATTTAACAGTTATAATATTTGCTTTCCAAATACAGTTTGCTTGGTTTGGGTTAATCTGAAAATGATTTATATCTGAATACATAATAAATATACATTGGGTTTTTGGTGGACTATTCTGGGTACCCAGGGGATGCTATTCTGGATTAAGAATTAAATATATAAAAAAAAACAATTAAATATTAGATCTAGATGGACCTTGAGGACTCATTCTTGTCTAGTTGAATCCATCCATTTCACAAAGTCAAAACCGAGACGCAGAATCAGGGAATGCTTTGCCCACAGGGGCTGTCCTGTGCTTGCAGTGGCAAGAAGCAGATACTTCGATACCAAGCCACGTGCCAGCAGTACATGCTAATGCTGACACTGTGGACAGTGCATTTTCAGTTTGTCTATGTGTACTCTGGGTTAGCAGGTCGATATTTCAATTTACCCCACACCCTTCTTGTTTCTCGAGTTTTAATGTTACTTGAATTTTTTTTGAACGCTGTATCAATTGTTTTCTTTAGCTCTGCCTTAAACCCAGTAGTCAAAAGAAAATGTTCTTCCACTTACTTAATTGGAAAGTTCTACAACATGTACCAGAAGGGATTGAATTCATCTTCAGTTAAAATCTCATTGAAAGCTGCTTGCCTTTTAAACACATGAGCAATTCAGCCTCACCTTAAAGCAGAAACAGTTATATCAACTCACTCCTTCCTTTTGCTCCTTCAAGTCACTCCATTCCCAAAACTTAGAGTGATTTTATGTGTAATAGCCAAAGAAGGTCTGTGTGTAAATGAAAATGATAAAATTATTTTAATAGCCATAATAATGCATAATAATCATGTCAATATCATGGTTATCATTGTGATTTACAAAGTTACCAAGTACCCATGGCAACTTGGGAACACATATCATGCTCCCCCCAAATATGATCGACAGGATGCTATGAGCTCATCAGTAACAGTTTGAGTTATGAGATGCAGTTTCATTTTCCAGCCTGTGTTTGAGGATGTGAATATATAATTCCAACACAAACATTCTGAACTTGGGTAGCAGTTTATTTTAGGAAATAGCATGGCAGGCTGCAACTCAAGGTTAATTGCGACAAACAAAAGACAGAGTTTTCAAAAGTAGGGTGCGTACCAGGAATGAGGATGACTAGGTTTTATGTGTCTGTGTTAAATTTTAAATATCCTCCAATTCTGTCTTGTTCTTTAATGATTCCTTTCACAAGTCACCAGATGCTTCTCTTGGAGCTTCTGTTGAGTTGTGAGAAGACCAAGTATATATCCCAGTGCTCGAGGTTTTCAAGTCTGAATTTGAATCCCAGCTTCAACAATTCTTAGTTTTGACTCTGAGCAAGTTATTTAACTTACCTAGATCAGAGTTACCTTTATCTGTAAAATAATATTATGCATCTCATTGATCGCTGTTTGGATTAAGTAAAAGAAAGGATATAAATTGCTAAGCAGGGAGCCTGGCACAAAATAAGACTTAATAAAGTTGTAATGTTGCAAAACTCCTTGAAGCACCCGCTCATTTTGTTATAACGAAAGTTAAGGTCAAAGAGCAGGTGGGCTTGTAACTATACCCATTCTCCTCTTTGGTCAACCAAAGGCCTGAGTCACCAAAGTACTTATATTTTCAATGGGTGAAATTCATGAGGAAATAGCTTTAGGAGATTATCACCCAAAGTAGAAGTTTGTAAAATGATCAGCAAGATTTTCTTGTGGCTTCCAGGAAGTTCTTTAACAATAGGTAACTTTTATTCTTCTATTGAAAACAGGCTTATTGAGCATTTTAGGGCTAGAGGAGATTACATAGTTTCAAAATGGGGAGTATATTTTGGGATTTTGCTAGGTCATTAAGTGGTAGAAATTGTCCATAATTTTCTGAAGACAACAATCTAAAATTGGCTCACATTTGGTGTACTTCTCCAGACATCTTGGCCTACCTGAACTTTCTCTAGAGATTTTGGTTGGAGGAAAATATAAAAATGGTATCACCTTGATTGTAAAGAGTAATTGCTCTCTAGAGTTATTTGGGATGTGTGTGTGTGTGTGTGTGTGTGTTTAGTGTAGACACAACCAATATAAATATGAGAAAATTTATTAGGTAAAATTACTTGTGGTTAATTTGCAATGGTATTCTAGAATTATAGGCTTAAATTTGAATCTATTATTTGCCAAAGTAGTGAGAAACACATTGTTGGAGGGGTGCCTAGGTGGCCCTTAGTTAGGCATCTGCCTTTGGCTCTGGTTATGATCTCAGAGTCCTTGGATCGAGCCCCACATCGGCTCTCTGGTCAGTGGGGATCCTTCTTCTCCCTCTCTTCCCCACTCATGCTCTCTCTTGCTATCTTTGTCTCTCTCTCTTTCAAATAAATAAATAAAATCTTTTTTTTAAAACCCACATTGTTTGTTTGTTTGTTTGTTTGTTTTAGTCACACAGAGAGAGAGAGAGAGAGAGGCGGAGACATAGGCAGAGGGAGAAGCAGGCTCCATGCACCGGGAGCCCGACGTGGGATTCGATCCCGGGTCTCCAGGATCACGCCCTGGGCCAAAGGCAGGCGCTAAATCGTTGCGCCACCCAGGGATCCCAAAAACCCACATTGTTGAGGAAAAAATGTAGGAAGCAAAACCTCAAACATATAGGGCAGGAGGTTCCTCCTCACCTGAAGAGGTTCTAGGAGACCTTTCCTAGCTCCATGTACCTGTCCAGCTCCTACTCACTATTCATTGAGTTCAGGTGTCATCTCTCTGAAGCTTTCCAGAATATTCACCTCACTTCTCACAGAAATTAGTTGTACACATAACTCATTGTTGACACCCTGTTTTTGTAACACTTAATAACATTTGATTGTAGTAATGTGTTTACCAATACTCTCTGTCTAGGCTGTAAAGTCATGAAGGGTAGGGACCAAGTACTTGACACATCAAAGTTGGAAGACGTGGAGGTGCGGGCAAGAATAATAAGCAAGGAAAGAAAGCAAAATGATGACCTCAAGTCTGTGATGATTGGTTTCCATGAAAGGCCAAGGCCACTGGTTATCATTATTTGCAGTCTTCGTGTGAGCAAAACAGAAGTGAAGATGTGGACAGGTAAATAAATGTCATGCTTTCAGAAACCTGGTAATGTTGGTGAAGGAATTATGGTCCATCAACAAGGTGAAAACAAGATCATCCTGTCTGGATGAATTGGGTTCTGGGTGAGAAACTTTATATGAGCATAATCTTTCAAAATAAATTGATATTGCAAATTTGTCATTAGAAGTTACTAGGACCTCCAATGATAACTATAATAAAATTACCTTCTGAAGTCAGAACACTTTTCTCATTCATCTACCATTATGGTAAAAATACAGTAACATTCTATCATGTGCATAAGTTTGATAATTGGTGATACCATTTAAAAAATAATAGCTTAATTCACACACACAAAAAAGAGTGTGGTCATCAGTAAACCCCTTTCTTCCTTTTTAAAAATTACATCTGTAAATAAGCATCTCTCTCTCTCTCTCTCTCTCTCTTTTTTTTTTTTTTTTTTAAGGAAGAGAGTATGAGCAGGTGTTGGGGATGGAGGGAGAAGGAGAGAATATCAAAAAGGCTCTAGGCCCAGCACAGAATCCAACAGGGGACTTGATCTCGGGACCCTGAGATCGTGACCTGAGCTGAACTCAAGTCAGACACTTAACCAACTGAGTCACCCAGGTTCTCCAAAGTATCCTTTTCCCCTTCATTTTTTCCCCAACTTTCTTTCTTTAAAACTCCAACCTCTTAATGTATATCAGATCATCAGTTTAATCACAGTGTCACCACATGATGCTCTGTGCATCTTTCCTTGGCTCCATTTTAGGCCTTATTCACACCCAACTGGCTTACCTATAGATTTGCCAAATGATTATTTTCTGTAGATTCAAAGACGGATTTTTTTTTAAATCAAGACAAATTTTTTCAAAGAGATAATGAATAATTTTACATTTTAAAAACATCTTGCTATATTTGTTTATTGCTAAAACATACAGTTCCATCTTTAGTTAATAAATCTCCTCCTTCTCTCTGCTGTTCCCTTTAACATCTCTCTCATACTTCACTTTTTATCTGCTCTGCTCTTAAGGAGATTAAAATACCTCAGTATAAATACCCACTGGAAGTAAATATTCCATGGCTTCTATGCCTGACTTGGGAAATTCTGAAAGTTATTTGGAAATGGATAAGGTATGGAAGGTCCGTTGAGGAAGGAGAATTACCAAAAAAGCCTGTCTTTTCTCTGAATGCAGCTGGAGGTCACCAGAACAGAGGCCCCTCCTGAGAGGTCCTGGGTGATGGAAAGGCACTTTTAGAAAATGTGACAAGTCCCATCACCTGGGACTGTGAGGATTTCCCTTTTCATTGTAATTGACGAACACCAGCCATTACAGCCCCCTTCCCCTCCATCAGTCTAATTTCTTTGATCTGGTTCCACCTGCCTTGAAGCCTCATCTGCCTACCCCTCACTGTGGATCTCCAAGCATACCAGACACCTGTCTGCATTTGCCCTTGTAGAAGTTATTACCTGTTATTTTGATAGAATCTGCTTCCTCCTTGGACTTCTGATGACCACTGACATTCTACTCTTTCTTCAAGGTACAGACAAATGCCGCCTGTCATGGAGTCTTCCCAACTCCCAAGGCCAGTAGCCAGCCCTACTTTCTGCCCAGTGATTGCTCTTCCCATTTTTGGGATTGGCTCCTCAGGCCAGAACTCACATGAGGGAGACCAGATGTACCCTGAGAAGGGTTTATCTAATCTCTGGACAAGTTTGGATAGCTTAAAAAGTCCCACAGTTTATCTGGGTCTGCTCATCACACCTATCTAGGTGAAATGAAAATAATTAATTCTTTTTGTTTCAAAAAATATTTGTATCTTCCAGAGAAAATACTTTTTTTTCTATTTCTTGATATTCACTGTGAAAGTACATTTGCCATAATACTACAGAACATTTAGAAAATAAATGTCTTTTTAAATAATAGAAAAATTATCCATAATATCATCACCCAAACATAATTATTGCTATATTTTCCCCTTTAATCCTTCCTAGAAATGCCTCTTTTATGTAGTTGTAAACATGGTGCACACACAATGCCATGCCTTGCTTTTCTGTTTTAACACTACACAGTAGTTGTCATTTGTTGAAATAACGGGAGAGATATTTTTTAAATAGGACTTTTTTTTTAATCTTTTTTTAAAGATTTATTTATTTATTTGTTTGTTTGTTTGTTTATTTATTTATTTATGATAGACACAGAGAGAGAGAGAGAGAGAGAGAGAGAGAGGGGCAGAGACACAGGAGGAGGGAGAAGCAGGCTCCATGCTGGGAGCCTGATGTGTACTTGATCCTGGGACTCGATCCCGGGACTCCAGGATCACGCCCTTTTGGCCAAAAGCAGGCGCCAAACCACTGAGCCACCCAGGGATCCCCAAAATAGGACTTCTTATGTAATATCTTTATCAGTTCCTTAGGATTGAGTAGAAAGGTATAAAAATAGAAAGTTTCTCCTATTGTCTCCTGGGCATGTCACGCCAATGCAGAACCCAGAAGGAGCCCATGGAAGCTTGGTTGTCAACCGGCCTGCTGTCTGCCTGGGCTGACCTCCTTCCCCCATTGATTTTCCAGGTCCTCACTCTACCACTCTTAGGGGTCTTCTCAATTTCTCCAGTCCAATCTGAACACCAAGCAAATTTTACTTGGATGACTTATCCCCCTACATCTTACTTTGAAACTTTTCAAAACCACAGAGGGAACTCGAAAATGTTACAGTAACTGCCATTATCTCTACCACCCAGATTCCCCATTCACATCTCACTGCACCTGTTTTATCAGGCATCTTTCCATGGTATTGAGGACTTCGCCCTCTCTCCTCAAGGAAATTTCCCTCTAGCCTCTGGCTCTGTGTCCTTCCCGGTTTCTTCCAGGACCCATTCCTGCAGGATTTGGCACCTCAGACTTGACCTACAGAACAGCACTGGATAATAAAACACTACTACTGCCCATTGAATTCTTCCAGAAAGTATGCATTGTTTGTAATTCCATCAACAGTCCATAAGAGTGCTATATTAACTCTGCTGAGTATCATTTAAGTTTGAAGAAAGAATTTAGATTGATAGTATTCTTAGAGTTCTATTACACTCTGACTTGCTACATAGCTATTTGTACATCATTCATTTATCTTTAAACCCTTAAGCTTCAAGGTAAAAACTTTTTCAATCCTTCAAGGCAGAAAAATGTAGTTGAGGTTCATTTTCTCCCATGGCCCCTAGCCAAATGCCTTACATATAGAAAGTGTTCCATAAACGTTTGTTGGGGAAGGGGTGGTAGAGAGAAGAACCTGTATCTGTCACTTTTGATAGATCAGCTAATCATCAAAGAAAACGACTGTCAAGATGTTTAGGTTAACTGAATCAGGAGAAAGGGCCTTATGATGCATAGTTGGCTAAATTATATTGAGCGTGGTTTTGATTTCTTTTTAATTAAAAGGCCTGCTAACTGTTCAAGCTTACTTTATGTCCATTACAGAGCTAAAGACACAGTAGCAATGTATTAAATAAGGTGAGTCTGAAAGTCTATACACTGGAGTCTATCTTGGTTGTACCAAGAAGGTTTTGTATCTACCACAATTGAAACATCATGAACTATATAGTAAACATCATGATGAAACCTTATAAATAAAAAAATCATGGACAAACTCACTGATGACTGTCACCTCAATAAAAGTGAGGGTAAAACTCCAAAATGAGCATAAAAAATGCAATTTGTCCCGATGGAAATTTCAGGCAACTGACTCTGAGTAGTAAAACTGTACCAAGGCAGTCTGGAAGAGTCCTGTACTATCTGTGTGGTACCTTTCATGGTGAGATGCTTCAACATTTTCCAAATAAACAGTTCATCGTCCAGAAGACCTATCCAAAGTCACTTTGTGACAGAACTCCACCAGTTTAGCTTTCTTACCCTATACTTTACTCATCCTGTGTCATAGTCATTACCTGCATCTTATTCTCCCAAATTGCTCCATCTTTGCAATTTTGCAGTGCAATACACCAGGCACTGAATAGAAGAGTCTACACTTTCCTAAGTCCTTGGCTTTCTTTGTGCACAGTGGCAGAGACCAGGCCTAGCAGATGCCAAGCTAGACTTTGGGGACATAGCAGTTGGGACCCTGCCCTCACAGTACCTACCAACCAGCAAGAGGCTTGCCAGACACACTGAGCTAATGGTGCCACCTGATGGCTGATATGAGCCAGGCTTCGTGCCTTCTCGTTATGGTTAATGTCTCTACTTTCATCCTGGCCTCATTTTACCTGTTTTTCTTCTTTTCTTATTTCAACACATTCCTCCTTCATGATTTTACTTCCTCTTCTATCCAGCCTCTACTCCAGACACCGTGTTCTTACGCTCTCAATATCTCTTCTCCCTTCTTTCCACTATGTCTTCCCTAAAATCTCCCAATTTGGGGTCTATCCAACCAATATTGCCCCATGGGCTTCTGAAGCTGCTGGAGGTACATTCATGATCTCAGCTGGGCTTTTGGCTGAGCTCAGCATTCCTTGCCTGAGCTTCCCTAGGTCCCCACAAACCATCCCCCTCACCCATCCTGCCCTCTGCAATCTCCCCACCTCACCTCTCTTAGATGATGGCCTTCTACCCACCTTGCAGAGAAACTTGAAATCTTCTGCCATGTACCTTCATCTCTCAACCTCATGTACTCCACAAGGTTAAAATCAGTTATATTTGCTTTTGTCCTACTTCCTTTGATCCAGATATAACCCTTCTACTGCTCCTAACTTTTGATCTAGTGTCTTCCAGCACTTTATTTTTGTGTCATTTCCTTGATTTTTTTCCCCCATGTACCCTATAACATGGTCATGTTCCTCCCATTGTAAAGAATCTTCCTGCCCTCAACCCAAACATCTCCTTTTGGCTAGCCCTTTATCTGTCACTTATCACTTTCGTCTTAAAATTAGATTTATTTTTTAATATTGTAAACTTTTCTTTAAAATATTTTAAAAATGGGCAGCCCAGGTGGCTTAGCGGTTTAGCGCCACTTTCAGCCCAGGGCCTGATCCTGGAGACCCGGGTTCTAGTCTCACATCGGGCTCCCTACATGGAGCCTGCTTCTCCCTCTGCCTGTGTTTCTACCTCTCTCTCTCTCTCTCTCTCTCTCTCTCTCTTCTCTCTCTCTCTGTGTGTGTGTGTGTGTGTCTCATGAATAAATAAATACAATATTTTAAAAAATAAAATATTTCAAAAATACTGGAATGTTTAAAGAATGATGTAACAGTCATATTCTCAAAACTAGGCTAAAGGAATAGAACCAAGCATGTCTGAAACCACATGTGTAATGCTCTCCAGGTACATCTTCTCCTGTCTATCTGGGAGTCAACACCATTCTGAATTCAGTGCTTAAAATTTCCCTTTAATAAAGAAAGATAATATATATATGAGCTAGGGCCAAACAACTCCTGATAGGCTTCTTTGGGAGTATATATTGCACCTGGGACTATTTCTCTGCATCATGAACCAAAATCTATGAAAGGCTGTCAGCTTTCCAATACAGAAAAGCCCTCTGCAATATGCCCAGTTTACACCTCAAGATGTCCTGCTACTTGGACCATATGACATAGCAGACATCAGATGTTAGAGGTATATGTAATAGAAAAAGATGCCTGTGGGATTTATGGCGAGCCACAAAAGAAAAATTACAATGTCATTTCCTAGAGTTCTGGAGCAAGGCCATGCCATCTGCCATGAAGAATCGGACAACTTTCAAAATGCAACTATGGGCATGCTAATGGACCATGGTAGAAATGGAACTTTTCATCACTGGACATCAAGTGACCATGTAATCAGAAATGTTCATCATGTAAGGAGTCTGACTGTCCAGTCAGAAGATTGGGCAGGCCCAACATCCATACTAAGGATGGTCTGTACAAGATGCCAGGATGTTGTCCTTCTTCAAGGAGACAAAAAGCCACTTGGTAGCAAGTTAACTACACTGGACCTCAAGCACTCTTGAAGGGACAACAATTCCATTTTTCAAGAATAGATATGCACTCTTGACATAGATTTACCTTTCCTGCTCAGAGAACCTGCACCAGTTCCACTGTCTGAGTATTTACAGAGTATTTGGTCTTCCTATCAGGACATTGGGTGGTTACCCTGATAGGTTACCTAATGTCACATCAGACTAAGGGACTCACCTTATAACAAATGACCAGCAATGGGCATAAAATCCATTGGTCATATCACCTACTGCAACCTAGGACCTGCTCACCTGACAGAGGATGAAATGGAAAGTACAATGGAGGGATGAGCTCAGAGGCAGCACTGTGTGAGGATGGTGACCATCCTCTAGGACACAGTATGCAATCTAAATAAACAACTATTATTGGTGCTGTGTCTCCATCAGGTACAATAGCTGGGTCCAGGGAAAAAGAGGTACAATAGAAAATGGCCTCACTTGTAATCATTCCCAGTGATTCACTTGGTGAGTTTGTGACTCCCATCCCTACAACCATAAACTTTGTAGCTTTAGACATCCTAGTTCCTACCACAGGACAAGAAATCAATCCAATGTGCTTTCAGCAGTGATCACCACCTGGAAGCTCAGGCTTCTTGTGTTCACAAACTAGCAGACAAGAAAAAGAAAGAATACTGGCTGGTAGCACTCAGATGATGCACTAGGATGCTTCCACGTCTGCCTTTGCCTCATTTTAAATGAACACACAGTCACAGCCTGAGAGGTATATGGTGACCAGCCATTCAAATGCCACAAAGTGAGAGTCTGGGTCAGACCATCAGGTAGATGCCTGCTGAGGGGGAGAGGGATCTAGAATGGATGGAAGAGGAAGGAAATACTTTTGGATGTGGGATCAACTGCAAGAGCAGGCACCAGAGACCACAGTTCACCCCACTACATCCTTTCTCAGCTTCTCCCAAAAAAAATACCCTCCAAGGGGTCTAGAGAAAAAGCTACTTCTAAAACTTTTACAAACATATATGTTTAACATAATATTGAATCTAAAAGGTTCAAGGTATAGACTCTAGTCTATGACATATGAAGTTATATCCTGGTGGAGACAACATTAGTATGCTTATTTTATTAATAATATAATTACACACTGTGATGAAAGAAAGAAATGGAAATGGTGTAACGAGAGGATCTTACACAGGAGGAATAAGAAAAGGTGAGGCTAGTATGGAGCCATTCAGCCCGTGTTAGGATCCTGGCATTCAAATGAGAAGCAATAAGAAGCCAGTGAGAGGATGTGAGCAGAGGATTGCCATGACCAGGTCTGGGTTTTGCAGTTACAAAAAAGAGAATGAAAATGAGGAGTGCATATGGGGAGGTTAAATAGGAGCAAGCACGCTGGGCAACAGTATGCATGGAGCTAAAGGGAAAACACTGTTGTCATAGGGAAAATATTGTGGAAGACCAAGATTTGGAGGAAAGATCATTAAGTTCAGCTTGACTTATGGTGAGTTGGAAATAAAGTTCTCATTTGAATCTTCAACTGAAGGTAAAATCTAAGTATTTTAAGTGAAAGTTTGACCTGCGACAGAAAGGTCTAAATTTGGATGTAAATGTGTAAGTCATGAGCCTATCTTGGATGACTCCTGAAACCATGGGTATGAATGTGATTGCCCAGAGGTAAAACCTATAGTGAGAAGAAAAGGTATATGAAGACCTAAATAAAGAAACTCCCAACATATAGCAAATGAATAGGCATCTTCCTCATTTGTATTTGGTTGCAAGCCTCCCTTGAAGTAATACCTTCTTCCTGAAACATCCTGACCTAAAACTATCCCCCCACAAATAGAGTCTTATCTTTGTGTAGCCATAGTATCCTACTTGGATTCTAGACATTGAATTAGTTTGCAAGTTAATAGACTTAGAGCCTATTCATTCAATTATTTATGCATTTATCGGTTTGCTATATATTTACAAAGCCTTTCTATGTATCAAACACTGTGCTAGATGCTGGGAATACTGGGGCTAATGGAATATATATCTTGCCCTTGAATAGTTGTGGCAGAGATTGGCTTAATGTTTATCAATTTCCTTTCCTTTTCCAATTTTCCATGAAGTCATGTGAGAACCTATTATGAGTTTTAGGCAATGAACTGTGGACAAAAGTGTCAAAGGTTGGTCAAAATACCCCCCATGAGATCCTCACATCCTCTCTTTCCTCTCTGTGGAAACCATGGAGGCCGTATGTCTAAGGTGGAAGCATCACAAAGTGAAGGGAAACCGAGTTTCTGAATCACCACTTGGACAGGAGCTGCCTAGGAGAAGCACAGATTTTCACTATGTTATTACAATTTGGCATTTCTGTGTTCCAAACAATAATTCAATTACTTTGAGTATTGCAATGTTCAGTTTAACAATGGGAATGATTTTGATGACGTTGTGGCAGAGGAGACAGTGCATGCGAACTATGGAGTCCTCTACTTATTACTCACACCAAGCTATGAACAGACTGGAAGGTTGGAGCTTAGTGGCAACTGAGAAGGGGTAGGAGATGAAAATGGACAATGGGCTGACTGTGGGACCAGCTATGCTTTAAAAATTGACAAAAGTCAAGGGGATCTTCCCAAGATTCAAGAATTTGAAGAGAAATATGATAATATTTGAATTTTAGAACAATCAATCCTCATCAAAGTGGGAGTTAGGGTGAAATTATTTTGGAGTTAGGGTGACTAACATAGAAAAATTTAATCATCCAGCCTAAAGATGCTCAGAGCTTGTATGAAGTCAGTGACAGGAGAGGTGGAGAAAAAAAGCTAGTCTACACAACACAAGGATGGGCTGGGTTTGAAGGGGGTTAGAATTACCCCTAAACTCTAGACTTGGGGGGAGTAGTTTTATAGAGATGACACTTTGGAATATATAATGAAAAAAAAAACACATGCAATTCATAATAGCAACATGGAATTAAAACATTCTTAGGAAATAAATATACAGAACCCAAAAGAAGAAAACAAATTACAGAGAAATTTAAAAGTAGTCTAACAAATGGAGAGGCAGATCACAATGTGGGGTAGAATGAAATTTCATCATAAAGATAGTAGGCCCCCCCAACTGATCTATGCAATTGATGCAG
Source organism: Vulpes lagopus (assembly GCF_018345385.1). Taxonomy (NCBI): domain Eukaryota; kingdom Metazoa; phylum Chordata; class Mammalia; order Carnivora; family Canidae; genus Vulpes; species Vulpes lagopus. Next base: position 71,826,592 of record NC_054832.1, read on the forward strand.
TTCTAATAGAAATAAGAATGAACAAGAACTTTAAAAATGTTCCCCACATTCATTTGTAAGACAAACTAAGAAAATTTTTTTTAAATAATAGAAAGTAAAAGAGGGGACTTGCACTCCTGTACATCAAAAGCCACTGTAAAGTTATTCTTTTTTAATTAATTAATTTATTTATATTTATTTATTTTTGCACCCCGAGCCCGTGGGGTGGGGGTGGGGGGGTCACAGAGGTGCAAGGACCCCCTCCGCCACCCTGTAAAGTTATTCTAATTGGGATGCTTTTGGTACTAGTGACATAGTCTGCAGCAAGATTAGTGCAACAGGAGAAAATATACAGAAATAGACCTTAATAATAGAAGAATTAACTTTATGATTAAGGTGGCATTTCACATAAAAGAGTTCTTAAACAAATGGCTATTTGAAAATACTAAGCACATATAACTATATCATTAATGTAAATTCCAGATGAATTAGAATAAAATGTTAAAAGAGCGTAAATATGACTTTGAAGATACAGGTAACAAGGAAGTTCTTCTTTTCTATAAAAAATTATAATAGAAATATTGTTTCCTGGATTACTTTAAAATAAGTTTTCTAATTTGAATAAAAGCCCAATCAAATAAATGTAAAGAAAACAGCAGACTGGGGGAAATTTATAATATGCATGATGAAAGGTTTATAGCCTTCACATGTCACAAAAACTCTTACCAATCAATAGGAAAAATTAAAACTATCAATAGGAACAATGATTTAAAAAATTAAGAAATTCACAAAAGAAGAAATTCAACAGTCTGTAGAAGTATGAACAAGTGAATATTACTGGCAGAGAAACACTAACAAATAAAGAATTAAGTAATGTTAGACTCAGGAGATACAGATATGTTAGGAAATAGTCACTTTCATATACTTTTTTTTTCTAGTAGAATTCTTTTTTTTTTGAATTGGAGTTCAATTTGCCAACATATTCAATTTGCCAATATATAGCATATAACCAGCTGATCCCATCAAGTGGCCCCCTCAATGCCTGTCACCCAGTCACCCCAATCCCCACCCACCTCCCTTTCCACTACCCCTTGTTCCTTTCCCAGAGTTAGGAGTCTCTCATGTTCTGTCACCCTCACTGATATTTTCACTCATTTTCTCTCCTTTCCCCTTTATTCCCTTTCACTACTTTTTATATTCCCCAAGTGAATGAGACCATATAATGTTTGTCTTTTGCCAATTGACTTACTTCACTCAGCATAATACCCTCCAGTTCCATCCACGTTGAAGCAAATGGTGGGTATTTGTCATTTCTAATGGCTGAGGAATATTCCATTGTCTACATAGACCACATCTTCTTTACCCATTCATCTTTCAATGAGGTTCCTTCCACAGTTTGGCTATTGTGGACATTGCTGCTGTGAACATTGGGGTGCAGGTGTCCTGGTGTTTCATTGCATCTGTATCATTGGGGTAAATCCCCAGCAGGGCAATTGCTAGGTCGTAGGGCAGGTCTATTTTTAACTCTTTGAGGAACCTCCACACAGTTTTCCAGAGTGGCTGCACCAGTTCACATTCCCACCAACAGTGCAAGAGGGTTCCCCTTTCTCCACATCCTCTCCAACATTTGCTGTTTCCTGTCTTGTTAATTTTCCCCATTCTCACTGCTGTGAGGTGGGATCTCATTGTGGTTTTGATTTGTATTTCCCTGATGAGAAGTGATACGGAGCATTTTCTCATGTGCTTGTTGGCCATGTCCATGTCTTCCTCTGTGAGATTTCTGTTCATGTCTTTTGCACATTTCATGATTGATTATTTCTTTGCTGTTGAGTTTAATAAGTTCTTTAGAGATCTTGGATACTAGCCTCTTTATCTGATATGTCATTTGCAAATTACCTCTCCCATTCTTTTAGTTTTGTTGACTGTTTCTTTTGCTGTGCAGAAGCTTTTTATCTTGATGAAGTCCCAATAATTCATTTTTGCTTTTGTTTCCCTTGCCTTCATAGATGTATCTTGCAAGAAGTTACTGGGGCCAAGTTCAAAAAGGGTGTTGCCTGTGTTCTTCTCTAGGATTTTGATGGAATCTTGTCTCACATTTAGATCTTTCATCCATTTTGAGTTTATCTTTGTGTATGGTGTAAGAGAGTGGTCTAGTTTCATTCTTCTGCATGTGGATGTCCAATTTTCCCAGCACCATTTATTGAAGAGACTGTCCTTTTTCCAGTGGATAGTCTTTCCTCCTTTGTTGAATATTAGTTGACCATAGAGTTCAGGGCCCATTTCTGGGTTCTCTATTCTGTTCCATTGATCTATGGGTCTGTTTTTGTGCCAGTACCACACTATCTTGATGATCACAACTTTGTAGTACAACCTGAAATCCAGCATTGTGATGCCCCAGCTCTGGTTTTCTTTTTTAATATTCCCCTGGCTATTTAAGGTCTTTTCTGATTCCACACAAATCTTAGGATGATTTGTTCCAGCTCTCTGAAGAAAGTCCATGGTATTTTGATAGGGATTACATTAAATGTGTAAATAGCCTTGGGTAGCATTGACTTTTTCACAATATTAATTCTTCCAATCCATGACCATGAAATATTTTTCCATCTCTTTGTGTCTTCCTCAATTTCTTTCAGAAGTGTTCTGTAGTTTTCAGGGTATAGATCCTTTACCTCTTGGTTAACTTTATTCCTGGGTATCTTATGCTTTTGGGTGCAATTGTAAGTGCGATTGGCTCCTTAATTTTTCGTTCTTCAAGCTCATTGTTAGTGTATAGAAATGCCACTGATTTCTGGGCATTGATTTTGTATCCTGCCACATTGCCGAATTGCTGTATGAGTTCTAGCAATCTTGGGGTGGAGGCTTTTGGGTTTTCTTCATAGAGTATCATGTCATCTGCAGAGGGAGAGTTTGACTTCTTCTTTGCCAATTTGAATGCCTTTTATTTCTTTTTGCTGCCTGATTCCTGAGGCTAGGACTTCCAGTACTATGTTGAATAACAGTGGTGAGAGTGGACATCCCTGTCGTGCTCCTGATCTTAGGGGAAAGGCTCCCAGTGTTTCCCCATTGAGAATGATATTTGCTGTGGGCTTTTCGTAGATGGCTTTCAAGATGCTGAGGAATTTTCCCTCTATCCCTACACTCTGAAGAGTTTTGATCAGGAATGGATGCTGTATTTTGTCAAATGCTTTCTCTGCATCTATTGAGAGGATCATATGGTTCTTGTCTTTTCTCTTGCTGATATGATCTATCATGTTGATTGCTTTATGAGTGTTGTACCAGCCTTGCATTCTGGGGATAAATCTCACTTGGTCATGGTGAAGAATCTTCTTAATGTATTGGTGGATCCTATTGGCTAGTATCTTGTTGGGAATTTTTGCATCTGTGTTCATCAGTATATTGGTCTATAATTCTCTTTTTTGGTGGGGTCTTTGTCTGGTTTTGGAATTAAAGTGATGCTGGCCTCATAGAACGAGTTTGGAAGTACTCCATCTCTTTCTATCTTTCCGAACAGCTTTAGTAGAATAGGTATCATTTCTTCTTTAAACGTTTCATGGAATTCCCCTGGGAGGCCATCTGGCCCAGGACTTTTGTGTCTTGGGAGGTTTTTGATGACTGCTTCAATTTCTTTCCTGGTTATTGGCCTGTTCAGGTTTTCTATTTCTTCCTGTTACAGTTTTGGTAGTTTGTGGTTTTCCAGGAATGTGTCATTTCCTCTAGATTGCCTAATTTATCGGCGTATAGCTGCTCATAATATGTTTTTAAAATCGTTTCTATTTCCTTGGTATTGGTGGTGATCTCTCCTTTATCATTCATGATTTTATTAATTAGAGTCTTTTCTCTTTTCTTTTTAATAAGGCTGGCTAATGGTTTATCTATCAGAGAACCAACTCCTGGATTTGTTGATCTTTTCCACAGTTCTTCTGGTCTCTATTTCATTGAGTTCTGCTCGAATCTTTATTAACTCTCTTCTTCTGCTGGGTGCAGGTTTTATTTGCTGTTCTTTCTCAAGTTCCTTTAGGTGCAAGGTTAGCTTATGTATTTGATTTTTTTTCCAATTTTTTTGAGTGATGCTTGTATTGTGATGTATTTTCCTCTCAGGACTAATTGAAAATCTTTTTCAAAAATTTTGAACAGTTGTATCTTCTTTTTCATTAGTTTCCATGAATCTTTTTAATTCTTCTCTAACTTCCTGGTTGACCCTTTCATCTTTTAGCAGGATGGTCTTTAACCTCTGCATATTTGAATTTCTTCCAAATTTCTTCTTGTGATTGAGTTGAAGTTTCAAAGTATTATGGTCTGAAAATATGCAGGGGACAATCCCAATCTTTTGGTATCGGTTAAGACCTGATTTGTCACCCAGGATGTGGTATATTCTGGAGAAAGTTCCATGTGCATTGAGAAGAATGTGTATTCAGTTGCGTTTGTATATAAAGTTCTGTAAATATCTGTGAAATCCATCTGGTCCAGTGTATCATTTAAAGCTCTTGTTTCTTTGGAGATGTTGTGCTTAGAAAATCTGCCATTTGCAGAAAGTGTCATGTTGAAGTCTCCTAGTATTAGTGTATTATTATCTATGTCTTAACTTTGGTTATTCATTGATCAATCTACGTGGCAGCTCCTACATTCGGGGCATAAATATTCATGATTGTTAGGTCCTCTTGTTGGATAGATCCTTTAAGTATGATATAGTGTTCCTTTTCATCTCCTACTACAGTCTTTGGGATAAACTTTAATTTATCTGATATGAGGATTTACCTGCTTTCTTTTGAGGACCATTTGAATGGTAAATTCAACCTTTTATTATTATCCAACCTTTTATTTTCAGGCTGTAGGTGTCCTTAGGTCTAAAATGAGTCTCTTGCGGACAAGAAATAGATCGGTCTTGCTTTTATATCCAGTCTAAAACCCTGCATCTTTTGATGGGATCATTAAGCTCATTCATGTTCAGAGTTACTATTGAAGGATATGAATTTAGTGTCATTGTAATACCTATTCAGTCCCTGTTTTTGTGGATTATTTCTTTGGGCAGCCTTTACAGAGTCCCACTTAATATTTCTTGCAGAACTGGTTTGGTGGTCACATATTCTTTCAGTTTCTGCCTATCTTGGAAGCTCTTTATCTCTCCTTCTATTCTGAATGAGAACCTTGCTGGATAAAGTATTCTTGGTTGCATGTTCTTCTCATTTAGGACCCTGAATATAACCTGCCAGCCCTTTTGTGGCCTGTCAGGTCTCTGTGGAGAGGTCTGCTGTTAATCTAATATTTCTCCCTATGTAAGTTAGGGATCTCTTGTCTCTTGCTGCTTTAAGGATTTTCTCTTTATCTTTGGAATTTGCAGGTTTCACTATTAGATGTCGAGGTGTTGAACGGTTTTTATTGATTTTAGGGCAGGATCTCTCTATCTTCTGTGTCTGAATGCCTGTTTCCCTCCCCAAGTTAGGGAAGTTCTCAGCTATGATTTGTTCAATTACACTTTCTGGTCCTCTGTCCCTTTTGGCGCCCTCGGGCACCCCAATTAAATGTAGATTTTTTTTCCTTCTGAGGTTGTCATTTATTTCCCTTAACCTATCCTCATGGTCTTTTAATTGTTTTTCTCTTTTTTCCTCAGCTTCCTTCCTTGTCATCAACTTGTCTTCTATGTCTTTCTTCTACCTCATTAACCCTCGTTGTTAGGACCTCCAGTTTGGATTGCATCTCGTTTAATTGATTTTTAATTTCTGCCTGATTAGATCTTAATTCTGCAGTCATAACGTCTCTTGAATCCTTTATTTTTTTTTTCCAGAGCCACCAGTAGCTTTATAATTGTGCTTCTGAATTGGCTTTCTGACATCGAATTGTAATACAAATTCTGTAACTCTGTGGGAGAGAGTACTATTTCTGATTCTTTCTTTTGTGGTGAGTTCTTCTTTCTAGTCATTTTGCTCTGTGCAGGGTGGCTAAAAACAAGTTGTACTGGGAAAAGGAAGAAAAAAAAAGAGAAAAAAGGGGGGGAACCCCTAAACAAAGAACAAAAAACAAAAACAACATCAATAACAAAAGGAGGGGTATCCTCTGATTCTATATTCTGTAAGTCCCTCGACTTCCCCTGGAGCTTTCCAGTGCTGCTGTGTCAAGAACTTGCTCTTCCCTGTCCTTCCAGCTGGTCTCCTGGGGGAGGGACCAGTGTGTTGATTCTCAGGTTTGTGCACCTAGGGGAGCTGCCCTGCCCCCTGCCAGGTGCACAGCTCAGTGGGATCTGTTTATCCTGTGAGGTCCCTGTTCCCTGGCTGCCCCACTCCACCCCAGGCACAGGGTGACACAAGGAGGAACAAGACTGGTAGCGGCCAGCTCTCCAGCCCTGGAGTAGTCAGTTCCCACAGTAACTACCTCAGTCTCCCCATCTGCATTGGCCTGTATTCTCCGGGCGCAGGGGTCACTTATCTGCATAGCTTGGGGGAGCCCAGCGGCAGGAGTGTCCTCACTATCTTGTGCCTTCCCAGCCTCCGCCTGTCCCAAGGGGAGTGCAGGATCCTGGGCTGTGTCCCCCAGCACCCTGGGCTCCAGGGCCTGTGCCACTGGAATCATGTTCCTGGGGATGCACAGCCCCCTCGGCATGGAGCTGCCACCTGAGCTGCTCTCAGGGCCCTGCTGGGCACCCAATCCAGCCTTTTACCACACTCTCCCCTGGATGTACCTCCTCTGTTAGTTACCCTGGGAACCTGGGGGCTCCACTGCCCCTCCTGGGGTCCTGCCCAAGTTCCCTGAAAGCGCCTTTCCATCCTGGAAGATTGGTAGAGTTCCTGCTTCTGGGGGACTGAGCTTTCCTGTCCTGGAGGCTCTCCCCACCCAGACTTAGCCCTGCTCCCGGGGCGGGGGGCATCCCCCAATGGATTCTTTTTTATTTATTTCTACTGTCTTCCTACCTTATTAGAAGCGGGAACTCTTCTCACTGTAGCATTCCAACTGTTCTCTCTTTAAATCTCAAGCCAAATTCATAGGTTTTCCTGGTGATTTGAAAGTTATCTAGGTAAGTTGGTGGGGAGAGTTGACTTAGGGACCCTACTCTTCCACCATCTTGCCTCACCCCTCTCATATACTTTTGATATTACATAAGTTAGTACCACCATTCTATGGGGCAATTTGGCAATAAATTTCAAAAGCCTAAAGAATACTTATTTTATTTAATGCAATAATTTGATTTCCATAATCTTATCCTACATAAAAAGATCAGCAACATGCATACAAAATTATGTATAAATAATTTTCATCAGTTATAATGTTAAAAAATATAAACCATGGAGTCCAATAATGTGAGATATAAAATATAAATCATGATATACACATATAAAAATAATACATTGAAGATATCTACATGTATGTTTTAGAAATATATTTTATCACCTGAAATAATCATAAGAAAGCTGAGGAGAAATCTGGTTACAAACAGTATATACAACATGTTACTAAACAACTATGTTTACATAAATTTACTATGTCTATGCCAGATATTGGCCAACTGCAACCCAAAGGCCAATTTTGGCCCATGACTGTTCTTGTAAATAAAGTTTTATTGGCACACAGCCACACCCATTTGTTTATATATTGTATGTGTCTGCTTTGGGGTGACAATGGCAGAGGAGATTAGTTGTGACCAAAACCATCTGTGTGAAAAGCCTAAAGTATTTACTATCTGGCCCCTTACAGAAATAGAAAAACTCTGCAACCAAAAATTTAGGAAGCAAGTAAACTGCATCTAAAAGTAATCATTTCTAGGAAGGCCTGGGTGGCTCAGCAGTTGAGCATCTGCCTTGGGCTCCAGCTGTAATCCCAGGGTTCTGAAATCAAGCCCCCTTGGGGAGCCTGCTTCTCCCTCTCTCTATGTCTCTGCCTATGTCTCTGCCTCTCTCTGTGTGTCTCTCATTAATAAATAAAATCATTTTAGAAAATAAAATAAAAGTAATTATTTCTAGCATGGGATATTTTTGCATAGAAAAATACAATCTACGCATACAAAAATACAGGAAGCAAGTAAATGGCATCTAAGAAGTAATTATTTCTAGTATGGGAAATTTAAAATATTTTTTCTTTTTTGTATTTTTAATATTTTCCAAGAGAGAATTTTTATGATACATCTTATTGCAAAATCTGGCAATATAAGAATTTGTCAACATTAGCTATACACTGTATGTTTGCCAAAAGGGTAGACATATTTCAAAATATAAGTAACCATTTTCTCTGGATGGATATAAGTATGAGAGATTGTTTGCTTGTCCTTTCTGACTTTTTTTCTGTATATTTTCTATGTATTTATTACAATGAACATATGTATGCTACAGTACATAATCAGACTATAGTTAAACATGCATTTTAATAAGGATCCTGGAATTTCTAATTCTGATTATCCCCTCTGATTTCTAGGAGGATTTTGGTGTTACATTCAACATCTTTTTACTTTCCATAACATGGAAGAAAACTTTTTTTGGAAGACTTGGACGATAGGGATTTTCAATGTTTCTGACTTTGAAGTTTAAGTCAAGTCATAAATTATAGCAAACATCTGGCTTCAGTTATCTGCAGTTTAAATCATTATACTTCAAAAGAAATGAATCCAGGAATGAAAAACATATAAAAAAGAAAAACCAATGGTCTCTTTTCCTGTGTTGTGCTGTTTTTTGGATCCCCATAGATTTATTCACAAGCACTTTCAAAATCTCTGGGAACCACCCATTCCAATATCACACACTCTGTTCAGACCATCAAATTGTAGTGGGAGGTTAAAAAAGTCTTAAGTGATCTCACAAAGCTTCCTGATCATATTTTCAAAATTTAACAAAAAGAGCTCAAAAACAAAAACAAAAACAAAACCCATCTTGAAATAGATGTGAAAGAAAGCCTTATGCAAATGACTAGCTAATTGATTTTAGCAATATAGTAATAGTTAGAGAGATTAGGTGATTAGGTACAAAACAAAAGTCCATATCACAGGGAAATGGAATGCTCATAATCAGGATATTTGTCCCATCACGAGTCACATGTTCCAGTTAAGAGCCCAAAATGTGGGCTCTGTCTCAGACATTGCTGTCTGTCAAAAGGCTACCAGTGGTGGCTATATTCAGCTCCCAGCCACAAGTCCAAAACATAAATATGCCCCAGTCTAGATGCCTTTCTCTGAGATCCTCCCCAAATATATAATTTGCATGGATTTCATGGTTGGCATGAAATTCTGGGAAAAATACATCAATCTATCAATGACCAGCTTATAGACTTAAACAGTCTGAGATGAGCTTTTCTTGTCTTGAAAAGTTCAGTACTCCTTTTGCCAGCTCACAGTATGCCCAGCAGCCAATGTGGATGCTTACTCTGAAGGCTGTCTCGTTTGTTCCTTTGGGCAACCATCTCGGGCATATTTTTATCCACCTTTGCCTTTCACTCTTGTAGTTCTTTGGTGGAGATATCCCTTAATGTCTTAATTTCTAAAACACTGATTTAGTGATAACTCTTTAGAAAAAGCATACAAGAAAGAAACATGGTCATATTTCATGTTCATATCAACTAAAATATATTTCTTGGATATTAAGGAAAAAAGGTAAATGTGGCTCTCAGTGTCAATTTCTTCCTATTTGAAATCAGAATTAGGAGCCAGTAGATGATCTGGCACAGGTTCCTGCCTGTTAAAGTAATTTCATTAACCTGTTGGCCTGGAATTTCTAATGCCATTGGAATTTCCATCTGATCATTATTCTCTTCTATGACCCAGTAATAGGTCAAAGACCAAGAATTTTTGAGGCCTGAGTGGCCTTTAAAATTGCCAGCAGTTCTCTCTGGGACAGCAGGAAAAGTCTTTGGGGAAGCCTGGAAGTGGGCTAGCTGAGATTCTTCATTTTCCAAGACCAGCATCCTGCCCTTGGTTGAACCTCTTCCTGACTCAGGGCCCCAGCATGTCGCAGCAGCATGTACTTAGAAGGCTCCCTTTCATGGTTTCCAACAAGGTCTGGGGGCTACTCCACTTAAGTCAAGACCAGAAGGAACAGGGTGAGAAAGAACCAACCCAACCCACACTATCCTTTAATCCTACACTGGAAAGTGGGCAGTGAGCACTGGGCCAGGCTGCTGTGTGAACAGTCCTGGCCTTGCCTGGTGCCCAGGCACTTCCTAGCCTTTAAAATCCTGAGACAGCAGGGCCAATCACTGCAAATTCCCACTCTCTGTGCAAGTCTGGTGCTCACCCTTTCACCTCTAAATCAGGAGCACTCTTCATTCGTGACAATTATGAAGGAGACTTCTTCAAAGGCAGCAAAATGCAACTGCAAAAGGCTAATTCCTTGCATACATACATTCTCCAGCTTATAAATCATCCTATGAATACACTGAAAGCATGAGTCATAGAGGAAGAGATGCACATTGAAAGAGTTAGTCCTTATGTTTAAAAATGAGGTCACCTTGAATTCTGTGTGAAGGGTGAACAGGAACACTGTCAGCCCTGGCTTTTCATTATTCAGATTTTAGCCATTAATTCAGTATCTCCAGTCTGACTCAATATAGATAAACAGAAGAGAAAGAATTTCCAGAATGAAATCAGGGGCTCAGTAGGATTATTAATACTTTTTATTATACAGTCATTCATTTAGTGGGACAATTTTTCAATTTTTTAAACTAAAGTATATATAATGCAATATGCAGTAATAGTTTTTTTTTTCTTTATCTCCTCCTATAGGATGGGTTTGGAAAAGCAAAATTGAGCAATTTGTTTTATGAAATTAGAGATCAAACAGACTGTGTCATGTTAGTGGGTGATAGAGGAGTTTGTAGCAATATTATTTTAATAACTGCTTTCTGCTTGTTTTAATATATTTTTTAAAAGACTTATTCATTTATTTGAAAGAGAGAAGAAAGCATGCAAGTAGAGGGAGGGGCAGAGAGAGAGAGAATCCTCAAGCAGACTCCCCATTGAGTGTAGAGCCTGACACAGGGCTCCATCCCAGGACCCTGAGATCATGACCTAAGCAAAAAACAACTGAGCCACCCAGGCACCCCAATACATACATATATATATATATATATATATATATATATATATATATATATATTAACAACCTACTTTTATTTCTCAAATCTCTCTGAAATATTTAATTTTCACATGCCCTTGCAATAACCTTTGTTGAAAAAGAGAGAACTGTCCAAAAATGGAGTCATTTGTGCTAAGCCCCACACCACCAAACTGAGGCATAATATGGAATATGTAATCTTTTTTAAAAAAGATTTAAAAAAAAGATTTTATTTATTTATTCATGAGAGACACAGAGAGAGAGAGAGAGAGAGAGAGAGAGAAAGAGAGAGGCAGAGACACAGGTAGAGGGAGAAGCAGGCTTCTCACAAGGAGCCCACTGTGGGACTCATCCCAGATCCCTGGATCACACCCTGAGCCAAAGGCAGATGCTTAGCCACCCAGGTGTCCCTGGAATATGTAATCTAATTGTAGTGTCAGCCTCTCCCAGGAGTGGAATCTTAAACCAGCCAATCTAACTACCTGGTTCGCACCAGTGAAGTAATCTGTTTGATAGACACTTGCACCTCCCTAAAGGAAGGTGACCTTGCCACAAATAATCCATTTTTTGCTAGTAACTTTTTGTCCTGCCCACTTCTACCTGTAGAAGTCTTTCATTCTGTACAAATCTTCAGAAATGCTTTCTATTTGCTAGATGAGATGCTGCTCCGTATATGAATCATTGAATAAAGCCAATAAGATCTTTAAGATTACTCAGTTGATTTTATTTTCACACCTTCAATGGGGGAAAAGGGAGTGAGGGAGTGAGAGAAGAAGGAGAAGAACACTAAGAAGGATGTATTGTATCTTTTTAAAGAGAACAACTTTTTTTCAATCCTATCCCACTTGTTATGTTCACGCTATCCAAAAGTAATATAAGTAGAACAGGCATTCTGCATCCAAATCTGTAAGTTGATCTAATACCAGATATCTCTAACTTACAGATGACATAAAAACAATATTTTAAATCAGCACTTAAAAATACTGTAAGAAAGAGTGGTGCCTGGGTAGCTCAGTCAGTTAAGGGGCGGACTCTCGATTTCCACTCAAGTCATGATCTCAGGGGCCTGGGATGGAGCCCTACGTTGGGCTCCACCCTCAGCAGGGAGACTATTTAAGTACTCTTCTCTCTCTCTCTCTCCCTCTGTCCCTCCCCCAATTCTCTCTCTCTCAAATAAATAAATAATAAATAAATAAATAAATAAATAAATAAATCTTTAAAAAAAAGTAATACTGTGAGAAAGAAAAAAATCTTGGTTTTCTTCATCCCTCCTTTTCTTCCTCCCTCCCTCCCTCTCCCCCTTCCTTCCTCCCTCCCTCCTTTTTTCCCTTCCTCCCTTCCTCTCTCCCTTTGTTCCTTCTTCCTTTCATGCCTTCCTTTCTCCCTTTATTCCTTCCTTCCTCCCTCTCTCTCATCCTTCCATCCATCTTCCTTTCCTTCTTTCTTTGCTTTCTTATTGTCCTTTTTTTTAGTTTTTCTGGTTATAAATACAATGATGAAGGGACAAATCTTTACTTTTCTGTGAAATTGGACCAAATTCTGATCTCCTAAAACTGGAACCAGAATTCGGGTGTTGTGAGACATGATACTAGGACACAGATGCAATATTAGTTTTCTATCTAAAAATTTCCCATTACCTATAATCTGGCTTAGAATCTATATTTTAATACCTTACACAAACTATCTATTGGCCTGAGCCCCTTAAAAACATAAGGAAATTAGAAGTCATTAGTGCCTGGAACCTGATTGTACCTGCTTAAAATAAATTCTTCATAGATTCAAATAAGAAATAAACATTATTCCTGGCCATCCTTTTCTTTTCTTTTTTTCTTTTGCGTTCCTTCTATTAATATTTATATAAACATATAATGTACCAAGGAACCATAAATATTATTTATAACCATGTCCTTTATTATCAGATCTAATGGAAATAACAAAAACTCTATTACATTAAACTCCTATAATTTTCCCTGTGAAAAATAGTTCTGTAAAGAACATAAAAATGATATGATCAATATCTAGTGTTTCACAGCCTAAATATCTTAGAAGTCTAGAAATGTTCTATTATAAGACATTATCTTGAAAAAATTACATCTGATATCTCTTATCAAAGTAAAATGTTTTATGAGCTCTGTATAATTTTCTGAGAATTGATGTGTTTTAACTATTCTGAAATGTTTCTTTTGCTGTTTAAAGCATGTAAGTTCTTTCAAAATGGAGATGAAATAGAGAAAATGTTTGCCAGAACTTTCAATTAAATACAAAAAGATATCCTTTAGAAAACATTTCTTGCCAAGTTACATATTCTTGCAACCAAGGAATTTCTAGACCAAGATTTTCAAAGAATAGTTAAAGCCCCTCATGATGAATTGGATACCACCATAAAGAAAAGTCTTTGTTACGATTTTTTTTTAAGTTAAGATAGTGAACCACCATGACTTTTTTCTTTCATTAAGTCTACAAAACTGTGGATCATTCTTAACATTTGGATTTAAAAGATAGTACTGAGTATGTAGTGCCAATTACCTATATTTAGGCTTTTAATTTAAAGAAGTTATTGGATGCGTTTCATTTTTTAAATGAATCTATTTGTGAATCAACACAACATTGTTTTTCTCCTGTTTACATTTAATCACAGATGCTGTGCACATTAAATTTTCCAAGTACTTACTTGGTAGATTTCTTTCCCAGTTATATGCTTGTAACAATTCTTGTAGATCATAGCCTATGCCAAGTCAAAAGGCCAAGTACCTTTGCCCTCAAACAAAAATAAGGAGCTTTTAGCTGAATTCATTCCCAGAACTCACTTCTCCCCCACTGCTCTTAGCCCCGGGGATCCTTCTCCTGTTGGAACCAATTGAAGTGTCACACATCAGAGAGAGAACAATGTGTCCTGGAGGATATTTAGGTCAGAGCTCTGCCTATCAATCTGAATTGAGACTCTTAGAGAAAACAGCTTTTAATTGTCTAGCACTGTATATTTAGAATGACTTCAAGGCATAGAGATGTTCACATTTAGGTGGGAAGTGTATGCATTTTTGAAACCCCTCCTCGATTGAAGAATATCTCTAAAAATATCCTAAAACCCTATTGTATTCTGGGCCCTGTAGCAAGAGGACAGTCCTGCTCAAAGAACTTAAATTCTGATGATAAAATTTGACAGTTGTAAGGTGAATTTCAGACTGTGCTTTAATAAAGCAATTATGTAATATATGAAACCACAGGGAATAGAGGAAAGTCATGCCATCTAAAATGGGCACAGCGCTGCTCCCAGGTCTGGAGGAAGGAGAAATAGAAGAGCATCCACAGGAACCAGTGGAGCCCCATAAGGGGTGTAGTGCCAGGCGAGTTCAAACATTGATACATTTACCCAGTCAATCAGGAGAAAACAGAGATAAGATAGAATGAGCCCAGATTGTAGAAAGCCTTAACTGTCATTCTGAGAAGCTGGAATTTGGTAAAATAAAAAAAAAATAAATAAATAAAATAAAATAAAATAAAATAAAATAAAATAAATTAATAAAATTATAAGATATCTAATTTGTTGTTTTACTTTGTTCTGTTGTGTTTTATTTGTTTTCTGCAGAGAAGACAGAAAAATAAAACTAACATTGTTTGAATAATTTCTATTGGCCACATATTATACAAGGTATCTTGTATATTATTTATTTTATCCTCACAAAAATCCAATGAATTAGAGCATATTTTGTTGACAAGGAATCTGAGCCTCAGCTTCACTACCATACTGGGACAGACGGTGTGGGTTGCCTGTTTTTCATATTTCTCCTTCAACTTTTTTCCTTGCCCACCACATGACAGAAACTTCAAAAAGTAGAAACTGTCCCACCCTGCAGGTTAGCAGTCTCCAGGGGACACAGTTCTAGCCAATAGAAACATAAGGGGAAATCTGTTAGGAAAAGAGAAAAGTTTGGATTGCTTACTAAAAAACAACAAAATCCAAGTCTTGCTGGCACTGCCCCTATCTCTTCTTAACTGCAATGCAGAGGTCATACTGCTAGGTGGAAACGCATAGTGATGCCACAGTAACCTCTTGGCGTACTAGCAGGAAGACTATCCATGAGGTCTTGGGGCAGAAGACCTCACACCAAACTAGGATACTTGAACCACACGGAGAGTTAAATAAATCTAAAACCTACAGTGAGAAGCAAGGGAAAAGAAAAGGGGAAGTAAAGGATTCCCTAGGTCTTGTGTTAGGACATAATGCTCACCTAGCCTCTCTCTCTACTACATCAGCCTCCATGCTGAACTGAGTTCAGGGAAAGCAAGACGTCTCTACTACAGTGCCTACTGAGGGAATAGATGGGAGGCAAGGGGTCTTTACCAACAGAAAGTGCTTGAAGTCAACACATGTTGCTCAACTACAGTCATGCAGTGGCAGCCCTTATCACAGTATCATTCACCAATAGCCTGAACAGCAGCCAGGCCTCTTACGTACATGCCAGGCATAAAGGACATATGAGTTTAGGATGGGTGTCACCAATAGGGGGCTGATTTAGGAGCAGCCTAGCTTTCAAACAGAGGTGACATCATCCATAACTTGTGCATATTTAAGGATTACATGGTTTTTCTTTATCTATTTATAGGTAACATCCTTCTTTGTTCTACCACAACATATAAATGTTTCATTTATTGTGTATCTAATGTCTCTTACAGATTAGTAACTTGAAATCTACATATCTTATAATTTCAGACAATCATTCATAAGTTACTTGCTTAAAATCTATACTTAAGACTTCTTATGAGTTATATTCATTTTTTTGTTTTTCTTCATCCTCTATAGAAGACTTAAATATACTCTATTAATACAGCACATATTCCTTACAGAGGACAAATTATAAGACAGTTTTTTGTAACCATATAGCTATAAATCTGTCCAAGTGGAGGGGCAAGACAGTTTTTATACTCTGCAGTTGAACCAGGGCCAGAAACTATCTACTTCTAGACTTCTTGCAATGTGCAAAATATAAGATCCTATTTAATTAAGCCACTATTCACACCAAATTTCATGTGCATTTAAATGCCTCCTGATGAGATTCCTTGTCACCATTCATTCAGCAAATGTTTGAGGACTTGTTGTATATCAGACACTATTTAAGAAATTTGAGCTAGAACAGTAAAAGTAGTCTCTATTGCCATGAAACTTACTTTCTAGTGAAGGGAGAGAGACTATTTAAAAACAGATGAAGTCTTGTATTTCTGATTCTGGCCATGACAAAGTAATTGATCTAAATTTGCCCCCATCCTATAGTCAACTAGAAAAGTCAGCAAAATATAAGAAATACAGTTTTCAGATATGAGAGAAAAGTCAGTGCAAGACTATGTATGATCCACGAGGGGAGAAAAACAAATGATAGGAGCTGACAATCAATTCTGCCTTCTACCTGGAGGCAGACCATGGTGCAAAAGGAGGAAACCAATAGAAGCCCAACTGAATTGCTAAGCTGAGAAGATAAGGATCAAAATTTAGGGAGACTTGGTCAGCTCAAATTTGTTTGGCAGAGGAGTGCCTGACATAAAGGATCTATGCCAAAAAAAAAAAAAAGCTTGAGAGTTCTTCAAGTGGGGTCTCTTTGAGGTTTGGACTAAATACTGAGCTGTACACTCATGCAATGAGATTCAACAAAGCAGGGCAAAGAATAACCACAGAGGAAAACATAATTACAGGGTAGCTGTACATCGAACAACCACTAGAGCTTGCACAGAGCTGGGAAACGTTGGAGTTCCGAGCAACAGAGAAGAGAGCTCACTGAACAACCAGGACATCCAATAGAGACCCCAAAGACTTTTACCTTGGTAGTAAAGATAAACTAGCACTAGATTAGAATTAATACTAAACCTACCTAAACAAAACTAAAACCACTTTTCAAAATATCAAGCTGTTTGATATGTAAATTTAGTGCCTGCAGGAACAAAGCCCACCACTCCTTAAAGGAAAACAACCTAATCTCAATAATCAACAATGTAATATTCACAATGTTCAGCAACCAAATACTGGTAGACATGCAAAGATGTAGAAAAATACGACCAGTCCTCAGAAGAAAAAGCTGTCAGTAGAAACAAATCTGTAATTGACAAAGATGATTGAATTTGCAGAAAAGAAGTTTAAAACAGCTATTATAAATATGTTCAAAGATTTAAATAAAAATATAAGCATAACAAATAGAGAAATTAATAATATAAAAAACCAAATGGAATTCCTATGGCTGAAAATCACAATATCTGTAATTGAAAATGTATTGAATGAGTTTGACAAGAAATTAAATACAAAGCAAGTTAATTTATAAACATGACATTAGAGGGGTCCCTGTGTGGCTCCCTCTGGTAAGCATCTGCCTTCAGCTCAGGTCATAATCGTGCCTGGGTCCTGGATGGAGCCCTGCATCAGGCTCCTTTCTCAGGGAGCCTGTTTCTCTTTCCCCTTCTGCCACCTACCTCCCGCCTTGGTACACCCTCTCAGTCAAATAAATACAATCTTAAAAAAAAAAAAAATGACATCAGAAACTTTTCAAACTGAAACAGGAAAAAATAAAGCTGAAGGGAATGAACAGAATCTCAATGATACATGAGATAATATCGAGCCATCTAATATGAAGATAATGAGTTCCAGAAACAGAAAGGAGCAGAAAAAAATATTTAAAGAAATATTGCCAGTGATTTTCCATATTTAAAAATATCCCATGACAAATCCAAGAAAGTTAAAAAACATTAAATAGAATAAGAGAAAATTAAATCACACTAAGGCATGTTATAATCCTTTTGCTGAAACTCAATGATAAAAAGAAATCTAAAATATTTCATTTAGTTGTACAAAATAAAAATTATCACTGACTTTTCACCAAAACAATCTAGAATATGATGGAACAACAACCTTTTTTTTTTTTTTAAGATTTTATTGATTTATTCATGAGAGACACAGAGACACAGGCAGAGGGAGAAGCAGGCTCCACGCAGGGAGCCCGACATGGGACTCAATCCTGGGTCTCCAGGATCATACCCTGGGCTGAAGGCAGCACTAAACTGCTGAGCCACCCAGGCTGCCTGGAACAACAGCTTTAAAATACAGTTGACTGTTGAACATGATTTGAACTGTATAGGCCTACTTATAAGTGGATTTTTCTAATATTTAAATTGAGTACAGTATTGTAAATATGTTTTCTCTTCCTTGTGACTTTCTTAGTAACATTTTCTTTTCCTTAACCTATTTTATCATTAGGATACCGTATTTAACACATATAACATACAAAATGTGTGTTGAATTGATTATCCATAAGGCTTCCAGTCAACAGTAGGTTATAAGTAGTTAAATTTGGGGGGGGTCAAAAGTTATGTGCATATTTTAAACTATGCTTGGGGTGTGGGGAAACAGTATACCTAATTCCCATGTTATTCAAGGGTCAATGGTACTGAAAAGTAGAAAAAACTGTTATTCTAGGACTTTATATGCAGAGGAAATACTCTTCAAAAACAAAGGTGAAAAAAATAAAAAAAATTAAAAAACAAACAAACAAAAAAACACACAAACAAAGGTGAAACAAATACATTTCAGACAAATAGAATCTAAAATAATTCATTGCTAGGATACTTGCTTTACAAAAAAATGTTAAAACATGTTCTTTAGCATGAAGAAAAATGATACCAGATGGAAATTCAGATCTATACAAGGGAATAAATAACCAAAGAGTGGTAAATCTGTAAGTACATAAAACAGATTTTTATTCTTTAAGTTTTTAAATAAATAGTTGACTGGTTAAAGCCAAAGATGATAACTATATATTATATGGTCTATTGTGTATATTATGGCGAGGAAAGAACACAGATTGTAGGGTTCTTGCATTTTACATACAGTGGAATATTAATTTACAGTAGACCATGATAAGTCAAAGAGCATAGAGTGCATAGAGTAACCACAAAAAGAAAATAAGCCCCCCAAATGCTCAATTAATCTGAAAGAAATCAGTGTGCACATTAAAGCTAGGCTCTTGAAGTAAATCTCAATGAGTCAGTTATGAATCTTAATAAGTAAGCTGTTTAATTGGCTCGCTGTCTTACCCTCCAGGGAGAAATTTCTGGAGTAAGAAGCTATGTTATTTTTCGATAGAGGCGCCTGGAAGTATATGCACTCCAAGTATTGTTTCACAAACAGGGACAAGGAATTTTGCTGGTTTCATTTCTCCTGATTCAAACCCAACCGTCTATTAAAGAACCGTGCTTCCCGCTGTATTGTGTAGTCCCTTGATGATTTCATAGATTGATTTTCATTTTGGAATAATTACTCAAGAAGTAGATTGACAGTAGAACAGCTTGTGTCTGCTATTTCCACTCCAAATCATGTGGATTTAGAAGCGTATCTTTATGCCCAGTTCCCTTGTTTCTTCGGCATTCTGGAGGAATGTGGGGCTTATACGTGAACATTTTGATTAAGGTGGCCCACATTCTACAATCACAAATTTCTTTCTTTTTTTCTTTGTTTCTTTCTTTCAGATTTTATTTATTTGAGAGAGAGAGTGTACAAGCAGTAGGGAGCAGCAGAGGGACAGAGAGAAGCAAACTCTCCACTCAGGGACCCAGGACCCAGGATCATGACCTGAGCCAAAGGCAGCTGCTTAACAGACTGAGCCACCAGGCTCCCCAATAATCATGACTTTCAGTCATTTATTTCACTTCTGTTTTAGGTTCCTCTAAAAAGCACAGCATTACACTAATGTCTTCATGTAAAGACAGTGATGTGCGCAGAATCTTAAACTCAATTTTAATAGTTTCTGAGATTATGATATAAAACTAACCTTTATGTCCCTATTTACAATTACCTGAAAGACAAGGCTTATATTTTATTCATCTCTATTTCCCTTGCATTTAGCACATTTTGCCACAATGGGGAAATTCAGTATCTTCCATTTTAAATCTTAATTAAGATAGATTAATTGGGATTGCAAATCAAGTGAACATTTTATCATTGCTCACTGGTAACATTTTCCAGTCCAGAAAAGAATTCTATTGCCAAGAGGATTTTCTATAAGGAGATAATGCCAAATTGTAGCCTTGCTATTGTTAGAACCAATGGAGGAATTCCATTTATTAGGGGTAATCACTTGACTACACAGTATATGCCATTATCCACAGGTACAATTATGAGGTGAGAGTACATGACATCATCATTCATGAAAACAACCACACTACCTATACCTATCATCTATAGAGATCCATGGTATGGCACTTATCTAACAATCAATCTAGCTGATCAATATCTTAAGAGTATAATAATCCGAGATGATGTAGCAGCAGGAGAAATTCCGGGTAAAGGTGTGTGTATCTTGTGCTAATTTGTGTGTTTTAATGTTTTCTCTTGTGTTAACAGTATTTTTAATTCTTAAGCCTAATTTAAAGAAGATTTTCCAGCCCTCCAAATTATGTTCTTACCTCTTCCCCACCTCAAGTAACTGTTAATTCAGAGAAAACTACCTGAGCACACAATTTGTATCTTAAATTATGTGAGATCACATTTCCTCATTATAGTCATTTGAGTCAGAAATCTGTTGAATCTTAATTTACTATGCAAGAAGCATTGAAGTTCCAGAAATGGAAATAAACTAACAGAACAACTTTCTCCCTTCATTACTTGTTTATGGGATTATGAATGAAATTTCATATGTTGGCATAATTCATTAACCCAACTTTGGTGTTTTTGCTTCTGAGTTAGAAGAAGCCTCTGACTTAACAGCGGATTTATACTCAAATGACCAGAAAAAGTATTGAAGACTTCTGGAAAAAAAATATAGTCCCCAGTGATAAAATACAATCTCAGAAAAACAAAGTTGTATGGAGTAAGGAATCCTAAAGAAGATCTTCTAAAGAAAGACTTTCCTATCAGAAAAACTGGTGAAATTTAAGAGATACGATGTGTTCTCCAGTGTTTGAACAGTTGAAACAAAAATAGAAAATTATTTACAGGGTAAGGTATAGGCTTAAGCATTTTATTCTCAGCAAAGACATTTTCTCTTTAGAAAAAAATTCTTATTCAGGTTAGAAAAAAATTGACTTCACTGTGGAAGTTTGCAGTTACTTATTGCAGAGCATAACAGTTTAGATGAATTATGCATTCTTTTCCTCTCACTATATTGTGGGTGTTCTGTTGTTTATTACAAAAAAAAGTATTCATCATGTTTCTACTGCAAGAAATATATCTCCATGGTTTATGCAAAAGATTCAGCAACATCTCTTTCATTCTTAGAGCATGATTAAGCTGGTGGCTGTTAACAGGAATTATTGAATTTGAATACCTTGTTGTTGTTGTTGTTTTTTCAGTGCAAAAAAAGGTGTTTTTATTAAAGCAGGGCACAGGACAGCCTGCTATTTTAAAGAGTATATTACAGTCTTGTAGACAGAGCACATTAGGAAAACATAGGATCTGGGAAGTTTCCCCTGTGTCCTGTACCTTGTCCTCTTTTATTTGAAGTAAGCAGAAGGGATGAGTGGAAAGAGACAGAGCCCGCAGACGGCAAATGTTTGAAAATAGCTCTGACATGGTATGGTTTTTCTCAGAGCCTCTATTTCACCTGGAAGACCTGACTGTACTCTTAAAATGTCAATTCCAGAAAAATCTCTCAGCTGCAACTTTTCCTTAGCTTTGGACCCACTCTTCTAACCCTTTTTTTCCTTTTTCCTTTGCCATTTACCTGTCCTCATCATTTAAAAAAAATAAAAATAAAGAAGCAACAGAAAAAAAGTTCTATTTCAGAACGTAACTAGGGGGGAAATCAACAACTATATAACTGAGCACGCAGGGGTTAGTCGCTTTTAGAAAGACTTCTATTCTAGGCATTTCTAGTTGTACAGAAATGAATAAGATAGCCATGAAAGAAGTGAGCTTCAGGGAAGGGCAAACTGTTTTCTCTAACAACTGAAGTCCCCTACTCACAAAGAAAATCCTGCAGGAGGAAAAATCTATTCTTTAAAACATTTGCTATTGGAGCTCTCAACTATAACGGTATTGAGCAGGAACGACATACTAAGGTTTTACAAAGCCAGTTAAATACACTTAAAACTAAATATGAAGTAATGAGAATTTTTTTTCCTTGATATAATTCTAAAATCACCCGTGGAAAAAGAACATTTTTTCCTCCCTTAACTTTCTACAATTTTTTCTAAAATAGAAGTTTAAAAATCAAGAAATCCATAAAATGAAATCTAACAAGAAGAGTTCTGGATATTTTGGTGTGCAAATGTGTGATTCTTCATACAAGCAGAAATTATTTTTCAACTTATTATTTTTCAAGTTTAAATTAAAACTCTCATACAAAATTGGTAGGAGATATTTTCTGACATTTTTAGGCTTTCAAGATGCAACATGAGCCATACATGGCCTTAAAGGTCTAGATTATTTTTAAAAATGTCTTCTAGTGCTCTGGCTTTATGTTAATGGTACCAAACTCATGAACTATTGAGAACAGACTGAGTGTTCTATCATTCTGTCATTGTGCTGGGTGCCGTATGGGTGTTTGCTTAAATTGTAGCTACACCATTCCTTAACTGGAAAGTCCTATTAACTGCTTCAAGCTCTGGTATCCTTATATATAAAATGGGTATATTAAAAACAGTGCCTGCCTTATAAGGTTGTTGTAATAAGATGTAATGATATTGTGAATTAATGCACATTCTATGGCATTTAGATAGGGCTCAGTAACTATTATCTACTAGTAAAGGTAAATTTCCTAGTTAGGTGCTTGTGGATCCATTACTTCTAAGGAATATGAAGAATTCTTTTTAATGGTGATACTCAAAACAGGTGTGGTTTGATAATTGTGAAAATAAGAGCGTGGTAACGAACAGAGTGGGGAATGGGAAAAAGGAAAAAGATGAAAAAGACAGATTAGCCAACTTTAAGTGAGTTCAGTTCTTTCTTCCACCGTTGGCTACAGTCTATCTCAATATTTGAACATGGGAATTGGGGCTGTTTGTTACTAAGTGTAGAAGAATGTTCAAGTGCCTTTGAATGCTCACTGTGATCATTGAAATTATGAACAGTCCTAAGTTTTCCAATCTCCTCTACCACTGAAGTTTTTTCTTAAGACACAGAGCATATATAATGCTTTTGTTTATAAAGAGGGCTTGTAACTCACTAAGCAAAAACACCTACATGTGCACTTGTGTATACATGCTCGTGAATCTGTCCATGCCCTGAAAATATGATTCCCAAGAGGTAATGACAGTTGCATACATGAGGCTGAGAATTCTTGTTCAGTTATGAGTGTGTAGCTCAAGGTCACAGCAACATATGCCCCTTTTAGGCATTCTATAGGAGGTCCAGCCCACCCTCAGGGCTTTTACTAAGGATACCACTATTCTTCATTCTAGCAAGTTCCTTATGAACTATTCCGCTGGCCTTCAAACATTTTGTTATTCATTATGATAAATTCCTTACACATTATAATCAGAGAAAAGTGTCACTACATAACAAAAAATGAAATAATAGTTTGAAAGATTTTGTCCAAATATATACAGATTTGTACTCACTTAAACTGACAACTAGTAAGTACCAGAAAATTCCTTATACTAGAGGGTCCACCTGAAATTCTTGATCTGAAAACAAAGATAATTTCCTAAATGTCATATCACACCACCATATAATGGGCTACCTCTCTTGGTATTGAATGGTACATGAGATCTTTAAAGAATCTCTTCTAGAAGGCGTAACAGCATATTTCAACTAGCCTTTATGACCTGCTGCTGTTTAGTTTCTGTAATGAGTACATCCAAGTGAGAATGAGTTGGCAGCAGGAAGAAAGCTAATTAAACCCTTTTCAGGTCACATTATTGAAAATGAGGCCATCTGGTTGACTGTCACAGTGGGCATGAGAGAGTGCTAATGTCTCTGAACATGTAGTATGGAAAACATAAGATTAAAATGTCAGACTTGATACCCAAACATCTTTTTCACCATTCAACACGTAAGGAGGAAGGTTATCACTTGAACTGAACATCATTTAAAATAGAATAACGCCTGAGTGTGGCTCAGTAGCTGAGTGTCTGCTTTTGACTCAGGTCATGATCATGGGGTCCTGGGATTGAGTCCTGCATCAGGCTCCCTGCAGAGAGCCTGCTTCTCCCTCTGCCTATGTCTCTGCTTCTCTCTGTGTCTCTCATGAATAAATAAATAAAATCTTGAAAAAAAAAGAAGCTTTGAATAAACCTATCCTGCATATAGCATAGGTCAACCTGTAGCAAATGAGCAGCCCTTTTCCAGGCAGTACATTGTTCTTTCCAAGAGACTTGCTCTAAAGCATTCAAGACACAAAATGCTCCTTTTGCATGTGCATATGCAGTTAAAATATTCAGCCGAGAAAGGGGTGCCTGTGTGGCTCAGTCAGTTAAGTGTCTGCCTTCAGCTCAGGTCCTGGGATCCAGCCTTGTCTCTCCTTGCTCAGCAGAGAGTCTGCTTCTCTCTACCACTCCTCCATCCACGCGCATGATCTCTGTCTCAAATACTCTCAAATAAATAAATAAAATCTTAAAAAATATATTCAATTGAGATACCCTATAAATTTCCTATTACCCTATAAATATTCAATTGAGATACCCTAAAATTTCCAAATTTGCTCATATATCAACTAAGCTCCTAAGTTGTAAGCAATAAGAACTGAGTGGCTGACTAAGAATTTAAAAGAAGCAGCTTATTAAAAGTTATTGATTGACTATCACATAGGATTGTGAGGAATCCTAAGCTATCAAGAATATGTGTACCGTCCTGCAGAACCAGCCCAGTGAGGAAACACCACCACGACAGTACTATGCTGGCTTCCTACAGCTGCTGTTACTCATCACCATGCCGTGACACACCTCTGCACTCCTGGAGCCTCAAAGCTGATCTCCAGCTACAGAAGTGTTCCTCAGAGAGTGGCTCTCACCAGCTTGTTCACTTCAAAATGGAAATCTGTAGAAAAAACACTGATCTGTTAAGCTTAGGTTACATACTTGCCTGGGTGATGGCAGTTACACATTTTTGGATCCTACCTCAGGGAGTCTGGACCACAGCCTAAAAAGAGGCTGCAGATCGAAAAATCTGACCCTATAGTCAGAGAGACCATATATTATCACACACATTGGAATGCTTTTCAGAGTAAAAGGAGGTGTGCTATTAAATAATTATCCCAGGAAAAGAGGTATAAACTGCATCACTTTAAAGAGAAAATATTATTTGATTATGGTAACCAAGTTTTCATGCCCAAGCTCTGTTCTCACTGCTGCCGTGAGGTTTTGCTGTGTGCCAGCTTGGCTGTGCTGCTCCCAGGTAGGAGGCTGCCTCTGTAAGGGCTGTTATGAGAAGCCAACAAAAAGCAGCGTGCTGTCACCCATACAGGAACAGGAGGGAATCACATGCCTCCCTCAAAGATCCAGGCTTTACTGGGATAGGGTTGGCTCTGTGATACCTGCTGAGCTTATCTGTCCACTTCTCCAAATAATGCACAGTAAAGCACATTAATTAAAAACACTTCCACAGATGTCCAGATAAAGCCACTTTTCTAATTGTATGTCTAATCCAATCTATTGCTCATCTGACGGTGGAAGAAACATGTGGTCCCTTTAATACTTTATATATCTGTATTAATTATTTAGCTTCTATGGAGATAAGTACATTGGCTATAAATGGAACAGATTTGGGATTAACCCTGACTTCTGGTCAACAGATGAGGCATTGCTGAAACCATAAACACTGCCACTGCATTGGGAAATGAGGCCATTACAAGCCAGTGTGAGAAACAGCCTTCTGTGGTGCTGCAAAATTCTCCTGCTAATCTGAATGCTCTAAACCTTAAAAACAAAGATTTTTTAAAATAACTGATTTCTCAAAGTTTATGTAATTTTTATCTTATTTTCTTACTTATTCAGCTTCAAAAAATTACTGTGAAGGTTTATTTAAAGCTCCTAGTTTTGCTGGCGAATTTTATTACTCTGTTTTCATTTTAACATGTACTATGTGCCTGTTTTGTCAAGTAGTTTCAAGGGACCACGTCACAAATAGCACATGGTCCTAGTCCTTGAGATATCCACAGTCTACTGGAGAGATGGACACATCAACAAACGTGCTCCATAACACTATAGGTGACTGGACTTATATGGTTATTCAACCATACTTGTAAAGTTGAACTTTTGGAGAGAAAACCACATGTATTTTAAACTATGTGGACAAAAGAAGGAAAACACCACCAAGTAAAGCTTTTATTCTTAATGCCTGCAAATAATAATTTTAAGTACAAAAATATATAAAAAATGGCTATAATTTTTAGTAAAATGTTTTAGAAATGAAATAACTAAAAGAAACATGGCATTTCTAAAGCACAGATGTGGCCATTCCTGCAAAGAATTTATGGTCCTGTCCTTAAGACATTCACAGTCTATTGGGAAGGTGAACATGTCAACAAATGTGCATCATGATGTCACAGGTGACTTGACTTTGAACTGAATATTTTTCAGCCACATTCATAAAGTTAAACTTTTGGGGTATAAAAAACCACGTGTATTTTAAACTACATGGGCAAATGATGGAACAGACTGCCAGACTGCCAAGTTAAACCTTTATACATAATATCTGAAGAATAATTTTAAATATAGAAATATATAAAAATCATTATAATTTCACTTAGGTTTTTTAATGAAATAATTAAAAAAAAAAAACCCACTGCATTTCTAAAACACAGATGTGGCCGTTTCTGCAAAGAATTTATGGTCTTTTTGTGGCCCATTAAAGTCACCACACCTGACTGTTCACAGACCCAGAAACCCATTGCCTCAGTCATTGAAGACCAAGAATTAGTCCTCCCCAGAGCCAGTTATTCTGCCCAGGTGAACTGCTGTGAAAACAAATTGAATTATCAAGAGTTTTTCTGCTGATTCTAAAAGAGTTTGAGAGCGGAAAGGAGAAAGAAAGATTGAATAGTTAGCATTGAAAATTTGGCAGATAAATTGCAATTTTCTCTGAAAGTCTTGAAATCCAACATGACTATAGTTTCCCATTGACTATGGAATAGTAAAAGCTGCCCCAAGGGGTTGTCCCTGATGAAGAGCAACTTCTTCCATTGACAGGTGAGAAAACTAGGCCATCAGAGACTTGTCCAAGGTCACAAATTTTTTTAAATAACTGGACAACAGAATAAAGACAATCAATCCTTAGATAATAAAGACACTTTTACAAAACTATATAAAAATCACAGCTTACTTAAAATATTTAAATAACCACAATGATTAATGGTCTCTAGTTTCCTTTTATGAAATAGGAGTGTTCACCCTGGAGTGTCAGTTCTTGATTATGATGGTTTTAAAATTGTGCATTTTATTCTCATTTTCACACAACAATACTTAGACTCTGAAAAAGTCTTCTTCTATGAGAAGTAGTCATTTGCCCTAGATTATTCAAATCACAGTCAAGGTCACCAAAGAGTCAGGCACAGCCCAGATAGTTCATCTATTTAATTGATATTTACTTAGAATTGAAATGCGAGGCACTATTCCTTGTTTTGTTTGTTTGTTTGTTTGTTTTTGTTTTGTGGCCAGACACTATTCCTGATGAGGGGCTGTAAGACTATACTAGGATTTAGAAGCATAGGGATGTGAAAATGAAGATATAAAAGGTGATGTCTAAACGAATCATGGAATTAAATTCTGATCCTCTTCTTTAGGACTTTAAAGATATTTAATGGGGCATGGAAATATGCTATTCCCTTATTTTAAAGATTGACTCACTTGCTCATTTAACACATATTTACTGAACATCTGAGCTGTGACATGTATTGGCTAAATCAAGGGTACAGAGAAGTTGTAGCGCTGGAGAAATGGATGTGAATTTTAGCACTTACTCTTTGTTTAAAGAGCAAACCCTACTCTTTCTGCTTCATAGACTTCTAATAAGCTAAATGCAGATTTAACAAGGTAACCATTCAGGGGTTACCTTTGTTAGAATAAGAAACAACTTATTTGGAGGATGGAATGCCAGTGTCAGCCACTGGGGAAAGACTAAGGAATGTCTTGAATGTGGATCTCTCCATTGCTATTGTTTTCCTTTTTTGGGAAGGGAGTGCTGAGAATGACCTTGAAATCACTTAATCATCTTTCATCCTGAATGGTCATCATAGTATAGATGTAGAAATAAACTCAGCAATGGATTGCGAGCTTGTATTAAAGAATCCTGCATCTCATTTTGGGCCAATTCAAAAGCCTGAACCGTGGCTCACCTATGTTGCTACAGGTCAAAACATACAAGATTAGGAAAGGCAGGCTCATCTGTTTTTCAAGAAAAGTGGAAATAGATGTCAAGTTTACTCAGGTGTTTAAAACAATAAAATAAAATAAAATTTCCCCAACCAATGCATCATTCATAAGGAAAGATTCTTTATTCTCAATAATTCTTTGTTCTTAGTGAAGGATTAGTAACAGATTATTTATTCTTTTTTTAAAGATTTTTATTATTTATTCATGAGACAGAGAGAGAGACAGAGAGGCAGAGACACAGGCAGAGGGAGAAGCAGGCTCCATGCAGGGAGCCTGATGTGGGACTCGATCCCAGGTCTCCAGGATCAGGCCCTGGGCTGAAGGCGGCACTAAACTGCTGAGCCACCCGGGCTGCCTGATTATTTATTCTTAATAAAGGATTCTTGACGGTTCCCTCATGTTTGATGGGTACCTCTGACATCATTTCAGCCCCATTTGCAGCCAAACTCATCCTGCTTATAACTAACGGGACCCACAGATGTGGGAGAGCTCAGTCCCCTTTGCTAGATAGTTTCGATGAGTCCCCTCCTGCAGAAACCCTCCTCACAAAATTGAGATGTGCCCCCATTTAAAATGCCAGACTCGGGGCACCTGGGTGGCTCAGTGGTTGAGCATCTGCCTTTGGTTCAGGCTGTGATCCTGGGGTCCTGGGATTGAGTTCCACATCGGGCTCCCCACAGGGAGCCTGCTTCTCCTTCTGCCTGCGTCTCTCGCTATCTCTGTCTCTCTGTCTCTCTGTCTCTCTCTCTCTCTGTGTCTCTCATGAATAAATAAATAAAATATTTTTAAAAAATAAAATAAAATGCCAGGCTCTGTTCATTGAGCAAGAGGACTCATAAAAGTTTATTTTGGCACTGCCATTTAAGAGTTTGAACATCCTCTTGGCAGCATTGTTTTGTATGTCTGCAGAGCCTGAGGGGGACTGTGAACTGATGAAAATTCTTGATGAAATGTTTATAGAAGCCTCAGGACTGGGAAGGAGGCGAATGCTCCAAATGTGAGTGACCACCCTGCCAGTGCGACTTTTTCTACACCGGCTCCTCTCAGGGGGTCAAGGCATAAAACCTGATCATAAAGCTAACTAAAGAAATATGCCTTTTACTAGGCCCGGTAGGCCAAGTAAACTAAATGGGGTTGGCTCATATTCTTCCATGCCCATTACGTCTCACACTCGTTTCCTTTCCACACCTTTCATCTCTGCCTGGCCCAGCTCTTCAAGGCTCTCCTTAAATCTCGCCTTGAAGACCCAATCCCCACAGAGCTCACCTCACTGCCAACTCCTGAAGGAGCTACATGTACCAGCTCGGTGGCACCATGAGCTCATCTTCTCATTGACATCTTGTCATAATAGTAGACTTCATGCTTCTTAGAAGTAGAAATTGTGGCCTAAATGATGGAATTTTCATCAGTGACTCTTACCAAAGAGGACTGAATACATCAGCACTGACTGAATAAAAACAAAGCATTTCTAGACGAGGCAACAACAGAATCCTGGGGTGTCACAAATCTATATCCCCATGCTCATGGAACATGGTGGTGGCTTAGATATGTGGTAACAGGAATGGTAGCAAATTGAGGTGAAATGATGTGGGGAAAAATATATGAGAAAGAGGTGGGTGGGCGGGAACCATGATTCCTTGAAAATTATGCCCATTATTACCATCGAAAGACTTTGAGGGAAAATAATTAATACTTGAATGTAGCAGAGAGAGGTTTGCTCACTTTAGGTGACATCTCAAGAAATAAGGGGACAGATAATGACAGACCATGGCTCCAGAGTGACTGCATGTGGAAGGCGCTGATGTCCTCAGTAATGAGGGATGCTTGATGAAACACAGCTCTCTTTAAAGCCATGCCTTGGTTTGCTAACTAAAGTTCAAATGGCCCTTCTCCTCGCACCATGGACGATGATAGACATATTTCTGTTCAGTCAGCTGACATCCCATTCACAGAAATCTCCTGCAGTCCAATAGAGAGGGGCCGAGAACAATACCGGTTGTTCAAGTGGGTTTTTGCAGATGTCTTTCCAGATCCCGGAGTGCACTGTTTCTCTGCAGTGAATTTTCTCTCAAATTCAGCCTGACTCAGCTTTTTCCAGCATTCTTTGGAACATGTTTGTCTCACAAATGCAGTAGGTAGAGAGATAGTGCAGAAGTTAACTGTGGTAATTTAAGGTGCATATTTAACACAGTAAATGGATATGAAAATTATCTTAACTGACATTTTCTGTGTCCAGGAACACTGTGTTTGCATAAAATTTCACAGGCCTTCTTTAATCAATCCATCATGAAACATTTATTGGTGCCACTTTGCCCCTGCTTTATTATTTCGCTTTGAAGCTCTATCTCTCATCTGTCTGCTTCTCTCCATTTCCATGGCTGCTGTCTCTCATTTAGTCTCTGTAAAGGCTTTGAGCTGGCCTGTCTCCTCTTGCCCCTTGGGTCTATTCTCCATGCTAACACTTACAGGGAATTTTTAAAACATACATCAGTTCATGTCACGTATGCTGCATCATTTAATAAATTCCCAGTGCATTTTATAGACAATTGAAGTTCCATTGCGTGGTGTGCCAAGGCATCTTCATTGGAAAATTGTGAATGTTATTATTTTAAAAATGTAATTGTGGTGGCAGTGAGTATGACTAGTTGAGAAGGAAGGACTGAGAGACGGGTTATGGCAACAAGCAGTTGAGATCCAAGGACAGCCTGAGCTAGCGCCGACTCTGTGGTGAGAGACTGTAAATGGAAAGATTGCATTAGGAGTCAGAATTGGCAGACCAGGTGGACAATGGAAGTAATACAATGTTGGGGTGGGGGTGCGCTGGGTGACTCAATCAATTAAGCATCTGCCTTTGGCTCAGGTCATGATCCCAGGGTCCTGGGATCGAGTCCTGAAGCAGGCTCTCTGCTCAGCAGAAGAGTCTGCTTCTCCCTCTCCTTCTGCCCCTACCCTCACTCATGTTCACTCTCTCTCTCTCTCTCTTTAAAATAAATAAATAAAATCTTAAAAAAAAAAGAAAGTGATACAATGGAAAAATTAGAGAGTGATTTTTAAGGTTTTGATTTTAAATAATGCCATTGATCGCCAACAGGGAACACAAAAGAAGCATGTTGGGCACAGAGGAAAAGTGAAGAGGGAAAGGAGGATAGAGAAATATTGAAAAGAACGTGGAACTTAGTTATTAAGTTCAGGGAGCATTTACTATGCACCAGACACTCCTGCAGGCACTGAACACATACTAACTCATGTAACACCAGAGCAGCCTTCCAAGGCAGCCGCTGTTACCAGTCTGCGTGCAAATGAGGATGATGAGGCAAACTGATGATCCATACCTTGTCTAAGATGTCATAGTTTATAACTGGTGGATATGAGATTGGAACCCAGTGCTGGCTCCAAAGTCTATGTCCCATTTGCTCTACAATATGCCTCTCTGGAGGTCTCTAGTGTCACTAAGCATACTCACATTGTTGGGCAGCCAGTGCCACCATCCATTTCCAGAACATTTTCATCTTCCAAACTGAAGCTCAATTCCAATTAAACAATAACTCCCCATCCCCATCCCACCCTTAGTCCCAGGCTACCACCATTCTACTCTATGAATTTGAAGATTTTTCATTTCAATCAGACACATTCTTTATGAAATTCACAGAGCAAAAGATGCTATGCAGGCTTTCAAACTTTGGGGTAAGACCAAATCCTTTCTAAGGAATAATGAATTTTCCTAATAGCAATGGCATTTTATGGCTTTTTCTTGTTACTTTATTTCCAATGAAGCTTTTGCCCGTCTCCAGTAACTGCCCTTTGAGCACAGAGGATAGTTAATGACTGTTCCGATGCTAGATTAAAGAGTTGGTCAATTGAGTTTTATTTTTTTAATAGAGTTTTAATATGATCGATTACTTTGGTTTCACTATGAAAATCATCTCTGTGCTCATGTAAGCTCAGAGGTCCTTACTAGTAAAGGCACTGAATTTATAAACTTTTGAACTTTGAGAACCACCATGAAAACTGATTATCTTTGGTTTACCAGGAGATATCTCCTTTTAGCTGTAAAATGTCAATGAAGGAAGAACTCCTGGGTGGCTCAGTGGTTGAGTATCTGCCTTCCACTCAGGGCATGATTCTGGGCTCCTGGGATCGAGTCCCACATCAAGCTCCCCATAGGGAGTCTGCTTCTTCCTCTGCCTATGTCTCTGCCTTTCTCTGTGTGTCTCTCATGATAAATAAATAAAATCTTAAAAAAAAAAAAGAACCCCTTAATGTTAAAAAAAAAATTCAATGAAGGCAAATCTATGTTAGTCACTTCAAGGAAAGGGGAGGATGTTGGAGAAAAAGACATACAAAATTTGCATATTTAATAAGGAGATGTGCATAGGGAAAACTGAGAACACAGACTTTGGAATGAATCCAGCGGGAATTCAAATCATGGGTCTACCATTAAGCCATGAGCAAACTTGGACAAACACGTTCATTTTCTAAGCCTGTTTTCCTCACCTGCAAAATGGGACCTCCCTGACCAAAGGAAGGACTAACTGGGGTAGTATATGGACATGCCTTCGTATCTGATGGACATGCCACAAATGCCATTTTCCCTTGGTTTTATTTCTGATATATCACATATTTGCTGCAGATTTTGATCTGTTTCTAGAGGTTAGACATGCCCCCCAAATAAAAAGGATATCTTGTACTGTAATTATTTGAACAAGATTAACTGAATTCAATCCAAAACATTTTTTACTTTACTCTGAGATTCATATGAAAGCACAAATATAATTGTGATATATATATATCTTCTATCAGGAACCCACCGTAAGTGAATAGTCATCGCTAACTAGTTTGTAGCAATACAGCTGTTCTAAAGACAACATCTTGAGAGACCTGGATGGCTCAGTGGTTAAGCTCTGCCTTCGGCTCAAGGTGTGATCCTGGAGTTCAGGGATGGAGTCCCACATTGGGCTCCCTGAGGGGAGCCTGCCTCTCCCTCTCCTTTTGCCTATGTCTCTGTGTCTCTCGTGAATAAATAAATAAAACCTTAAAAAAAAAGACAGCATCTCTCGTGTTGAAAGTAGCGGCATCTCAATAGGCAAGAAGAGCTTCAAAGAGATGTGCTGGAAACAGCAGATCTATGGAACAGATGTCAGATTCTAGAATCCAATAAAATGTTACTTTCTTTTTCTTTTTAATTAAATATCCCGTTAAAAACCTTAACATCATTTCAGGAAACAAAAGGTGTAAAGGATTATACAGATTTAAGTGTCCTCTAATTTCTACTTGGTTAATTCCACATATTATTGAATTTTATCAATTTGAGCTGTCGTAAGCACAGTATAAGCTCTGAACAAACATTCAGCAGGCTGAGGCTCTCATGTACCAAAAACATTGCTACACACTATCCATTTTCCAAAGATTCTTGTTTCGCTTTATGAATTTGTACCAATTATTTAAATTTCTAAGAATGTTCTCGCTTACCATGAATAAAACCATTCTTCCCTTAGAACAACTACTGATGATATAGTCAACAATTTGGGTTTTAGCAAGAATCCATATGGAAGAGGGGGCTACGCCTTGAAGTAAGTGCTGTAACTTCCCAATCCCTGTTCTAAGGTGAGAGGGAATCTCCATGTTGAATTTCTTTATAACAGAATAAAAGTTCCAGAATACTTTTTTCTTGAGCTGAGTGAGCTTTCAGGAGTCTAGCAACAGCTACAAGCTAAATCTGCATTTTAGGAAGATTTTCTTTTCTCTTCTTTTTCAATCCTTCTCCTCTAGTCACGAGAAATATATCACTTCTTGACTCAGTCTGGTTCCTGGAGAAAAAGTATGAATTTTAATTTTTTTTTGTTAAAGATCTCCCTTTACATACATATGAAAGACACAACTCTTCTATTCAATGCCTGCAACATTTTCTCCCAGTGTGGCTTTAAAAAAATCCAGAGGAGCATCACTGTACCCGTCAAAGGCTTGTTGTTTTCTTATCCAGTTTAATCTTAAAATGGGTCATTTTGCTCTTGGGAGAAGAAACAATTACACATTCCCTGTTGAGATCGTCCATGTTTGATGTTGTTTGGAAGGAAATGTTCACCCGCCCTCCAGGTCTAGCCGGCCTGCCCACGTTGCTCTGTGATCCCCTGTCTACACAGAACACTAGCACACTATTTCATCATTTGTAGCAGCTAGGTTAATACATGTTTGTTATTCTCATACTCTCCATCAAATCCCAGCTGACTCTTCTATCTGGGCTGGAAGTAATGATTTGATCCTGATTTTACTACTAATTAGTTAATTTACTAATGCATAAACTCACACATGTCCCAACCTCGGCAAGCCTCTTTTCTGCATTTGTAAAAGGAATAAAATAGACTAGATTATATCTCACATACCATCCAGCTCTAAAAGCTTGTCTTTAATTTTTCACATTTCTAGTTATCTGCAATGTGCTCAACAGCATTAAATAGTATTTAGGTCAGTCCCAGCCAAGGGGCCTAACTATACCCACCTCCCCACCTTCCTTCATTTTTGTTCTAACTCATTCTGTGTTGTCACACTGTTTTTTTCTCTGTGTCCAGTCACTTTCCTTCCACCCTCAAAGGTTAATTTTACTGCTTTCCTTTTCTGTTAATTTTCCTTAAAGCAGTCTACTGAGTCCAGGAGATCCCAATTATAACATCAAAACAAAAGCTCGAACAAAAGAATAAACATGCCAAAACATCTGAAAAAGAAGAGTAACAAGGGATTACAAACCAAATAAATAATAGGGGCACATTATGAGGCATAATAATTAAAGAAAATTGTGCTCGTGCAGAAATATGATGTGCAGGCCAATCAGACCAAACAAGCCTGCAAATAAACCTAAGAACATAGGAGAATTTATTACATTATAACATGGAAGCATCAAATCAGCAGGTAAATTATAGATCAACCATCCAGTCATTCAGAACAAAAAGGAAACTGGACTCTTTATACCGTATAACAGATAAATTCCAGATGGAATGAATGGGTAAATATTTTTAGAAATCATAAAAGTCTTAGAGGACATGAATATATTTGTATAATATTTCATGACATCAAAACACATATAATTTCTAAGCATGACAAGAAATCTAGAAGCCATAAAGGAAAAGTTAGGTAATTTATATGAAAAAAAAAAAACAACAGCTGGGGTCCAAGTCATAAAACAATAAACAGGAAAAAAAATTGTCTCACACATGATGGAGAGCTCATTTTATTAAAGATTTCTTACAAATCAATGTGAAAAAATCTGACATGAATTAAAAATAGACAAAGATTGAGACGACTGGGTGGCTCAGTGGTTGAGCATCTGTCTTCAGCTCAGTTTGGGATCCTGGGATTCTGGGATTAAGTCCTTGGGTCCCCACAAGGAGTCTGCTTCTCCCTCTGCCTATGTCTCTGACTCCCTCTCTGTGTCTCTCATGAATAAATAAATAAAATCTTTAAAGAAAATGGACAAAGATTGATCACAGAAAAAAAAATGGCCATAAACAGATGGGCAAGGATAAGTAGCATTGATGCTCTCAGCCTAGAGGAGGAACCCTGTATATGAGTGGTAGAAGGGTAAAGAACATGGACCGTGGTGGTCAGGTTTCAACCTCAGCTCTTCAGCTCTTAGCTGTGTGACTTTGGGCGATGAATTAAACCGTTCTGGGCCTTAGTTTCCTCATCTTTATTTGGAGAGACTAATAATGGTACATACCTCCTGTCTTTATGAAAATTAAGTGAATTGATAGTTGAATGGCCCTGAGATCATTGTTGGGAGCACAGGAAGTGCAACACAAGTTCTCACTCTAACCCACTAGAAGACAAATAGAGGCAGGGTGGCACAGTGATAGAGGATGTGCACTGCATCCTATCTGCTTGAAGGCGGGTAGTGGAGCAGTTTGCATCACTGATAGGCCAAAAGCAAGAGGATGACATAAGACATGTGCTACTTGGTCGTTATGCATTTAATAGGCTTTGCTATTTTCCCAGGAAAATGCCCTGGAAACTAAACTCTTTGATGTCATGACAAATGTCATCCTCAAGAGAGGGTTTAATCATTTAGGTATCTCTTCTCCTGACTGTGTGGTGGAGTGGAAAGTGGGGGAAGGAGCTGGGGGAGCGGTGGGATTGGGGTAGGAGGAGGGAGTGGAAGGGACACCCAGGACTGAACATCTCTGATTCCAAGGTTCCTGGGAAGACCACACAGTTCCGGTGGACTCCTCTACTTTGTTGCCAGCCCAGGCATCCCAGCAACCCACTGGCTGGCCCCCAGTATGATGCTATAAGAACCTCAGCACTTAGAGACCATTTTCACTGAGAACACCTGGCAGTGAGAGGAGAACCCTGAACTAGCCTTGTCATCCTGAAGTTCATACAGCTCAAGCCAAAAACTCCGTAACAGAAACCAACACAGAACGAATGGGTCAGTGCCTACCAGACTACGCCTTGTCTGGAATTTATCATTTTCAAAGGCAGTCCTATCATAGATCATTCATTAACAAAGAGTTACAGTCCTCCTCGGTCCCAAGTTTATACTCTCTAAAGTAAATTAGAGGCTTAGCAGGCCACATTTATTTTTTTTTTTCAGGTTCCTAATTTAATACTAAGGTTATCATTACTTCACCTTAAACACACCACTGATCACTCAGAAGAAACTGAGATCGTGTGAAATATTTAACCCAAGTGCATGGCAAAACAATTTTTTTCCCATAAATCTTTCAGCTTCACGAGAAATTTCCGAATACCTATTGATGAAAACAATCGTGGTCGGAACTTTGTGAGCTTTTTTCTGGATGTTCTACATTTCCTATCAAACCCATGCTTACTCTCAGTTTGATTTATTACATAAGTAACATTTTGCCCAGTGCTCAGTGCCAGAACTCCAGAGTCTCCGAGTTACTCTCAACACAGTCCAGGGGGAAAGTTGCTCTGAAGAGCTGTTACGGTACCTAGCGGGACTTGCTGTACAGCTCAGGGGCTGACTGGCCATACTTTCCCCGGAAAAAAACCAGTCAATGTGGTTTGGCAGGAGGAGATGCTTGGAAAATGTGAAGCAAGGAAGGAGTGAAAAGGCGATGTGAAAGCAAAGAGTGTGTTTGTGAAAAGAAGAGGAAGGGGGCCCTTGCCAAGCGTTTCTAAACCAAATGGACCAAGTGCAGAGAAGAAAATTGGCTTTTGAAGGCTTTAAATAAATCTGCTGTTTTCCTAACAACCACCTCTCCCAAACCATTGACTATCTTTAGCTGTAGATCACTTGCTGTCTTATGTGCACATCTGTATAATAATTTAGGTTTACGGTTTATATTCACAGATTCAAGGGAACCTTCTATATTTGCTATAAAAAGGAACTGAACTGAGTGTGTATTTAAATATAAGGGAATGAAATTATGAGAATATAAATAACAATAAAGAGCATATGACAGTGTCTATAATTATAGCCAACCTCTTTATTTAAGATGGGGCAGGAAAAGGCAGGCAGGAAAATTTAGAAATATCAATAAATCTCTTTCCTGGGATGACATTTTTAAATTGTACAAATCTATTTTTATGGGCTTCTGGATGTGTTATATAATTTTAAGGCTTTCATAACATTTTGACCACAGAAAACCTTTGCTATGGTCTAGGGTGTCAGCAAGGAAGGTAGACTCCATCTGCCTCAGCAGAGCTAATTCTTCCAATATCCATTCAGTTGTCTTTCCCCTTAAAGATTTCCTCAGGCTCCCTGCTGGCTACAGAATCAAGTCCAGAGGCTCTGGAGGCCTCACCCTGTCCTTTACTTGCTCAGCTTAGCTCTGAGGTCTTGCCTCAGCGTCCATCCTGCTTAACCATACAAACTACTCCTTGTTATCTGAATGGGGCACTTCCGCACTGCCTTTCCTGTTCCCACTCCATCTCAGCAATCAAATGATTGTCTTTCCTGACTTTCCCCGTGAAGAGTCACCTGCCCTCCTCCTTTCCCCTATGAGCCTCTGTTCATAGCTCTCCACAGTCCCCTAACCTAATCACCCATTTATTTTTCTGCCACTTTTCCTAGACCTA
The DNA here is from genome assembly GCF_018345385.1 of Vulpes lagopus. Taxonomy (NCBI): domain Eukaryota; kingdom Metazoa; phylum Chordata; class Mammalia; order Carnivora; family Canidae; genus Vulpes; species Vulpes lagopus. The sequence goes on from NC_054832.1 coordinate 71,864,910, forward strand.
CTAGACTTCTCACGTGCATGTGCTGTGTCCTCTTTTGGCGATAATTCAAAACACCAGAGGGACCAAGATGAGCTTGATTTGCTTGATTCATAGCCATAATCTAGTGAGAGTGTTTTATAGTGCAGTAACATTATCTCAGTTCAGTGAAAATGTCCTTGGTATGAGAACTTTGTTCAATTCTCTGAGTGGGATCAGATCGCAGCAGGTTTTGAATTTGCACTGCCAGAGTGGTTTTCTTAAAATTATAAAATTGGTGTCAATTGCTTGTTTAAAATCTTCCCTCATCTTATTTCACCTTCTAGGAACCTGGAACTCTACGTTGCACCTGAGGAAACTGCATCTCGGGGCAGGTGAATGAGTTGCCTCAAAGCATCCTGAGAAAAGCAAGGCCCAGAGGTGGATGCCTTGATGTCAAAACCATGGCTTTACCCAGCGTTTTTAAAGACTGATACAAATTCCTTGGCTTGGTTTGTAAAGAATTTTCCTGACTGGCACTGTTTATTTCCCTAGCCCAACTTTTGCCACCAGCCTCTTAAACACTGACACATAGGTCGGTTGTCACCCTGAACTATCTTCTACCCTCCTGTACACCAGGTCCCTCTTCTGGCCCAGGCCTGCGCACACACCTCTCCTGGGCTGGAATGCCCTATGTCCCTTGCTGCAAGCTCCCGTATCCCTTTCCCTAGCTCGTGCCACCACTCTTTGCTTCATTGCTTGAGGGCAATGTGTTCCCTGAGACCCCTGGACTTAGCGCAGGATTTTGTATGCAACAAAACTATTCAGTGGATTGTATTTGTACTTGGTATCTTTCATAAGTAAAGTTTGATAAACCTCCCAACTTTCTTCATAATTAGGAAGTGATTGAGGCTTTGAGAACAGGAATTTCCAGGCAGTGATGACGAATTAAAGGACAAATCAGGAAAATACATCTTAACAGGAGAGAGGGTGAAAATCTACAACATGGGAAAAAAACCCTATCAGATTATTATACTCATGAACATTAAAGATTTTCAGTATCAGAAAAATATCATCAAAAAACCATTTGATGAATCTAGCTCATCAGACTGCATTAGATATTAAAAGCTTTGGAAATATATGTCTTTAACTTTGAAATAATAAGATTAAGTAGGCTTTTCTTGCACAATAGAAAAATAGCCTCACTTCATTTAATTCATGCAAAACAAACAAACAGAAGCCAATCATTACATAGGTATTTAACCAGTAACAACAAATATCACCAATACCCCAAATATTAAGTAAGGTAATTGGACTGTGTATTTGTTTACTTACTTATATTATTGAATCAATCTTTAAACTACACATTTACTCATGCAGGAGGACACAGGGACTTGCCTCTTATAGGTCATTCTTAAGGTGGCAGTATAGGTACCATAAGATTTCTATGTGCATTGGCCCACATATCTCTCTAAGCATATCATTTTCTCTAAGGGATTGATTTAAATACTGAGAAGGGGGATCCCTGGGTGGCGCAGCGGTTTAGCGCCTGCCTTTGGCCCAGGGCGCGATCCTGGAGACCCGGGATCGAATCCCACTTCGGGCTCCCGGTGCATGGAGCCTGCTTCTCCCTCCGCCTGTGTCTCTGCCTCTCTCTCTATCTCTCTTTCTGTGACTATCATAAATAAATAAAAAAATTTAAAAAAATACTGAGAAGATTCTGGCTTTTTAGTAAGCGTACTTACTTCTTCTTAAACATCAGATGATGTTAAATTTTAGGTCACTTTAATTGGATGTCTTGAACTCATCAGCCAACCTCTCCCCACTCACTGTGACTCTTAGGTTACTACTCCATCCCTTAGATAAAGACAGAAAACTTGGGGCGGGGCAAGGTGGCAGAGGAGTAAGATCTAAAGTCACCTGGCCCCACTAATTTACCTAGATAGCTTTCAAATCATACTGAAAACCTACGAATTTAACCTGAGATTTAAAGAGAGAACAGCTGGAACGCTACAGAGAGAAGTTTGTACGTCTAACAAGGTAGAAAGACAAAAAAAAAAAAAGAATCCAGTGGGGGAGGAATCCCCCCCCACCACCACCCCCGCAGGACCCGGGCTAAAACCAGGTGGCAAGAGCCTCCAGGACAGGAGAGCCCAGCCCCGGAGAAGCAGGAACTTTAAAAATCTGCACTGGATTCTTCCCAGATGGAATGGCCCTTAGCAGAGAAATTGGGCAGAACCACAGGAGGGGGTGTGGAGCCTCCAGGTTCCCGGGGTCACTCATAGAGGAAGTGCAGCCCGGGGGAGACTGCGCCAGAGACCGTGGGCGGAGCTCGGTAAAGGGCTGGAGCACGCCCAGCTGGGCCCCGGGAGCAGCTCAGGCGGCGGCTCCAGGTGGAGGGGGCTGTGCCCTGCTGGTTTCGGAGCTGCAGCGCCGGGAACCCAATTCCAGCGGTGCAGGCCCCGGATCCCAGGGTGCCGGGGGACATAGCCAGTGATTCTGTGCTCCCCCCAGGACAGGCAGAGGTGGGGAGGGCACAGGACAGCAAAGACGCTCTTGCCACTGGGCAACCCCAAGCTGTGTAGATCAGTGCCCCCCCATCCCTGGGAACACCTAGGTCAGTGTGGACTGGGAAGCTGAGGTGGTTACTGTGGGAGCTGACTCTAGGGCGAGAGAGCTGGCTGCTGCCAGTGGTGTTGTTCCTCCTGGTGTCACCTTGTGCCTGGGAGGGGGGGCCCGCCAGAGAATAGGGGCCTCCCAGGGTAAACAGCTCCCACTGAGCCGAGCACCTGTCAGGGGGCGGAGCAGGTCCCCCAAGTGCACACACCTGAAAATCAACACAGCAGGCCCCTCCCCCAGAAGACCAGCTGGAAGGACAGGGGAAGAGCAAGTTCTTGGCCAAGCAGTGCTGGAAAGCTCCAGGGGAAGTGGACGGATTTACAGTATATAGAATCAGAGGATACCTCCTTGTTGTTTTTGTTTCTTCTTTTCTTTTTTCTCTTTCTTCCTTTTTCCAATACAAATCATTTTTAGCCACTCTGCACTGAGCAAAATGACTAGAAAGAACTGACCAAAAAAAAAAAAAAAAAAGAAATCAGAAACAGTACTCTCTGCCACAGAGTTACAGAATTTGGACTACAATCCGATGTCAGAAAGCCAATTCAGAAGGACAATTATAAAGCTACTGGTGGCTCTGAAAAAAAGCCTAAATGATGCAAGAGACTTTATGACTGCAGAATTTAGATCTAATCAGGCAGAAATTAAAAATCAATTAAATGGGATACAATCCAAACTGGAGGTCCTAATGACAAGGGTTAATGAGGTAGAAGAAAGATGAGTGACATAGAAGACAAGATGACGGCAAGGAAGGAAGCTGAGGAAAAAGGAGAAAAACAATGAAAAGACCAAGGGTAAAGATTAAGGGAAATAAATGATAGCCTCAGAAGGAAAAACCTACATTGAATTGAGGTTCCAGAGGGCGCCAAAAGGGACAGAGGACCAGAAAGTGTATTTGAACAAATCATAGCTAAGGACTTCCCTAACTTGGGGAGGGAAACAGGCATTCAGATCCAGGATATAGAGAGATCCCCCCAACCCTAAAATCAATAAAACCGGTTAACACCTTGACATCTAATAGTGAAACCTGCAAATTCCAAAGATAAAGAGAAAATCCTTAAAGCAGCAAGAGACAAGAGATCCCTAACTTATATAGGGAGAAATATTAGATTAACAGCAGACCTCTCCACAGAGACCTGACAGGCCACAAAAGGGCTGGCAGGTTATATTCAGGGTCCTAAATGAGAAGAACATGCAACCAAGAATACTATATGCAGCAAGGCTCTCTTTCAGAATAGAAGGAGAGATAAAGAGCTTCCAAGATAGGCAGAAACTGAAAGAATATGTGACCACCAAACCAGTTCTGCAAGAAATATTAAGAGGGACTCTGTAAAGGCTGCCCAAAGAAATAATCCACAAAAACAGGGACTGAATAGGTATTACGATGACACTAAATTCATATCCTTCAATAGTAACTCTGAACATGAATGAGCTTAATGATCCCATCAAAAGATGCAGGGTTTTAGACTGGATATAAAAGCAAGACCCATCTATTTCTTGTCCGCAAGAGACTCATTTTAGACCTAAGGACACCTACAGCCTGAAAATAAAAGTTTGGATAATAATAAAAGGCTGAATTTACCATTCAAATGGTCCTCAAAAGAAAGCAGGTAAATCCTCATATCAGATAAATTAAAGTTTATCCCAAAGACTGTAGTAGGAGATGAAAAGGAACACTATATCATACTTAAAGGATCTATCCAACAAGAGGACCTAACAATCATGAATATTTATGCCCCGAATGTAGGAGCTGCCACGTAGATTGATCAATGAATAACCAAAGTTAAGACATAGATAATAATACACTAATACTAGGAGACTTCAACATGACACTTTCTGCAAATGACAGATCTTCTAAGCACAACATCTCCAAAGAAACAAGAGCTTTAAATGATACACTGGACCAGATGGATTTCACAGATATTTACAGAACTTTACATCCAAATGCAACTGAATACACATTCTTCTCAATGCACATGGAACTTTCTCCAGAATAGACCACATACTGGGTGACAAATCAGGTCTTAACTGATACCAAAAGATTGGGATTGTCCCCTGCATATTTTCAGACCATAATGCTTTGAAACTTCAACTCAATCACAAGAAGAAATTTGGAAGAAATTCAAATATGCAGAGGTTAAAGACCATCCTGCTAAAAGATGAAAGGGTCAACCAGGAAGTTAGAGAAGAATTAAAAAGATTCATGGAAACTAATGAAAATGAAGATACAACCGTTCAAAATTTTTGAAAAAGATTTTCAATTAGTCCCGAGAGGAAAATACATCACAATACAAGCATCACTCAAAAAAATTGGAAAAAAATCAAATACATAAGCTAACCTTGCACCTAAAGGAACTTGAGAAAGAACAGCAAATAAAACCTGCACCCAGCAGAAGAAGAGAGTTAATAAAGATTCGAGCAGAACTCAATGAAATCGAGACCAGAAGAACTGTGGAAAAGATCAACAAATCCAGGAGTTGGTTCTCTGAAAGAATTAATAAGATAGATAAACCATTAGCCAGCCTTATTAAAAAGAAAAGAGAAAAGACTCTAATTAATAAAATCATGAATGAAAAAGGAGAGATCATCACCAATACCAAGGAAATACAAACGATTTTAAAAACATATTATGAGCAGCTATACGCCGATAAATTAGGCAATCTAGAGGAAATGACACATTCCTGGAAAACCACAAACTACCAAAACTGGAACAGGAAGAAATAGAAAACCTGAACAGGCCAATAACCAGGGAAGAAATTGAAGCAGTCATCAAAAACCTCCCAAGACACAAAAGTCCTGGGCCAGATGGCCTCCCAGGGGAATTCCATGAAACGTTTAAAGAAGAAACGATACCTATTCTACTAAAGCTGTTTGAAAAGATAGAAAGAGATGGAGTACTTCCAAACTCATGCTATGAGGCCAGCATCACCTTCATTCCAAAACCAGACAAAGACCCCACCATAAAGGAGAATTATAGACCAATATACTGATGAACACAGATGCAAAAATTCCCAACAAGATACTAGCCAATAGGATCCACCAATACATTAAGAAGATTCTTCACCATCACCAAGTGAGATTTATCCCCAGAATGCAAGGCTGGTTCAACACTCATAAAGCAATCAACATGATAGATCATATCAACAAGAGAAAAAACAAGAACCAAGTGATCCTCTCAATAGATGCAGAGAAAGCATTTGACAAAATACAGCATCCATTCCTGATCAAAACTCTTCAGAGTGTAGGGATAGAGGGAACATTCCTTAGCATCTTGAAAGCCATCTACAAAAAGCCCCAGCAAATATCATTCTCAATGGGGAAACACTGGGAGCCTTTCCCCTAAGATCAGGAACAAGACAGGGATGTCCACTCTAACCACTGTTATTCAACATAGTACTAGATGTCCTAGCCTCAGGAATCAGACAACAAAAAGAAATAAAAGGCATTCAAATTGGCAAAGAAGAAGTCAAACTCTCCCTCTGCAGATGACATGATACTCTATGAAGAAAACCCAAAAGCCTCCACCCCAAGATTGCTAGAACTCATACAGCAATTTGGCAATGTGGCAGGATACAAAATCAATGCCCAGGAGTCAGTGGCATTTCTATACACTAACAATGAGCTTGAAGAACGAAAAATTAAGGAGCCAATCGCACTTACAATTGCACCCAAAAGCATAAGATACCTAGAAATAAGCCTAACCACAGAGGTAAAGGATCTATACCCTGAAAACTACAGAACACTTCTGAAAGAAATTGAGGAAGACACCAAGAGATGGAAAAATATTTCATGCTCATGGATTGGCAGAATTAATATTGTGAAAATGTCAGTGGTACCCAGGGAAATTTACCCATTTACTGCAATTCCTATCAAAATACCATGGACTTTCTTCAGAGAGTTGGAACAAATCATCTTAAGATTTGTGTGAAATCAGAAAAGACCCTGAATAGCCAGGGGAATATTAAAAAAGAAAACCAGAGCCAGGGGCATCACAATGCCAGATTTCAGGCTACAAAGCTGTGTTCATCAAGACAGTGTGGTACTGGCACAAAAATAGACACATAGATCAATGGAACAGAATACAGAATCCAGAAATGGACCCTCAACTCAATGGCCAACTAATATTTGACAAAGGAGGAAATACTATCCCCTGGAAAAAGGACAGTCTCTTCAATAAATGGTGCTGGGAAAATTGGACAGCCACATGGCAGAGGAACAAAACTAGACCACTCTCTTGCACCATACACAAAGATAAACTCAAAGTGGATGAAAGATCCATTTGAGGAGAACACAGGCAACACCCTTTTTGAACTTGGCCACAGTAACTTCTTGCAAGATACATCCTTGAAGGTGAAGGAAACAAAAGCAAAATTGAATTATTGGGACTTCATCAAGATAAAAAGCTTCTGCACAGCAAAAGAAACAGTCAACAAAACTAAAAGACAACCTACAGAATGGGAGAAGGTATTTGCAAATGACATGTCAGATAAAGGGGCTAGTATCCAAGATCTATAAAGAACTTATTAAACTTAACAGCAAAGAAACAAATAATTCAATCGTGAAATGGGCAAGTCATGAACAGAAATCTCACAGAGGAAGACATAGACATGGCCAACACGCACATGAGAAAATGCTCCGCATCACTTGCCATCAGGGAAATACAAATCATAACCACAATGACATCCCACCTCACACCAGTGAGAATGGGGAAAATTAACAAGGCAGGAAACAATGCATGTTGGAGAGGATGTGGAGAAAGGGGAACCCTCTTGCACTGTTGGTGGGAATGTGAACTGGTGCAGCCACTCTGGAAAACTGTGTGCAGGTTCCTCAAAGAGTTAAAAATAGACCTGCCCTATGACCCAGCAATTGCACTGCTGGGAATTTATCCCAAAGATACAGATGCAGTGAAAGGCCTGGACACCTTCACCCCGATGTCTCTAGCAGCAATGTCCACAATAGCCAAACTGTGGAAGGAGCCTTGGTGTCCATTGAAAGATGAATGAGTAAAGAAGATGTGGTCTATGTATACAATGGGATATTACTCAGCCATGAGAAACGACAAATACCCACCATTTGCTTCAACGTGGATGGACCTGGAGGGTATTATGCTGAGTGAAGTAAGTCAATTGGAGAAGGACAAACATTATATGGTCTCATTCATTTGGGGAATATAAAAAATAGTGAAAGGGAACAAAGAGGAAAGGAGAGAAACTGAGTGGGAAATATCCGTGAAGATGACAGAACATGAGAGACACCTAACTCTGGGAAACAAACAAAGGGTGGTATAAAGGGAGGTGGGTGGGGGGTTGGGGTGACCGGGTGATGGGCACTGAGGGGGGCACTTAATGGCATGAGCACTGGGTCTTATGCTATATGTTGGCATATCGAACTCCAGTAAAAAATACATACAAAAAAAAAAAAGAAAAGAAAAGAAAACTTCTACAGCATCCTTCTGAACCAGCATCCTTATTTTTCTTGGAATAAGACATAAGTCTTCTTTTATCCCCTAGGTAATGTGAATGACCTCCCCCTTTCCACTACAAGGCACAGAATTCTATCCAAATTGAAATGTTCTCTTGTTACTACACTACCAGGAAATGCATGGGAAGGATAAATCGGTCAGTGTGATCACCAAAAATTGTTCTTTACTTAGACCTGTAGTTGGCTCCTTGGTCCAACACACGGTCATGGGAGATGGCGCTGACAGTCTTCCTACTCATAAAACAAAGTTTTTAAAATTACATCTTTACCAAAACCTTATCTTCTGATTATAATCTCTTTTAATAAAGTTTGTAACTTGCTTTCCTGTGGCTTGGAAACAAGCAAATAAATGTGGGTCCAGAGATAATATAACTGACTTCTTTTTTTTTTTTAATTTTATTTATTTATGATAGTCACAGAGAGAGAGAGAGGCAGAGACACAGGCAGAGGGAGAAGCAGGCTCCATGCACCGGGATCCCGACGTGGGATTCGATCCCGGGTCTCCAGGATCGTGCCCTGGGCCAAAGGCAGGCGCCAAACCGCTGCGCCACCCAGGGATCCCCTATAACTGACTTCTTATGGTAGTTTTAGAGGAAAAAAAATTTTTGAAAGATTTATTTACTTGAGAGAGAGAGAGAGAGAGCATGAGTGGGGAGAAGAGGCAGAGGGAGGGGGAGAAGCAGACTCCTTGCTGAGCAGGGAGCCCTCCCCGGGACTCAATCCCAGAATCCTGAGATTATGACCTGAACCGAAGGCAGACACTTCACCACTGAACCACTCAGGAGCCCCCTAGGAGGATTTGTAAAAACTGTTTTATCTGGAGATAGAACTAGAACTTAAGCCTTTAATATTATATTCATAAAATGTTTTACAGTTGTGTTCAGCATTTTCCACTTTTTTTTTTTCAAATACAACCCTGTGAGTCTGCTTGGTTAAAATTATTAGTAATGCCATTTTGCAGATAATTAAGTAAGCTTGGAAAGGCTGAGTCACTGGGCTCAGCCAGCGAGTGGCAGGCAGTGCTGGAAAGGAACTCTATGTGCTCTGCATGCTCTACATCTGCGTACCTAAACCTTTGCCTGAGACAGTAGGTTGGTTGTGAGCTACTTTATGTAATGAATCTCTAGATATTTTAAGCCACTTCATAGATCTCTATGGTTTTCTTGAGTCACTTGACAAGGAGAAAAGAAAAAAGAAGCAACAAAACACTTTTCTTCTACTGTAAATTGGCTTTAGTGGCTAGAGCCCTGACTTAAGTGATGAAAGACAGATTCACAGAAGTTTATTTCAGATGCATCCGAGGGGTGCGTCACAGAAAAAAAATGAAAACCCCAAAGAGGTAGTCAGACCTGGAGATTTATATACCATTGAACAGAAGGCAATAAATTTCTGGAGAAGTGACAAGGCAGAGGGGTTTAAGCTTTAAGGGGCAGTAAACTACAGGAAAGCAAATATATGGAAAAACTAATGGAAGATAAGGGTTATGTGAGTAAAATTTGTCATGCAGATTCCTCTTAATGTCTCTTTGGGCAGGAAGGAGTCATCCCCAGTGATTAAGAGTCATTCTGAGGGCACCTGGGTGGCTCAGTCGCTTAAGCATCTTCCTCCAGCTTAAGTCATGATCCCAGGGTCCTGGGATCCAGCCCTGTATGGGGCTCCCTGCTCAGGGAGGAGACTGTTTCTCTCTCTGCCCCTCACCCTGCTCGTGCACTTGTGTGCCCTCTCTCTCAAGTAAACAAAATCTTAAAAAAAAAGTCATTCTGATCTTCTTGGTAAGGGAGAGGGGTTGGGATGTGTCCACAAAGGGGAATTTATGCACTGCTTATAAGCAGAAAGTGGGAGGGTAAAGAGTTTCTTCTGTAGTCTGCTGTTTCTGCATTATCTTCAGTTAGAAACAATCTCCATGCCAAAGTGGCATAGTGTAGGACGGCAGCTGATCTCTGTCACACTCAAGTGCCGGAGTACGTAATTCTCCAAAGCAGGGAATCTTCAGTCACTTGTCCTAAACTGTAGCCCTCATAAGATGGTGCCAGAAGGGCTCTGACTCCTGGGAATGAAGAGAGAGAAAGGGAGGATAAAGACAAAGACCTAAATAAAATAGGACAAGGAAGCATGGTGGACAAACTCTATCAACATTAGTGCTGCCACCGTGGGCTCTGGCCCTACTAAACTACCATTGTCCATACTCCTGGGTGACTACAGTGACAAATATTTACAGGAATTGACAAAGAGTGTCCACATTTGAATGCACTGTGACCAGTTGATTGATTTTGAAAGATTGGGAAAATCAACTTGGGGAAAATTTTGCCAACATGCTTACATCTATTGCCAATGAAAATGGTATAGGGCAGCCCCGGTGGCTCAGCGATTTAGTGCCACCTTCAGCCCAGGGCCTAATCCTGGAGTCCCAGGATCAAGTCCCACATCGGGCTCCCTGCATGGAGCCTGCTTCTCCCTCTGCCTGTGTCTCTGCATCTCTCTCTCTCTCTGTGTCTCTCATGAATAAATAAATAAAATCATTTTTAAAAAAAGAAAATGGTATAAAACTTCACAAGATAAGTCACATGTGTTCAAAACAATTTATACAAATTTAGGCAGAGAATTGAACCAGTTATCCAGAGGGCTGAAATCCAACCATTCTCCCCCACTTCCACTGCCTCTGCACTCATCAAACAGTGACCACCGCCATTCTCTCCTGCCCCAGGACCCCTCCAGAGAAAAGCAATCAAAGTATTTCTGACACCATTACCTTGGCATATAAAGCCATTTGAAAAGTCTGAATCATGTGGCAGATGTAACCCTTAATCTTACATTTTGATTTCGCTGGTTTCTCTAACATTTGTCAGAATTTTGGAGTTAACTATATGGAGTTACAACAAAAAGTAAACCCAACAAATACCCGTGGCAGCATTACCTCACTGAGTTTATTTGCTTCCCCACCTTGCTGTTCTAGCACGGCTGACTGTGATAGCTCTCTTTGGTGCATATCAGGATGAATATGCAAAGAAGAATAGGACCTTTACATATTTACTTGTTTAGGGTTCATATTACCATACATATGCTGCCAGTTAATGTCTGTGAAACAGGAATAAAAGAACATTCAGCTTTCTTTCTGCCTCAAATCCCATTTCCCTTTGCAGGCTGCTACTTTAACACTTTCAGGGGCTTCTATCTTTCTACAGCCCTGAAGCTCCAGGCCGTGGGTTGGTGGCAGCTCCTGAGGCCCAAACACGAGGTCCATGATCCACTTAACATGCCAAATGCCTCTTCTGGCCCTTGCTTTCTTCACGCTACTAAGAGAATTTATTTGGATCCAGAACATTCAGTAGGTAAAACCTCCCCAGATCCTTAGGCTCAATGACCTAAGGAGTCATTTATTTATTCTGGGACCTGGGCCAGGGGGCTGGAGGTGAGCAGAACGTCAAGAGGATCCTGTGATTTTAATGTAGTTTGAGGAATTTTAGTAGATATCCTTAGGCAATAATACGAAGGTTGGTAGCACCTACTTAAAATTCCAACAATTGGAAATACATACTATATTTGTGCCAAGCTAACACAGTACTGGGTACATAGAAATTGCTCAAAAATATGTAATAAAAAAACAAGACTCAAAGATTAACAGATTCTGGTTCACACATTGGTGTGATCAAGAACCAAATTCATGGGCAGCCCGGGTGGCTCAGTGGTTTGGCGCCGCCTTCGGCCCAGGGCCTGATCCTGGAGACCCGGGATCAAGTTCCATGTCAGGCTCCCTGCATGGAGCCTGCTTCTCCCTCTGCCTGTGTCTCTGCCTCTCTTTCTCTTTCTCTCTCTCTCTCTCTCTCTCTCTCTCTTTCTGTGTGTGTCCTTCATGAATAAATAAATAAATCTTAAAAAAAAAAAAACCGAATTCACTAGATGGCTTCTAAATCCTCTTTTCATTTAGTGCCATGTGGTCAAGTCACTAGTGAAAGTCAAAAAGTCAAACTAATGAACAGAACAATTCAGGCCACAAAATCTGCTACTACTAATTCCTGAGGTTTGCTACCCAACTTTCACCTTTACAATGTGGATATTGGATATGTACAAAGATACGAAGTATTTCTGACCTGTGTCTTTTAAAATACACAACATAACATCAACATCTGAATAACGGTTCAGATTATATTGTCTTCTATGATACAGGAACACATTTATTTAAAATAGCAAAATAGGGTAGTAATTGAACTTACCCACATTTCTTATTTACTGCACATGAGGCAGTTGAGAATCTGCTTCTGGAAAAGCAAAAGGCCAAACTAAACCAGAACTCAGGCAAACTGATTTACCTTCCCCCATATCCCGAACCCCATGTTGAGCAAAGACCCCAACAGAAGGCAGAGTCTCGTCTGCCAGGATGACCTAGGAAAGACTCAGTCTCCCTGGGGGCAGCGGGAGGCACTTTCATAAAGCCAAGTGGAAGAGCAGGGTCTTCATCAAGTTATTATTGTGGAAAAGCTACTTCTGGCTGAAACCCAGAAAGCTGACTTTCAAATCGTTACCAAAAAAATGATCTCAAATTAACCCTGGTTCAGAGAGACTTTACTTGCCCCTGAATCTTATGCACTTGAAATATTGAACATTAATTATATTTTACTTGAAATGCTCAGCTTGCCTTTGTGTGCGTATGTGTGCACATATGTGTAGTGCTGGTCTTCCTAGCTAAAAGCTGCATTTCTCAAGAACAGAAACAATTGTTTTCTAGTTTAATGTGTAATCCTTAATATACTGTTCATGGTATAAAGCCTGAATATATATATCATCTGAATGACAGTTCAAACTGTCAGCAGTAAAACAAATATATTATTTTAAGAATTTCCCTTTTGGAAAAATAATATATTACAGCAAGCAGACTACACCAAAAGGTAAAGACATTCAAGCAACACAGTTCACACATTTTGGTAATGTTAGTGTTGGGATACACTCTGTGTTATTTATTTTTTTTAAAAAAAACATCCTTTGATCTGGGAAAAATGTTAAAATGCTTCCAGGAAAAATGTCCTTGTCAGGTAAAAGTCCATATGAGGCATTACAGGTGAAACGCGCAAGTTGAGGGAGGGCCATTGAAACTGGATGTTTGATATGCGGCTTTGCTTTTATATATATGTTTGAGAATGTCCAAAGTAGAAGAAGTTCTAAAGGAAGATGAGGGGAAATCTCTGAGACAATAGAGGGCATACTAGTTAACCACTTCAACCCCAAATGACAGGTGGGGATGGGTGAAACAGATGTTTATTAACATTCCCAAAGCAGAAGCCCCATGCAGGCTGGCTCAATAATGCAATTGCAGCCATACTGAGGGTGTTAAAAATTCTTTCTATGGATTCTTTAGAGAATTGCTGGATCACCAATGGTTTTGATGTGGCCCAGAATATGATATCAAGTAGAAAAAAAGTCATCAGGGACTCTGAATTGAAAGTCAAAAGAGTCAGACTCTGAGTGGGAAAAAACAATTTATTTTGCTTATATTCATATTTCCATTTATATACAAAGTAATATATATATATATTTAAAGACTGTAGTCTAAGATATCTCTATTAGTGTAAAACACACATTCTAAGTGATTAAAATAATAGGAATAAATAAAATGGTGTTGACTCAAATATTTTTTGGCTACTATCGCATGCCAACCGCTGTTTTAGATGTTGGGGACACGTCAAGGAAAGAGCTTGCTGTATGAAATGCCAACTTCCTGTGGGTTAGAGGCAGATTTTTAAAATAATGAGTATATGGTATGCAAGATGTGTATTAGAAGTACGATGATAAATAAAGCAGGTAAGGGGAATGAAGAGTGCAAGAGGACAGAGGAGGAACCTTCCATCTTATAAATGGTGGTCAGAGCAAAGGCTGATAGCAGCTGGGGGCTGGGCCAGGAGCATCCCTGGTGGTGGCAGGTGAGGAATGAGCAGAGTGCTACCCGGTGGTGTGCAGAAGGGGCTCCAAGAGCCCTGTGAAGGTAGCACCTCTGATGTGTAAGGGGCAAATGTGAGAGGGGCATAGCTACAGCCCCATCAGTGTGGATGACACCTTGAGAAGGAAGAATTCTCTTCATTTTGCTGGATAAGCAGGCCCTTAAGGTAACAAAAATATTTTTAAAATATATTTATAGTTAATTATAGCAAGGGTAGACTATACAACACAGTGATGTTTCAAGATTGGTAAATGTTAATCTTAAACACAGGTGATAGTTTTTTGTATCTATCGATCTATCCAAGTGTCTAAGTGTATATATCTCATTAATGGCTAAGGACAATTTTAGGATTTTGATAGTGATAAAAATGCAAACAAGGAAAAGGATTTTATTTATTTATTTTTTCAAAGATTTTATTTATTTATTCATAGAGACAGAGAGAGAGAGAGAGAGAGAGAGAGAGAGAGAGAGAAAGGCAGAGGCAGAGACACAGGTAGAGGGAGAAGCAGGCTCCACACAGGGAGCCTGACATGGGACTTGATCCCAGGTCTCCAGGATCACAACCCTGGCCTAAGGCGGCACTAAACCACTGAGCCACTGGGGCTGCCCAGGAAAAGGATTTTAAATAAATCATTTTTATAAAAAATACTACTTACACAAGTCTTTTTAATTAATTGTACTGTGTTTAAATATTTAGTGGAAGTTTCCATTTTTCTTTTTAAGCTTATTTTGAAATATCATCTTAACATCTTTCATCTTCTACCATTTTGTCACTTTATGTTTATTTTGTATGTAACATAGCACAAAAATTCAAATTTAATTCTCATCTCATCCTTAATACGCAATGTTTATATTTCATGTCCCTATAAGAGGGTCAACTATATAGACAAATTTGGAATGCAATCTTTGAATTTATTTTAAGAAATAATTGTTTCAACTCCTTAAAGTTACAAAAAGGACAGAACTTTTTTTTGTTTTGTTTTTTTGAATGTTTTGGATCATAGTTTAATTAAATTCATAGTGATCTAATCATTGTAGTAATTATATGTGGGGGAAGGGGCGGTTCCTTTAATCTTTGTGTTTTTTCTTTTAAACATCTTTTCTTCATCTGCTAATTAAGATAACAATACCTGCCTGACAAAGCTTCACAGAATCCAGTGAAGATTTAAAAATGCTGTGCATTTAGTGGTTCTCTGACAGCTATAGAAATGCAAGACAAATGTCATTTATCATTAGCAAAGTCAATTCATTTGGTTCCATATTTGAATGTTATTAAAAATTTCCCCAATCTCTTTAGCAAATTACTGGCATGTTCTACTCATATATTTATTTTATTTGAATTATCCCTTAAAGAGTGAAACTGTCACTGACTAGACATCATCCCCTTGGTGTGAGCACCTAGCCAGGGCCCAGGTTCAAAATGATGAGTGAGCTGCCTTTTATTTCCTCAAACATAGATAGTTTGCTGCAAATGCTGGTGAAGACTGCTGTCACATGTCATCTCTGGAACAGGTACCTCTGGAACATGCTCCAGAGGACTGCCATGGGGAGAACGTACGCTATGCGTGTTAGTGACTCTGAAGTTTGCACCAAATTTGTTCAGCCTTGACTAAATAACACCCAAGAAATAATTTCAGAATATTATTTTTTAAAGATTTTATTTATTTATTCATGAGAGACACAGAGAGAGAGCCAGAAACATAGGCAAGAGAGAAGAATCTGCAAGGATTCCGATGCGGGACTTGACCCCAAGATCCTGGGATCACGCCCTGTGCCAAAGGCAGACGGTCAACCACTGAGCTGCCCAGGCATCCCTGCTTTCAGATTATTGACTGAGTTACTGAATTCTATGTGGTTTTCAAATAACTAATTTGACACAAATTTTCTACCCAACAAATGATGTTGAAATGTGTCTGTCCCACAGTTGCAATTAAATTCTGAACGACAAGGCTGTCCTTAGGACTTAGGCATAATTCCCTGCTTCAGATGATCAAACAAGGACCATGTGTCTGAATTCTGTAGCACTAGTTATATCTTTAGCTGTCATAGCCATATGAGGCTTGTGTCAAAGAGCAGGACATGGTCTAGAGTGACATCAGAATTTAGGTCACATAACAAAAGTGGGAGAAAATGGCCAAATCCTTAACATATTTCTGTTATGACACAGAACCCGGAAATAATGATAACTCTGTAAATCATACTGCTTGGCAAGAATTGGTCACAAGCAACAAATTCTTGGTCATGTGGAGCCAGAAATCTTCCAGGTGAAAGTAGGAAGGCAGAAATATTTTCAATCCCATTGATTAGAGGTTTCAGAAGGGATCCCTCCATCAGAGGATAATATCTTTAGAGATGAACAACCCTGGGGCCCCTGGGTGGCTCAGTAAATTAAACATCTGCCTTTGACTCAGGGCATTATCTTGGTGTCTTAGGATCCAGCCCCATGTCAGGCCCTACGCTTAGCCAGGAGTCTACGTCTACTTCTCCCTCTTTCTCTCCCTCTGTCCCTCTTCCCACTTGCTCAAGCTCTCTCTCAAGTAAATAAATAAATCTTAAAAAAATAAATAAATAACACTGTTCTTTCCATTTGTTCCTAAAATCCAACACTTGATGGTTGTACCAGCCACAGATGGTAGTTATACCAAAATCTCAATCCTATTAGAGAAGAATGCTCAGTTCATAAGTTTCCAAACCCCCAAATGTGGTCATTAACCACAGGAAGCCACATGTAATCCCTCAAACATAAGATACCTCACATGCAGGTACCTTATTAACATGTCCTTGATAGTTGTTTCACATTCACATTTCCTGGACATTACTTTTTTTAACCTTATGGAGATACAAAAAGCTGTTACATAATTAGCGTATACAACTTGATGAGTTTGTAAATTATATACATCCTCGAAACCATCACCACAATGTTAATCCCATTAACATATCCATTACCTCCAGAAGTTTCCTACTTCCCTCTATTTTTAGTATTACTTTTTTTGTCATAAGAACACTTAATATAAGATGTACCCTCTTAGCAAATTTTAAAGTATGCAATATAATATTGTTAATTATAGGTGGGGTGCTGTACAGTAGCTCTGTAGGACTTATTTTTTAAAAATATTTTGTTTATTCATGAAAGACACAGAGACATAGGCAGAGAGAGAAGTAGGCTCCTTGAAGGGAGCCTGATGTAGGATTCGATCCCAGGACCCTGGGATCATGACTTGAGCCAAAATCAGACACTCAACTGCTGAGCCACCCAGGTGTCCCTGTAGGACTTATTTTGTATGACTCAAACTTTGTACCCTTTGACGAACATTGCCCCACTGCTCTCTCCCCCAGCCCTGGCAACTGCCATTCCACTCTATGCTTCTATGAGTCTGACTATTTTAGATTCCTCATGTAAGTAGTTTCATGTAGTGTTAATCCTTCTGTGTCTGGCTTACGTCACTTAGCATAATGTCCTCCATGTTCCAGGCATTATTAATCACTCAAATCTGTCCCAGGCAAAGAATGAGAAATTTTCTCCAACCTCCTTTTATATTTACCTTCCCTTTCTACCAATGTACAAATGCCTGGTCTCACTGTGACTTGTCTCACTGGCAACCGTTAATCTCATGGGAGTCCAATATGCTTGCTTTCCCAGCACTTGACAAATCATACCTTGTTAAAACGGGAAAAGTATTTTGAGATAGTTCACTCAATAATCCATGGTTGTTAATTTTCCCACCGTTGGCTAGATAGGAGAGGAATGGATATAGTCTAGAAAAAGAGTTAGTGCTTAGCTTTCAGTTTATATGCACATTCACATGGTTATGTATTTCCTTGCTGTAGCTATATATATATATATATAGTCTTCTGAATTCCCTAAATTTCAGGGTTTCCGATATACATATACCAGGATTTTCTTTTGCCAAGCAAAGCTTAGCATTCCAAACATGGTTTTATCAAGAGTCAGGAGGCATGAGTTAATCTTCAGAGTATGACTTAATGATCGTTCCTCACAACTAGGCAGGAACAGTGGCACGGAATTGACACTAATTTCGTAAGGCATCGTTATGGGCTGAATTATGTCCCTCTCAAATTCATATGTTGAAGTTCTAACCCCCATTACCTCAGCTTGTGACTATTTTTGGAGATAAGGTCTTCACAGAGGTAATCAAGTTAAAATGAGGTCACTTAGGTGGGTTCAAAGCAGTAAGACTCCTGTCTGCATAAAAAGGGGAAATTGGGAGATAGGTATGAACATGGGGAGAAAATGATGTAGATAGGAATAAGGTGTCTAGCTTCCTACAAGCCAAAGAAAGAGATTTCAAATAGATCCTCCCCTCATTGCCCTCAGAAGAATCAACCCTGCCGGCTACATAACTTTGGACTTCTAGTCACCCGAACTGAGTAGCCACAGCTTTCTGTTGCGTTACTCCCCTAGTTTGTAGTGCATTGTTACAACAGCCCCAGCAACTAGTACAGGACATGGATTCATTCAACAAACTGGAATAAAAAGGTCCATCGAAGGTGGGCTTTGAGGTTAGAGCCATGAATATGGTTCCTGCCCTCACAGAACTGAAAACTTAGTGGAAAAGGTACTAAGTAAACTATTTAACTTAGCTGGATTTGAATATATATGCAAATATGTTTTGTATGCATATATGCTAATTTATATTTGCATATATCTCTTTTTTTCCTGGCACAGAGCAGAGCTGTGAAAGATATTGTGATGACATGAGGAGATTTGTTTTCTTTCTTTTTAAAACATCAGTTTTCTTGGGGTACCTGAGTGGTTCAGTTGATTAAGTGCTGGACTCTTGATTCCAGCTCAGGCAATGGTCTCAAGGTCATGGGATTGAGCCCCATGTCTGGCTCAATGCTGAACATGGAGTCTGCTTAAGAATCTCTCTCTCTCTCACACTCCCCTCCCCCTGCTCATACTCTCTCTTTCAAAAACTAAAATAAATAAATAAATAAAATAAATAAAACGTTCATGTTCTTGGGGCTAAATGCCACTCTCAAGGATCCACTTACACTTGGAGCTACTTTCTTTCTTGCCAGATGAGGACCTATGACCATGCAGAGACTCCTCAGGGCTCTGGGGTTAGGGATGCCCTTGAAGTTGAGAGTTGAAGGATAGCAAGAGAGGTCTAGTTGAAGAGATTAGGAAGAATGTTCTAGAGAAAAGGAACAGCTTTTTAATCAGCTCTCCCTGTTGTGCCTAGGAAGTTCAGCCCAAGTTCACATGGCCAGGAGGATGTCAAGGTTAAGGTGAGGGGTCTGGTCCCTCAGTTCTTACAGTAACTGTGTGCCAGGTTCACTGTGATGTATTCAGGAGGGAGAACCAAATAACCAGAGCTAGCACACTGCTATTGTGTCGTCATGAATCAGGGCATAGTGAACACAGCCCCAAAGACAGGCAGCCGTATGACAACCATTCACTGAGTGCGAAGTAAATGCATGACACTGCTGAATGCCATGTAGGAGACCAGGATGAATAAGAGATGTTCTCCACTCTCGTGCAAAGTTTACGAGATTCTGAAGGAAAGGACCCTTACTAGTTGTTCACTTGGTAGTGGTTTGGCTTACCACACTCCTAATATGATCTTGTTCAGTGCAAGTGTCACTTCAGGGATTCATAGTACGTGCAGCATATATGGTCACATGGTGTCTCTTCTAGAATCAGCTTGGGTAATGAAAACCTCAGATAAGAAATTTCATCATAGTTGAAGGCCACCAGACTGGTCTAATCTCATTAGATCACACATATCATATCACAACTGAAGTGGCCAAATGCACTTCTCTTTATGGCCCCTTATTTTAGGTAAAGCTGGACATCACTTATGGTTCCAGACTTGAAATTTATGGAGACTCTTAGGATCATAGATAACAATATCTAATTTCATAATCAGAGATGCCATTTCACTATTTAATTAGATACCACTTAAATCAGTGCTAAGGCACCAGCAATAACAAGTTGGAGATATATTAAATGTTTTACAAAATAATTTGTCTCTCTAGGATACATATGCCAAAAATGATGTTACAAGCAATTCAAAATTAAGCCTTGCAGAGGAAATATTTCTCAAACTTCATTTAAATTAACATTTGTTTATAGTCCAGAGAGAGCTTTCTATATTTTTCCCAGCTCAAAGTGAGCCCTGAAGACTTTTGATATGTCCCCTAGTGATTTAATTAAAAGATAAGTGGAAGCTGGGAAATAGAAAAACACTTTGGTGGAAGGGACATGTTGAAATGAGGAGGGAGGATGGGGAAGGAGCAGAGGACAGGAACAGGGGATGGGGGACAGCTTCAGCAGAGACAGATTAACAAGAAGTGGTGTGTGACTACATGAAAGGAGAAAATGTCCCTCTCGTTCTACACAGGTGATCAACACATTCTTGGAACTACTTCAAAAGATTAGGAAAGCCAATTGCTCTGAAAAAAAAAATCCAAATTATGTGGCTCTTTTTCATCTTTCATCTAGCGGGCTCTACTTCCATTGCCTCTTTGCCCTCTAGCAAGTAAAAGTCAATAGACATGCAAATCAAAGAGGGGATTCCATGGCCTTACCCAAACCCAAGTGGTGGGCTTCTATGATAGCAGGCCTCCACTTTCATGCTCACTGGGGTGGAGGAGGATAAGAGCAAGGCCGGGCAGGAGGGCTGATCTGCAGGGCTAAGTTTGCTACTTTTTAGGACATTCTCAGAGTGAAATGCACCCTGGACCCTAGAGCTGCATAGATTCCTATGAAGCCCTCACTCCAAAGCATAGGGCACCAGGCAGCTGTTGGGTACCAGGAGCAATCTGAGGTAGAGCTTCCCAGAGACTTTTAGAGGCTACCTTCCAGCCATCTGCAAAGTAAAGGAGAGCACCCCACCATACTTTTCTCCAGACACCAAATTAAATTGATTTCACATGGGAATGAAATTAAAAGATGGGTGACTGTATGCATTTTTCAGTTCTGTTCAGTTTATCATAAGTGACATTTGAGGAGTTTATGAATGGCAAACATCAGACTTTGAGGACATAATTATGCCCTGGTGCTATGCTTAAGTAACTAAGGGCAATGTTTAGATGATATTTATATCTAAGCGGTTCACATTAAAACCCTACCAAGACTGTATCATAAATGTAAATTATAGGAGAGATTGACTATTTGTGGAAATGAACTGTATGCAGCTTTATTAATTTTTCTGACATTATCTGCATCCCATACTGGTACGTTTATGATTATAATAATTATCTAAGCAGCACTTAGTCTAATCCTATGATATTTCAACTAGATTTCACAGACTCCCCACCTCTTCTGAGAATATTTAATGTTATACTAATAATGGAGGTAAAAAAACTTTATAGTTGGGATGTACATTTTAGGGAACACTGTAAGGTAAAGGAGAATATAACTCAGGATTACAGACAAATGTACAAATAGAAAACAAACAAAACACCTCTCTGGTGTACCATGATACTAGGTATTGTCATACTCTCTACGCATAACTTCTAAGTAAGAATTTACACTAGAAAATAGTAAAGCAAACCAAAATTTTCAGGATTATTTACATGATTTCTTCTAAAAGAGACTAATACTGGGAATTCTAGCCTTCTGAGCCTTTTTAACTGTCATCCCCATCTTCTTAACTCAGAGAATCTGCCTGGATCTGTCTGGGTTCCTTTTTCTTGCTCAGTGGTCTGGAAATTTCCTGAAGGCAGTAAGCTGGGCCAATTGGAGGGCTCACCTTGTTTGCTTCTCATCACTCAGAGGTCGTTGTTCTTCTCTCACTGATGCCAACCGCCTTGAAAACTATCGTCTTACAGACATTTTGTCTGCTTGCTTTGGCTGTTTCAGAAGGAAGAGTAAATCCAGCCTCTATTGCTCTGTGTTGGCCAAAAGTGAGAGAAAAATCATGTAAAGTTTATGGGGTAAACATTTATAAGAGTATTGATAATATATGTAAGTAATATCACTTTGAAAATCTGACATGATCTTTTACTACGGTACAGGTTTTATGTTTTTAATCATTGCCATTTTTCTAAGGCCAGATACCTCTTTCACGATTTCCCCTTTTTCTGAGGAGTGTAAAAGGAAAACAGATGCCCTGTGAAAAATCAGGACATGGTCAAAGTGGGAACCCTAATTAAAGGGAGAGGCACTCAACAAATACTGGTAATATTATTGACATTTGTAGGATACTGATCACAAAACATTTCATTCAATATGTGCCTTTTTAAATATTTTGCTTTAGATTAAGCATAGAGCTCTGTGATATGCTCACAAGTTAGAAAGATGTGGACAAATGTGTCATGAGAACTGTAAAACAAAACCAATATTAAAAGGTGCATCAGAATCGTAAAACCTCAAATGGAATGAGGTTGGTAAAAAGATAAGGAAGAAAAAATATTCTCAATGCTTGTGCCCACTTCCCTAGTTGGAGCAAAATGCATAATGAAAATCTAGGCCCACTAACTTGGATAGAGACAGAATGATACTAGAGTAGAACAGCCTCTTGCTTTGCACAATGCCAGTGGGGCCTTCCACATGGCGGTCAGTGTTGCTATGGCACCTCATGAAGTCGTGCGGTGACACTTGGCATTTGTGTGAAATTCTCTCTGCTCTGAGACTGGTATGTGGGAAGGAACGATTTGTTCATAAACATGTTAGCCATTCATTCATTCTATAATCATTTATAGGATGCTATTCAATGCAGTTTTGCAGTTCTCTGCTCCTTATATCAAGCACAGTATCTTGAAGAAATAGAAAAACCTATGACTTTATTAAAACAAAAAACAAAAAAACACGAATTTGGTCCTGAAAACAAGGCCCACTTTTGATGCTCATGACTCAATGAGGGGAAAGAAAGAGAGTGGAGAGATCTAAAAAATATTATGGTGCTAAGCCATAAACTTAAATCTTTACTGTAATTTGGAGAAATAATTTCAAATAAAATATTTTTGTATCTATGACATTAACCAACTGCACTTTATATAGACTTGTGAATTGTTTCAATAAATATTTCTACCAGTACAAAGTTACTCACTTGCTGAATCATGGCCTGTAGTAAAAGTATACCCAGTGGGGAAATTTTATTCACCAGATTTCCTCTTAGGAAGAACTCTGTGTCTGCCTAGAAGAATATCTGGGTGCATCATAGAGTGGAATAGTTAAGGTGGGCCCCTTTGGGAGAAGGGTAGAAATTTTCTTCATGTGATGGGGGAGATAGGCAAGGAGGAGGCTGGGAAGAATTGAGAGGCCTGTGAGTCTCACCATATCTTTGTATTAATGCCTATAATGCTGATGAACACAGTTTCTATTATTTTGGTATAAACTTTTCCTTATTTCTCACATGAAATCTTCAGGAAAGTCTATACTGCTCACAAAGGGTTTATGTAAGTGAATTTGTTTAGTCAAAATTTGAGTTTCATATTTGGATGCAAGTAGCACAGAGTAGAGACAATACAATGCACACAGAACAATGAGCCAGAAGGCCAGACAAGACATGAGAAGTAAACTTTAATTATGCACAGAAACCTAAAGGGAGAATTTTGTATTTTATACACAATGAGGTTAACAGTATTCTGAGTAAACTAACTGAAGATCTCTGGGGCTTAGGAAAATTCCAACTAGCATCAGAATGATCATGAAATAAATGCGATTCTAAAGAAAACTAGAAATGTGCATCTTCATAATTTTTATCCAAAGATTCAAAAAGTTTTTGTACTTATTTCTGATAAATGTCAAGAATGCCTTATGATTAACTTGTATTTTGGTTTTATTTTCTTACTAATAAAAGTAGAAACAGACATGGTTAAGGGATAAACGAAATTATCGATAGGATAGGATATAATCAGAAGTCACTACCTTGATGAAATCACTAAGACCTAACCAACTATATCTTCCAAATTTAAAAATATAAGCAAGTAGGTTCCTGGAAAATCAATTTCTGACTTTTGAAAGATTAGAGAAAAGAGACTAGAAAACACAGACTAAATGCTTAAAGTCTGTGATCTTTCAGAAAACTTTAGGAATATATTATCACACCAAAGATTTGAGAGAACATGAAGAAAATAGTGACCTTTAGGAATTTCTAAAAATTGACGTTTTGGAAGAAGAGAGAAGATCTGGGAGTCTCTTCTCTAATAGTGTGTTTAAACAAAAATCTTAAAATCAATCAAAAAAGATATATTTATTCACTTTATGTATTTAAACACTACCCTTTGACCACAAAGGACACAATCTTCTAATGGGGAATAAGGTCGGAGAACAAAGTGAGATATTCACAGATGGATCACCTCCGAGCTTCCCTCCTTCTCCCACAATTGCTCATCACTGTCTTCTTCATCTCTATTAAAGTATGAAAAGCTGGATCTTGGGATGCCTGGGTGGCCCAGCAGTTGAGCGTCTGCCTTGGCTCAGGGCATGATCCCAGGGTACTGGGATGGAGTCACACATCAGGCTTTCTGCAAGGAGCCTGCTTCTCCCTCTGCCTGTGTCTCTGCCTTTCTCTCTGTGTGCCTCTCATGAATAAATAAATAAAATCGTAAAAAAATAGCTGGATTTTTAAAAAAGATTTATTTATTTCAGAGAGAGAGTGAGTTCATGCTCATGAGAGGGGAAGAGAGAGAGGGAGAATCCTCAAGCAGACACCCCGTTAAGCACAGAGCCCAATGCAGGGCTTGATTCCAGGACCCTGAGATCATGTTCTTACCCAAAATCAAGAGTCAGATGTGAAAAGCTGGATCTTATGAAGCCTCTGCTTCTCTGAATGAATGATTATGATGTTGGGGGGAGGGAAATCTCTCGGGTTTGGAAACATTATTAGTCTTTGAAGAGGAACCATTTATGTCTTCATCCTCGACCTTTCTCAGAAATGTCCAGCTATAGACTGAGAAGCATTCTGGTTGATCCTTAATATTCTTTGTCTCTTCGAAAAGAAATCCATTTAGTCCTCAGCCCCTGACTCCACTTGGGTACCCAGTTTCAGACTATATTCACCATGAATGGTCAGTGTCCTATCACTTAAAACCTCCTAGTTGCTTCCTGCCCAATCCCTGACAGCCTCTTGTACTCAGTGTCCAGGTCTAATCCCTGGCTGATTATTAGGTTCTTATCTGCATTATTCCAGTTGGGTATTTTACGCCAAGTCCAGTTACACAAAAACATCTTGGTATACTCATTTTGCCTAACTCAGACATTCTCCCACTATTCTGACCCTTCCCTGGGAACTGGTCAACTCAAATCCATCTGCCTCCAGTCATAATAGGGAACCTGTGAATTCATCCCAACAAAAAGAGAAAATGCAAATTGTGTAATGTAATCATACACAGCAATGAAAAATAGCTGTGACTCCAAGTCCCCTCTATTTTCCTGTATGGAATGAACCATATTACAAATAATTACCTAGAGATATATTTCTTACTCTTGAAATTGAAAACTATTAGGCAAAATGTCCATATGATCTATGTTCTGTTAGAGGAGAAAAAAACAAAAACAGAAAAGACCATGCTTCATCTTTTGGGATGCTGAAGCTTACTGTAAGCATCCCAGTGATTTTAGCATAAACACACTTTACTACATAGAAGCCAAGTATATTTCACATTTATTTTTTTAGGAAAAAAAAGAAATAAAGCATTCAAAATGTTCACTCAGTTGACCAACTCAAATTCCACCTTTACATGATTGTATTTGAATCCATACATTCGTTCAGTTTAGTGGGTTTAGATGTGGGTTTCTGAAGATGGAAATAAAATGAGAATGCCATTTTAGTGGCCTATGTAAATACATAGAACCATATTTGGTTTTTCTTCAAAAAATAACGCTACACAGTGTTGTCTGGCTGGCTCAGTCGGTAGAGCATGTGACTCTTGATCTCGGAGTTGTGAGTTTAAGCCCCATGTTGTAGAGATTACTTTAAAATAAAATAAGTTTTAAAAAATAACATTACACAATACTGGAAATAAGTAAATTACTTGCTCTAGCTATGGTTACAAAACACCTATGAAATGGAATGGGATATGACAGACATATTATTTAAAACAGAAACCAAACCATGGTTTCAAGCACATATATAATCAGGTATTTCATATATATATATATGAAATATATATATTATTATATTATATATATATTATTATATATATAATAATGTGTTCCCATGTGTTCCCATGTGTTCATACATGTTCATACATACATATTAAATCTCTTAACTTACTAGGCTTTTAAACATGATTAATAAGGTAGTGTCATGATTCTCCCAGGATCACATGCTAATCTGACAAACTTGGGAACACCATAAATGGCAGAAACAGTGCGAAGGGGGAGCCCCACAACTGAAGAGCAAAATAGTCTTAGATCACAGATCTTCTCCTCATTCCAGGTGCAATGTATCATGTGAATATAGAAAGGTAAGTAAAACAGTTTTAAAAACATGCAGGATTAGGTGTCATCTTTAGCAAGGAGCTCAACCAGGCTGCCTTTAGAATCTAGTAGGGAGGGTCTTAAAAAAATACTTGTCCCAGGATCCAGGTTTTTTTTTTTTTCTCAACAGTATTTCAATCTGAATTTCTTAAAGATCAGCTTGGGCATTAGTATTTTTAAGATTTCAGGTGATTCTATTATGCACTGGTGGTTGAAAGCTGCTCTACATTGTCAAGTGCATTTAATTTACACAGCAATAACCAGGCTGTGCTTTTCTCATATCTGTCCTGTCCATTAAAAATGTCAGAAGAATTCAGTTAGCTTTATAAGCAAGAGCAAAGCAAACAAGCAAAAAACCCCACCCCAGAAAAGAGGTCAGCCATGTATACATGTAAAATAAAATTCCTTAGGAGTGGAACTGAAAGAGGATTTGGAAATCATATGCCATTTCTTCAGTATATAAATAAGAAAGGTTCAGATCTGGAATACTTTACCTCAGATCCCACAACAAATGAATGGCAGAGAAAATAATTCCCTGGTCCTAGGGCAACGTGCGTGGCTTTCTCCTTCCAATAGATATTACTATTTGCCTATATCTACACTAGGCTCTAGGAATAGAAAAATGAACTAGCTCCAGGAGCTGCACTCAAGGGTTTTATAGTTAGTGAAGAAGCCAGGCTGGAAAGAGAGAACACATACACAGCGAAGCAATAGAGCAAATACAGAACGTAAAACAGCAAGCTTTTATTCCGTGTTTTCTATACCAGTTAGTGCTCTAAGCATCTTAAATGAATTCTTTCACTTAATCAATCATGATTAAGACCAATGCTCTTCAAACTTCAACATAAATCAAAATCACAAGCAGACCTTGTTAAAATGCAGGTTCTGATCCAGCAGTTCTGTGGTGGAGCTTAAGAGCTGACATTTCTAGCAAGCTCTCTGGTGATGCTGTTGCTGCTCATCCTTGGACCACTTCTTGAACGTGGTATTTGGACAGTGGTTCTCAAATTCAAGTATGTTAGACTCCCTGGAGGTGGGGAAAGTGAAACATGCTGGTACCTGAGCCTCTGTACTCCTTAATGTTCACCAGCGGGATTTGCATGCATAGCCTGGCATGAGAACTATTGCCTCTCAAGTAGTAGTAACTTCCCCATCTCACAAGTAAAAATCCTTAAGCTTGGATATAGTAAGTGAATTTCTTAAAGTCACAGGACTAGGAAGTGATAGGCTTAGGATTCAAATGTGGAAATTGGACTGCTGAGCGCATACTCATAAGCACTCACCAACGCTCTCTCTTTTTGTTCTATAAAAATGCATTGGGGCATTGGGTTTTTATTCCATGATGAGATGCAGTATCATGGTTTTGGGCTGGGGTTAGTTTGTTGCATTTTTATAGTCAGACAGTCAACAAAACAAGTCAGGATTATAATACAATCAGTATTCTAATGCACCATCTCCCTCAACTCTGAAAAAATAAGGAAATATTCCCATCAAAGGCATACAGGCTTTTGGCCCTCTCTGGGAGATGAGAGAGGGAAACCCAAGGATGATGGTTTGTTGCAGAGGAAAGGATGAGTTCCAGAGAACACTTCATTTAGCAACATCCTGTTTTGCCTTAATCATTTTAGAGAAACTGCAGGTTATTTTATTGGTTAATCACACAACAGAACCAATTTTCGATAAATCTACCGATTTACAGGTAGATGAGTACAGAGGCTCATACATCTACGAGACGGTCTCATAGATGACCGCTAAAGACAATTAAACTGATCCAACTGTTAAAGTCATTGTGCACAGTACAGGAGACCTCCAACCCTAGTACCTTAAAAGCATTTCCATTCTAGCCCCACAAAGAAACAAATACAAAATAATATGGGGTTTCTTTCCCCTAAATCCTCTCAGAGAATCTAATAATGTGTGACTTAGCCCATGTTCATCTCATTATGTGCTAAAATAGACAAGTCTCTATCAGAAAAAGTATAAAGAAATCTCTTCTAGATAAAATTGGATGTTGATGGAGACCTTTAATATGTGAAAATCTAAGAATGTAAGGCTTTAATTTCAAATAAATTACTCAAGGAAATAATTCTCAGAATTGAAAAAAAATTTTTTTTTCTCCCAAAGATTCTTTTTTTGTGGGCCTCAGGCTCTCAACTATCAGCCTCTAAAGAGCACAGAATGAAACCTCACATGTCCAGCTCAATTACTATTCTCTGGAGATCTGCTTTGCATGAAACTTTGCTAACATTTCCACCTGATACAGAGAAAAACTCTTCTGAAACTCAAGGTAACATCCCCCAAATTTAATTCATAGCTCTGTGCTTATGATTTAAATGATGAGATCCTATTTCAGCTGTCAGCAGAACATTTTGAACTTTAAAAAATATGTACGTATTTACCAGCTTTCATTTAACTAGGCGAGGGTTGTCCAAAAATATTATAGTCACAGAAATACAATCTTCTATCTTTCTTCTTGATCATTAATTTGATGAAAACATTATTTAGAGAACAATGGAAAAAATAGTAAGTTTTATTTGCAACTTGACTACTGCCTTCCTTTTTATTCTGTCTCTAAGTAGTTGATATAAGAAAAATCAAGGGGATGAATAAATAAATAAAATCTTTAAAAAAAAAAAAAACTGAGGGAGGGACACCTGGGTGGCTCAGTGGTTGAGCATCTGCCTTCGGCTCATGGTGTGATCCCAGGGTCCTGGTATTGAGTCCCACAAAGGGCTCCCCACAGGGAGTCTGCTTCTCCCTCTGCCTATGTCTCTGCCTCTCTCGCTGTGTCTCTCATGAATAAATAAATAAAATCTTTAAAAAAAAGAAAAATTGAGGAAAACATTGCGGTATGGTTTTTTTTTTTCAAAAAAAGATATGGTTGTAAACTTCCCAAATTTGATGAAAGACATAGACCTATATCTTCAAGATACCTAGTAAATTCAATCAGAATAAACTCAAAAAAACCTACACCTAGAAATATCAAAATTAAACTTCTGAAAATTAAAGACAAAGAAAAAAATCTTCAAAGCAGCCAAGGAGAGATGACACATTACTCACAGAACACCAATTCCAATGACACCGAATTTCTCATCAGAAACCATTGAAGCCAAAAGAAGCGCCACAGCATTTTTCAAGTACTGAGAGAAGAGAGCCATTAGCTGCACATACTATAGCCAGAGGAAATATCCTTCAAGAGCTAAGGAGAAATGAAAACAATTTAAGATGAGGAAAATCTAAGCCAACTTGTTGTTAGCAAAAAACTGTAAATGGAGTTTTCCATGCTTTTTTCTACTTTTTACGATTAGCCTTTATGTCTTTTGTTGCCTTTTCCTAGGAATTATCACTTTACAAGGAGTCAGTGTTGCAAAGGACTCCTTCGGGTTATCTTATATTTGTACAGCAAACATCTGTTTCATTTTCAGAACAACCATGTGACAAAAATGATGCATAAATGAATTATTTGGACCGCTTCTTAAAACTTTCCCTCCTTAGAAACACGTTTTGCAGCTGTTGAAATCAAATCTTTGATATGTAGATTGGAAATGTCATAATCTAAAAGTTAATCTAGAAAGAATGCTGAGGATTCTAAGATACAACACAATTTTTTAAATTCATTTTAACACCGCTCATGTGATCATTCAGGAATTACGACTTGTGCTCAGCAAGGACAAAATGTATACTTGGAGCTACTTGGAGAGAGGGAAAGCCACACACACATGTGGTTAGCAATAGTGATAGATAAATAACCAGATCAAAGTCATCTAAGCCAGAGCAGGGCAACTTGAACAGGAATGAAAGAGAAAGCTCAGAAGGAAAGATGTAGCTGAAGGTTGTTAGGGTCTAGCTTAGCTAAAGGGTGACATCCCCCTGCCATTCTTACACATAAGAACACACCACAACCTTTTCCTGCCTACACACACACACACACACACACACACACACACACGTGCAAACGTGCACACAGATGCATGCACACACACACCCTGGGATTGCCAACTTCCCTCAAGGAGATACAGTCAAAGAGAGATGCTATTTTTAATCTTCCTTTCTATGTCCTCTTGGAGAAAACCTATTATAACCAGGAAACATTCTTTACACTCCTCTCAACCCCATTCTAAAACAAAAGGAGTAGCTGATGTTGCCAGCCATCTAAACTTTTCTAGACTCTGGATTTGAGAGTTTATGAGCTTACCATGCCCTCTGGCTCATAAACTCTCAAATCCAGAGTCTCTCAACATTTTTGTTTTATTCCAGGATCTAGGCAAGAGCTGGCACATTTCCTGGGAGCTCTTTCCCCTATGGGACACCATGATCACAGGTACCAGGTTGAGATCTACCCTATAAATAGCATCATAATCTCTTATGATGTACCAGGTACCAGGTTGGGACTTACCCTAGAAATAGCATCATAAACTTTTTTCATGGAAGGTGATGAAGGGTTTGGTGTATCTGCTGCCGAAGCGAACACAACGATGAAGGGTTTGGGATAAAGCATGGCAGGGCCAGAGAAGAGTCACATGCCTTCTGGGTTTGGGGCCACCTAAGCCTTGCAGGTTGTAACAGTAGAAACCACAATGGGCCCTAAAACCAGTGGTTCTCAATGTGTGTTCCCTGCACCAGCAGCCTGGTGTCACTTGGGAACTTACTAGAAAGACAAGTACACATGCCGCTCACCAGACATCTGAAGAAGAAACTAGGTTTGGATCCAGTTTTAATAAGCCTGCCACTGTTACTGATGAGTCTTTAAGAGCCACTGGTTTAAGGCAAGTTTCCTCACACTCTCCTGACCATAAGAATCACAGGAATGGCCTCTTTGTAATACAGACCCCTCCACATCCCTTGACAGAATCTCCTGATCTGTATTTCTGGGTGGGACATGGGAATGTGCATTATCACAAGTGTCTTGAGTGATTTTTACCATTAGGCTCATCTGAGGACATTGCCCCTTCCCTTCTCAAGAACACCCCCCTCCTGCTTGGTCATTCATATGTCTGCAACACTCACTCACTCATAGTTAAGAAATATTTATCATTCTTTTTATTTAAAATAAACATTTTAAAAACTGAGGGTTGAAGTTTGTTTTATTTCGTTACTAAATAAGATTGACCATGATTACCCCACTCTCTGATTTTTTTTTTCTTTTTTCCATGTGAAGAAAAGAAAGACTCATGGTAACTGTTTTCTCCAGATTCTGCAGGGTGAGAAGTAGGTCATAGGCAGCTGAGTCACATGTCTCTACAACCTGGTGAGACTTAGAGCAAAAGAAAGGTATTTTGAAAATATCTGGTCTTAAAGTAATATATATTCTGAAACTTAAAATAGTTTCACACATCACTTGAAAAAAGATAATAAGATATAAGAAAGGTATAAGAAAGCTTACCTTTCTTTCTTGAAATAATTTGAGCCAAAATGATTCTTCAACCAAAACAATGATTCAGTGCCTATTATCCCAAACCCTCTTGTCTCACTGAAAATTTGATAAATGTCTCAATTGCAAAAAAATTCTGATCTCTTTCTTTGCTATATTATCTAATGATCCATATCCCAACTGCATCTCTATTTTTGCCAGATAAAGACAAACTTAGAGAAAAAGGAATGGTCAATACAATGTACTAATGAATCTAACCCAGAAATCAAATTATACTAGTCTAAATATTTTTTGAAAAGGATATGTTAAAACTTACATATATATTTGTGGGACACATCCATCAATTCTGTCGGTTTACCTTGACATCAGTAAGTCATTTAGTCCCCTGAACCTCACCAACATGGTCCTGACCTGACTCTGCAAAGGGAGGGTTTACTTCTACATGTATTCTAATATGTGACCCTCAAACCTACAGTCACCAGACTGAAGTTTCTGAAGATGTTTGCCATGTTTTGATTTAGAAGACTTTCCTTAAGAAGAAACAATTCTTGTGCAAACAAGGATAACCTTGGGGACCCTATCTAGGAGTCCTGTGCCTCTGTCAGGCAAGAAAGCAGCATGCAGAAAGGATACTATGAAGTGATTTCAGAACACCAGGGATTTATATACAGAAACAATAGCCTGTGAAGAATCCCATTATCTGAACGAAGGTATATGGGGTCTCCCTGTTGCTAGTGAATTGATATCCCTGACTCCAGCTTCTTTTCCTTCTTAATGCTGACTATGTTGTTAATTTTAGGCACATTTCACTCACTACAAAATGCTTAGTGAGGATTTACAGACAGGACCAGTTACATAATTTACAAGGCCCAGGCAAAATAAAAAATTATGGGGAGTCTTGTTCAAAAATTAAGAATTTCAAGATGGCAGCAGTAGAGAGTTAGAGCAAGTGCTTGCTCAGCTTATAGTCCAGGGTGGGGGTTAGATTCCAGTGTGTATGATTCGAACACAGTACTTAAAATGGATGATATTGTTGTGACAATAGGCCCTGTCTTTGAGGATGCCTTTGAGCATAACCACATGAAACTAACACTGAAATTCTGTAGTCTACCATTGCCAATGGGGAAAGGTTGGGAAAAGACCTCACAGACTACAACTGGCAGCCCAGACAACAGGGTTAATTGATATGGCAAGCTTGGAGAAGTGCATGTTATCAGAGAAAAACAATGCAAAAATCAAATCTGGAAAATGGTGTGTGGATCACAGAAGTGCCAGCCATTCAGGAAATCATGTTATTTTCTCCCAATCTTTGTTTATATTTATTTGTTTTTACTGGATGATTGTTGGAAAATGACTTATATTTTAACCTTATGAGACCCTAAGTTCTGTTTTATAATGCTTACAACTTACTATAAAAATAGCAGTTATATAAAAAGGAAAAGAGGGTTGCAAAGTACAAATGGGAGAGTTGCTATTACTTTCTTTTCTCCTAATTATTGTGTCTTGCCAATAGTGTCATTGGTGCATTTTTTAATTATAATTGTTTTTTAAAGATTTTATTTATTTAGAGCAATGGGAGGGTCAGAGGGGCCCCAAGAGGGGATGAATCCCACAACCACAAAGACTGTGACTTGAGCCAAAATCAAGAGTTGGATGCATAACTGATTGAGCTACCAGGCACCCCTAATTATAAATATTTTTATTAAAATTTCTAATAAAATGGTTCTAAACTATAATTTGCAAAAGAGGGAAATATTTACCCACAAATTTTTTTCCCCACAAAATTTTTTTAAGTTGTTTTCATACTAGTTTTCAAAGAGCATACTCAAGATTAATTTCATAGAACTGCATAGCTGCAGAAACAGTTCAGACTTTTCATTTTACTCAGAATAGAAATGTTTTTAAAAAGATTTCCTATGTCTTTCTGGTAAGTGATGGGGCACTTGGGTCTTCTGTGCCACATATCTGCCCTCAGATCCCCTTTTGACCTAAAAATTGCCCAAGCCTCCTGCCAGCAGGCAGCTGCTTGTAATGTCTAGCTGTTGGAAAAACTCCTTGATGGCACAACAGCTCTTGATGAAATTTTAGCTGCTGGAAATGATGTTCAGGGTGATTCTCAAGTGTCATGAAAATTGGTTCCACCATCTGGATCCTGTCCAGGTGCTCCACTTGCCAGATGAATGAGAGAACATGAAGAAAGAAAGATCATTCTGGAGCCTGTAGGAAGGTTGTGTATAAGTTTTATGGCTCTGTAGCCTTTTTGAACCCCCTGAGAAAGAAATCCAAATAAGATTTCAATGAAAAAATTTCAGCTATCGTGTTCCTTTATTCATTCATTTGTCAAACACTAAACAGGCAGTGGGCTCAAGGCACTCTGCACTCTGGGTAGAGAAATGAAAAGCAAACACTTCATCCTCAAATTAAAGTCTACTATAAGATAAACCAATAAAAAGATATAAATGGGGAAAGACCTATGATCAGCGAAGCTCACTGAGTTGTAAGAGGAAAAACCATTAGGGAAACGTCCAGGCTGAAAGGATAAGTTGGAATTAACCAGATGAAGAAGGTCATTCCAGGCAGAGGGCCAGCAATGTGCCTGAGAGTTTCAAGCAGGACAGGAGAGAGGTCTGCCATGAGCCTTTGCTAAGCAGAGCTTAGACTATAGAAGCTTTTAATGCCCTGGCAACACTCTTTTATTTTATCCTGAAATAATGAGACACTATTGAGAACTTTTAAGAAGGGGTAACTGTGTACACATTACAGATGTAATCAGTCCTGGAAAAGGCACAAACCTAGTGTGTTGAGTGTCAGCTAATCTGGAGTTAATTAGGAGGAGAGGTACCACTCTAGGGTAGTGGTTTCCCAAACTTGTCTGCACATTGGAGTCTCCTGGGAAAATTTCAAAATACACTGATGCATCTAGCCCCCAGACATGAAGTTGCACTGTGGTCAGAGATTTGGAATTTTTACAAGACCCTTAAGTGATTCTGCTGTGTAATCATGTTTAGAGACTATTGCCTAGAGGAAAATGTAGAATTATAAGAGTCAACAGTGGAGATGATAAACAGTAAAAGCATTGGTGGAGGAAGAGGAGACTGCAAAGGGAAATGAGCCAACATGAAGGTGGAGGAGAAATAGGAAGACTAGTTTCTTGGAAAATGGAGAAAGGAGAGGCAGCATAGAAGGATGCTCAACCAGAGTATAAGGAGGGGCATGTAACCACAAGATCTGGCCTCCAGAATAACTTGGGAGGTCTTGGAAGGGCAGTTCTAAATAGGTTCTAGATCGTGTTGGGTTCTAGAGGGAATGGAAAATGAGAAGGTGAAGTTTATTTTCAACAAACATGCCTACAAAGGAAGAACTGGAAACCTACATTATCGAAATACTTCAATAGTAGCAAAAAGACAGGTCTCCCCTCCAATCTTACTGTGTCCTTCAAGGTTCTATACCTCTTTGTATGTTCTGTATACTTCACTCTCTACCCAATGATCCCCATAAATCTCACTCTATAAGTCTGTTAAACAAAACTTTCTTCATAGCCGTTAAACTCGGCTGACACATTAAAACATTTCTTCTGCTATTAGTACTCTCTTCTCAGCTCTGCCTTCCTGTTGGCAAACAAGTTCCATGGCTGGAGAAAGTGGTTAGGACTTGGCATATAGAAATGGAAATCAACTTGTGTGTGCTTTCATTGTTAAAGGAGCCCTCTGTTGCCTTGGAAACCACAGTCTGTGTAGAAGAAGTAGTGTATTTTGTGGGTAGATGATTGAACAATCAGGTATGCTATGTGTAAACATCATGCATCTGTGTAAAGAAGCATTGGCCAAGCTTTGTTGGCAGTAAGACCAGAATCTGGTTTTGGTATAAGTCACATGTCTGCTAAAGTATATTTGCAAAATGTTTCTTGGGCAGAGCAAATATTATAAGGAACATAACTTTGTGAGTTTTCCTTTGAACCCATGCCTCACAGAAAGTATAGCCAAAAGAGGGAAAGTGACTCAAAACCCAAGCCCCATATTCAAGCCTTCCATTCATCATCTGTGAGTATTCTAAGATGTGTGAATGTTACATTTGTTCACTCTTCATTGCTGTTAAGTTCATAGATTTATTTCATAAGTCACAGCTACCAGGCAATAGGAACCTGATGATTTTATTGCTGAAGGAAACAAAAGTATTCAGGCATCTTGAGGGGAGAAGGAAGAATCATAAACTGCAATGGCTGTTTTGCACTTGAGAAGATAAAAGATTGTTCCTATTAATTACTTTGACGAATTTTGGAAAAAAATGATTCAAGGATAGCAGCTTAAAAGGCTCCAACCTGCATAAGGTCACATCAGTGATAACCTTTCATTTATAACTTTCTCTTTGAAGAAAAAAGTATTCTTGTAAATAAATTTAATATACTTATTTGGGTAATTTCTCTCTATTTTGCACAATAAGGATTTATTAAGTAATCATTTTGTTCTTGGTCTATGAATATAAGAATCATAAGACATTACCCTTCCCCTCAATGAGCTTACAGTCTAGTCTGCAAGACAGAGAGAGTCATAATAAGTCTAATATGGTTGGACAGGGTACACAGTGGTCCACAGGCAGGAGTGGTCAGTTCAAAATGGGGGAAACATAAAATAACAAAAACAAAAATAAACTTCTAATAAGAAATTGTCTTAAAATTGGAATTTTAAACTGAAATGGTCTTTGCCAAGTGACATGGACCAAAGATTTTTACCTCAAAATATATTCTCAGCTATGCATCTCTCAGACATAGGACATTTCAAGAGCTTGGTATTTAGTACTGTTTAGGCCATAACAGAAACATTTCATTATTAGTTCAGTCTTTTATTAGCAGGCCTCCTGGTGGCTTAGAAGAGTCAAAGTACCTCCTTAAGTGCCTTTATGCAGAGGGGAGCTTATTCAACTGATGGCATCTAACCAGGTAAAAGCATTTGGTGACCATTTGTTCATCATTTTTTTTAGCTTTGTAAACTCACAGTGACCTCCTTTCTCTCAAAAGAAATGTGTGTTCTAAAAATTCTTTTTGCTTTGATCTATATTCGTTCCTATACTCTTATACAAGAACGACTGTATGTGTGGATTTTATCAAGGTTTTTCAAATAGGGAAGAAAGAAAATATATGGGAAGAAGTGAGGCTACTACAAATGAGTAGGAACATTTTTAAAAATCATTTCCCTGTTATTGTACTAACATCACTCACCTTTCTTTTTTTTAAAAACTTTACTCACTTTTGAATAACTGTATGTAGACTGATTTAGCCGGGTTTTTGTTGGTTTGGTTTGGTTTGGTTCATCTCCACTATCAAGGACCTTAAAAATAAATCAAATCAGGGTACCTGGATGGCTCAGTCAGTTAAGTATCTCCCTCTGGCTCAGCTCATGATCCCAGGGGCCTGGGATTGAGCTACACATTGAGCTCCCTGTTTGATGGGGAGCCTATTTCTCTCTCTCCCTCTGCCATTCCCCCTGCTTGTGTTCTCTGGCTCTATCTCTCTATCAAATAAATAAATAAAATCTTATAAATAAATAAATAAAATCATAGACAAATCCCAAATAATAAATTGTTTTAGCCTGTTATGAACATAAAAGTATATTGCCTTTACATGCACACTTATATATAAAGATAAATAGTATATAAAATATGAAAGTGTTAAAAATATGAGTTATTCAGGAAAGCTCCTGGAAGGAGATGTGTAATGATTAGAACTCAATTTAAATAGAAACAAAAGGACTTTTGGCTTTAAGACAATGTAAAACACATTTTTGCATCCTACTTGCTTAGAATTCAGCTCAATACAGCAAGGAGAACACAAGACAGACTCTCCAAAGTCAATAAAACCCAAAACACCTGCTACCTCAAACTGCAATATGTAAGAATCGATTTAGCAAAGTGCAAATTTCAAATGTAAGTCTTTACAGAGAGAAAAACTATTATAAAACAAACAGCTAAGCCTACAAAATTTGTTTCATGTTGATAATTGGAATCACAAAGTACCATGGTTGGTGGTTGTGAGGCAAAGGGCTGAAAATGGAAATGGTTGAAAATTTATGTAAGAGGTAGTACTGTCTCCACCCTAGCCAGCACAGTTTGAAAGGAGAACAGAATGATAAATGAATAGACCATGGGATAAAGCAGGCATAAAAAGGAAACATCGATTCAATAACTTCAACATTTGACCAAAAGGAATTTTAGGAAGCAAAAGAATAGAAAACATTGCCAAGAAATCAGGGTAAAAAATTACCTGGAATTGAAAGATGTTAAGTCCTGACCTAATCATGAAATTTCAGAACATTAAGAGTAAAAAAAAATCTCTGAAGATTTCTAGGGAGAAAAAAAATAGATGTCACCAACTAAGTTTGGGAAATAAGAAAGGTATTGAATTTCTTACTAGAATATTGAATGCTGGAAGATGACGGAGTTACATTGTCAAATTCTTAGCGAAAACAATTTTTTAACCAGAAGGTTCTACCAGCTAAATTATCACACATCTGTAAGTTAATGAGATATCAGACCAGAAATGTCTAGAAAAGATTTCTCTTTCCTCCTCCTACTCTTAAAACGAACAAACAAAAACAAAACCGTGATAGTGAAGGCAGATCCCAGAACAAGTGAGATGTATGTAGCTGAGAACACTGCTTCTCAAATTGCCTTTAGAAAGGACTAGTTTTTGGTTTTGTTTATATTTTTTACTTCTATGGACTAGTACTTTTATAAATTACAATAAAAATGAATTTTAAAAAAAATGGTTAGTGATCTGGGATACTATGACAATGTAAAATTGCTATGAAAGTTTCCAAAACTCACTTTCAATTTCTGTACTTATTTTGTTACAAATAGGAAGCAAATAGTCCTTTCACTGGTACCAGTATATTATTGAAATTCGGAAGTAAATACCAGGAACAAATGCATATAAAGTTGCCACTGGGAACAGGATCAAGAGTGAAAAGTGGTGAAGAAGGATGAGCAGAGATCACTATTTTTCATATAGTTTTTTGTCCCGTGAAATATGGACTATGAAGATGTATTTTGTAAAAATTGAAATTTTAAAGGAAAAATTTATGGAGCAGGGGGAAATATACCGGGGTAGTGGGATAGGTCAAGCTGTGTGAGCTGGGGACAAGTCAGAGCTAAATCTTAGAGGACGGTGATGTAGTGAGAGATTATGTTTGACTAGGGCTGAAAATTCATGGGGATAGGAGGAAATTCATTCACTTAACTGTCAACAGAAATCTATGAACTGCCTACTTTGGGCTAGGTACTATGCCATGTACTCTTGAAGGTACAATAGAAAAAAAATTCTGCTTTATGGAGATTATGTTTTAATACTGGGAGCTTGACCACAAACAGAGAAGTGAACTATGTGATCTATCAAGTGGTTAAGCACTGTGGAGTGAACAAAAATAGTAGAGGAGGGTGGGGCTGAGCAGGGTGAGAGTGTTAGCTCACCATCATTCTGTATGCAAGAGAAGCTGTACCTTTGAACCCATGGCCAAGGACTTTTCTCTCTTTTAAAATGAAATCTAAAAAAATAAAAAATAAAAAAAAATCTAAAAAATAAAAAAAAAATGAAATCTAAGAAGAAGTATCCTCGACAAGTACAGGGAATGAGTTTTTGTGGGATGAGCATGCCTGGTATAGTATTTTGACTGAAACTGATTTCATTAATTAAATGCAAAGGATGCTTAAATGTCGAACCTCTTATACCCAGGAAGAAAGTCCATTCTTCCCACAAATTTAAAAAAAAAGAGTATTCCCATTTTTAAAAAAGATTTTATTTATTTATTGAGAAAGGCAGAGACATGGGCAGAGGGAGAAGCAGGCTCTATGTAGGGAGCCCAATGTTGGACTTAATCCCAGGATTCCAGGATCACAAGCTGAGCCAAAGGCAGACGCTCAACCACTGAGCCACCCAGGCATCCCAAGAAAGCTTCTTAGTGGATTCATCCCAAAGTCTGTGTTCTCAGTTTTCCCTACACATATCTCAGTAAATACGAAAATATTTAATGTCTATTTCTCCAATATCCTCCCATTTCCTTGAAGTGACTAACGTAGATTTGCCTTCATTGACTTTTTTTTAATATTAAGTGGTTCTTTTTTTTAAGATTTTATTTATTTATTCATGAGAGACACAGAAAGAGGCAGAGACATAGACAGAGGGAGAAACAGGCTCCCTGCAGGGAGCCTGATGCTGGACTTAATCCTAGGACCCTGGAATCATGACTTGAGCTGAAGGCAGGTACTCAACCACTGACCCACCCAGGTACCCCAGTATTTCCAATTTAAAATCTATGGAGAATATAATCACTGAGGATAGAAGAGAAAGGAACTGAAAATGCTTTATGATGACATGTGTCTCCTTGAGCCCAAGGAAATGGGGTAGGCAACAAATCTAGAAGGAGCCACAGAACATTAATACTTGGTCCCCCTTCCCCTCTGAGCAGTGTTTGGAAGGAAGAGAAGGTGCAGGAGAGGAGGGTAGAGATCCTTTCTCAGCCCCCCTTTTGTGCCTGCCATGGTCAGGCCCTCTACATAGATTTCTCATTTAATTTGGTAGTTCTTGAAACAAGTATTCTTTTCTCCAGTTCAGAGGTAAGTAAACTAGCACTAAAATGGTAAGTGAATAGACTGGTTGGGAAGGACGGCAATCTCTGAAAACCAGAGATAAAACCAGGTCTAGGTAAAAAAGAATAGAAACAAAAATGAAATAAATGCATCCTGAGAACAAGAAAAGTCCGGTGCCATCCATCTTCCTTCCAGGGTGCTGGGTGATACCCCTTCTTCCACCCTCCCACCACCCCTGCTCAGGACTGTCACATGAGGGAGTGGAGACCCTAGTCCTTGCAGGTCCCCATGTCCCACTGCCTAGAGCTGTCGAGACTGTAGAGAAAGCAGAGAGGCAGACGAGGGCACACACATGGGGAGAAACATCCCTCACACTCCTGGAATTGAGCAGAGAAAAACAATTTTTTTTTTTTTTTTTAAGAAAAAAGCAAGTTTGAGACAACAGCTTCTACCGTCCCAAATTTCTGGTGGATACAATTTTCTTGTATTCTCTCTCTCGACCTAGTTTTATTCCAGATGGCTGACTCCAGAGTTCCTTTCTATAATACCTGCTGGTTTATAACAAAGGCCGTCCCCATGGGTTTGAATAGTGTGTTGCTTCGACTCTAGTCCCTAGCACCAATTGCTTTGAAGTTATAGTTCCTGTTCTTAATATGAGCAAGCATCAAGGATGGAGCAGGCTGGTACTATCCAGTGGAGGCCACACAACCATCAGGAGAGAACGTGCTACTGAAAGTCTAGAGATGGGGAGCCAGAAATGCTCACAGAGGAGGGAATGTCTCAGAAGTCTTTGGAAAAGCACTATTATTTTCTTTGTTGATAATAATGTTAGGTATTAGGGGAATACTTAGAAACAACATTATGTCCATTCAAAATGAGTATGCGGAAGCCCTAATGCTCAGTACCCAGAATGTGACTGCATTTGGAGGTAATGACCTTTAAAGAGGTAATTGAGTTAAAATGAGGTCATTGGGGGTATGCCTTAATCCAATGACTAGTGTGCCACTAGGAAGAGATCAGGACACAAACTTGCACTGAGGGGAGACCATGTGAAGACACAGTGAGAAAGTGGCCATCTATAAACCAAGGGGAGGTCTCAGGAGAAACCAACCCTGTCAATACCTCTGATTTCTAGCCCTGAGAACTGTGAGAAAATAAGTTTCCACTATTTAAGCCACTCAGTCTGTGTTACTCTGCTATGGCCACCCCAGCACACTAATGCAACCTTCCTTCTACAGCCTTCAATCACGAATAACATCATGCAACCTGCAAAAGCTAATGTTACAGCCTTTATGAAGGAAAAAATTAAAAGGAGTCTCATAGCACCCTTCCAGACCTTCATGACATCTCACCCTTTAATCTCCCACCTTTCTTCATCTATCTTTTTTTTTTAGGATTTATTTATTTATTTTAGGGAGAGAGAGCATACGAGCTGGAGTGGGAGAAGGGACAGCAGGAGAGGGAGAGAGAGAACCCAAGCAGGCTCCCTGGTGAACAGGGACCCCCATGCAGGGTTTGATTCCACAACCCTGAGATCATGACCTGAGCTGAAATCAAGAATCAGAGGCTTAACCAACTGAGTTCCCCCAGCGTCCCTCTTCATCTATCTTTTGAGGATGGTCAGTTGGTTTGTTTTTGGTAGGACTGAGTTTTAGGGAAAAAGGAAAGGCTTTTCTACAAATCTATTTTTGAGAGGAAAGGTGCTGTGGAGAGTGAAATCTTGGAACTGCTGGACAGAGAACTTGCTGGTATAGTCACTGAAAGCAACTCTTCTCCTACTGGCACTGAAATGATGAGCAGCATAAATCTCAGCACTAGATGGGCTCACCCACTCATCAGGTGAAAATCTGACCAGTGCTTCTCTCCAACGTCCAGTTTACCAGCTCACTAGAAATCTTGGCTGCACATTGACAGCAAGAAACAGAGCAAGTGAACACATCTGGGGTCAGCTGGACTTCCCTGCCGGATTTCACCATTGGATGGGTACAGGATTAAGATTTTTAGGATAAGTATTGATGCCTTGTTACTTAACATAGGACCCTACACATGCTTTGAACAAACTGATACGTGCACGCGCGCACACACACACACACACACACACACACCCAAGCTTCTAGCTTGCCTGGAAAGAATGTAGATCATACTAATAATCTTATCATCTAATGTAAACAGCTTCATGACAAAAGCAATTAAGCTTTAATGGTTATGTAGCCCTCAATGCTTGATCATTTAATGGATCCAAGCATCATACTCAATTCACAAAAGACATGTTGATGAGCCCAACAGAGTAGTTACCACCTAGAGATGGTATATTCAGAATAGTGATGTCAGAAGCTGCACAAATCACTTAGAGTGAAGTTCTCTCCCTTAACTGGTTTTAAAAAGTAAAAGCTTAATAGTATCAGTATGTCTCATTCAGTGACTAGAGACCAAGGAGGAAAAAATTATGCCAGCCTTTGTTTTGCCTTAAGAGGCAGCAA
Organism: Vulpes lagopus; assembly: GCF_018345385.1. Lineage (NCBI taxonomy): Eukaryota > Metazoa > Chordata > Mammalia > Carnivora > Canidae > Vulpes > Vulpes lagopus. The sequence continues at coordinate 71,907,719 of NC_054832.1, forward strand.
ATTAAGTGGTATTTTATGAGCTTTCAATATGTAATCTGAATTTGGTATTCCAGTGCTGTCCTAGCCAGCCTTTTTACTTCTCTATTATACACTCTTCAGCCATTAAAAAAGCAAAACCAAAACAACAGCAGAAAAGACCCCACCAAAACCAAACCCCAAACTGCACCTGGTAGGTTAACTTCACTTCCGGCCTACATAGCCATTCTCATGCAGGTTACCTCACCGAAACCTGAAAACCATAATAGATGATCAAGTGGATCTCAAAACAAAATGAAAAAAATTAAATCATCCCCAAAAGCATAATTTTCAGTGTGCGTTTTTTTCCCCCAGATACTCTACAATACCTTGTCGAAGTCCCCCTGGTCTAACCAGTCTATGAGATAAGAAGAATTGCCACACTCCTCACAATCACATGCCTGAAAGCTGATGTCAGAATGGTTCCTGCTAAGAAATTAACTCATACTGATAATTTCAAGAGTGAAGTGTTAACTTCTTTTTTTTTTATTTTTATTTTTTAATTTATTTTTTATAATAAATTTATTTTTTTATTGGTGTTCAATTTACCAACATACAGAATAACACCCAGTGCTCATCCCGTCAAGTGCCCCCCTCAGTGCCTGTCACCCATTCACCCCCACCCCCCGCCCTCCTCCCCTTCCACCACCCCTAGTTCGTTTCCCAGAGTTAGGAGTCTTTATGTTCTGTCTCCCTTTCTGATATTTCCCACACATTTCTTCTCCCTTCCCTTCTATTCCCTTTCACTATTATTTATATTCCCCAAATGAATGAGAACATATAATGTTTGTCCTTCTCCAATTGACTTACTTCACTCAGCATAATACCCTCCAGTTCCATCCACGTCGAAGCAAATGGTAGGTATTTGTCATTTCTAATGGCTGAGGAATATTCCATTGTATACAGAGACCACATCTTCTTTATCCATCATCTTTCGATGGACACCGAGGCTCCTTCCACAGTTTGGCTATTGTGGACATTGCTGCTAGAAACATCGGGGTGCAGGTGTTCCAGCATTTCACTGCATCTATATCTTTGGGATAAATCCCCAGCAGTGCAATTGCTGGGTCGTAGGGCAGGTCTATTTTTAACTCTTTGAGGAACCTCCACACAGTTGTCCAAAGTGGCTGCACCAGTTCACACTCCCACCAACAGTGTAAGAGGGCTCCCCTTTCTCCACATCCTCTCCAACATGTGTTGTTTCCTGCCTTGTTAATTTTCCCCATTCTCACTGGTGTGAGGTGGGATCTCATTATGGTATTGATTTGTATTTCCCTGATGGCATGAAGTATAACTTCTATCCTCACTTTCTATTGCTAAAAATGCCAGAACATCACTTCTTTTACTTTTTTTGTAGATTTTATTTATTTGAGAGAGAGAGAGAGAGAGAGAGTGCAAGCAGGGGGGAGGAAGGAGAGTTCATGCTGAGCATGAACCCAAATGTGGAGCTTGATCTCAGGATCCTGAGATCATGACCTGAGCCGAAATCAAGAGTCAGACCCTTAACTGATCAAGCTACCCAGGTGCCCTCAGAACATTACTCTTAATAATAAACCATATCTGGCATTTGTGTGGTGCTTTATAAGTGCAAAGCCCTATATGTGTTACTGCATTTGATTCTGAAAATGACATTAGGGGTTTTTCAAGGCAAGTGTTAATCCCCTATTGTCTGAGGATGAGCCTTCCAGAGACATACTCTAAGCCAAAGATTAACGTGCAAGTGATTTCCTGATTTCCTAAGGAAGTGCTCCCAGGAGCAACTGGTAATGGCCAATTAAGACAGGATGGGGGGGGGGGGCGGGGGGGAAGCCAAGCAAGCACGTGTTTTTTGGGCAAGTCCTAGACTCAGCTTGATCCCACAGAGAACTCTGGGTGTAAATGATACTTCATGGTCTGTACTGACTGAGTCAGAGGCTTTTTTATTCTGACATCAGCTGAGTGTTAGCTAATGGTGCCCCAAGCACCTGCCTCTCTACCGTGTCCTGCAAAGAGCTATAGGGGCTGTGTTAGCAGGACAAGCACACAGCGGTCAGGAGGAACAGCAATAGTCAAAGAGGCACAGGGGCCTGGGGAGAAGCACTGTCAGAGTTTCCTCCACCCACTGACAGTGGAGGGACTGAGCTCCCCAAGCACTACTCATTTGCTGGGAATTCCGAGCTGCTGTTCCACTAAAATGCTTTGTCCTGCCTCCCCTGTTGTCCATTTGGTCAACTCTTCTTCACACACTTTCAGCACAAAACCTACCTTCCCTTGAAAGCCTTTTCTGGCACCAACCCACGCAGAAGCTCTTCTTACCTTCTTTTCCTCTTTGTTGTGTGCCAATATAATGGCCCTTACTACACATTATCTTAAATATGATCTCTTTTGGTGGGTGTAGTTTATTAAACTCTGTGTTCATGATGGGTAAAGCTAGCAACGTCTTCATCTCTGTAACCTCAGTTCCATTCACAGCGCTCGGCTTATAAAAGTTGCTCAATGCACATTTGATGAGTAGACTTAGCAAATGAACTTAACCAATAAAAAAGGCAGTGATTTCTCCGTAGCAGGCAAGTGAAAAAACCTTATGCCACTATTTTTTTTAAATGTGAGTAAACACTCCTTTTTTCATATTTTCCCCATATCACTTTTTTTATTCCAATAAGATCACTTAACATAAGATCTACCCTCTTAATGAATTTTAACTCATTACAACAATATTGTTTGCATTAGGCACTTTGGGCAGATTTCTAGAACTTCATCATTTTGCATACCTGAAAACTTACACCTGTTGAACAATCCCTTATTCCCCCTTTTCCCACAATCCCTTGAAAACATTATTCTAGTCTCTTCTTCTATGTGTTTGAATATTTTATTTACCCCACATAAGGGGTATCATGAAGTATTTGTCTTTCTGCAACTGACTTTTGTCACTTAGCATATTTTCCCCAAACTTCATCTAGGCTATTGCATGTGGCAGGATTTCAGTCTTGTTTTTAAGGCTGACACTATATTCTACTGTGTGAATATAACTCATTTTCTTTATCCATTGCTGGACATTTAGGTTGTTTCTACTTCTTGGCTATTGCATATGATGCCACAATGAACAGTGGATGTGCAATTATCTCTTCAAGATCTTCATTTCAATTCTTTTGGATAAATACCCAGAAGTGGAATTGCTGGATCACATGGTATGTGTATTTTTAATGTTTTGAGGATCCCCATGCTCCTTACCTTAGTGGCCTCACCAGTTTACACACAGTGTACAAGGCTTCCATTTTTTCCACATTTCCACCAACGCTTGTTTCTTTTGATTTTTTGATAATGCCCACTGAACAGGTGGTAGCCATTTGTTTGTCTACTTTGGAGAAATGTCCATTTAAATATCTATTTCTTTGTCCTTTTCTTGAGTTACCTTTTTTTCACTATTTGCTTTAAAAAATTCCTTATATACTTTGAATATTAATCCCTTATTATATGCATAGTTTACAAATATTTGCTCCCATTCTGTAGAGTGCCTTTTCATGTTGTTAATTGTTTGCTGTGCAGAAGCTTTTTAGTTTGATGCAGTCTCTTTTGTTTATTTTTGCTTTCGTTGTCTATACTTCTGATATCATGCCAAGAAATGATTGCCACTAATGACCATATGTAACTTGGACCAAGTCTCTTCCCTTAATCTGTATTTCATCAAATACAGCGAATAATGAGGATAACAACAGATAGCAACGTATAGCTAACAGCATTGGGCTGAAGAGTAAATAATATATTGTACACAAGTAAGGCAGACAGTAGGCATTTGAAAAGGTACACACTTTTCTCTAACAGAATCAGCCATAAGTCATCTTTCCATAAGTCTCAGATCCTGTTCACTCTTCTAAGGATAGTAGACTAGCCCCATGGAAAAGTACTTAATATCTACTTGAACATTAAATATAATTTATCTACTCATTTCTCTCCTTTCTCTTGGAAAACTAGTTGTCATTTATTGAAAAAAGTAGAAAACTTTTAGGTCAGATGCACAAGAAATATAGCAAAAAGGAAATCATGGCTATGATTTGGAGAGGAAAAGAAGAGCTAGAAGACAGGGAAAAAAGCTACACATTATCTTAAATACGATCTCTTTGGTGGGTGTAGTTTGAGTGCTTAGATGTAGCACTGCCCAATAAATAAGGCTCATATGATGCTCCTGAGTCATCAAAAAGAACATCAAATTATAACCTACACATGATGTTTAACAAAGGCAAAGGACTATGTGGAAAAAAGTTTTAATGTATTGATATGTTTTTTAAGGAATTTTTATTATTTACCATCAACATCAATTATATTAAACACCAGTTAACTAGAGATTCACCTACATTAGAGCATTAGAGCATCTCTCAATACAGATAAATCAAAGCAGCATTTTATACAGCGTTTATTTATCATTAAAAGCAAAAAGAGCCAATAGTAACAGGGGACTTGTGCACTGCTTCTCTGGTCAATAGTTCTACATGATGCATCTATATAGTGAAGCCTAAGAGCATTGAATAACAAAAGTCAAAAAAGTATTACAGTTTTAATACAGTTTTAAACCCAATTAAACCAAATACAAAGAAAAAAAGATGACTGTTAATCCTGAGGATAAAGAAATTACCAATGTGAATAAAAGAATCTGAACCATGACCCTCTCCCTCACACACAAAAGTAAAGATGAAATACAAAACAAAACCCACAAGATTTGAGTTGGTAGTTCAAAAGAACTGGCTAACCATCAAAGTTTAACCCAGAAAATTATGAAGGACTATTTTTCCCAGATATCAAGAATACTTCAGGAGTATTTCCAAACAATTTTCTAGGATAAAAGGAAGAAATTATCCCAGCAAAGTCAAGTCCAGGCCAGATGGCCTCACTGGTGAATTCCACCAAATATTTAAAGAAGAATTAATGCCAATCCTCCTCAAACACTTCACGAAAATAAAAGAAGAGGGGGATAAACCATAACTCATTCAATGAAGCCAGTATTACTCTGAACTAAAGCCAGACAGAAAAAGACAAATACCTTATGATTTCATTTATATGTGGAATCTAACAACCAAAACAAGAGAACAAAAAAAAGTCATAGATACAGAGAATAGATTGGTGGCCATCAAAGGGGAAAAGGGCTGGAAGGTGATGAAAAGAGTGAAGGAGTTCAATTTTATGATGGTGGTTGCTAACTAGACTTACAGTGATTGCTTTCTGGTATATACAAATATCAATTATCATATCATACACTTGAAACTACTATAATACCACATGTCCACTTACCTCAATAAAAAAAGGAAAAAAAAAAAGGATACTACATAGGCCAATCTCCCTTATGAATACTGACGTAAAAACCTCAACAAGTTAACTAGCGGACCAAATCTGATAGCATATTAAAAAGATTATATGCTATGACTAAGTGGGAATGCAAAGAATGTCAATCGATGCAATACATCACACTAAGAGAATAAAACAAACAAACCATATGGTCATACCATTTGACACAGAAGAAGCATTTGGCAAAATCTAACATCCCTTTGTGATAAAAACAGTCAGAAAATTGAGAATTGAGGGGAAATTTCCCAACATGATAAAAGGCATGCACTAATGAAAAATCTATGGCTATCTTTCATTCAGTGGTGAGAGTTTTTGAAGTTCACCCATATTGAAACATAAATCAGTAATTCATTCCCTTCTATGGCTGATTAGTATTCAACTTTACGTGGAAGAAGCCCGACACAAAAGATCACATATGGCGTGACTCCATTTATAGGACATACCCAAAATTAGCAAATTCATAGAGATAGAAAGCAAACTCATGTTTTTTAGGGATTGGAGTGAGAGGGAAAGGGGAAGTAACAGTCTAATGGGCAAAGGGTTTCCTTTGGGGTGATGAAATGGTTTGGATCTAGACAGAAGTGGTCCTTGCACAATACTGTGAACATACTAGATACCACTGAAATGCTCACTTTAAAATGACTCATTTTATGTCAAGGTCACCTCAATAAAAAAAAAGGAAGAATATGCTTCTATTTGATCATTGTGACAAAATAACTTAAATTCATATGGATGAAGGAAACACAGAAGAAAAGTTTCTTTCTAACTTTGGTCATTTTAATTCAGGAATTCCAGGCCTAACATCTCATTTCTGGAAAGGGCTTCAACATCTGCTTACCAGCCCACCCACGCAGCACTACTGCACTCTTCCACTTGGGTCACTCAGCCTCTGCTCGTAGATGCCAGCAGACCCCCTGAGGCAGACCATTCCCTTCCTGAATAGTTCTATTAGAAAATTCTTTCAGTAATCAGCTAAAATAGGCCTCCTCGTGTGACACATATAAGAAATAATGAATTTCATCTCACCATAGAAGTGGGGTCAGCCTTGCAACCTCCTGGGCTGGCTCTGATGACACATTTTACAAGTATATTAACCATGCTATCCAAAAGCAAGTTCACATTCAAAAATAATCATTCTGATTTCCTTTTTTTTTTTTTTTTCAGAGTTCAAACAGATTTGCAAACATTCAGGTCAACCTACCCAGTGATGCCTCACTTGATAATTAATTTCTTTTGAAGTTTAAATTCTCAACAGTCGCTCTGAGGAGTCTGACCTGGAAGCCCACTCCAGGCATCACTTCTGATCAAAGACAAGACTGGGAAAACCGAGGAAGGAACCCTCAGCGTCCAACTGTGATGTGAGCTCTATAGTGGAGTGAGCCAGCACACCAGAGAAAAGAGTAATGATTAAATGAACTAGAAAATCAGTGCTAGCACACGCATCCACACTCATGCACGCACACAAATGCACTCTGTTAAATGCTTTACATGTGCTATTTCATTTAATTCCCTCAACAACTCCATGAGGTAGGTACTATAGGACCCTCATTTAGGTTTAGGAATTTACCAGAGGTCACACATCTGGTAAGTAGTGAACAGTGATACAAACTTAGAAGTGAGAGTCTTGACTACTGTGATACCCTGCCTGGCACTGGAAAGGACATGAATGAGGAGTCTAGCACCGACCCTAGATTTTAGTCTAGGTGTTGCTATTCACTCCGTTTGCTACGGACAAAATCACTTGATCAGCCTCATTGTGTCTTTTCTATCTCTTCTCCCCTCTCCCTTCAATTCTACTCTGCCCCCTTCCCCTCTCCTCTCTTTCCTCCTGCTCTCTCTTTTTTCTCTAAAATGATAAAATTGCACTAGATTATACCTTTGGTTCAATTTTTCCCTTACATGTTTTATAAATCTATACTATGAATAGTTAAGTACAAGCAGTATGTATGGAGCAGGTGTCTCCAAGAATATTCTTAGAAGTTCTTTTTTTCATGATGAAAATGATTTACATAAACTGAACTCAAAATGGTTTGCTGTTTTCATGGAAAGAGGAATGAAAAACTTCAAGAACTCGTGCCATCTTTGACTTTCCCTGACACGTGATTCAATTATTTTCCAATCCAAGACCGAAACTGATAAGTAAATTGACTGAAAACAATATGCTCATGTTTTTCTGGAAAGTAAACATTTGAAATTAACCTTATATAAGTTCTGCTACTGACATTGCTGGTTTTCAGTTCCCATTGCATAGCTCCTTCTTCCCAATGGCTGTCACTGAATATTTTTGCTTTATTTTTGTTGTTGTTTGTACAAGAAACAATTGTCCATCATGCCAAATGAGCACCACCTGATCCAGAGCTATTGAGAAATGGTTGAGCTTTCCATTTCTCTTTCATATCTAATAACTACCATTATCATTTAATACCTATAGAGATGAGCCTTAAAATAAACATTCTTCCAGATTTCTCCATAAACTATAATTATATTTCAAAATGAAAAATCACATTTTCATTTTGAAATATTATTGCTTTTGCTAAGATATGAATGAATGATCAAAATACAGCTGTTTATAAAAGCTCATGAACGTCTTTTTATACTTTTCTATAGCTGCACTTTTTTTCATCTAACACAATTTTCAAAGATTTTAGTGTCCCAAATCACCTCTCATTGACACAGACATAAATTCATCTGATTTATTTACTAGTAGAAAAGACAAACCCCTTTCATAAAGTTTGCTTGCAACAAAATATTGCTGCTAACAGTGCACCAAAGAACTGCATGCATAACTAAATGTATAAAAATAAATTTCCAATCACACTTAAAAGCAAGGGCACTAAAAGAATTATTTGTAAGTACTAAGTGAGGATGGACAGTGGGGGCAGAATTGTGTATATCTAGCAAGTGCAGAGGATCAAAAGAGGTAATTCCAAATTCTATAAACACCAATTTCACATTGTCATTGAAGCATTTCCAAACTGTTTAATTATGTACCGTGCTGCACAAAGGATCAAGCTAGGAATTACATACAGCTGCTAGAACATGATAGGTGCGCGTAGCCGGGTAACGGTCTGATCACAGAGACACCAGGAAGATGTTCTTGTCTCTTCAAAATAATATTCTTCTGAAAACACTGAAGCAGCTATCGCTTCTGCAATACAATAAAAAAGTGATTTCAATATATATGGAACGAATGATTGACAAAATGCCAAAAACTCAGTTTCCTCATTATCAAATGGAGTAAAAATTCAAATCCTATAAGGTTGTTTTGAGATTCAAATGAGATATTAGATGCTGTTAAAATATTTTGTAAATTGTAACATGCTTCAGCTAATGTATGTTAATGTGATTGTTAAAATACTAGATTATGCAAAACTTTTAAAGGTCACGTTGCATATGAAGTAACTGACCAAAACTTCAAAGCAGTTTTTTTTAAGATTTTTTCTTCTTTCTATATTATCTTTCTTTCTTTCTTTCTTTCTTTCTTTCTTTCTTTCTTTCTTTTTCTTTCTTTCTTTCTTTCTTTCTTCCTTCCTTCCTTCCTTCCTTCCTTCCTTCCTTTCAAAATATTGCTGCTATTTCTTTCTTTCTTTCTTTCTTTCTTTCTTTCTTTCTTTCTTTCTTTCTTTCTTTCTTTCTTTCTTTTTCCTTCACAGAAAGAGGGCACAGAGTGAGAAGCAGACTCCCCTCACTGTAGGGAGCCCAATTCAGAGCTTAATCCCAGGACTCTGGGATCATGACCTGAGCCGAAGACAGACACTTAACCAACTGAATCACTCAGGTGCCCACAAGGTAGTATTTTTAATATATACGTTCAAACCCAAGCTGGTGAACAAATTGAAGATCGGTTTGCAGCTCCCACTCCATGAAGAAAAATGAAATAGAGAAGCATACAGGGAAACCCTGGAATTCTCTGAAGACGTCTAATATTCAGTTTATATTCCAATTTCCCTAATTGTTCCAAAGTAGCTCTTAGAAATTATTTTTTTAACATCAGAACCTAATCAAGTCTCACACCTTACATTTGATTATTCTCTTTCAATTTAAGACACCCCTTTTCTCTTTTCATAACAATAACTCCATGGAAAGACCAGACTCTGTCTCACTAAACGTCCTTCATTCTAAATGTTTCTAAACATTTCTTTGTAATATAGTTTAACTGTTCCTTTTATTCCTGTAATTTGAAGTTAACTCCAAAGGCTTATTTCAGTTTAGCAAATAATCTGGGTCAGAATACATCCTAAATGATGTTGGGTACTCCATAATGAATCATTCTGAGATACATAACTTCACGTAGACCCATTATTCTGAAAGCTAAATTGGATCACTGTATGGAAGTAGTGACTACCAGAGAGACCCACTGTAAAGATATGTTTCCAATGATCAGATAATCTATGGTGTGATATGCTGGGCAATTTGCCAATATCCTATTATTCAACAACCATCACTAATGCTTTTAACATTCTTTATTGATCTTTGCCTGGATCCGCCATTTTATTCTGAATTACAAAAAGTTAATTGTCTAGATATTTCATTCTTTCTGAATAAAAAGTTGTGACATTAATTAGCTCATATTCTCCCATTAAGGAGAACTCTTCTTCATCACCTAGCCATGAACTACTTCATAGTGTAGCTTTCCTAAATTTGGGAGGCATGCATTTTTGTGAAAATGTCATGTTGATGATTTTTGGTAATAAACAAGAAAGTATCAACATAAAAACATTTTAAATCATAAGAAATACATGCATCCAATTGAGAACAACATACCCTGACCAAGTGTGGTGGAAGACTATTGCTATTATACTATATATATATATATATATATATATATATATATAAATTTTATATTTTATATATATTTTTTTATATTTATATATAAATTTTAGTGACACATGTGAAGTATACAGGACCTTAATAAGCATAATAAATATAACAATAAAATCCATTAGAGGGCAGCCCTGGTAGCTCAGCAGTTTAGCACTGCCTTCAGCCCAGGGCCTGATCCTGGAGTCCCGGGATCGAGTCCCACGTCAGGCTCCCTGTGTGGAGCCTGCTTCTCCCTCTGCCTGTGTCTCTGTCTCTGTCTCTGTCTCTGTCTCTGTTTCCCTCTGTGTGTCTCTCATGAATGGATGAATAAAATCTTTTTAAAAAATCCATTAGAAAATATAAAACATCAGGTTTTGAGAACTTGGTCTCAGAGGTAAAATATTATACTCCATTTCTCCATCAACAAATGTTTATTATTCTCGCTTGTATCAAATGTTTCTAAAGGCAAAATTTCTCCACGCACACTCACCCATATTCCTATTCTTCCACAACACACCACCTCATACCTCACATATGAATATGCTTATGTCAAAAGTTTCCTTATAAAAAAAACAGCATAGGGCAGCCCCAAGTGGCTCAGCGGTTTAGCGCCGCCTTCGGCCCAGGGTGTGATCCTGGAGACCTGGGATCAAGTCCCATGTCGGGTTCCCTGCATGGAGCCTGCTTCTCCCTCTGCCTGTGTCTCTGCCTCTCTCTCTCTCTCTCTCAGTCTCTCATGAATAAATAAATAAAATCTTTAAAAAAAAGCAAAACAGTATAACCTGAACAGTAATGAATGTGGCTGGTCTAATTAAGCCCAAAGAGTGAAGCTCTTAACATTTTTGTATTAAAATATTAGCGCAACAGGGCGCCTGGTGGCTTAATCGGTTAAGCGTTGCCTTTGGCTCAGATCATGATCCCAGAGTCCTGGGATTGAGCCCTGCATCAGACAACCTGCTCAGCAGTGAGTCTGTTTCTCCCTCTCCCTCTGTGGTCTCTCTCGCTCTCACTCCCTCTCAAATAAATAAATAAATAAATATCTTTAAAGAAATATTAGTACAACTTGTAAAATATACCCAGAGACACTGTTTTTTTCTGAGAACTGTGGACAGTTTTTCCCAGGCATGCCTGTGACATGTATGGGGGCAACAGAAGCAGGAGTGATGGAAACTTCATCATAGCCCCTCTGGGCAGAGTCCCTGCCTCTTCATGCTTGTGTCCTGCACCTGTCTGAACCTTCCAGGGACTGGGCACTCACTGACTCTCCAAGCAACTTAACTTGGTTTGTAAAATGATCAAAACATAAGGATGATATCTTTTATATTGAGTGCAAATTTATTTTTTGGTGGTTTTTGCTGATTCATCCAAGTTCACTTTCTGAAGCAATACGAGTTTAATACTTGTAAGGCAGCTGTTTCCTTATTTTAAGAGGAACTCATGCCCCTGCATTGTCCTGTGTCCCCAACTTTTAGCTGTGCATCTGAACTTCCTCCTACCATTCCTATGGAGCATCATTTTCAGATCTGTCTAAACAGCCCTGGTGGTCTCCTCGGATTGCATTCTAGCTGGCTATGGTCCCACCAACAGTGTGACTGATACCAACACCATCCCCACATGGCAGGGTAAAAGGTACGCACAGATGGCCCATGAGACACCTGTGCCCTGGCTATGGCATCCCTAGAGTGCACTGGGTCATGACATAGTTTGTCAGTGATGACGATAGAAATTACTGAGCACTGACTAAGGACCAAACTCTGAGCCTTGTCAGCATTGCTTTATTTACCTCCTAAAACAACATTAGGAAGTAGTGTATCTGTTTTCTATTGCTGACATCACAATTTTATCAGCTTAAGACAACATCATTTCATTGCCTTAATGATTCTATTGGCCAGATGTCCTGGGATGGTTCTCAGGTTAAAATCAAGGGCTCTTGAGGGTGCCTGGGTGGCTCAGTCTGTTAAGCACCTGCCTTCGGCTCAGGTACTGATCCCAGAGTCCTAGGATTGAGTCCTATGTTAGGCTCCCTGCTCAGTGGAGAGCCTGCTTCTCTCTCTCCCTGCCAGCTCCTGCTCTCTCTCACTATCTCTCTCTCACACTCTCTCTCAAATAAATAAACAAAGTCTTTTTAAAAAATCAAGGGCTCTTCAAGGCTCTACTGCTGTCTGGAATCTCTTGAGGAGAATCTGCTTCCTTGCTTGCGCAAGTTGTGGACAGAATTTATTTTCTTGCTGTAGTAGAATCAAGGTCCCATATCCTTGTTGGCGTCAGCTGAGGGTCATCCTTGGCTTTTCCAGGTAGCTTGCAATCCTTGGCTAGCAGCTGCTTCCCTCCACTTCCACACTGGCAACAGTGGGTCAGCTCCCTCTCCTGATGAAAATTGCTCCCGCCTATTTTTCTATCCTCACAGTTCTTTGAGGACTTTCCCCCCTTCCTCTTATAATTTAAAAGGTCCTTGTGATTACATGGAAACCATCCAGATAATCTAGGATTACCTTCCTATTTTAAGGTCAGCTGATTGGTAATCTTCATTCCATCTGCAACCTTAATTCCCTTTGCAGAATAACGTATTCCTAGGCTTAACACCAGGAAGCATGGAGGACAAGCTCCTGCCTAAGACAAGTAGGTGTTAATGTCTCCATATCACAAAGAGAATTGAGGCAGCAAGACTAGCAGCTGGAAGAAAATCTAGAAATATCCTTCTTGGATCTGTAAATGCAACATGTAATGAAGCTCTAGTTAAAGGACCAAAACTATTGGAAACTTAGAGCCTAAAATTGTAAGTAATCTTAATACAGTGATGCAAGTTTGGGACTCAGTCTATTAGTATATTTGTTTGATTATGGCAGAATGGAGGGAGACCCAGCTGGGCTTACCTGGTGGCAGCTGATGAAATTGCAACATCAACCACAGAAAATGGGATTCCTCTATTACCCCCTAGTAATAGGGGCAAAGCATACAACTAGAACCCTCTGTCTTTGCCTGAGCTGACATTGCTGTACTTGTTGAGACTTGGAGATGAGCAGTGGCCTCCCTGACCAGAGAAAGTGTAGCTCAGGAACGATGGAAACTATCGGATACCTGTACGAGATCCCATTTCCCTTCTCTTCCAAGAGCATCCCTAATGCCTGCCATAGTGGTAGGATAGTAGGATGCACTCCTGTGTGCTAGAGGAGGTGACAAAGGCAAGCCTGGGGTTTAGTATGGAAATGGTCATATGTTTATTCCTAGCAACAATGTGCTGTCTCTTGGGACCTTTGTGCACGGCTGGTGGAAATGTGAAATGGTGCAAGTGCTATGGAAAACAACATGGAGGTTCCTTTAAAAAGTAAAAGTAGAATTTCCATACAACCCAACAATCCCACTTGCAGGTGTTTATCCCAAAGAAGTAAAAGTAAGGTCTCAAAGAGAAATCTGCACACTTACGTCCATTGCAGAACTATTCACAATAGTGAAGAGGTGAGAGTACCCAAACGTCTATCAAAGGACAAAATGCATAAAGAAAATGGAGGAATACACACAATGGGATATTTTTCAGCTCTAAAAAGGACAGAAATCCTGGCACATGCTACCACATGAGTGAAACTTGAGGCATTAAACTGAAGTCAGTCACAAAAGGCACATTGAGTATGATTCCACTTATATAAGGTGTCTAAGGTAGTCCAATGCATAAAAACAGAAAGGACAGTGGTGGTAGCCAGGGACTAGGGGAAGAGGAAAAGACGGGGAATTTTTGTGTGATGGGTAAAGAATTTCAGTTTCACAAAACACAAAAGTTCTGGAGATGGGTTGTACAACAGTGTAAACATTATTAACGCTACCAAAATTAAAAATGGTTAAGATGGGCAAATTATATATTTTTTACCACAATAAAAAAATATGAAACAGTCTCTTATTCATGCAAATTTAGTTTGCCTCCTCAGATTCCACTGAAATTGCCTCAAGAAGAATGACAGCTGGTGCATTCAGCAACTGTAGTGTTCTCCATTATAAATATAAAGTTCTAGAATATAAATGCCTCATGAATATTTCCCCGAATACCAGATGCATTACTGGGAATGTTACCAGGTGCCCTTAAGAATCTGTTCAATAAAGGAGAGAAAAAGCAAACCAGTAAATAACTGACTTAAGAAAAAAATAAGATCTACCTAATAAAAGAAAGTAAAAGAAGGCATATCTCTAATGTACATGGATCGGGACAGATTTACTGAAGAGGAGTTAAAGGTCACCCTGAGTTTTTAGGCTGCAATAGTGACCAGAATTGGTCTGGAAGTCAGAATACCCAGCAATTTTCTTCTTTCTCAAACTAATATTCTCTCCCTTAATTTAAGACCGAGTATAGAAGACCTAATGTAATCTAGATGTTCTGTTGATAGTGACTCTGTAAGTCTTAGTTGACCAATTGCCTCTACTGTTTCTGAACATGAGTTAATATTTAGGTAGAAGTTTGATAAAGCACCAGAAATGGAGAACTTAAATGGACCTTTTCTGGCTAAATCTCTTATAGTAATTTATGCCTTTTTTGTTTTCACTTGTTTCTAAAGTATCTCTTCATGAGATACTTGGACTCATGAGTATTGTACTCTGCATGAGTATGAGGGTGGCATTAAGCATTTGACTTATTAAAAACAGTAACACCTTCCCAGGACAGGTCTGTGCACTTCACCCAGAGCCACTTAAACAGACTTAGCACATGTTGGTGTCTGAGTGGGCGACTGCCCCTCCACAGCGCCCCCAGAAGGGAGTGTGCATTACCCGTTCCCTGGTGACCCTAAAGGATCAATGGTTGTGTGCAGTGTTCACTGAGGGTGGTGACAAGTTCACCCTGAGGGATAGCAGAATGGGAACAATTCTGCTTTTCACCTCAGGGGGAATAAAAACAGGTACTTGTCCCTTCAAAAAGAACTGAGAATTCTGTGTTCCCCAGATGGCCTCCTGATTTGTGTATGTGTGTGTGAGAGAGAGATGGAGGGGAAGCAGGAATCCCACACCGCTGCCATCCAGAGGGTCCTGGAACTTTAAACCTGGCTCATGGGACAACCCAGGGTAAGTCCTTACGTCTGCATTTCAAGACGCCTGGCAAGTATCACTCTTTTTACCTCCTGCAGATTGCTAAACAACTTGAGCTACTGGAGTCACAGAGGTGGCAAGATGTCAGCCTCATTGCTAATGAAGGTGTAACTAGAGAATGTGGCTTCACGAGGTCAGCAGAGTCAGCTTTCAAATAGCACACCTCCAAATTAGGCTGAGTCCTCACCCAGGGGCAGGTAGCCCCAGTACCCACTCCCCCAGGGCGACAGAGCAAGCTCTGCCACAGGCTGCCCAGGTGGAGGGAGCCAGGGGAAGTAGGGGGGGCTGAGCTGTCCTTCCAGCCCCATGCTAGGAAAGAATGAGGGGGAGGGTGGGAAGCTAGCAGGGGTGAGGATGATCCCAGAAGAGTGTGAAAAAACGGTTTCCCTCCAACGCCCCTCCTTGCCAAATAAAAGGAATTTCCTGGGAAATGAATGATCCATCAACCAGGCCAAAGGAAATGTGGCAGGAGCCTTTAAACAAAAGGAAAAAGAGGAAAGGAGACAGAAGAGGGCAGAAGGGGGGTGGAGAGGAAGAGGGGGAAGAAGGAAGCAAAAGAGGGAGAGAGAGTTTTTATGACTGATGCGCACAGGGTTGGAGTGAGCATTTGTCCCCAGTCAGCACAGATCTGAGCAGGCACAAGTTTACTTGTCCACCTTCAGGTAAACAGGCAGAGAAACTCCAGGTTTTTGGAATTGTGTTCTTTATTCACGTAACTATTGACTTGTTTGCTGAGTCCCCATCGGTAAAACTTTGTGAGCACAGGGACTGTGTCTTGCTTTCTGCTCAGTCACTGGTGCCTAGAATGGTGCCTGATAGATAAAGGGTGCTGGGCAAATATTTGTTAAAAAAAAAAAAAAAAAAAAAAAAAACAAATACGAAGGCAATAGTCACACATCAAGGCAGCTCATAATTTCAAAGCAAAGCAAAACAAAAGCTATGTCATCAATAAATCTCTGAGACAACACTGCTCATTTCTACCAGTCACTTAATTTTGTCAGTTAGTTCTGTTATCCAAAGTTCACTGATATCACTCTTGAACTTTTAGGCTGCCTAACACCTGGGAATTATGAATCACAGATTTTTTATTTCTTCCTGATTCTCTGACATTCCATGGCGGTCAGCAGCTGGGGTGACAGTGTCCGTGAGTCCTAACTCCTGTATTATACCCGTCTCTCAAAGTCGACGTGCCTTGGGAACATAACAGCCTTTCTAAAACGTTTTGCTAGCCCACCCTTAGAAGCAGAACCCTGACAACTGAGTCATGGCTAGTGTCTAATGCAGTAGACATTCATCTCATTAGGCACTAATAATGGAGACATTCAACATACTGCCCAGTACCCAGTATTTAAATTTACCTTTAGAACTAAGTATTTGTCATATGTTTTTTTCGTATGGTCCAATAAAGTACAGGAAAACAAGGAAAGAAAATATAAAAGCAAGAGAATTGCGAAAGCAAAAGCACGGTCGATCTTTTTAAAAGTGCTGCGATGTCAAATAATTTATTACAAAGCAATGCTGACATTTAAAGTGATAGATAAAAATCCAAAAACTGATTTTGCTGTATTATCTCTAAGATCTCTTGAGTTATTCATATTTTAAATGTCAAACACATTAAGCAGATTCTTCCAAAGCAGGAACAAAATGGTCTCTTAACCTAGTGTGCACCGTGGTTACACATTTTTTATAATTCTGAGCAAATATCAACATTGCTTATTATTCTTTCAGTTTAACTCAAATTTATGACCAAGTCAATAGTCTATTATCCTCACAGCATCTTGGCACGTACAAAAACTATGCATACTCTGCAGACACAAATAAGCAGAGCAAGAATGACAAGTGCAGAAGGAAGGGAAATAGCTTTTTTAGTCTTGTGTTAGGAAAAGGAACCCACAAGTATGTTCTTCTACATAAATAATTCTTAATCTACATGATAGGGCTCAAAACCGAGAAGAAAAGTAGGAGACCAGAAATGCGCCTCCTCCTTTAGTATATTGCCCTTTACAACCCCGTGCACACTGGACCTTTGGGAACCCTGGCTGTGCTCTGAGCACACACAGCATGGTCTGTGTTTTTCACTACCCAGCTGTTCATAGTCTGCAAGAACTGACCCGGGACTTTTGCCACTCTCTGGAGAGAAGATACTCTACCCTAGCTCAGCAGAGCCAGGAGATGAGCCTTTGAGGTCCTGAGTTCACAGAGCCGTTTTCATCATGGTTCTGCTGTCTTCTAATAACCTGATCCCATATAGACTGCTCTTCCTTCCTTCTCTTCCGTGACATCTTTTGATATCTAGAACATTCTGCTGACTTCTGTGCTAACACCAGCACCCGATCTGTTTTCTTCTTTTCTACCCCTTTCCTTGCCCACATTCTCAGAAATTCAACCTGGACCTAGAAAATTCTTATAGCAAACTGACCCAGTGGTCACAGAACCTCCTCATTGCCCACCACGTTCACTCTACTCTGACTGCCCGTTACCACTGAGGCATCTTTGATTTAGCAACATTTAAACAGTTGCAGCCACACCTGTGTATCCCACCTCCACTCCTACTTCATTAACTTGATTTTATATTTCTTGAAAGCTTTTGACCACTGTTCCCAATCAACCCGTAGCCCTCTTCAGTCACCTCTGCCTCCCTTCTCAGTCTGAACCTCATAGTTGGCTTTAGTCAGGGCCCTAGATAATTGATTTCCCTTGTTCTACGTTTGGCAGTCCCTATTCTATACAAACACTCTTTGCTTCTTGATTCTGCATCACTGAGAGTAGCCAGAGTAGCTAAGCAATAAAATGGCAAATGTGTATTGATGTGTACTTATAAATTCATGTTCTCCAACTTGAGAACATGCATGAACCATTCACGTATGAACCATTCTCCCTCCAGCCCCTGAAACTCGGCCATAATGGATTTGTCACCCTTCTTTCTAGCTTTCTCCATGTGCTCCTCCCTTTCAAACCATTGACTATGACTTGCATGCCCCTTGAGTGCTCACAGCACCTGAGAGTTGGCCTCTGCTTTAGGGTAAGTTCCACAGGTCCAAGTCCCCACAGCTCCTCACGTTGGGTGGGCAACTACTGTCAAGCTACCTATCCTTTCTGGGTGGGGAATTGGGTGAAATAGATGATAGGAATTAAGGAGTGAACTTATCGTGATGAGCACAGAGCGATGTGTAGAAGTGTTGAATCACTAAATTATACATCTGAAACTAACGTGACATTGTATGTTAACTAATTAAAATTAAAATAAAAAGTAATTTTTTTTAAAAAAAGGTACTAATACATTTCTCTTCCACTTTTGTCAGAGGAGACCATCATCCCGTGAAGGGAGCCCCAGACCTCAGCACCTCACCCCCTAGACTATTGTAATAGCATCCTAATTGTCCTCAGCCCATCTGATTTCTCTATTCTCCAGTCTGTCCCACACATTACCAAGGATTAAACTTCCTAAAGAACACCTTCAGCATGTCACTTCTTTGCTCCGAATATTTTTGTGGTCTTCTTGTTTTCAAACAGGTCTTGCATTTAAGGATTTGTCTTTGTAAGCCCTACAAGGTCCTACACAGTGACCTGTGGGACCTGGACACTAATCAGAGGCTAATGCATTGCCCAAGTCAGTGAATTCTACTATTGTGAGATTTGGTAGCTTATTACATTAACTGAGAGCTTCTGTACTATTTACTACACTTTCAGTGCAAATGACAAAATATTTACTGAAGATCACACCACTGCAGTTATTGTTAGGTGTAAATAACCACCCTTGTTTAATCTCTACTACGTGCTGAATGTTTTACTATATACTTTATGTGCATTATCATTTAACCCCCAAACCATCCTGATAGATGAATGGTATTATTCCTGTTTTAAAGAAGAGGAAACTTTCAAGATGGCTAAGGAACTTGCACAAGATAATATATATGTATGGAGCTAGAGTTCACACTTTATAGATGTCTGGCCCCAAACTTTTCTAGATCCTATTTTTCAACAGAAAAATCTTGAGAAGTGTTGTGCCCAAGATTGCGAATCCGAGAAACCACCAAGGAGCCGACACCGATGCAAACACACGAGGGTTTATTTACAAGCTCGGGTCCAAGTGTCCCCAACACAGCAGAGCAGGGACTTGGCCCCAGAGGTGGGTTTCAGCTTAGTTTTGTTTTGTTTTGTTTTTTTTTTAAAGATTTTTTATTTATTTATTCATGATAGAGAGAGAGAGAGAGAGAGAGAGAGAGAGAGAGAGAGAGAGGCAGAGACACAGGCAGAGGGAGAAGCAGGCTCCATGCACCGGGAGCCTGACGTGGGATTCGATCCCGGGTCTCCAGGATCGCGCCCTGGGCCAAAGGCAGGCGCCAAACCGCTGCACCACCCAGGGATCCCCATCAGCTTAGTTTTTTATAGGCTGGTCTAGGGGATCTTCAGAAGGGGTGGAGGAATTTCTCAAGTTGTTTACATTTTGATATGGGGCTTTCAAGGGCATTGAGCTCTCTTCTTATTCTAATAGGGGCTTCCAGGCCTTGGCTTGGGCTCTGTTCTCATTCTAATATGGGGCTTTCTAGGACGTTAAGCTGTAAGCTGTTTTCTTCCGTAACTGAAGTAAGGTAAAGTTCAGCTCTTATTCACAGGGGCCTGGGATGGCTGTACTTGTGATAACGCTGAACTTAAAGTGGAATGGCCTTAATTTTCTTGGCCTCCACAAGAAGTCCCTTTGGTCTATAAGGAAAAAAAATGTCATTGGGACCCCTGGGTGGCTCAGTCAGGTAAGAATTAGATTCTTGATTTAGGCTCAGGTCAAAATCTCAAGGTCCTGAGATGGAGCTTGCATTGTACCAGCTGTGTTCAGTGGAGAGTCTGTGCAAGATTCTTTCCCTCTGCCTCTCCCCATTCTTTTGCATGTGCACACAGGCAAGCTCTCTCTCTCCCTCTTTTTCTCTCTCTCTCTCTCAAATAAATAATCTTTTAAAAAAGAAACAATAAATTCACACACACACACACACATACATGCACACACACACATTTTGAAAAGTCCCTGATTCTAGATTCTAGAAAGGTTAAATGTAATCAGGAGAAGAATGTGCCTTTTTTAATGTTCTCCATTTTGCATTGTCCCCAAGACAAAATGATCTCTTTTGACATTCATCTGCTCTTTTCCTAGAAAAGTTAGTAAAGGGAAAAGGGAAGAAATACATGGCTTTAGTGGTTCACTCAGTACTCTGCAGTGTGACAGCACAAGAAACCCCATAACAAGTGTGTGACAGTCACTCACCGTACAGAAAGTGTCCTAGAATCTTCACACTACTTTGCCATGTGCCACTTTGGATACACCCAGGATAAGCTGACTGCAGGAGAGAGCTCATTCTCTTCTTTGTTTGCTGTAAATATGCCAGGATAAGTGGTGCAGGGGCATTCCCACATCCTGTAGGATGTGTTGTCAACACTCCTGATCCTGGACAATACAAAGGCTAATAGGCACCAGATTATTATTATAGAAATATGGGACAACCACCTCCTTTTCAGTTTATCTGCCTGAGCATTTCACTTTCAGAGAAGATAAAGGCCAAGTCAAGAAGTGATGACTGATTCTGGAAGATAAATACTCCTGAATGAGCACGAGGATGAATTAGACAAGTCAATGCAAATATTTTCTTTTCACCCCCAAATTCAAATTAGATTGTAAAGAAATGTGGGTCCAGCCACTGACTTAAGATACCACACAGAAATTTAGGACCCGTAAATATAGAGTTAAATAGAATCTTACTAAATTTTCTACAACTACCTCTACTTAGATGGCAGTAATTTAACGATTAGAAATATTAAGCAGAATTCTTATTGCTTACATCTTTGCTCTTACACAATATTTTCTCTAACCACACATTAGAAAGAATACCCTCTAATTGGAAATGAATGGCTAACAACTCACAATCCTTAAGAAAGCAGACAGTAACGGAGTGCAAAGTCTTCCTCTCTTAATAGCTGAGTTTGATCTCCTTTAGATAAGTGTTGATTTTTTTAAAAAAGATTTTATTTATTTACTATGAGAGACACACAGAGAGAGAGAGAGAGAGAGAGAGAGAGGCAGAGACATAGGTAGAGAGAGAAGCAGGCTTCCTGCAAGGAGCCCGGTGTGGGACTCGATCCTGGATCCCGGGATCACACCCTGAGCCGAAGGCAGACACTCAACCACTGAGACACCCAGGTATCCCAACTGTTGATTTTTAAACAGTTTTAATACCAGAGAGATAATATTTGAAGTGAAAAATGATTAGCGGTGAAATGAACAGATTAATTGTAGTTATAATCTGTCAAAGATTTTTGTTGTATTTTCTTCTGTTTCTTGTATCTTTAAAAAAAATTGTAACCAATATTATGTGCCAAGGGATCTCATATTCCACCTCCCGCTATGTCATATGGACATAATTGACTAATAGTATTAATAAGAAACATCTGTTCCAATGAATATTATGCCTAAAGTAATTCTGTGTATATGTGTGTAATATACTGCATGTAATAAGAAGCTCTGAGTACTCACCAGCTTTAAAGAGTGCTCTAATTTGGTTAAACTTCAAAAAGCCATTTATATATGTAACTAAAGCAAGTAATAATGTACTTTATTACATTTTCAGTAATTTCCATTGTCCATTTTTTAAAAAACTAATTACATAATTGGCTTCTAATTACAACATCTTAATTCAAATCAATTTAAATTTTACCACTAGAAATAAGTGACTCCTTTGCTGCAGCTGCTTTCAAATCATATCTTTCTCCTCATTCCAATGCTCATTCTCCATATATTTTTAAATAAAAAGGTATACACTGTTTTTTGAAAGGAGTAAAGATGATAAAGATCAAAGAGTTTGTGTATATTAAAGAACATTGCCTGACGTACATTTATGCTCTCACCAACTGGTTTGAATGCACATCAAGAGATGGTGGTATTTGTTCCCAAATCTATTTATGCCAGTTACATTATTTATAATAATTATGTAAATTCATAAACAATCACGCATGAAGTATGAGGATGAAAAGATATTTGTTTCTAATGAAACTACATTGAGTGCATTGGAAAAACTAAATAAAAGCAAGATATTTTTTAAAATGTTTAGCTTGGTGTAGCAAGACCATTCTCAAAGTTTGGAGAAAAAAATCATTAAAAAAAAAAAGCATTCTCGGGGTTTCTGGGTGGCTCACCAGTTAAGTGTCTGCCTTTGGCTCAGGTCATGATCTTGGAGTTCTGGGATGGAGCCTCATATCAGGCTCTCTGCTCAGCCAGCAGTCTGCTTCTCCCTCTTCCTCTGCCCCCACCCCAACTTGTGTTCACTCTCTCTCACTCTCTCTCACCTCTCTGAGGTGCCAGTTGAGGCTCATGAACATTCATGCATTATAATACTAGCTTGCCTGGAGGATTTTCTCCAGCAACCCCCTGCTGCTTGGATACGGGCAATGGGAATGTGGGTGTCTGAGTTCATTCAAGGTTAGGGTTTTACCAAGTGGGTGGGACAAAAGCAGAGGATGGGAACAGTGGTGACACTATTTGCAAGTGAGCGATCATAATAATGAATCATAAAATACAAGGGGAAGAAGAACAAGGGGAGGGCCAGTGGATAGAAAGTTGAGAATTAAATTTGCAGTGAGGTTGAAGATTGTTGCTGCAGGAGTACTGAAGCATGGGAGCTGAAGTAATAGGAAGCAGTGATTGGGAGGAGTTAATCAGATTTCAGAGGTGGTACAGTTTATGGTGATGATATAGTCCGAGACACGATTTTGGGAGTGTGTGGACATAATGGAGATGTCACAAGATCATCGGAAATGACATGGGCTAGGACCTGAGAAGCTAAAATGAATGAAGACACCTTCATGCACGGTGAAGTCATCAAAGATGATGGCAAAGGTTTGGGGGGAAAAAGAAGGCTGCCATCTAGGGACTGAAGTGTTCAATGAATGAACAGGATTTTGATGGTTACAAAGCAGAGGAAGCTTATTCAAGTGAATGACAACGAGCTTCAAAGAAGCTGCATTGTTTTTATTTTATTTTACTTATTTTTTTTCCAAAAGAAAAATGGACCTGATGGTCTGGAAATGACACTGTTTGGGGGTAGGGCAGCAAGGGCAACATCTAAAGCAATTGGGATATAAGAAAAGAAAATCAGCCTTTTTTTGAGAAGGCTTCAGGGGAAATGTTCCCAGAAAAAGCTGGCTTGCAGACAAAAAGTTATGACCAGGTTCCCAGAAGATGAAGAAGCTGCTGAAGCTGTGAAGGATGCAGGGACATTTACTGTTTGAGAAGAGAGCCACTTGTGAAAGACCAGAGCTCCGGTAAGTGGTTCTGCCAGAATTCAAACCCGAGTATGTCTGACCCCCAAGTGGGGCCACGCTGCTTGTCAGAGAGAGAAAACGGATCCAAAGTAGTGATTGGCTGTTGGATGCAGGCAGAAACATCTTCAAAATTCTTTCATTTGTCTCTTTAATTTTTGGCAATTTCTAAGACATTCAGATTATTATGTTGGCATATGTATGTAGCTGAAAACAGAAGAGAGAATAGTTATTCGGTCCCCGAAAATGCAGACTTTGGAAGCTCCCCTTAGCCTCAGAAACTCGATGTGAACATAACAACTCAGGTGAGCCTTTGGAGCTGGCGGAGGTACTAAATCAACTGAGACAACAAAGTTATTTTAGAGCTTATGAAGCACTTTTTATAAACTGCTGTTGCACTGAATGCTTCCCGCAAGAAACTATTCAGAGTGAAAATGACAATGGGAAGATCAAATTCTCATCAAAGCTGATTATTCTGGCGGAAAGACTATGCAAAACATCTTGAAGGCATGTGCACTATGCTTAATGCATCTCTTTTAGTCTCATTTAGTCCAATATTGCATATGATTGATAAAACATTTTTTTGGAACATTCTATCCCTAAACCCCTGTAAACAAAATGATATCACTCAAGTTCTAATATTCTGACCGAATTCATCTCTTCACTGTGAGGAATGATACAGTACAAGGTCAAAGGAAGTAAAAGTGAGATGTTGGCCGTCTGTCTTTAATCCTCT
Source organism: Vulpes lagopus (assembly GCF_018345385.1). Lineage (NCBI taxonomy): Eukaryota > Metazoa > Chordata > Mammalia > Carnivora > Canidae > Vulpes > Vulpes lagopus. Next base: position 71,931,957 of record NC_054832.1, read on the forward strand.
AAAAATAAAATGTCAATGAATGTGCATCCAGTATATTCCCATCAATTCCAGGTTGGAACTATAACACGAAACGATTAGACAGATTTCCAGAGCAACCCGCCACCACTGTTCTCTTTTTCCACAAACGACTTAAAAAACAAACGTAGTGATTATTTTTTTTTTGTCAACAGACAACTTGTTACCCTCTGATCCATAACCTGCTTTTCTCCAATAATCCATATTGTTTTTTCTCCTAAGGTTAACATCCAAGAAAAGTAGTTTTTCCAGCTTTCTGGATCCAGTGGCCACCTAATGTTTTATCAGGCCTTTTTCTTGAAAGTCCACTGCCCCCCTTGACCTAACCACACAGCGTGGGAAGCAGAGGGAGCCACATGACAATGTGATCCTCGCCGCTCTTGATTAGTCCAGGGCTGGATACCTGACTCGGAACCATTGGATACGTAAAGCCTGGATGTTGTCAGAACAGTTTATGGCCTTGCAAGATCAAAAGAGTGAGGAAGGTGATCTGCCAGACTCAAGAGGTGGAAAATAGCCCGATATCGATGTGTTGTCAGAAGTGCTACCACTTGGACAAGCAGAGATGAAGATGTCACGTAAACCCCCATGTCTTCCTGTGCCTGTTGTTCACAGTATCCCTCTGCATTCCTGTCCATGGTCCTGTCAGACATTCCGGTATCCTTGTGTCTTTATATGACACCATCCTCCCCATTTCGCTGAAGCTACGACACCTTAGAATTTTGGTCTCCAAACAAAACAAAATTCAAGAAGCTGTTGCCCTGTAAGTTGTGCCTAGGGATATCTACCTCGTGATGTGGAAAGCATTAAAAGAATGCCCCCCTTTCTTGTATGAACAAGCACTTTGAAATTAGTTGTCTCAACCACAGCCCTTTGAGTAATAACAACGAGAATGAATGTTCGTCGCGAGGTTAGAAAGTTCTAAGCACTGTGCTATGTGGATTACAGTCATTACCGCATTCGATCTCCATGGAGTCCTTACAAGAAAACTGAAGCTCAGAGAAGTCAAGTGAGATGGACAAAGATTCCCTTCCCAGGTCCATCTTCAAGAAAGGACTTGCCCCCAGCTGTTTGAAGTGCTGTCATCCCCTTCAGGGCTAGCCTCAAACTGTGGAGAGCTGCCTCCCCCAGATCACACCCCTCCCGGTCTGTAGCCTGTGTCCAAGGAGTTAGAGGTAGCAAAGCCCAGCATCAATCTGTAGGGACATCTTAGTTCCAGAGTTCCCAGTAGGGTGGTTGGGGCTATCAGATAGATCTCGAAGCTCAAATTCCCTTCTGTCCAAACTGCTTCCTTCTCGTCCTTTCCACAGCTGTCCTTTCCAATGCTGTTCCCTAGTATACACTCGAACACTAACCATCTGTCTCTGAGGCTGCTTCCTGAGAAGCCCAAACTTTAACAATTAGATTGTCCAAGTTCCTCCAGCCAACAAGGGCAGAGCTAGGATTTATGTTAGTCTTCCTGAACCCAGGCACATGCATTTCCCCTCTGTCCTAGCCACAGTGTCTACAGTGCAAACAATGATTGAGAGGCCACTGTGTCAAAACTATTCAGTTCACAATGTTTGCTTTGGCCATAGAAATCCAGTCTTTTCCTCATCTATCCCAGAGAGGGAAGCTTTTGAAATTTACAAAAAATAAACCTGTTCCTATCTTATTAGAAATATGTAAGACCCAACATTAGGGGCAGCCCCGGTGGCCCAGCAGTTTAGCGCTGCCTTCAGCCCAGGATGTGATCCTAGAGACCCGGGATCGAGTCCCACCTCAGGCTCCCTGCACAGAGCCTGCTTCCCTCTGCCTCTCTTTCTCTCTCTCTCTCTCTCTCTCTCTCTCTCTGTCATGAATAAATAAATAAAATCTTTAAAAAAAATCTTTTGAAAAGACCCAACATTAGAAAGTTAAGGGCATATTCAGTGATCATTCTCACTGACCACAAAGAGAAAAGAAATGAAGTTGTGCATTTTCATTATTGGTGCAAAATATATGTGTGCACGTCATGTGACACATACATCTCAATTCCTAATACAACTTGTATCAATCATTTCCCAGAAATTATTATCTTACTAATGCTGAAAGATTCTGACCCTAAAACTGGTGGGAGAAAGGGACTCTGAGTGGCTCAGTTGGTTAAATGTTGGACTCTTGGTTTCAACTCAGGTCATGATCTCCGAGTAGTGAGATAGAGCCCTGAGTTGGAAGTTTCAATGAAAACTCAGATTTCTAGGTTTTTTCTTTTTTAAATCTAGCAATACCAACCCTGCATTCAGTGTAGAGTCTGCTTGAGATTCTCTGCCTCTCTCTCTGCCCCCCAACCCCTGTTTGCATGCACACTTTCTCTCTCTAAAAAACCAAAACCAAAACCAAAAACAAAAACAAACAAACAAACAAAAAAAACCCTGAAAAACTAGTGGGGGAAAATGCAAAGGCAAATGAAAAAGTCAGAATTTCCCACACATGATCTTGATTCTTCTCCTATTGGTGAGGGATTTGTATTCAGCTTTTTAGAGTAACCAAATTCATAACCATCTGCCCACACCTTCTTCAACATTTAGGGGTTATTTAGAAATGATCTTTATGTACAAAGATTACAGAAAGCCCTTACAAAAATTTGACCCCATTGGATAAAAAATAAAATAAAATAATTTCAAAGACTCTTCTGGGTTTTTTCCAACAGACTGACAGACATTAAGAAGTTAATGGGTAGGCCGCCTTTAATGAATCCCATTTTTTCTTCCCCACTAGACCTGGAGGCCATGGAGAGCTGGCAGGAGAACAAAGGTGAATCAACACCACCGTGAGTAATAGAGTCCTACCTCCACGGTGGGGAGGCCAGCTGGCCAGACTGTATCCCAATTAGGAAAATGTTTTTCTTCCTTAGCCTAGATTAGACCTAACTGCCCCGAGAAATACTGCGTGTCCTTAGGTGTGTGTGTGTGTGTGTGTGTATGTGTGTGCTGTTTGATTTGATACTTAGCTCCTGGATGACCCTGACTGAAGAGGCACATCTTCAAAGGAGCCTGAGCTGCATTGCAAAAGCCTAATTGCAGCTTTGTACTGACTTGGATATGTGTCACTCAAGCCCCCTGGGAGTCATCATGCTGAATGAGCCCCTCCTCGCTCACCATCTGCACCACACTGACCCCTGGATGGTAACTGGTCAGAATAACCCAGACATCAGGAAATCCACGCTCGGGTCATTACCTCCCTTGGCTTGCCGAAGGAGGGTAGTAAAAGGGGAGCTGGAGCCTATGGAAGGGTAGGGTTTCCTTGAATGGGAGGTATCATGTTGAGTTCATGACAAGGGGATATAATGAGAACAGAATGGATGGGAAGCAAGGCCATTCCATGGCATGTTTAACTTTATTGTGTTTATTCTTTGCATTATGAAGACATGGATATGAATACATAGTTTATAAAGATAATAAAATCCTTCTAAAGCCTAAACTCTTTAGCTAGTTGCCTCTCTCCAGGATAATCAGGTGTCATGTAATCGTGAGCAGGGGGTGGTTTAACAATGTGGAGGGTCAAGGAAGCAAGAACAAAGACTGGGGCAGCCTCACATCCATCCAGGTTCAGCTATCCCCAGGGACTTAGCAGTCTTCTCGAGGTGGCTAATAACCAGGAGCTCTGGGGAGTGGGTCCTGCTGGGTAGGAAAGAAGTAGCCAGGAAACATCTCCATAGCAAGTATGACACTGTCTTTCTTTCACAAATATATTAAAAACAGGTGACCTTTAAGAGCGGGGGAGTCTGCTGCCTCTTCTAGAACCTTCTTTGGAGGGACTGGCTGTCTGGCACCCGACCCAACATACCCAACGTTGAACACCTGCTGGATTTTATTTAACGGCTGGCACAAGGGGTTTTGTGTCTTGTTTGTGTATTTAAATTTTTTAATTAGTTTCTGACATTTGAAAATTGAGAAGTTTCTATGAAAACTCAGATTTCTAGGTTTTTTTTCTTTTTTAAATCTAGCAATACCAAGCCCATGTTCTAGAATAACAACACCCCCGCCAGGAGTGAGTGGCCACTGCTGCATTTAGAGGGGAGGCTCACGCTCCGCAGTTTCACCAAGTGGTCCTGCCCTCGCTTAGAGTGGGCCTGGACCCTCTTACGTGTGTGCCCCCCAGATCCACGAGGAAGAAAGAAAGGCTCACTGGGCAAACTGTCTCACTTTCACAGTTGGTGTATTTACTTCTGTGAGTTAAGGGAAAGAACCTTGCAAAATAACTAATGGAAATGACATCTGGCTTACATAGATTTCAAACACTCTAAAAAAAAAAAACACACACACACATTTTCCACAACTTTGAGTTGCAAAATTGGCAAAAGCGGTGAGAAGTTGGGAAAGCAATTTTCGACACAGTGAGGTGGTGTCAGACTTCGTGGACTTTGAGGCAAATATCTTAGAGCGTCATCAGGCAAGTCACAAACATCCTATTTATGAACATGGAGGGAGAAAGCCAGGATTCCCAAGTATTTATTTTTCTACATATTGCTTTTCTGTTTGAGGCACGATATCAGCGAGTTATCACACACAACCCAGAGCAGACCCATTTCATGGCACCAGACATCTTTCTCAATACATTTGGACTGACTGTATGTAGTAACAAATCAAAACAAAATTGTATTGCTCGTGTCCCCACTAACTGCAGAATTTAAAATACCCGAATCCACCATACATTTTGGGGATAGGTCCATAAAAAGATTTAAGAAAAAGTATCTTCATGGAGCATCTCCTGAGCAATTTCTTCAAATGCTTTCGAAAAGGACATCTCTTGTGTCTGCTGGAGAGATGTCATGTGTTACCTGGCTAATATCTGAAATGCACTGCGTTGTAGTTTTCTTGGTCTTTACAATGAAATTATTTATAACTGCTTCCCAACTGTCTTACCAGTATGGGTCCTCTCAGGAGTCAGGCACAGAGAATATTCTAGAGAATAGCCTGCCCTAAATGAGTTATTCTGATTTGTGGAATTCTGTACAATAAAAATGAGCACAGATATGCTGATGTCACTTAGTTCCTAGCCTCTTTGGTGCTTTCCTTTGCGATTTCACTATCAGATCTAGGATCTCAGGAAGCAAATTCACAAAGCAGGAGCTGGTGGAAGAGGGGGATTAACTTGGCTCCATTTTCCCTAACCGTTATCATATAAATGCTGCTAGCCTAGAACATGATTTGAAGTAAAGGGCAGTCAGGCTGACCTCAAAAAGAAGTGCCTTGGAAGCATCGTGAGTGGCCACTGAGCAAAACTGCCCACCTACCATATCATCCTTCGTCCTCCTCCACACCCCAGGCTGAGCATCCTGCCCTTGTTTCCACTTCCATTTTCTACTGTTCCAGAAGAAGAAATGGGCATAGAAGAAATGGATTTGTTTTGTTTTGTTTTTTGGGTTTGGGTTTTTTTTTCTATATCCTTATGACCCCGTTTTTTGAAAGGATTGGAAAAATATAAAAATGCCCTTTAGCTTAAGGATTTTTGAGTTATATGCAAATGGAGTCATTTCAAGAGTGGAAGAGTCCTTGGTCATTTCTTAATATCAAAATTTATGCAGGTTTCTCTTCTGAATGTCTTCTAAAGAGGCAATCATACAAAGTCTCCCATTTTCCATACACAATAAATTCTTTGTTTCAGCCAACTCTTAATGGAGGGGCAACTAGTACAACACCATCTCCCTGGACAAAGAGCATTGAAATATTCTGTTTTGTTGCTTTATATATCTTTGTACGTTTCCTCATCAAATTCTATAGCAGTCACATTTTTCCACATCTCCCAATATTACATTTAAATGCTGATCATAAGCATATAATCTGCCTTGAAGCTCTCTGTTGTTTCTTATTTTCACATAAATTAGCTCAACCAGGCTGAGCCTTCTGAGATCCAGGAGCTGTTTTACCATCCTGGTAGTTTCTTGCTGTCCACATCGTCTACCATGTTTCCCACCCTGAGCCCTTTAGAACATCTGCAGTTTAATCCAGATCTGCCACTTATTTTGTGACTGCCTAGCTTATTTTCCTGATCTTTAGTTTTGCTCTCTGTGTAATGAGGATAAAAAATAGTAGCCCTGCAGGACTGTCATGAAAATTCATTTATTCATTCAACAAGTATCTACTGAGCTCTTACTGAGCTCTACTGTTCCAAACACTGGAAATACAGCATTTGGAGGACAGGGGGGACCAAAGTCTCTGTGCTTATGTTGCTAATATTCTAGGGAAGACACCACAAGTAGTATATTATTATATAATATAATAAATATAATATAATATATAATACTATATAAAGTAAGAGATCCTTCCTTCTTTCTTTCCTTCCTTCCTTTCTTCTTTCCTTCCTTTATCTTTTCATTCATTCATTCATTCATTCATTCAACACAATATTTGTGTTGGCAACTAAAGAAGGCACTGGATAAATTGATAATCAATTGAAACTCAATGGAGTCCTGAAGGAGTATCCAAAAGTAAGACCCACCATTTGCTTCGACATGGATGGAACTGGAGGGTATTATGCCGAGTGAATTAAGTCAATCAGAGAAGGGCAAACATTATATGGTTTCTTTCATACGAGGAATATAAAAAATACTGAAAGGGATTATAGGGGAAAGGAGAGAAGATGAGTGGGAAATATCAGAGAGGAAGACAGAACATGAGAGACTCCTAACTCTGGGAAACAAACAAGGGATAGTGAAAGAGGAGGTGGGCAGGGGATGGGGTGACTGGATGACAGGCACTGAGGGGGGCACTTGACGGGATGAACACTGGGTGTTATACTATATGTTGGCAAATCGAACTCCAATAAAAAAATATTTTAAAAAGATAATAAAAGTAAGACCAAGAATCTCTGCCATGAAGGAAAGGTGATTATAGGAAGGTGATAAGGCGAAGGGAAAAAAAATTAAAAAAAAAATTAAGGCTGTCTTAACATTTTTGCCCTGATATGGCCATGAAAGTTCTGAAAAACTTTAAGACTTGCTGACAGACCAATACTAATTCTATTGTTTTAAATATTTATACTATAAGACTATTTAGGCATTACAAATTTTATTACAGGGCAGCCGGGGTGGCTCAGCGGTTTAGCGCCGCCTTCAGCCCAGGGGGTGATCCTGGAGTCCCAGGATCGAGTCCCATGTCAGGCTCCCTGCATGGAGCCTGCTTCTCCCTCTGCCTGTGTTTCTGCCTCTCTCTCTGTCTCTGTGTCTCTCGTGAATAAATAAATAAAATCTTTAAAAAAAATTTTATTACAGGGGCACCTGGGTGGCTTAGTTGTTGAACGTCTGCCTCTGGCTCAAGGTGTGAACCCCGGGTGGGTCCTGGGATTGAGTCATGTATCTGGCTCCTCACAGGGAGCCTGCTTCTCCCTCTGCCTGTGTCTCTGCCTTTCTCTGTGTGTCTCTCATGAATAAATAAATAAAATATTTTTTAAAAGGTTTATTACACACTAGTGTCTTGGTCCTGATAGAGTAGCTTATCTCAGACTACCTCTTCTTTCAATGACAATTTTAAACTCTGGAGAAAACATAAAACTACAACAGCTTTAAGATAGTGGAAGACAACCAAACCTAGGCAGAAGCTAGAAGGGACACACATCTCTCCAACACCCCCACCCCCAACACATACACACAGTTCACCATAGCACACAGGCAAATACTCAAGCAGAAAGCAGCCATCACAGTAGACTGAAGAGTCAGGTCAGAATTCAAGGTTGTCAGAGCAGTAAGAAATGTGAGCAGGAAATCCCAGAGAAAAGGATGCAGCGGAGAGGACAGCCCTAACATCTGCACTTGAATTCCTCTTGAATTCTTTGCTATCTTTGAACTTCATGTATGAGCAGAGAATTGGAGGAGCCCAGCTGTGAGCAGCAGCTGCCTGATGTCACAGAGATGGAGTTGAGAGTTCAAGCCTCACCACGTTAGAAGGACTTAGTAACACTCAGACTTTTCAGTTAAACTCCAAAAAGGCCACATGCTAGGAGGAAGGGCAGGTTTACTATTTTATAGCTACAGTTCAAATACATGTTGGGAAACACCAGTGCTAATTTCAAGACTAAGGACCAACTCCTTACAACTCAGGGCCAAATTGGAATACATCCACCCTAACAGTGAAAAATGAGTCTCCACAGAGTCAAAGTGATATGCTGGTAACTTTAAAACTATTTTGAAATAGTTTTAGAAATATGGAAAAGTTGTAGAGATAGCAAACAGTTCCCATATACACTTTGTCCACCTTCTACTAATGCTAATATATTGCATACTCATAGTATAATGATCAAAACTAGATTAACATTGGTGCTATGCTATTACTAAACTTCAAACCAGGTGTTATTCAAATTTCATCCTTTTTTCCACTCATGTCCTTTTCGGTTCCAGGATCCAATCCAGAATCCCACGATACTTTAAATTGTCTTTTTATCTCCTCCAATCCCCAGTCTTTCCTTGTCTTTTCTGACCTTGACACTTTTCACAAATGTTGTTCTATCATTTTGGTACTCAGTTTAGGTTTATCCAATGTATTCTCACGATTTGATTGAGATTATGCATTTTATGCAAAAATGGTACAGAAGTGATTTTAGCCATTTTTATCGCATTATATCAGTGATATGTGATGTCAGTACATCTTATTTCTGAGGCTGTTAATCTTGATCACTGGATTAAGACAGCGTCTGCTGGGTTTCTCTACTCTAAAGTTACTTTTTTTCCCCTCCATTTATTTATTTAAAAGAGAGAGTGAGGGCAGCCTGGGTGGCTCAGTGGTTTAACGCTGCCTTTGGCCCAGGGTGTGATCCTAGAATCCTGGGACAAAGTCCCACATTGGGCTCCCTGCGTGGGGCCTGCTTCTCCCTCTGCCTGTGTCTCTGCCTCTCTCTCTTTGTGTCTTTCATAAATAAATAAAATCTTTTAAAAAATAATAATAATAAAAAGAGAGAGCAAGCATGGGGTGGGGCAGAGAGAGAGAGGGAGAGAGAGAATTTCAAGCAGACTCTATGCTGAGCATGGAGCCACATATGGGGCTCCATCTCATGACCCTGAGATCATGATCTGAGCCAAAATTAAGTCAAATGCTTAACTGACTGAGCCACCCAGGTGCCCCATACTATTTTTCTTTCTATAATTGATGAAACTTTGTGAGAAATACATTAAGACTATGCATACCGTTGCTCCTAAAATGCTAAATTTTATATCAATGGGTGGATCCTCCTTGTAGCAATTATCATTGTGGTATTTGACCCAAGTTAATTTTTATATTTCTTTCATACCTTCTACATATATTAATTAAAATTCTTCTGTAAGAAATAACTTTCTATTTTCTCCCATGAACCTATTTATTCAATTAATTATTTATATCAGCATGAACTCATGGAAGCTTGTTTTATTTTATAAGGTTTTTTAAAAAAGATTTTATTTATTTATTTGACAGAGAGAACTAGCACAAGCCTGGGGAGCTTCAGGGGGACAGGGAGAAGCAGACTCCCCACTAAATAGGGAGCCTGATGGAGAGCTCTATCCCAGGACCCCAGGATCATGCCTGGAGCCAAAGGCAAAGGCTTAACTGACTGAGAACCACCCAGGCACCCCTATTTTATGAGTTATAATCCAAAAGATCATTATTTTGTTACTCAAATTGTTCCAGTTTTGCCCACTGGAAACTCCTTCATATTGGCTCCCAGATCCTTTCAGCAAGCTTCGTCATTGCCGTTTTTTAATTGAGCATATTTTTACTTTCACTACTCCAAGGAACTATGGTTCTTTTTCCTGAAAAATATATGCCAATAATTTAATTGTTGGGATAGTGACTCACCAAGAGAAAAAAAATCTGACAGACAATCCAAATATTAAAATTACTTGGAGAAGATTTTAAAAGTAATCAAGATATAGGTAAGAAAATCTTTAGAAAGGAGAATTATAAAGGTGAAAAGATAAACAAATTTCAGGAGAAATATGGAAACTAAAAAAATTAGGGTAATCCTAGAACTGAAAAATATGATATCTAAAATCTAAAACAGATATGAACCATGAGCTTGATCACACCTTAATATATTTTGACAAATTTTTTGCCACACTTCCTCAGGTTTACATAAAACTTTAATGATACATTTCAATATTCTTTTGTATTTTTTTCTGATTCTATTCCTCTCCCTCCCCAATTATTCCTTAACATAATAAGTTTACATTATTACATACATAAACAGTATGTAGTATTTTTACACTTTTTTGAGAAATGTTTCTAAAATTTAGTTTTTTTACTCAATGTTACTTTTCATATTTATCTATATTGATAATAATTCATTAACTCTGGCATATTATTTCATTTCTTGAATGCATCCTAATTGAATCATCTAATCTCTTTTGAAATACATAGATGGCTTCCAGTTGTTGAGTATTCAAAATAGTCTTGTCATAAACATATTTGCATATATTTCCTTGAGCACATGTGAGAGATTTTTCCTATTATATATTTTTTTGAGCTGAATTTCTGATCTTAGTGTTTGGGCATATTAACCTAAGTCTCTATCATCAAATTTTGCTCCAGTGTGGTTGCACCTATTTACATGATCAAAACAGTATGGGATTTAAGTGCTCATTTCTCCACATACTTGCCAAAACTTGTCATTCTGATAGGTATAAATGTAACTGTACTTGATTGTTTTAATTTACATTTACTGGGTGGGTGATGAGATTGTCATATATTTACAACATATTCAGGTTTCCTGTTTGTAAATTGCCTATTCATCTCCCTTGTCCATTTTTATTGAGTGATTTGTCTGTGCATGATTACCATGTAAAGTTCTTTATAAATTCTGAATAATAATCTCTACCAGGTATAGCTTTTTAAAACATATCCTCCCAGTATATAGTTTACTTTAAAGTTGTTTATGGTATGATTTTTGAACAGAAGCTTTAATGATAAGTAGTGTTTTTTTATGTGCCTCGGTTAAGAAATTCTTCCTTTCTATGATGTTTCCTCTAAGATATTTTGGTCTTTAATATATCATAAATTTGTTTTTGTATCTGGAGTGTTAAAGAGATCTTTTTCCTATATGAATAAGCAATGATATCAGAACCATTTATCAAATATCTGCTCCTTTCTCCACTGCTTCACAATGCCTCCTCTGTTTTCATATACATATGAATCTGGACTATCACTGTTCTGGATGTCTCTTTGTCTATCCCACACCATCCTGATTCCTATAGCTTTGTGATTTGTCTTATCTGATATGGAGAACTCTCTCAAGTTGTTCTTTAAAATATCTTAACTACTCTTGGCTTTTTACTCTTCCATGTGAATTTTAAGGCCAACTTGTCAATTTCTACAAAAGAAATTCTACTGGGGTTCCTAGAATGAATTTGCATTGAATTTATAAGATTAATTTGGGGGAGACTGGCATCTTTGTGACATAGTCTTTTTAACCATGAACATGTTTTATTTCACTTATTTATTAAGATCTTTTTTTACATCTTTCTATAACACTTTAAAGTTTTCTCCATGTGGTTCTTACTGTCCTTTTATTGGATTTATTCCCAGATACCATATGTTTTTGTTGCTAATTGGGAATATCATTTATTGTTAGTACATTTTCTAATTAGTTATTACTGAGGTAATGTTATTGCTTTACACTGTGGCTGTGAAAATCTCTGAGTTTTCAGGGTTAGTTTTGACAGTGATGTGAAATATAATAAATGTGTGGGATAGTAAAGCATTATCAGGTCAGACACACATGCAGTGGCCTCATAATATAGAATCTTAAGAATTCCATCTCCAAGTATATATTGCCTACAGTTTGGAGATCTCTGGTTCACACCCTACCATTTTAGAATGATCGAAAAAAAAGCAATGATTTGTACAATTGGCACAATATCTGTACCATTGTTTCTGGTACAGAAACAGATCAGAGTGATCAGTTGGACTGCCAGTCCTCTTTCTCCGAGGCTTATGTTTACTTTGAATATAATTCAGGATGCATGCATCATCTGGCCTTTGTCGTAGGTCACTTCTTGACCTTTGGACCATGGTGAATGAAAATCCAGCCCTCTGCAGGTTTGGTGCTACCCCTGGTGGGTCTCAACCCAGTCTAGCGTGAGCTGGCACCAGCATGGTTTCTATGAAGAGTCTTCATGGGAAGAGATGAACTACTCAGCAAGGAAATAAGCTTACCAGTTCTTTCTTTTAGTTGGTATTTTCATGTGAAGGAAATGAAGAAGCACTTCACATACACTGAGTCACTTAATTTTCATAATATTTCGATGAGGTATCCTTGTCCTATTTTAGAGACAACAAAGCAAAATTTAGGAAATTAAATAACCCACCTCCCCAGAAAATGATAGGACCTTTGCTCTACTTAATTCCAACATCTGGTGACTCCCGGGTGGCTCAGTGATCAAGCATCTGTCTTCAGCCCAGGATGTGATCCTGGAATCCTGGTACCAAGTCCCACATCGGGCTCCCTGCATGGGGCCTGCTTCTCCCTCTACCTGTGTCTCTGCCTCTCTCTCTCTGTCTCTCTCCTGAATAAATAAATAAAATCTTAAAAAAAAAATAATTCCAACATCTGTGCCTTTCTCACTACCCCATTCATTGATGTTTACTTATTTTTACCAGTATTATATTTGTTTGTACCTATATGGTATTCTTTGTACACAAAAGCACATTATTATACTAATGAAAAGACATTTTAGAGGCTCAGCTAATCAGTTCCTTAGTTGGTCAGTGACTAAGATGGTTCGTGCCAAGATGAATGGGAGTGAGCCTCATGGTCCCACTGAAGGATGGTGGGGAGGGCACATCTGGCAGGGGACCACTAGAAATTGTCTCCTGTTAAGAAATGGATCTGGAAGGAAAATCTAATCACAAGATCAGAAAAACCAGTGACTATTATGCAGAGAGCATTGGCAAGTTGCTGAGGATCTTTTCTGAGCAGAACAAAAGGAAAAAGGGCTTATTATTTCAGCACTAAAAAAATTGTAAACAGACATAAGAAAATTATAAATAAAGATGATATTTTAAAAGTTAGGTACACGGGATCCCTGGGTGGCGCAGCGGTTTGGCGCCTGCCTTTGGCCTAGGGCGCGATCCTGGAGACCTGGGATCGAATCCCAGGTCGGGCTCCCGGTGCATGGAGCCTGCTTCTCCCTCTGCCTGTGTCTCTGCCTCTCTCTCTCTTTCTCTGTGTGACTATCATAAAATAAAAAAAATAAATAAAATAAAATAAAAGTTATGTACAGCAAAACAACATCAACTGAAAAAACAGAGAACAGAGGTTATGGCACCTACATGGGCTAATTAGATCACTTTTGTCCTCAATTCATGCATCTTTCCCCTCCAAAATCTGCTTTGTACCTCCAGTAACTGTAAAACAGAAGATGAAAATATAATGCCCAATAAATTTGAAGAACTCTTCCTTAATGGGTCTGGCCAAAATACATCTTGTGAAATCTGGAGACTCATAGTATAGGGACAATGTTGAATTTCATTTTTTTGTTATTTAAAATATTGAATATATCAGTTGCAAGGCATCTACAGTAACAAAGCAAAAAAACTAGAAGCTTACTTCTGAACATCCCTTTAGACTTGCAGTCCCGTGTATCTTTAAAGGCAAATTTTAAAAAAAATGTAAGAGAATAATATGCCTTTACTTGGGCTCCAAATCCTTTTCAGTTTATAGAAAGAGGCATGCTGCTTTCCTCAGCTCTTTGTGGGAAACCTGCATAGGGCTGTATATATAATTGAAGTCCTGGTATCCATTTATGCTTCCTCTCCAATCCGAGCAAAGAATTCAGAGACCAGCAATTCTACAGTAATTAATTTTAAAAAAGGGGGGGTGGGGAGGCAAACACACACACACACACAAACTTCGCGACAGTCGGATTCACTTTTGCAACCCCAGGAGAAGCTGACCTCACAGTACAGGTGCTTCACTGCCTTGTCAGTATATTTTACATTCCCAAAAGACCTCAGTCACACCTGGGAGTCACAAAGAGTCAGATTGCCTGCTCTGTTAAAATCCAGATCAATGGAAGAGAAAAAAAAAATCTAACCCCGAGTTTTGTTATGCTTGGTTTAAATAGCTGTTCATACTCTGCATTCAAGGTAGCAACAGTTACACAGCTATAAATAACTTTACCCCATCCTCAAGGGACAAGCAAATCTCTGCTACATCAGCATGATATAGCTCATATAAAACATAACTGAAAAGATAATACAATAAGAATAGCCACCATCTTCGAGTGTTTTCTATTTCCCACTTGCTGCTCTAAAGTTAAAAATTAATTTATCTCACTTCATCTTTATGAAAGTTATAATACTGATGCTAACACTTCATATAGTCATTTATTGGCCATGTGCAATTCTTAAGTTATTGCTCACGGTCAAATAGTCAGTAAATGGAAGAGCAGGCTTTGACCGCAGGCCTGTCTGGAGCCCACACCCTCCTTGCATGATGCTATCTGCCTCTACCTCCAGTTCAGTAGGGCAGATTGACAAACCTCCACCTTACAGAGGAGAGGACAGAAGCCTAGAGGGATTACCTGCTCAAGATTGCACAGTGGAGGTGCTGCGATTCGAGCTTGGCATGGACAGAGCCAGGGCCTGTGCCAGGGAAACATCCAGCGGGTGCTCAGTGCTCTATCTGGAGGTGGCCTTGGAGACCCGGCCAGAATCCACAGCTTGTCATGCAAATAGAAAGATCTGTTCTCTAATAATGTGTGGCATATGGTTAAAGACCAGTGCAATCTGGCAGGATTAAAAGCCTGGTGTGGAATATATGACCAGAGTCTCTCCCCTCTGTTCAGAGCAGATGGAATGGTGAAGGTGATGGTGGCTCATAGGAGAGGTTAGATTCACATGATGGGAAGAGGGCATCGTGGGGTCTGATGGGAGGGGCTGCTGGCTGCTGGCTTTTCCTATTTCCTCTACATGAACTCAATATGTTCCAGTGTGAGAGGTACATTGATTTGTTGAAGGATAATTCAGCTGCCATAGCAAAATGGAGGAAAATATCATTGTGGGCATGTACAAGCTGCTTGCGTTATGCCAGGTTTTTGAAGCCAAATCCAAGCTGTCCTAATGTATTGCCTTATTTCAGTTCAAGTAATATAATTAAAGGCTACGGTTGGCACATAGTTACTAATTACATGGTAACCACCATGCCTCCTCTGGGTTTTAATATTTATTCATAATTTTCTTCACCAGATCAAACTAACCATCTTGGACAGTCATGGGCTAATATTTTTGTTGTGATTGTCCTATAAGTAGACCTGTTACATTCCAGCTGGCCGACTGATCTTTGAAGACAGAACTGACTCAGTCTTGCTAATTTTTACACTTAATTAAATATTAGACGTTTGACTTTGGGATAAATATTGAGTAGCTAGATCTATCAAGGTTTTTAAAGCCTGACCAGCATTTTACATTCAAGAAGCAATAGAAGGATTGATGGAAATTTATATATTCATGATGTCCAAACCAGCGCATGAGTTAGGTGAAATTTTTCTAGAACCAATTGAATAAGATAGTGACAAGATAGAGATGACAATTGTTTAGAGACTTGTTTTAATGCCATTCTCCCTTTGCAAGATGCTGGGTTTCTGGAAAGCAAAGTTGTGCTTTACTTACTAATCTTTGTACACCAAGCACAGTACCTGGGGCATAGTGAGTGCTTCATAAATATTTATTGAATGAATTAATGAATGAGTGAATGAATTAGATGGGTAGGAAATATAGGTCACTGATGAGCTAGAAGGGTTGTCACAGGAGACACACTCAGACAACAAAAAGACTTTTTGTTGTCTAAAAAGTACGAATGGAAAGTATGTAAAGTTTACATTAGCTTACATATACATATATACATATACACACTTATTCATATGTAATAATGTATAACAAATCACAAATAGTACTAAGTGAGGTTTCTGTGTTAACTTGCATCTCATCAAAGAGATGGGGAGAACTTTTCACCAATAATGGCTCTTATCTATCTTCTGATTCCATCCAGACTATATCATAAGTCTGTTCTTGTTTAAGAGGACATGTCCTTCCACAATATATACAAATATTGAATCACTATGTTGTACATCTAAAACTAATATAATGTTACATGTCGATTATACCTCAAAAAATAAAATAAAAGACACTTCCATTTAGTTCTATTAATTGCAGAGACATCTCAAGTTATGTTTAAAAACTGACCAAGGTTTATCCTTGACTGTATTGATCACATTTTTTTTAAGATTTTACTTATTTATTTGAGAGAGAAAGACTGAGATAGCAACAGAGAACGAGTGGTGAGGAGAGGGAGAAGCAGGCTCCCCACTGAGCAGGGAGCCCAACACGGGGCTAGATCCCAGGACCCTGGGATCATGACCTGAGCTGAAAACAGATGTTTAACTGATTGAACCACCCAGGTGTCTCTGACTGCATTTTTATAGTTCTAGTTAATTCACTGCTTCATAGACATGTCACTACTCTTTCAAAGTATATTCTGCAAAATTACTACCACCTGTGTTCTTTCTTTTCCTTGCTCTCCATGACAACCTTCTCTGTTTTGATGGTGAGAAGGGATTAAATAGACTTCCTTGGATTTTAGCAGGAACAAAACAGCTCCCCAACAAAAATGCTTACTCCAGGGGATCCCTGGGTGGCGCGCAGCGGTTCGGCGCCTGCCTTTGGCCCAGGGCGCCATCCTGGAGATCCGGGATCGAATCCCACATCGGGCTCCTGGTGCATGGAGCCTGCTTCTCCCTCTGCCTATGTCTCTGCCTCTCTCTCTCTCTCTGTGACTCTCATAAATAAATAATTAAAAAAAATTTTTTTAAAATGCTTACTCCACTGCATAGAACCATTGCGATTATGAAACTTACTTTGCTTTTATTCAAATCTCCCACCTAGTATAACAGTCTATGTTTATAGTGTTACCTTTTTCCCATTCCCTAAGGATAGGTTACATATACACCCAACCAGAACTCTATCATTAAAATATTAATCATTTGCATAGTCCTTGGCCATTAAAATTATTTCTGACTAATTGCCTAATTTGTCTTTTATAAGGTCCAGCCTAGAAACCAAAGCTAAGGCTGTTTATGAGACCTGCCTCCGATTACATTGTCAGTAAGTGGCAGGGCTCATTGTACCCTAAGTCAAGATTGCTTTTTATCCTGCTAAAGTCATTGCAAAGTAGTTTTAAAAGATTTCCACCAGTTTAACACCAACATCTACCAGTGGCTGGGATTTCAACAAATACATGTCATCGGTACTGGGATTTCCCACTCCTTAGTCGCAAATGAGATGACCTTCTGCAATCAGCCTCATGGTGGTAGGAAGGGCTGGGAGACTGCAATCAGAAAGCACTTTCACTCCTTTTACAGAATGGTGCAGAGGAGGGACAAAGCATCATCATCCCAGAAGCCCTGCACACAGTCATTTCTGTTGCCCTCCTCCCCGCACCCTTTCAATCTTTGAAAATGTCTTTTTGCAAGAGAGTGATCCGCACATCATCACAGTCTCCAAATGATTCTGAAGACTGATGGTTTATTTGTGTATGCAGTCATTATTTGCTCATTTCCATTTCATTCCAGTCAGATCCCTATTATCTCAGGACTGCTCACCAAGTCTGTGGCTTCTCCGGCTCATTTGACCTGCCCCTTTGCTCTTCTGTTACAAGTATCCTCCCATTTCTAAGCCTGGGTCTTTGTTTGCCAACACGCCAGTGCAGGGAGAAAAGACATAAGGAAAGGGCTCAGTTTACTACTTGTTCACAATGGCAGTGTAGATAGATTTCCTGTTTCATTCCTTGTTTTTTCAGTTTAAGTTTTGCAGAGTGAAGAAGGCAGGATGTGGAGGGTTTGAAAACATGGATTATTTTGCTAGGTTCTGGTATTTTGAATTATTGATGTTCATTGTAATTAGATAAAAGGAAAAATCTAATCTCTTTAGGGGTCATTGAATCACTTTTCTGCTCTCTGTTTTGGGATATGGATTCCTTTAAGGTAAATTAGACTATTGATCTTAGTCACTATCTTAATATTGATATAGTTTTCTTTGTTGAAATTCATTAGTTACCACTTGCTGAAAACAGGCCCTGAGGTGAACTGATTGCCCTTAGCAATTTCATAGTTTATTACAAAGCTAAGAGTTAAAGCAAAACTCAAGGATGACCTGGCCAGGCACACAGCTCCAGCTCCGTCAGAGCTCTGGGCTCATGGGCTGGTTTTTGCCCCTACTGCTAGCAGGGAGGGGAGAGCTCAATGTGGTGAAGTCACTTCGCTGAAAAGCCTGAAGCAGATGAAGATGAAAGGTGTTGGTACCAGTGTTGTCTGTCCTGGGAAACCAGTGGTGTCTCACCTCTGGGGCTCTCCCTGAAGACCAGCCCACTTTGAATACTACACAGAGAAGCACCTTTGGTGAAACTAAAAATCGGTTACAGTTTCTTAATGGTTTTACATGCTGAAATTATGAAGAAGTTTTACAAACTTGAAAAATTTCAGCAGTTTTACATGCTGAAATTATGAAGAAGTTTTACAAACATTGAATAAATGTCTGCAAACGTAGTCCCTGGCTATATCTTTTAGAAGCTTGATTTGGGGAAGAAGGTGGGATGGTGCTGCTAGGAGAAATTGTTGTGTGTCTTTAATACAGAGACCATTCACACTGGGAGCGTTACATAAATAGCAAATTGTTGTAACAATCAGAAATACTTCCTTCAAGTTGATGCATTAATTTAATCCAGCAAAACAACAAAAGTATATTTTTAAGTCCAGTTTATAGTGTTGTCAGCATTACACCTCATAAACTTTTATCATTTTATAGATGAGTTACTATTGCAACCTGGTTATATGCTAGGTAAAACTTAACTAAGCACGTTAAATGAAATTTTAAAATGTTATAAAGAATAAAGTGGCTTCCATATGAAATATCTCTTTTGGTGTCACCGACCCATGTTATTTTTTTATTGAAAAAAAAAATTGAATAAGCACTGCATGTACTTGGGTACTATAGAAACCGTTTGCTAGTAATCAAGGTTTTTTTTCTACTTTATTTTCTAAGCCAAGTGTTATACAACATCCCACATAATAGAATTGTTCCAGAGGGATGGCGAAATAAAGAGTATTTATAAAACAATAGTATTAGCAGTGATATAAACAAAAATTCATTTAATGTGAGAAGTATAAATCAGTAAACCTTTTTTGCTCTACCAAGATGAAGAATCTTAAAAATGTTCCTGACTTTTGATCCTATATTCCACTTCTAGAAATACTTTAGCAAACCGAAGATGCATCAAGAGACCAAGATGACTCAGAGAGCATTAGTTATAAAAGCCTAAAGCAACAGTAAAATAATCTAAATATCAAAAAGAGAAAAGCCTGTTGTGATCGAAGGAATTATAGAGTGGAATATTGAACAATAACATTAATGTGATGTTTTTGAAAAGCTGCTGGTGTTGTATAAACCCACCCATAAGACAGACTTGAATGAATAAAAAAGAAAAAATTCTGTGAAAAGTATGATTAAAATCAATCTATATTAAATATATGCATATATGTAATAGCTTGAAAAGGTACCAAAGGAAAATACACCAAAAGAAAATACACCAACATACTGAAAAGTAGTTATTGATTATTTTTATTTTCTGTTTTGTATTGTTTCTGAATTTTCAAAAATGTTGAAACTTGAATGCCTTTGTGACAGTTAATGTTATGCATCAACTTAACTGAGCTAAGCAATGCTTGGAAAGCTACTAAAACATTATTTCTGGTGGTATCTGTGTGACTGTTCTGAATGAGAGTAGCAACTGAATTAATAGACTGAGTGAAGAAGACCACCCTTACCAATGTGCGTAGGCATCATCAAATTTGTGGAGGGCCCGAATAGAACAAAAAGGTGGAGGAAGGGGGAATTTGAGCTAGGACATCTATCTTCTCCTGCCCTCAGACATTGGCACTCCTAGTTCATGAGGCTTAGGATTTGCACTAAGAGTTACATCATTAAACCCCCCCCCCAACCCCCAGCACACACACTCTTCTCAGACCTTTAGATTAGGATTGAATTATACTGTCACCTTTCTTGGTTCTCTAGCTTGCAGGCAGCAGATCATGGGGCCTCTTAGCCTCCATAATCATGTAAATCAATTCCTATAATAAATCTCTAGATAGATAAATAAAAAGATAGATATATAGAGACTGTATATATAAATATATACATATAGTCTATATATACAGACTATATATAAACTATAGTCTATATTATATATATATTATACATATATACATATATAATATTATACAATTTGTATTTAATCTGTATATAGTCCATCTATCCTATTGGTTTTGTTTCTTTGGAGAACTCTAATACAATATTATATTTATAGTGAGACAGTATCATATATAAATAAAAATATTTATTTTAGTCAGGGAACACTTCATTACTCATCCTATGAGGCTGTTATTACCAAAATCAAAGGCATCAGGAGAAAAATATAGACCAATATCCTTTATGAATACAGATGTAAAAATTCTCAACAAAATACTAGCAAATGAAACACAGCAGCATATAAAAACATTGTACACTGTAATCAAGTAAAATTTATCCCAGAAGAGTAAGATTGATTCAATGTATGAAAATCAGTGTAATATATCACATTAATAATATAAAAGAAAAAACCCACACAATCATTTTTGCAGATGCAGAAAAAGCATTTGACAAAAATACAACACATTTTCACAATAAAAACAATCAGAAGGGATCCCTGGGTGGCGCAGCGGTTTGGCGCCTGCCTTTGGCCCAGGGCGCGATCCTGGAGACCCGGGATCAAATCCCACGTCGGGCTCCCAGTGCATGGAGCCTGCTTCTCCCTCTGCCTGTGTCTCTGCCTCTCTCTCTCTCTCTGTGACTATCATAAAAAAAAAAAAAAAAAAAAAAAAAAAAAAAAAAAAAAATTAAAAAAAAAAACAATCAGAAAATTAGAAATAAAAGGGAATTTCCTCAACATAAAAAAGAGCATGTATGGAAAGCCCATAACTAACATCATATTGATTGTGAAAGAAAGTTTCTTTTCTCCTAAGACCAAGAACAAGACAAAAATATCCACACTTGCCAATTCTATTCAACCTTGTAGTGGAGGTTCCAGACATAGTAACTAGGCAAGAAAAATAAATAAAAGACATGAAGATTGCAAAGGAAAAAGTAAACTATTTGTAGATGACATGATATTCTATGTGGAATATTCTCAAGAATTCACATATAGATACACAAACACACACACAAAAACACAATTTAGAGATATTAGTAAGTTCAGTAAGGTTGCAAAATATGTCAATATACAAAAATCAGTTGTATTATTGTACAGAGCCATCTGAAAATGAAATTAAGAAAGCAATTCCATTTACAATAGCATCAAAAAGAATAAAATACATAAGAATAAATATAACCAAAGAATTGCACAGCTTGTACATTGAAAACTACAGTGCTGATGAAAGAAATGAAAGACCTAAGTGAATGGAAAGACATCCTCTGTTTATGGACTGGAAGACTTAATATTGTTAAGACGGCAATACTCCCAAATATGAGCTACAAATTAATTGCAATCTCTAAAAAGATTTCAAGAAATGGAAAATCTGACCCTAAAATTCATATGGAATTGCAAGAGATCCAGAACAGCAAAAACAGTCTTGAAAAATAAAAAGGAAAATTGGAAGACTCTGACTTCCCTAATTTCAAAACTAACTACAAAGCTGCACCAGTCAATAAAGTATAATACTGGCTTAAGGATAGACATGGAATTAAGAGTCCAGAAATAAAACCATACATTTATACCAATTAATTTTCAACAAGGATGTCAAGACCATTCAATAGGAAAATAAATCTTTCAGTTGCAGGATTAACTGGATATCCACATCCAAAGAAATGAATTTGGACCCTACTTCACACCATATAATGAAATTAAGTCAAAATACATCAAAGCTAAATGTTTGAAATATTAGAGCTTAACTTATAAAAATCCTTAGAAACATAGAATTAAATCTTCATGACCTTCATGATTAAGTAACAGTTTGTTAAATATGACACTCAAAGTGTAAGCAACTAAAAATATAGATTAATAAGACTTCATTGAAATTTAAAACTTTTGCATGTAAAAGGACACTATCATGAAAGTAAAGAGACAGTCCACAAAATTAGAGAAAGTATTTACAATCATTTATCTGATAAGGAACTGGTATCAAGACTACATAAAGAATACATACAATTCAATGATAGACAAATAACCAAAATTTTAAATAAGCATTACAAATAAGATATACAAAAGGTCAGTAAGCACATGAAAAATGCTCAACATCATTAGTCACTAGGCAAATGTAAATAAAAGCACATGGGACGCCTGGGTGGCTCATCAGTTGAGCATCTGCCTTTGGCTCAGGGCATGATCCCTGGATTCCAGGATCAAGTCCCACATTGGGCTTCCTGCATGGATGGAGCCTGCTTCTCCCTCTGCCTATGTCTTTGCCTCTCTCTTTGTGTCTCTCATGAATAAATAAATAAAATCTTTAAAAAAATAATAAATAAATCAAAAGCACAATAAGATACCACTTTGTATCCACTACAATAGCTATAATTTTTTCAAAATTCAGATCAAAATATAAAAATTATTTGTAAAAAAAATAAATAAATAAAAAATAAAAATTATTTGTGAAAATATGAAACTATTGTTTCATACTGTGAAAACATGAAACTTCATACACTGCTGGTGGAAATGCAAAAGTGATGTAGAAACTGGAAACACTGTGACAGTTCCTCAAAATATTAATATATTAACATCAATATATAGAGTTACCATATTGTCCAGCAATTCTACTCTTGGTATTATACCCTCAAGAATTAAAAACATATGTTCATTTAAAAAGTTTGTACATAGTGATACCTGGGTGGCTCAGTGGTTGAGCATCTGCCTTTGGCTCAGGGTGTGATCCCAGGGTCCTGGGATCAAGTCCCGCATTGGGCTCCCCACAGGGAGTCTGCTTCACCCTCTGCCTATGTGTCTGTCTCTCATGAATAAATAAAATCATTTCTTAAATTATTAAAAAATTTAAAATAAATAAAAATTAAAAGCCTGCATATGAATGTTCATAGCAACATTATTTGTTATAGCCAAAAATAGAAGCAACCTAAATGTCCAGCAACTGATGGATAATTAATTGTGGCATAAACATACAATGGAATATTATTCAGCCATAAAAAGGAATGGAATATTGACATATACTACAATGTGGATAAGCCTTGAAAACATTGTGCTAAGAGAAAAAAGTCAGTTACAAAAGACCATTTATTGGATGATTTCATTTATATGAAATGTTTCAAATAGGCAAATTTTTTTTAAAGATTTTATTTATTCATTCATGTAAAACAGAGAGAGAGAGAGAGAGAGAGAGAGAGGCAGACACAGCAGAGGGAGAAGCAGGCTCCATGCAGGGAGCCCGACGTGGGACTCGATCCCTGGACTCCAGAATCACGCCCGGGCTAAAGGCAGGCCCCAAACCGCTGAGCCACCCAGGGATCCCCTAGGCAAATTCTTTAGAGACAGGAAGTAGATTATTGGTCCCCAGGGCCTGCAACAAGAGATGAAAAGAGAATGACTGCTAATGCGTATAGGGTTACTTTTGAGGGTGATAAAAATGTTCTGAATTAGCGGTGATGGTTGTATAAATTTGTGAAAATGAAAAAGCCACTAAGATTTACACATGAAAATAGTGAATTTTAGGATACCTGGGTGACTCTGTTAGTTGAGTGTCTGACTCTTGATTTCAGATCAGGTCATGATCTCTGGGTTGTGAGACGGAGCCCCATGTAGGGCTCTATGGTGGGCAGGGAGTCTACTTGAGATTCTCTCTCCCCCTCTACCCTCCCCTTACCCTCACATTCTCTCTCTAAAAAACAAAAAGGGGAATTTTATGATATGTGAATTATATCTCAATTTTTTTTAAAGATTTTATTATTTATTCATGAGAGACACAGAGAGGGAGAGAGGCAGAGACACAGGCAGAGGGAGAAGCAGGGTCCATGCACCAGGAGCCCGATGCAGGACTTGAGCCCGGGACCCCAGGATCACTCCCTAGGCTGAAGGTGGCGCCAAACCACTGAACCACCCAGGGATTGCCTTATATCTCAATTTTTAAAAGTATTTTTTAAAAAGAGTTCATTTGCTAATGGTGACAGCAGAAACAGTCAACTCCTCTACATTGTTCTTCCCCTAGATGGGCCAGAAGTCTTATTGGGCTAAATGAGAGAGCAGTGATAAGAAAAATCACAATTTGGAAAAGAGTAAAGACACTGATTGATTACCCCTTCTTTAAATGCAGACTTCCTTCCATATTACAACAGGACCAAGTTACAGAGAGGGAGAAGACTCCATTTTAAAACAAGATTAAAATTTGACTATTACATGGGCTACATATTGAATTGCCTAATTAAAACTGTCTTTTATGACTTGAAGTGAGATTTTTATTACTTAAAGGATACAACAGAAGTTATGAGGTCTACTGGACTTCCCCTGTAGGGACATAGGGAGAGCCACAGAGTATCTGAAAGTACAGCAGGATGCAGAGCTAAAGCTGTGTTCTAATTTCATTTGTTTCCATGTACAACTGGATAAAGGAAGATGCTGATGGTTGGGGGGATATATAAAAACCCTCATATAAAGCTAGAGAGAAATATAATAATATTTAATAAAACAAAATCACATCCCCATGATCCAGCAGCTTCACTTCTGTGAATGTCTCACAGGAACTTCTCCATAAAGGCATGGACACTGCAACTAAAGATCCCCTGAGAGGCTTCCAGCAATTCATTACTACATTCAGCAAGTAATGTGACATGTTGTTTTTTTACGTA
This sequence comes from Vulpes lagopus, assembly GCF_018345385.1. Taxonomy (NCBI): domain Eukaryota; kingdom Metazoa; phylum Chordata; class Mammalia; order Carnivora; family Canidae; genus Vulpes; species Vulpes lagopus. Next base: position 71,956,829 of record NC_054832.1, read on the forward strand.
TCACCATGTTAACTGCTAATGGAAAGTTGAGAACAAGATTGAAAGGCAGACGTTGAAACCTCTCTCCCTGGTGTGTCCATGAAGGTCATGGATGATGGGCCTGGATTAAGATTCGGAATCCTTCTCAACGCCCTGCTTCTCCAGGCAGCCATTAACAAATGAACAGCCTTGTAGGGCAAGATGGCATCTTTTTAATTTTTTTTTTTTTTTGCAATTTCTGTTTTATAGTTAAGGAGACAGAACGTACATATATTAATATTAAATGTACGATCCGGTAGTACAGAGTAGCATTGCTTCTGGGAAGAAGGGCAAGTGTAGCCAAGGCCATAGCAGGGGAGGAAATTATGTAGGAAAGGATAGCTCAGCTTTTGGTGGGTTTGGAGACAAAGGCATAGAGAACAGAAAGAGTGTAGAGCGTAAATGAATGGAACTACAATATAGGTGCATAGCAATGAAGTTGCCTACGAGGATAAGAAGACTATCTACTAAAGGTGGGAATGAACTGACTGAGGTTCTTTTCCCTCACCTTGGACCGTGACGTATGATAAACACACTAACCTGCTCCCCGACTTCCCTTTAAAGGAAGGATTTGCTGTCGCTCCTGCATTGTTGCCCTAGACTGGCCTGTGCCTGGGCTTGAAACAGGCAGGTACCCAACAGTCTGGCCATTCAGCCCACACACAGGACGGGCCAGACCACACTCTTCGAAGAACTCCCTCTCTTTTCCTCCTAGAACATCTTGTGCCCACATTCAGTCTCCACACCTTCATCTGGAGGACCTGACCTGCAGCCTTTGACAAGCACCTCTGTCCCATGTGACCCTTCTGTGCTGAATGCCAAACATACTAAGAAAGCAATAAGGAATCGTCCTCTGTTGCACATTTGAACCATGAAGTGAATAACGTCCTCCTTTCATTTTAATAACTGCTATACATTCTTATAATGTAAAGAGGGTATTTATACCTCTACCTTGTAATAATATATATTTTTATATATATATTACATAATATATATATAAGTATATATATATTTTAGGCCAAATGTTTGGATTGTTTTTAACTTAGAAAAAATTAAATAATTAACCAGACATCCTGCATTTCTATAGGGCTATTTTAACTAGAATAATAGGGCATTAAAGTTCATCTCTCATATCATTTTCCTTAAAGCTTCAGGAAGAAGAGATGGGAGAGGGCTAACCTTGAAATCTTATCGCACAGCAGCTGTGTTCTTACATTGTTCACAGACTCTGTTTAAACTACAGTTGGGCTGAGGCCACTACTACTGAGCAACCCCAGTGGTTCTCTGGAATCAGATGTTCTAATGCTGTCAGCATACGGGTTGTCCCCTGTGCACTGCTTCTGTCACAGCTCCCAGGCTGTCAGGAGATACTCCTGGAAGCAGCAAACATTTACAGCGAAAGGGTTACAGCAAAGGGTCACAGCCTGCAGTCATCACTCTTAGCCACAAGGGGTCAGCGTTCACACCTACTGTCCTAAAGATTCTGAGAAAAAAAGCAAACCTTCCACTTCATGTTGGATGTAATGAGCTTACTGCAAAATATTTGTCAAATAAAGATGTATGGAACTTGCAATATAAAATGCTTACTTCCCACGTTCCCTACAAATTGTTTTACACTTATTGAAAAATCATGAATTCTGAGAATATTAAAACTACAGGCAGCATAGAGATATAAAGTGCCCCAACTATTTTCAATTGACTGCATACTCTGTGCGGAGCACAATCTAACCAAATCACATAGAGGATCAGTGACCCTCCCCAAAACCATTTGAGCCAAGTGCGCTCCCTGAACCTGGCAACATTTCAGACCAGGTAACTGAGATAAAGTAACTCCCTCAACACGTATTTATTAAGCACCAAAGACCTGGGAATAAGTCAGGGATGAACCTATACTTAAGTCTGATGGCAAGGCTTGCTTTTGTCTTACATAATACCTTCAACTTCTTCTTTTACAGGTGAGGAAACAGTATCTAAGATGCTAAATGGATTGTTCAAAGGAACAGAGCTCCTTGTTTAGCTGGTTTCTTTTTTTTTTTTTAAGATTTTATTTATTTATTCATGAGACACAGGCAGAGGGAGAAGCAGGCTCCCCGCAGGGAGCCTGATATGGGACTCGATCCCTGGGCTCCAGGATCATGCCCTGGGCCAAGGCAGGAGCCAAACCGCTGAGCCACCCAGGGATCCTATTTAGCTGGTTTCTTTACTCCAGATTGGTACCAGATAGAGGTGACCATTACCTTTAGTGTCAGAAAGTCAGTTGTGGGGAGATGACCGCAAAAACAGAATCAGCCAGTGAAAAAGGGAGAGAGAAACATTCATGTATCATGGAATGTCTGATTTACATGAAGTCAATAAGAAAGCCATAATTCCTGAATAAATTATTTTGGGTTATTTTTTAATAGATTTTATTTATTTATTTGAGAGAGAGAGAGAACATAAGCTGGGGAGAGGCAGAGGGAAGAGGGAGAAGCAGACTCCTCACTGAGCAAAGAGCCCAATGTGGGGCTCAATCCCAGGACTGACCTGGGCTGAAGGCAGATGCTTAACCAACTGAGCCACCCAGATGCCCCATATTATTTTAGTTTAAACTCATTAAAATTTTCATCTAAATGCAATTCTCTCTGAGAAATGTAATAGTATTATTCCATCATCTTCTGGCACTTATTACTTCTTCATTCTATTGTATTTCTCTAACATTTCTTTTTTTTTTTTTAAGATTTTATTTATTTATTCATGAGAGATGCGGAGAGAGACAGAGACACAGGTAGAGGGAGAAGCCAGGCTCCATGCAGGGAGCCCGATGTGGGACTTGATCCCAGGTCTCCAGGATCACGCCCTGGGCTGAAGGTGGTTCCAAACCACCAAGCCACCAGGGCTGCCCTCTCTAACATTTCTGATGTATATGATTTTCTCATTCCACCCTCCATGTCTCTCAACATCTTGAAATTTCTATGACACCCTTTTTTTGAGTGCTGTTCAATTTCTTCATCTCTATCTTTAAAGTTATTAATTATTATATCTGTTTCTAATTTTCTACTTAATAGACCTTTTTGCTTTTTAATTTTAAAGATTATATTTTTAACTTCTGTAAATTCATTTTTCATTTCTATTTATTTTTCAACGTATTTGATCTTTTATCTTTCCTTATGATGCCAATTCCCTCATTTACACCTTTGAGTATTTTAAATATATTTATATTATGCTCTTTAGATAGCCATCATAAGTTTATAACTTCTCGAAATTCTAATAATGTTCTCACTTATGGCAGGTTGTTGCCTCCTTTGTTATGTATTTTATAAATTGAGGTATTAAAAGTAGTAACACTATGTTTTTCTGCGAGAATCCATTGTGGTTGTGCAATCACTCCCTGTTAATGTACGGGGGAGGGGGCAGAACAAAGTACAATAAATTGGGAGGCTAAACAACAGAAATTTGTTTTCTCACAGTTCTGGAGTCTGGAAGTCTAAGATCAAGGCCTATCCTGATGACCTCATTCTATCTTAATGACCTTTTAAAGACCTTATCTTCAGATACAATCACATTCCAAAGTATTGGAGGTTACGATTAACATATGGAGCCCACAACCCCAAAAGTAGTTTTGCTTACATGTCTGGGCATGTCACCAGCCTACAACAAGTTTTATGTTTTAACTTAATAGCTTAAGTGTTCCTGGATCAATCTTTTAAAGAAGGGGACGTGGGATCCCTGGGTGGTGCAGCAGTTTGGCGCCTGCCTTTGGCCCAGGGCGCGATCCTGGAGACCCGGGATCGAATCCCACATCGGGCTCCCGGTGCATGGAGCCTGCTTCTCCCTCTGCCTGTGTCTCTGCCTCTCTCTCACCCTCTCTCTGTGACTATCATAAAAAAAAAAAAAAAAAAATTTAAAGAAGGGCACCTCCCTCTCTCCACTTCCTCTGATTACACATCCTAGAGTCAAGAAAAGAGGGCAATGCACTGTTTCCACCTCCCTGTGTCACTGGATGGATGTTTTTTACTTCATTGAAAGTGTATCTATCAAGGATCCCTTCCTTTCTATGAATAAGTTTCTCCAAAAATCTTACCAGCTTTTTACAGTCAGTTATTTATTTACTAAGTTTCATGTTACATTTCAAATCTTAATTCCTAAACAACTTTTTGGGGATCATTATGCTTTTTGAGAGCTTAGATACCTAAAACTGGAAAAAAACTCAGCTAAATCATTTTCCACTGAAGAACACTATAAAAGCAGAGCAGGACTTGAGGATCTACAAAACAGCCAGCTTTAACCCAACAGGAAAGAATTGTCCTGTCTAAATCCCAATTATAAGATGTGGCAAATTCTGATTAAGAGTTTAAAAAGACCAAACAAGTATTTAATCAATGACACCTGCAGTTAAATCAAATCTTTTATAAATCTTGATTCTGAATTAGGCAATCTAATCTCATCCCATATAACCAAATGTTTTTCCTAATTATTTTTTAATAATCAAAAAAGATTATACCTGTGTCCTTTCAAGATACTAAAGTTCAGTTTGACTATCTTCTGACTCTTGTAGTATCTCAGATAGCTCAAGGAATAATCAATAGCCATATACTACAGGATATGTGTGAAAAAAAATTTTCTATGTATGCAGAAAGAAATGTAGAAAGCTATATTAGAAAACCTGGGCCAAGGAAGGTAGACACATGGATTCTCACATAAACTAACTAGCTGTATGGCCTTGGGTGAGTCATTTATTCTCTAGGAGATGCAATTTCTTCATCTTACATAAAATCAAAGTCTCAGAACTAGTAACAAGCTTAAAATGGAATCATACACAGCAAGTGCTTTAGAGTATACCTGACATACAGATTTTTCCATCTTTAGCTCAGCTTCTTAAACTTGGCTCCTAATGAATATTCTGCTTTTGATGGCTGCATAACAAATTGGATGTTCTGGTGTTCCTAGCATCTATAGCCACCAATCAACCAATACTGAGAATGCCATTGCCTTTCTAGATTGAATGCAGCTTATCACCAATAAGTATGGATCTGGTTTGGAAATCAGAGTCAGGTATCGGTTTGAAGGCTGTCTTCTTCTGAAGATGTTACACTGGACTTGGGGCCACATGACTAAAATAAGTAAAGTGCCAAGATGTATATGTTGTGCCCAAGATTACGTACCCGAGAAACCACCAAGGAGCCGACACAGATGCAAACACACGAGGGTTTATTTACAAGCTCGAGCTTGGGTCCAAGTGTACCCAACACAGCAGAGCAGGGACTTGGACCCCGAGGTGGGTTCCAGCTTAGTTTTATGGGCTGGTCTAGGGGACCTACAGAAGGGGTGGAGGAATTTCTCAAGTTCTGTTTACATTCTGATATGGGGCTTTCAAGGGCAGTGAGCTCTGTTCTCATTCTATTATGGGGCTTCCTGCACTGGCTTGAGCTCTGTTCTCATTCTAATACGGGGCTTTCTAGGGCGTTAAGCTGTAAGCTGTTTTTTCCTGTAACTGAAGCAAGGTAAAGTTCAGCTCTTATTCACAGGGGCCTGAGATGGCTATACTTGTGCTAACGTTGAACTTAAGGTGGAATGGCCTTAATTTTCCTGGCCTCCACAGTGTACTCCTTGTACATGTTCTTGAGAATCTCCTTCCCTTGAATGTGGGCAGAACCTGTGACTATCAAGTGACGTCAGCATCATGACTTAGTTACTAATTGGTTGACAGAGTTCATTGCAAGTGGTATCATCCTGGGTGGACCTGATGTAATCAATGGAGCCTCTAAAAGAAGGTGAGATATCTGAGAGATGGTCTCCTGCTGACCTCAGTGGAAGAAGCTAACAGCCATGTTGTGAACTCCTATGGAATGGGGCTGCCTCTACACTGAGCATCAGCAGTACAACTGCAAGGAATCAAATTCTGCCAACACCTGGATGACCTTGCAAGAACACTGTGAACTCCACATATGAACTGCAGAGTGGCTAATACCTTGACTGTAACCTGGGGAGATCCTGAACAGAGGACACAGTCAAGCCAGGCCTAACTCCTGACCCAGAGAAGATAAGAGATAATAAATTGACGTTTTAAGCCACTAAATTCATGGAAATTTGTTATTCACAATAGAAAACTACTATAGGGCTTTATCTGTGGGGGCCAGTTCTCTGCCCTTAATAATAACAAAGACTCTCAACATCTGCTGTGTATTAGTTTATAACATCTGTTTATAGTAGCACCACAGAACCCCTGGGCCACTCAGGAATGAGACAGCATAATCTCTTTTAACTCCATATTGTCCAAAGCTACTATTTGAGTACAACAACTGTTGATTTGATGCTTTGGTTTAATATGCATAGATAGTCTCATGTAGAAAAGGAGACTGGTATCTTATAAGCAGATGCAAGTCCCTTACTTTTTGTATGCGAATTATTTAATCCTCACAAAGCCTCTAAGATGGCTTTTGCAGTTCCCATTGCTCAGATGAGGTCATTAAAGCTCAGAAAGTCTAAATGACTTAGCCAACCATACCACTAGAAAGTAATACGGCCAGTATTCAATTATTGGAATGCCTCAGATGGAATATTCTATGTTATTTAGTTTATTTTATTCATCGTATGCTACAAGAATGTAGCTGCCAAATCAAAGTCCTTAGAAAACTCTCAGTTTGAGTTGAAAGAACTTCTCAGATTTCCAGAAGAGGCATTGTGTGATTAGTTAGAGGATCATTAAAGTTCACTGCCTTCCTTGGACTTTCCTGGCTAATGCCTGGACCATATTACATTAGGACATGGCAGGATGATGTGTCAGCCTAGAGATATATTTTTTTTGTTGTTGGTATATTAATTATGGACATCTTTCTTTCTTGACAGATTTTCCAGAAGCCAAAACAAGTGGTTTGTTTTTCAAGAGAACATTCAAGGCATATGAAGACATGTTGATTCCTATGGTACATTTTGTTTGTATTTTTATTCCCCCTAAAGTCACATAAAAATATGGATTTCACACAGGAGCACTTTCAGTGCAATACAACAGTACAAATCCAATCTTTTAAACTGCCTTTGAGCATCACATGGTAACATTACACTATCTAGCAGCCTCTGGCCTTATGCAATGGGCAGTGTGCATAGGAATATATTAAACTCATCAATCAAGGGATAAGAAAGAAAAATACACTGTAAGGAATGTGTTCATGCCCAACATTGCTGACACTCTTGCTCCCTTCTTGCTGTTTAGTTGATCCTCGATACCTATAGGAAGCATAAGATGCATCCCATTGTTAGCTTTTGTACTGCAAGAAGCAGAGTATCATTAAAATAATGTCAATGATAAGATAGTAGATCGATGAGATAACTGTATATTTTTAAATGGTAGCATCATATTGTAATTCTGAAATTTCTTCATGATTATTTTCAAAACTGCAAATATCATCCATTCTCTCCTCCTTTGCATCCCTCACAGCCTAATTTGGTGTCCATTTACCTTATTCAAAGAGAAATCACAAGAAGTTTTGGTTAAAAGAAATTGAAGGGCAGCCCGGGTGGCTCAGCGGTTTAGCACCACCTTCAGCCTAGGACGTGATCCTGGAGACCGGGGATCGAGTGAGTCCCACGTCAGGCTCCCTGCATGGGGCCTGCTCCTCCCTCTGCCTATGTCTCTGCCTGTGTGTGTGTGTGTGTGTGTGTGTGTGTCATGAATAAATAAATAAAATCTTTAAAAAAAAAAAAGAAATTGAAGTCAGAATAATTTTGTGCCTTGTGGTTTCTTTTAGTGGTTTTATGATTCTTTGTATATCATTTTCCCTGAAATAAAATTTAAGTGAAAGATCTGACTTCAACTTTGTCTTTTTATTCCTTTAGTTCTAGAAATACCATTGAATCATCCAGGAATTTTCTGGAGTCTTCTTCCACCTCCTCATCCAAATCTCCAGTTCCCCAAACAGTACTTAACTCCCATCAGAGCAGAACACAGATGGTCTGCTGATAGAAATGTGGAAAACCTTCTTTTAGTTTCTAAACTCTGGACATCATGATCATATGTCAAACAATTTTTATTTTATGTAGGTATTTGTTCTCAGTAAAAAGAAAAAGAAATCCTTAGTGAGAAAAAATACCTTTGCTACTGATGGTTTTTTTAGAGCAGTGTTGTTGGAGTCTGGAACCAATGATCAAGAAAGAATTCTTGAGATGGCTTCAGTGCAAAAAAGTGGGGGGACAGTACTGTGCATAGGATGAGCTGCGGACCTGGGATTGTGAGGAGCAAGTGGTTAGGTACTGGGGTTGGCTGAAGTAAAGGTAAAGGAAGTTCCAAAAGGATTTTCACATGCTAAAGAGGACTCACAGGATACAGGGGTCTTTGCTATTGTCAAACAAAGGTTGTTTCTCCCTCTAGCAAGGCATTAACATTAAGACTATTGGGAGTTTCCTGGAGGAATGTTATCCTCTGCCTAACCCAAGTACTTGTTATAAAGTTATAAGGACATTTAATCGACATTTCCTTCTGCCTTTGTTTCTCACTTCACAGTGATCAGGAGCAAATCTGAATGTGAATGAGTTTTCTCAGTGCTTTTTTTGAGAGCAGATCTTCAAGAATAGGAGAGGTGAAAACACTGGAAACCTGAGTGAGGAAAGGCAGAAAGGAAAAGGCTGAGGTATAACACAAAGACCTGGATCATCAAGGAAGTGTGCTGTTTTGGCACTGAAAGGAAAGATGCCATGAAGATCAAAATACTGTGATGCAGAGTGGGAGAAAACATACGACCAATAGATAAGGTCAAGGGCTCACATTAGGTCAACAGCCTTGCATCATCTAATGATGCAAAATATGTATATGCAAATATATGTGCAAAATAAATATATTCGTTTATAATACACAAAATAATTATATGAATATAATATGCAAACTATTATATGCAAATATAAATATGCAAAATAAAGTAATAATATGCAAAATAAAGTATATGAATAGGGAAGAGTCATTTGGAGAGATACATGCAGTAACTAGGAAGGTCTAGAAGAGGATGAGTTAGGACACTGTTCTGTGCTCTGCAGACGCTAGAGGGAAACCATGTCCTCTCTGCCACGGAAGCTAAGGAAGCCCGTATGTTTTCCCTATGAGAAATGCTAAAGGGAGTTCTGCAGGCTGAAATGAAAAGACAGTTGGAGCTCAAAGCCATAAGAAAAAATGAAGAATGTTGATAGGAGTAACTAACTACATAGATAAATATAAAAGCCAGTATTACTCTATTTGGGCTTGTAACTACTTGCTTATATCTATGATGGGGGAACACAGGGCTAGCTGAGGACAAACATGAGCCTGGGGCAGCACATTGACAAGTCCTTGAAACAGGCAAAGGGACATTCCTCTACAGACTCAACTACCTCGATGTTAATACTTTGCTAAGGGCAAAAGGCAATCTTAGCCTGACCCCCAAGAGCCTGTAAATCTACTTTAAAATGTAAAAATTATTTTAGAAATTTCCTTTATCTTTAAATCCCCAAGATACATGTTGGCAATTTTCAAGCACATGGCCCACAATATACATCTGAAGGGTCTCGTGACTCTTATTGGATGGTAATAAGTGACCTTTTCCCAACCATAGCCAGCCCCCTCAGGATCCTGGAAACCTTGCTCCCAAAATTCCTTAGAGAGTACATTATCCTCAAACCCTTCCCAACTCCCAGGTAGATAATCAGCCCCGTGGGCAGCAGCTCTTCCTGCCCATGGGTCCTGTCCCCATGCTTTAATAAAAACACCATTTTGCAAAAAAGACATCTCAAGAATTTGTTCTTGGTCCTTGGCTCTGGACCTCACCTCTAATTCCAAAACTTCTTCATCTTCATGACTTAAAGGGAAAACATAATTGCATAAAATAGTAATTATAAATCAATCTGTCAATGAGCACACAATATACAAAGATGTAGTCTGTGACAATAGACTACAGAAGGAGATATATAGGAGCAATTTGTATACAATTGAAGCTAAGCTGATTACACATTAATACATTAATTTGTATACTATTGAAACTAAATTGTTATAAATTTAAGATGTTAATAATGAAGAAACCCCACCCCCCGTGAGAATGTAGAACCAGGCCTAACCCAGAGGCAGTCCACACCCAGGTGCCTTCCTGGAACTTAAGCAACGAAAAACGTTCTGTGGTTTTTCCGAGATAAGAACCCCCCCCCCCCCCCCCGCCACGCCCTGACTGGAAAGTCCCTGAACATGCTCATGTTGACCTTCAAATAGACCAATCATGTCATAACCCGTATGCTATGCTAATCCCGCGGTTTTTGCCTTTAAAAGATGCCTGTAATTGCCAACCGGGGCTCTTCCACTTCTGAGGCAGAGCCCGTTTGCGCAAACGTTCAATAAAATCCTCTTGCTAGGGACCCCTGGGTGGCGCAGCGGTTTGGCGCCTGCCTTTGGCCCAGGGCGCGATCCTGGAGACCCGGGATCGAATCCCACGTCGGGCTCCCGGTGCATGGAGCCTGCTTCTCCCTCTGCCTGTGTCTCTGCCTCTCTCTCTCTTTCTCTGTGTGACTATCATAAATAAATTTTAAAAAAAACATTAAAAAAAAAATCCTCTTGCTAGTTGCATCTGCCTGTCTGGGGTCTGAGTCTCTGGGGCGTCCATCGGGACACGTTGGCACCTGTGAGCCAGGGTCCAACAATAACAATCCCCAAGGTAGTCACGGAGAATTTTAAAATACACAGAAAAGAATGAAAATGGTATACTATAAAAAATCAACTAAATACAAAATAGTAGTAGTGGAGGACTTGAAGAACCACAACAAAAGCATTTAAGACACACAGAAAACAACTAAATAACAAAATTAAATCCTTCCTTGCCAGTAATTAATTTTAATGTAACTAGATTAAACTCTCTCTTTGAGAAGACAGAGATGACAGGATGGATACAAACAATATGATTCATCTTTAAGCAGTCCACAAGACCACCACTTTGTTAGGATTCAAAGAGACTGAAAATAAGGGACAGACAAAAGATATTTCATGTAGTAGTTGTAATAGAGCTGGAGCAGATATATTATTATTAGACAAAATAGATCTCATATCAAAAAGTTTAGTAGTGGGCTGCCTAGTGTTTCAGTCAGTTAAGCATCTGACTCTTGATCACAGCTCAGGTCTTCATCTGTGTCCTGAGTTTGAGCCCTGCATTAGGATCCATGCTGGGTGTAGAAGAAAGAAAGAAAGAAAGAAAGAAAGAAAGAAAGAAAGAAAGAAAGAAAGAAAGAAAGAAAGAAAGAAAGAAAGAAAGAAGAGGAAGGAAGGAAGGAAGGAAGGAAGGAAGGAAGGAAGGAAGGAAGGAGGAAGGAAGAAAAGAAAGAAAGAAAAAAGAAAAGAAGAAAGCACCTGAGTGCTCAGTCACTTAAGCATCTGCCTTTGGCTCATATCATGGTCTCATGGTCCTGGGATCAAGCATAGAGTCAGGCTCCCTGCTCAGCATACTTCAAAAACAGAAGTAGAAGCATGTCCCAACTCATTCTATGAGGGTAGCACTACCCTGATATGATGTCAGACAATGATACTATAAGAAAACTGGAGCTTTATTCCTATGATGCAAAAAACCCCAACATAATACCAACAAACTAATTCAATAGATTATTAAAAGAATTATCCACCACGACCAAGTGAAATTTATCTCAGTAATGCAAAGGTAGTTCAACATATGAGATCAGTCCATTTAATATACCTCTGTGATAAAAGGAAGGAAAAAACCCCACATGATCATCTCAATTGATGCAGGAAAAGCATTTGACAAAACTAAACACTCTTTCATGACAAACAAACAGACAAACTAGAAATATAACTCCTGAATATGATAAAGGTCATGTGAAAAACCCACAGCCAATGTCATTCTCAATGGTAAAAGACTGAAAGCTTTTCTTCTGAGATCCAAAACAAGCCAAGTATGCCTGCTCTTACCAATTCTATGTAACACAGTACTAGAAGTTCTAGCTAGAGTAATAATGGAAGAAAGAGAAATAAAAAATATTCAACTTGGAAAAGAAATCCACCTTGTATGTATAAAATTCTGAAGAATTCACACATGCATAAAAAACCTGTTAGAACTAATAAATGAATCGATCAGAGTTGAAGAATGTTAAATCAACACTTGACTGATTTAGTTGTATTTCTATGCACAACAATCTGAAAAGAAATTAAGAAAATATTTGCATATACAACAGCATGAAAACAAAATATTTAGAAATAAATTTAGCCAAGGAAGCACACAATTTGTACAGTGAAACCTACAAATCATTGTTGAAAAAATTAAAGAAGTCCCAAATAAATGCAAAGACATCCCGTGTTCATGGAATGGAAGGATTAATATTGTTAAGATGGGACTATTACCTAGATAATCTACAAATTCAATGCAAACCCTATGAAAATCCTAACAGAAGTTTTTGCAGATATGGAGAAACCCATCAAATTCATATGGAATTTCAAGAGACCCTGGAAAGTCAAAACAATAATGTAAAGGAAGAACATTGTTGGAAGACATACACTTCCTGATTTCAAAACTTACTACATTAATCAAAATAGTGTGGTAATGAAATAAGGATAAACCTATAGATCAACAGAATAAAGTTGAAAACTCAGAAATAAATCTTTACATCTATGGTCGACTGATTTTTGACAAAAATACCAAAATCTTAAGAAGCATAATCTTCAATACAGAGTGCTTATGGGTAGCCTGGGTGGCTCAGCTGTTTAGCACTGCCTTCAGCCCAGGGTGTGATCCTGGAGACCCGGGATCTCAAGTCCCACATCAGGCTCACTGCATGGAGCCTGCTTCTCCCTCTGCCTGTGTCTCTGTCTCTCTCTCTGTGTCTCTCATGAATAAATAAATAAAATCTTTAAAAAAAAAAAAGATTGCTTAGATCAGTGGATTCCCACATTTTATTTATTTATTTATTTTGGATTCCCACATTTTATTTTTTTTTATTTTTATTTTTTTTATGATAGTCACAGAGAGAGAGAGGGGGGCAGAGACATAGGCAGAGGGAGAAGCAGGCTCCATGCACCGGGAGCCCGATGTGGGATTCGATCCCGGGCCTCCAGGATCGCGCCCTGGGCCAAAGGCAGGCGCCAAACCGCAGTGCCACCCAGGGATCCCAAGATTCCCACATTTTAAAGAATAAAGTTGGATGGGGAACCTGGGTAGCTCAGTCCACCAAGTGTCAGAATCTTGATTTCTGCTCAGGTCATAACCTCAGAGTTGTGAGATAGAGCCCCAGGTCAGGCTTGCACTGAGACTGGAACCTGCTTAAGATTCTCTCTTCCTCTCTCCCTCTGACTCTCCCCACCTCTTAAAAAAAAAAGAATAAAGCAGGACCCTTACTTTACACCATATACAGAATTTAACTCAATATGAATCAAGAGCCTAGATTTAAGAACAAAGAACTATAAAACTCTTAGAAGAAAACAGGGGCAAATTTCATGAGCTTGGATTTGGCACTAATTCCTTAAGTATGACATGAAAAGCACAGGCAACAACTACAAAGTTAAATTGGACTTCATCAAAAATTTTTTTTATTTTTTTTAATTTTTATTTATTTATGATAGTCACACAGAGAGAGAGAGAGGCAGAGATATAGGCAGAGGGAGAAGTAGGCTCCATGCACCGGGAGCCCGATGTGGGATTCGATCCCACCAAACTGCTGTGCCACCCAGGGATCCTGGACTTCATCAAAATTAAAAATGTTGTCCATCAGAGGATACCACCAAGAGAGTGAAGGTCAACTACAGAATGGAAGGAATATTTGCAAGTTGTATATCCCATGCCAGGTTAATATCCAGAATATATTAAAAATCTCTACAACTGAACAAAAGAAGGACAAACAACCCAACTTTTTTAAATGAGGAAAAAACTTGAAGAGCTATTTCTCCAAACACAGATGGCCAAAAAACATGTTAAAAGATGTCAAACTCATTAGACTTTAGAGAAATGCAAAGCAACACCACAGTGGATGTTACTTCATACCTACTAGGATGGCTGTAATCCAAAAAAAGTGGAAAATCGTTTTGGTGGGGTTGTGGGAAAAAAATGTAACTCTTGCTTCCATGGAAAACAGTTTGACAGTTCCTAAAACAACTCAACATAGAGTTATTATATGACTAAGCAATGTATTCTTAGGTATATAACCAAAAGAACTTCAACAATAAGAAGGAATGAAGTTCTAATACATGCGACAATATGGATGAATCTTGAAAACATTATGCTAATTGAAATAAGCCAGACACAAGAGGACAAATATTGTATGATTCTCCTTATATGAAATATCTAGAATGGGCAAATTCATGAAAAAGAAAGTAGAGCAGAGGTTACTACGGTCTAGAGGAAGAAGAGAATAAGGAATTAATGAGTACAGAATTTGGGGGTGGGTGGGTAATGAAAGTGTTCTGTAAATAGATTGTGATGAAAGTTACAATGTAGATGTACTTAATGTCATTGAATTGTAGACTTCAAAATGTTTAAGATGGTAAAAGCCTATGTGTATCCTGCTGTAATTAAAAAAAAATACACAAAACTCAAATCTGTATTTTCTATTATTCAACTGTCATAAAAGAACTGCGTAAAATTGCTGTTTCCAATAGTTACTCACTATGGATATTGATCAACAGTTCGCAGACCAGCACCATTTTGTGGACCACTCTAAGAAGCACTGATCTGGAGCAAGATATTTCACCTAAAACTCCTCAGTTTCCTCGTATATAAACAGGGAGTGTTTGAATTGCTTCTCTTCTCTGGTTTTGTGTGAATGGAATCAGATAATGCGCGGAAATTACTCAGCACAGTCCTGGCACAGTAGTCTTTGGCTCCTACTTGTATGATGATGTTCATTTTCTTTCTTTTTTTTTTTATGATGTTCATTTTCACTTACACATTTCAGTCTACATTTCAAATTGTTGATATGTATGTTTTATTGATTCTTTAAAATTTTTAAACTTGAAACTGCTTTATCCGTTCTTTACGGATATTTGCTTATCCTCTGCATTCTGTTTAGTATATACTATATGACATGGCATTTATGTTTTATATATTTGATATCTGCACAGACTATTTAGGAGTAGGGATTGTGCTTTCTTATGACAAAATCACTAGTGCTCAGCAAAATTTCTGCCATACAATAGCTCTCAGTAATGCTTATTGAACAGTTTCTAATGCCACCTCCTCAGCTGCACTCTACAGTGCTGAAAACAATCCCATACTGAAGAGGCACAAAATAAGTTTGTGTGATCTAACTGTAACCTCGAATTGGGTTGGTCATTACGTCCCTACAACATTTTGGTATTATTTAAGTTGTGGCATTAAGAGCAGTCATTTATAGTGTGAGTCATCCATGAAAAAATTCCTGGAGCATAGGACATTCAAGTGCCTTTTGTTCCCATTACTAAATAGCAGAGAACATTAAACCACCTACATTCAACCTCCCACCACAGTAATGAAGCAAGTCACAGCCTTCAACATGACTCCTAAAGAATCCTACAGTCCACAGCAAAGCCAAACCAGGGAACAGCCCTATGTGGTCTGCAAGCTTTCTATTCATGGACCTTGAAGCATAAGACTGAATTCTATATAAAGAAAAATACCCCAAAAACTAAACCAAAAAACCCCTAAACAAACAATGACAAAAATCCCTCTTTTGATTCATCTCTCCCCATAGACATTCCAAACTTGTGCCTCACAAAAAAAAAAAAAAAATGAAATTAAATATAACAACAATAATAACTCATTCATAGATCCTGAAAAAGTCTGGAATATAAACTATATATAAATTATACACTGGACGATTCATAAAACGGATTACGGGAATTATTTCAGTTAATTAAAACCTAAACTAGCTGTTCTTAAAAACAAATCAACAAACCTCTTCCATTAGACCTCAGGTGAAGAGGGATGAAGTAAAATGCCATCTTTTAAAATTTTAAACACTTGGGAATCAGAGAGAGAGAAAGAGCACATTTCTTCTTTGACTGTTATAAGTGCTTCTTAAATATAAATGGGAAAATAGTTCATTGGGTTTCCAATACCCTTTTCATTTTTTTTAAAGATTTTATCGGGATCCCTGGGTGGCACAGCGGTTTGGTGCCTGCCTTTGGCCCAGGGCGCAATCCTGGAGACCCGGGATCAAATCCCACGTCGGGCTCCCGGTGCATGGAGCCTGCTTCTCCCTCTACCTGTGTCTCTGCCTCTCTCTCTCTCTCTCTCTCTCTCTCTCTGTGTGTGACTATCATAAATAAATAAAATTAAAAAAAAAGATTATTAAAAAAAGATTTTATCTATCTATCTATCTATCTATCTATCTATCTATCTATCTATCATCTATTTATCTATCTATGAGAGACACAGAGAGAAAGAGGCAGAGACATAGGCAGAGGGAGAAGCTGGGAGGATCCTGGGATCACTACCTGCCTGAGCTGAAGGCAGACGCTCAACCACTGAGCCACCCAGATGTCTCTAATACAATCTTCATTGAGGTAAGGCTAAGAAGTAAAGTTTTAGCCTGAAGTGATAAGTCCCAAAACTGGAATAGACGCATCTATGTGTTCTGCACAGACATGCCATACAAATACAGGACCCAGTGGCTGGTGGATGGATGATATTAACTGTCTCTGCCTTAGCTGTTAAATCTCATCTACACGACGTTCTACTTGTGAACCTCTCATTTGCCAGTAATCTCATTTTGGGCCGAGCATACCAGTGGCTAAAGAAGTATCTGAGTCCCATAAATAAAACAACACAAGAGAATTGCATTTTTCCACTGTTTTCTTTAACTTATATTAAAGCGCACTCACCACTCACCCGGGGCCAAATCTCCTTTGCAAAGGAGCCCTTATTTTGTGCCAATATATATTTTTACTCAGTGATTTTTTTTTAGCTGCTTTATTAGGCTGATCCCTAAAACAGACATAAAAACGGGAGAACCACACTCTTTTCTCACTTTTTCCCCAGTTCCCACAAGTTTTAGTATTTGGTTATCACTGAACTTCCTTACTACATGTTTTATTTTCCTAGGTACCCATCCCAGAGATTATAAAATATAAAATGAAAATCTACTATAAAATATCCAGTGACAATATTGCCTCAAAATTCTGACTCTACAAATATTTGAGGCATAGCTGGATGCAGAATCTGGAAAAAAAAAAACAAAATAAAACATTTCTAATTTAAAAGATCAAGTAGGTCACCCAAATATATTACATCTACATGTAATGTATGAAATTTTCAATATTTCATCTGTCTTAGGCTTTCCTTTTTGGATTTAGGAAAAGGGGGGAAATGTTCTTCTAGTCTTTGTTGTTCACTAGTTTCAGACCAAAAATGTAATGAAGTTTTACAAATATATGGGAGAAACTGTATAAACAACACTGACAAATGAAAAACTCCCTCTTGCTTTTTCAGGACACATAAAAATCCAGTTTTGAGACTTTATCATCATTTCGTCTTCTCACTCATCTGAAGAGTGAAAGAGAACTGTCATTGCTCTATTCCTGCTCACCAAGGGCCATGTATGGACCTTTGTCACTGTCAAGTTGCACAGAAAAGCTGAAAGAGACATCATTCCCAACAATTCAACATTCCCAACAATACAACAAAAGGATTGTATTATTCATATACATATGAATATTATTTATTATTATTATTTAATTTGAAATATATATTATTTTAATATTATTATATTATTTTAATTTAAAATATACATTGTTTTAATTCAAAATGTAATTACATATAAATATATATGTATGAATATATTTTATATTATATAAATATGTAGTGTGCATTTTAAACACATACTCAAATTTAATACATACTTAAATAAATTTAATATTAATTTATATCTATCTATCTATTTTTAAAATTTCTATATCTTGTGTATTCTAAAATTTAACTACTGGGAGGAAATTGCCCTCTCAGGGCTAGTCAATTCCTAGAGACAGTGAAGGGCCAGGTCAACAGATCACCTCTCACATGCATACTAACCAAGCAAAGTCCATTTGCCCAACTACTTATTTCCTTTACACCAAGCAGATATATCTCCTGCCCTAGAACATCCCAGGACTAGTTACCAGGCAACTAGAGATCAACCCTATAGCTAGAAGCCTACCGGAATTATTCAAATAAGCCAGTCCTAAACTGTTCACTTTGCCCTACCTTTCCTGCAGAAACTTCAAATAAAGGCTCTGGCCCAGGCTTTCCCCTCCCTCCTCCTCTTCTCCTGACCTGAGCCCCAGGCTTCCCCTGTGGCCCTGTGTGGTGTGGCATGCCCCCTTCTTTTGGGACATGTAAGTAATAAGTTCTTCTTTCAATGGCATTGACCTCTATGTACCTTATAACTCAGTCACTAGTGTAAATTAAAATCCCACTGGTACAAATGAGGCGAGTATCATAAATGATACATATGCAAACATTATTCTTCTGGGCTCTCTTAAGCATTTTGCTGGGAGACAAGTCACCCATTAAAATTAAGGACAAATATATACACAGATATGTTAAAAAATGAGAATCTGTTAGCTTTGCTTTGCTTTTGCCTTCAAAAAGCACATAATTAGCCATCAATTTTATTTCAATGGCCTTTCCCTAAAATTTGTCTGAATTGCCAGATAAGATGGCTTTCAAAGTGGAAAGCTACAGCTTCCCAGTAAAATTATTGCATTAGCCAGCTGTTTGGTATCATGCTGTGTTGGGTGGCTTCTGCATGCTTTCTAATTAGAATGCAGTATAGACCTTGGTGAACAAGTTTAGACCTTGATGACCTATGATGTTGGAACAAGGTATAATGGGGAGCTGAGCTTTAAATCACTCACCTTCTTTAAGCTTTTATGCAAGGCATAGCAGGCCCTCTGCTGGTGATAACAATTGATTGTACTGTCCTACAGAACACATCGTTTACCAAACACAAATATTGTCTGTGGCAGTAGTTCTTAACCTTCACTGTGCAACAGAATCTTCTACAGAGGTTTCTAGAGGTATCGATGTCCATATTCCTCTGCAAGATGTTTGGTTTTAGCATTGAGAGTTCAAACATTGAGATATTTTTAAATTCCTTGGATGATTTTAATGCTCAATCACAGTTGAGAATACTCATTTGTGTGGTATCATCTTTTGGTCTCGGAGTCCTGGGTGAAAATGATAAAATCTTAAATTTTAGCCCTATTAGGTAGATGGATTTCACAAGCACAGTACATCTAATAGCTGAAAGTCTTATAAAAGAAAAACAAATTCCAAAAAATAGCTGAATGGTTTAGTGACCAGAGCCTTGGAGTAGCATTAGGAAAGTTGATTCAGTGTTATCATCTACCTGCTAAGAGATTCTGGGTAAGTCACTGCAATCATCCATCTGCCTAAGATTCACTTGTTTAGGTCTATTTTGTGGAGCTTCCAAATGGTCACACTTCAAAGTAAATGAGATTGAGAATAAAGAAAAATGTAGTTGAGATTATATCAATTAAGGGAGAGTGAATTTTAGTTACTAGCCAAGTGAAGTCTAGCGCTCAATTAAAATAGTGTGTGCTGAGAATTAGAGGAAACACCCTGGACAAATCCATTTGTGTTTATGGAGAAAAGAAACAGCCTTGTGATGCATAATTACATCTTCCTTCACCTACAATTCTTCAAATCTTTTTTAGGATCCTTGATCCCACATATGGCAGTCAGTGAAGTGTTATGAGTGAACAACAGTGTTATAATAACAAAGAAAAATATCCTATCATTCTTTTATTTTAAATAAAATATATTTGAAATGTGTAAGAATTCTTTTGTTTTTCTTGGAAGAAAAAGGATGACTTTATAGGTGGTAAATGTGTTTTTTCTTATATTTCTGGACGGATTATTTGACTTCTCCAATCCAATAGTATCATTTCATTACCCTCTATAAGATTGTTTGTTTGTTTGTTTGTTTGTTTGTTTCTGGAATAGCTCCTTATTGAAGAGCATCTGGAAATTTGACAAATTCTCTCTTTAGATGATTAATAAAGTCACTAACTAAAATCCAACAATGAAATTATGAAGTCCCGATGTTCATTAGGTTTCATGCAAGCCTTTGAGTAGGTATCCTATCACCCTTCCTAGTACTCAAAATGCATTTAATATTTTTCTTTTTTTTTTGCATTTAATATTTCTAATATGAAACTCCTGCATTATCTCAGGGGAATGAGGTAACCCCCCCCCCAAAGGGAAGAGATAGAATCTTCATCAATGAACTTTCCATGTGGATTATCTCTATATCTCTCCTTTCCATTAACAAAGTAATCAGGAATGAATATAAATAGGGTAGGGAATGTCTCCAAGGGATCTTTCTTTGAGTCAAATCATGACTCTTTCTTATAATTTTTATCTGACAAGAATGGCTTAGGTATAATAATGTAACTAGAAGTCAGAAATATAGATGAGCTGACCTCTCAGATCTGTGCTCTATGAATTTACGTTATCTCTTCTACATATTTGTGTATTTTATTTTGAAGCTGTTTGCTCCAGAAGGAGAAATTGCTCAGACTAAATATTAATCATTTTAAAATTAATTTCTGAATACAAATATATCTTAGAATATCAAATTCTAAGGGAAAAATACAGAAGAAAATAATTTAGCTGGCTATAAAAAATAGCTTATATTTATTGAGCACTTTCTTTATACCTAGACCTGACTTTAGGAACTTAAGAAAAATTATCTCACAATCTTTTCTCTTTCCAGGGCTTTGGCACATGCCTGGTATTCTTCTGGTTTCATCCTACCATTGAAATGGCACTTGTTCTTCCATGGCCCTGCATTATAATTAGGAAAACACAATGTACTCTGAAGCAAAAACTAACATTTCCTCTGTTAGCCAACAGTATAATTTACAGAAAGTATGAACTTAGTTAAGTGACATGGATTGTGCTAATTCAGCTAGATAGAGTAAGGTCGACAGGAATAATTTTATAAAACAAACAGAGCAGAACTGTCAATTTGTCAGATGTAACATTCGTAACTAGTTTCCTGAGTAAAGCACTTTATAACACTTGAATCAGAATTCCACGATAGTAGAAATACATGGTGGCTTGAAAAAAAAGCACCATTTTATTGAATGTATGAGTGGAAGACCAGCAGCAGCAGTTGATTCCCATCTGAGAGCTTCTTAGAAATCCAGACTAACATTTGCATTGTAACAGATGCCCAGGTGTTTCTTCTGTATCCTGGGGTAAGAGGATTTAGAATTTTTAATCTACTTTGGGAAGTGATAGACATTGAGGGAAAAAGCCTAACTAACACCTTTATTTAAAAAAAAAAAAAAGGATTTTATTTACTTATGAAAGACACACAGAGAGAGGCAGGAACACTGGCAGAGGGAGGAGAAGCAGGCTCCATGCAGGGAGCCCAAAGCGAGACTCAATCCCAGGACTCTGGGATTATGCCCTGAGAGGAAGGCTCAACCACTGATCCACCCAGGCAGCCCCTTTCTAACACCTTTAAAATTGGTCATCTCCCCAAAACTGGAGATTGTGCTATTTATCTTTGTGCCACCTCTACCTAGTAGTAGCTGGTCTATGATAGCAATAAAACATTTGCTGAATGAATAAACTAGTTAAAGGTACTCTTTTAAGCTGTCTCGGGCATAGGCAAGCTTGAGATATGCTGACGGAGAGATGTAAGCCCCCCAGGCTGGTATTTTGTTGTAGCAGCCCTAGCAAGCTAATACAGGTAGAGAGATCCATCTATGAGTATTTTCCCCCCACAGTATAAAGACCTCTCCTAAAGCTGTGGAGAAGTCGGCTCTAACTAAAGTACAGTTGACCCTTGAACAATGCAGGGGTTAAGGTCGCCGATCCCCCCATCTACACGGTCAAAAATCTGTGTGTGGGGCAGCCCAGGTGGCTCAGCGGTTTGGTGCCGCCTTCAGCCCAGGGCCTGATCCTGGACACCTGGGATCGAGTCCCACCTCGGGCTCCCTGCATGGAGCCTGCTTCTCCCTCTGCCTGTGTCTCTGCCTCTCTCTCTTTCTCTGTGTCTCTCATGAATAAATAAATAAAATCTTTTAAAAAAAAGAAGAAAAAAATCTGTGTGTAACTTGTGAGTCACCCACAAATTTAATCACTAATAATCTAGTGTTAACTGGAAGCCTTACCAATACCACCACCAATAGTCGATTAACACATATTTTATATGCTATATGTATTATATATTGTATTCTTACAATAAAGTAAGCTAAAGAAAAGAAAATGTTATTAAGAATATCACAACAAAGAGAAAATACATTTATAGTACTGTATTTATCAGGAAAAAAATATGTAAGTGGACTCGTATAATTCAAATCTGAATTGTTCAAGGTCAACCATAGGTGTTCCTGTATTCTCCCTCGGCCTTCTTTAATATATATATTTTTTTATCATACTGTAGCATATTCTGTGAATATTTTCAAATCTTAAGACTGCTTGTGTTTCTTGAATCTAAGGATTTTCATCTAGTAATTTTTGAAGGTCATCATTCTAGTCTCAAATGTACTGTTTCCCTCAATTCATCTCTAGTCTCTTATTCTCCAACTCTAGTTACACATGATTCTTCCTTTATGTCTCCAACTTTCTGTCCCATTTTGATCCTAATAAATCCCTGGGTTTGGGGTCATTTTATTAACTGCATTGCCTAATTGCTACTAATAATAAGTTGATTTAATTTTTAATTTTACTAGCTATATGTTTTATTCTTAGCCTTTTAAAAAAGTATTCCTCTTTTTTTTAAACACTTTTATTCTTTTCTTAGGTCTCAAATCTTTCTGTTCTTTTCAACATCATTTTTTAAATCGTCTTTCAGTTTGCTTCTATGAAACAAACTGTTGGAGTGCTAAGTCTGCTGGCTCACTCATGGTTCTGTTTGCTCAGGTGCTTTGCCATATTTTATTGTACACTTATCTTCAGGATGGATTTGTTTGGCACAAAGACTGCACTCCAGGAGCAGTTTCACTATTCCTTCTGCAGGTTTCCCAGGGACATCATTTTCAAAGTAAAAATTTTTCAAAGTCAAAATTTCAAATTTTTCAGAGTAACTCTTTTTCACACTACTCAGAGAACATTCTTAAGTCAATGAACAAACTTTTTACAGATCACTGAAGTTCTGAGTAACACAGGGGAACGTAACTAAGTACTTTCGCATGCATGTGAGTATTGACACCAGCCATTTTCTTTCTTTTTCTTTTTCTTTCTTTCTTTCTTTCTTTCTTTCTTTCTTTCTTTCTTTCTTTCTTTCTTTCTTTTTTTCTTTTTTAAGAGAGAGAGTGTATGAGAGGGAGGAGGGACAGAAGGAGAAGTAGAAAGGGAGAAAATCTTGAGCAGTCTCCACGCCCAGCACAGAGCCAATGTGGGGCTGCATCTCACACCCTGAGATCATGATCTGAGCCAAAAATCAAGAATCCCTCGCTTAACCCACTGTACCTCCCAGGCGCCCCACCAGCCATTCTCTGATATAATAATCCTCCATCTACCTTAGCAGCATTAGCTCATGTGCTGGCTATTCATGTTCTTACTTCCTATTGCTAATTTCCTTCTTTATTATCATATATATATATTGATAATCACATCATAATTTCTCAGAATTCTTTTGGTGTACTATATGTAGTTCAGTTTGTTATCTTTCTTTGATACTGTTTGTATTTATGGTGTTTAAATATTTGAGTTCCTGAATTCAAGTTTGGATGCATACATCATCTGTTCTTTCTGGCAAAGTTTCCCAGGGAAGAGCAGAAGGCTAGTCCCAGTCTGTATTCTTCCCAGAAAGTTTAAGAAGAGAAGAGGGGATGAGTCCCAAACAAGGAGACCCATGCACCTGGGTCTCCAGAACCACTGTTTGGCTATTTCCATGCATCACCACTCCACAGACACCACATGAGGAAAAAGAGTGGAGAGACAATAGTCTTCTAGGTTTTACCCAAACTTGCCCAGGCATATGAAGAGAATGGTTGGAAGAGTAAATACCTGATGTGGCTGGCCGCTGATTCTGGGGCTTTGCACTGTTCTAATATTATTCCATGCAGAATAGCTGTACTTCATCGGTAAGTCTGTCTTGAAAGGGGGAAGCAATGATTGCTCCAAGACAACTCAGGAAGAGGCCAGAGTATTGTTTAAAGCTTTCTTCCAGATTTTCCTGTTACACTGCCTCTGGCAGTCCTGAGCCAGGATGCGGCCGCTCATCTACTGCAGATGAGTCTTAACTGACCTCAGCCTCCCTTTTCTTTCTTTTTTAAATTTTTATGTATTTATTTATTTATTTAAGAGAGAGAGGAGGCATGCATGAGCAGGGGGGAGGGGCAGAGAGACCGGGAGAAGCAGACTCCTCACAGAGTAGGAACCCTGATGCAGGACTCAATCCCAGGACTTCAGGATCATGACCTAAGCCAAAGGCAGATGCTTAACCAACTGAACCACCCTGGCACACTCCTCCTCCTCCTCCTCCTCCTCTTCTTCTTCTTCTTCTTCTTCTTCTTCTTCTTCTTCTTCTTCTTCTTCTTCTTCTTCCTCTTCTTCTTTCTTCTTCTTTTTGTTTAATCCCATAAATTCCCTTTTCTTTCTTTCTTTTATTTCTTCAGGTTTGACTTTAGGAGAGCCAGCAGCCCATATTTATTTGATATCCTGATAGAAATCTATAATCCATTTATTGCTTTTTATTTCTGACACCTGAGTATTTCCCTTGACTCTTACTATGGCAGATATACATTAAAAGTCATTATATGTTATTTAGCATTGTAGGGACTTTAAGACATGTGGGTTTGGGGATTGGTATAGTCTTAGAAATTACTGGAACCAGAAGTCACTTTAATCTTTTCAAATCTGTGATACACATCTTTATGTATTTGATTTGGCTACTCTTCTTTCACATTTTGCCAAATTTTACATGAGATAATTCTAAAGTCAACTTAATACTGCTTGGGTAATATTACATACATTTTACAATAAAGCCTATGATACTTGAAACAAGCAGAAATGTGGCAAGAGAAGTTAAGAACCTTTGTCCCAACATGATGGGGGCATAAATGGTGTTTCTTTTATGAGGTAGTGATATAATTATGATTAAGAGTGTGAGCTTTAAAGTCAGAATTTCAAGTTGGATCACCTGCACCCTCAGTCACTTATTAACCACCTACACTTGAGCTACATTCTTAATTTCCCTAAGCTTTGGTTTGTGCAGCTGTAAAAGTGGTTAATAACTGTACCTACCACAGGCATTGATGTGAAGATTAACTTCTATAATAGGCACTTAGTACATGGCTGATCATACAGTAAGTAACTAATTAAAAACTCTCGTTATTTTTATTATGTTTATTATGTTTTTCTAACCTAGAAATATTGGAAAAGATGAATCAAGGTGGTGGGCCACTACTCTCTTTGGTTTTCCCTATAAAACCTCATCTACTTCCATGACTTATATTTAAGTTTACATTTAGAAAGGGACAAACCCAAGTATTATTTAAATGCAAACTCTCAGTTTCCTCTTTCAGCTTAATAGGTCTTCAAATCTTATTTGCCGCTTCTATAATATGTAGTAACTTACATGAGCCAGAAGGACTTTAGAGCTATTTAAATATATTGCATTTATTTAGTCTAATAATGATTTGGAATTAAGACACGTATCTTCCTGGTCTAGTGATTCTCTATATATCTTACAGGTGTTACATTAGAATTGCAAGAAACACTGTTGGGGATATTGACTGAAATTGTAAAAGAATGTAAGAAGTATTAATCATTATTTTCATAATATCTACATTAAATGACATAAAACAGATGGAATTATGTCTTTGCCATTTACATATATATAATATGTTGTTTAAAACAACATATATTTTCTGATATTCTAAGCTGTAGAAGTCTGAAATCAGTTTCACTGGGCTAAAATCTAAACATATATTTAAATATCCTTAGGATTTAAGATAGAAATGTATATATTACTGAATGAAGATGAGTTTGAACAATTTATCTTTGATTAATGATGGGTCAGTTTTTTATTGACTTTTTTTTTTGCATTTTGTTTTTAGAAGTTTTCTAAACACTTGACAAATCTGAAAGTCATTTATTTATGTTTTTAAGAGAGTTTAGGGGATTTTCATTCTAGCTTTGATGGAAGAACAAAAACTGGATCCACACTCCTCCCTTACACAACTAAAAACCTAGATAAAATGTATGAAATCAATACTTATGGGCATTCAGTGGATCCTGGCACAGGGGGCTGTGAAGCGAAGCAGGGTCAGGCCTGCAGTGAGGCTAATGGTTGCCTGGGTGATCACTGCAAACTGAAGGGGGCACTCACTTGCAGGGTCATGCAAGTGCAGAATTGCCCTGAGCAAGAGGAGTGTGGAAGTGTTCTTGAACTGGGGAGATAGGAATCAAATATTAGGGAGGCTCAACTGACGGGAATTTGCATAGAGTCCCAAATAAGGGGAACAATGTAGAGGCACACATGGCCTGGTGTGTCCTCCCCTTTTGTCTACTGCCTGGTACCATGTAGATGCCATAAATGGAATGTTATAAGCCCCTTCCTTGGATAGAAGGACTTGGAGACAATCATCGGCTTCCCTTCCTCTTGCTTTCCTGAAGCAAAGGCAGTGTACTGCTTTTTGGGTTTCCTGCCTATCTGAACTCTGTCCAAATATCTGCATCATTTCCTTTGTCTGATGACTAAGTTGAGAATAAGAAAGGAAAACATTAATAACATGCAGGGCACTGGGATGTTGAAGTTCCAACCAGCCAGTGTAAAGCAATCTCACTGACCAGTTGGAGCATTCAGAGAAGACCCAAGCCATACCATTACTTAGCTTTAAAGGCTGCTCTGAACTCACCCCAAAGAAATTTCAGAATGAGTTTCAAAGGGCTCAAGCTCAAATGCAACCGAATTAACAACCAGCCAGAGCAAGACTTAATAGTCTTTGAAGGACGTTAGCAAGACTAGACACACATCAAGATAATATTAATAATAATAAGCATCCTATTCAAACTGCTAGACATGAAGAAGCAGGAGAATGTGATATGTAAGGAGAAGAAAACTCAGTGATGGAACTGGACCAAGAATGATAGAAATGATGGAATTGCCAGATAAAGTCTTTTAAAAAGCTATTAAAAACATATTCAGATCCTTAAAAGAAAAAATTGAAATAATGAAGAAAGAAATTTTCACTAACTTTAACATAACTGAAATCAAACAGGCAATGTTTTCTGACTATACCAGATTTAGATTAAAAATCAATAACAAAAGATATATAGGACATCAGTAAATACTAGGAAGTTAAAAAAAAAAAAAAGAACATCTCAGTAACACTTGGGTCAAAGAATTCATCAAGAGAGACATTAGAGGGCAGCCCCCGGGTGGCTCAGCAGTTTAGCACTGCCTTTTATCCCAGGGTGTGATCCTGGAGACCCAGGATCGAGTCCCACATGATGCATGCATGGAGCCTGCTTCTCCCTCTGCCTGTATCTCTGTCTCTGTCTCTCTCTCTCTCTGTGTCTCTCATGAATAAATAAATAAAATATTTTTTAAAAATTTAAAAAAAGAAAAAAAAAGAGAGACGTTAGAAAATATTTCAAACTGGATGATAAAAAAAGCACAATATATCAAAATTTGTGAGGTACAGCTAAAGCAAAACATATAGGAAAATTTATGGTTTGAATTATTATGTGAAAAAAAGATTAACATTAATAATCTAAGCTTCTGGCTTCATAACCTAAAAGAAAACACATTAAACTGAATAAACAGGAATATGTAGAAAGAGAAAAATAAAAAAGATAGGAACTAAAATCCATAAAATAAAATATCAGAAATAATAGAATTCTATAAACTCCTTTAGAAAATAGAAGTGGACATTTTCAAACTCATTTTAAGAGTCCATCATGACTTTGATAACAAAATCAGACAAAATCATTGCAAGAAAACTATACACTAAAACCCTTGATGAACATAAACACAAAATTCCTACCAAAATGGTGACACCTAGACACCAAAGTACATAAAAAATACATAATATATTATATATATAATATATAAAATATATAATATATAAATATTATAACCAAGTGGGATTTATCAAAGAAATTCAAGGTTAGTATAAGATTTTGAAAATTCAGTATAAGTATCTCAGTAGATGCAAAAAATGGACTGGACAAAATTTAATACCTAATTATGCTAAAAACTCTCCAAAAACTAGGCACTGAAGGAAACTTCCTCAAATTGATTAAGGGCATTTATAAAAAAAATCTACAGCTAATCTGATACTTAATGGTAACATACGGAATGTTTCCTGTAAGACTGGAAGCCAAACAAGAATGTCTATTAAATACTTCCTATTTGTACAAACTTGTCCTGGAGGTCCTGGTCAAAATATATGTGCAAAAGAGAATAAATTTTAACTTACAGATTATAAAGAAAGAAACTAAAAACTATTAGCTGGTGACGTAACAGTTTATGCAGAAAATTCTAAAGAAACTAAAAACAACTAGTATATATTTATATTCATTTAATAAATGAAGTTAGCA
This sequence comes from Vulpes lagopus, assembly GCF_018345385.1. NCBI lineage: Eukaryota > Metazoa > Chordata > Mammalia > Carnivora > Canidae > Vulpes > Vulpes lagopus. The sequence continues at coordinate 71,985,310 of NC_054832.1, forward strand.
AATTTGCAGAAATAATATACAAAAAAATTAAATGTATGCTTATATGCTGGAAACTATTGGAAAAAAATTTAAGAATATGGTCTCAATAGCATCAAAAATATAAAATACATTTACATAAATGTAAATATATGTAACATATTTTTAACAAAATAGGTTAAAACCTGCATATATAACATTAACACAATATTCTGAGAGAAATTAGAGAAGAACTAAAAAAATCGAGAGCTATATTTACGAATTGGACATCTCAGCACTGTTTATCTTTTTTTTTTTTTTAAGATTTATTTATTTATTTATGATAGACATAGAGAGAGAGAGAGGCAGAGACACAGGAAGAGGGAGAAGCAGGCTCCATGCCGGGAGCTTGACGTGGGACTCCAGGAACACGCCCTGGGCCAAAGGCAAGTGCTAAACGGCTGAGCCACCCAGGGATCCCCCCTCAGCACTGTTTAGATGTTAATTCTCCCCATCCAGATCCATAGATTCAATGCAATCTAAGACAAATTCTCAATAGGCTACTTTGTACAAATTGATAAATTTGTTTTAAAATTGAAAATGCAAAGAATTGAAAAAGACTAAAATAATTTTTGTTTTTGTTTTGTTTTGTTTTTTTAAGATTTTTTTAAAAGAGTTTATTCATTCATTCATAAGAGACACACACACAGAGGCAGAGACACAGGCAGAGGGAGAGCAGACGCCTTGCAGGGAGCCCATTGCAGGATCCTGAACCCCAGGATCACCATCCAAACCAAAGGCAGACACTCAAGCTCCGAGCCACCCAGGTGTCCCTAAAATAATTTTGAGCAAAGCAAAACAAACGAACAAAGTTTGGGACTTTGACCACCTGTTTTAATGACCTCCTATACAACCACAATAATCAGGACAGTGTGATGTGAGCTAATGACAAACATATAGAACAATGAACCAGAATAGAGAATTTAAAATTGGTCCACACATACAGAGTCCATTAAGTTTTTACAAAGCTGCCAAGATAATTCAATGGAGATAAACAGTCTTTTCAACAAATGATGCTGAAACAATTGGATTGTTGTATGGAATACCATGCAAATAAATAAATTTGATATGAACCCACAACTAATATGGTCAGATAACCTTCAACAAAGCAGAAAAGAATATCCAATGGGGAAGCAAAAAGCATCTCTTCAACAGACTGTGTTGGGAAAACACATGCAAAAGAAAGAAACTGGCTCACTTTCTTATGGCATACACAAAAATAAATTCAAAATGGATGAAAGACCTAAATGTTATATAGGATGCAAAATCCTAGGGAAGAACATGGGCAGTCACCTCTTTGACATTGGCCATAGTAACTTCTTACTTGATATGTCTCCTAAGGCAAGGGAAACAGAAGCAAAAAATAAACTATTGGGACTTGAGTAAAAAAAAAAAAAAAGCCTCTGCACAGTGAAGGAAACCATCAACAAAACTAAAAGGCAACCTACGGAATAGCAGAAGGTATTGCAAATGACATATCTGATATTAGTACTGAAAATATATAAATAACTTATCAAATTCAACCCCCAAAATAAATAATCCTGTTTAAAAATGGGCAGAAGACATGAATAGATATTTTTCCAAAGAAGACATCCAGATGGCTAACAGACACATGAAAAGATGCTCAACATCACTCACATCAGGGAAATACAAACCAAAATTACAATAAGATACCACCTCATACCTGTAAGAATGGCTAAAATTAACAACACAGGAAACAACAGGTGTTTGTGAAGATGCAGACAAAGGGGAGCCCACTTGCAGCCACTCTGGAAAACAGTAAGGAGGCTCCTTAAAAAGTTAAAAATAGAACTTCCTTACAATCCAACAATTACACCACTAGGTATATACCCAAAGGATAAAAAAATATTGATTTGAAGGGACACATGCACCCCAATATTTAAAGTAGCATTATCAGCAATAGCCAAATTATGGAATGAACCCAAATGTCCATCAACTCATGAGCAGATAAAGAAGAGGTGATACTAATCCATAAAAATAATGAAATTTTGCCACTTGCAATGATGTGAATGGAACTAGAGAGTATTATGCTAAGTGACATAAGTCCATCAGCGATAGACACATACCATATGATTTCAGTCATATGTGGAATTTAAAAAATAAAACAAATGAACATAGGAGGGGGAAAAAGAGAGAAGCAAACCAAGACACAGACTCTTAACTGTAGAAAATGAACTGATGGTTACCACAGGGGAGATGGGTGGGGTGATGCATTAAACAGGTGATGGATATTAAGGAGGGATTTGTGATGAGCACCAGGTATTGTATGTAAATGATAAATTGCAAGATTCTTCACCAGAAACCAGTATTGCATGGTATGCTAACTAGCTGGAACTAGCTGGAATTTAAATAAAAACTTGGGGGAAAAAAGAAATAAATTTGGGATGCTTGCGTGGCTCAGCAATTGAGGATCTGCCTTTGGCTCAAGTCATGATTGCCGGGTTCTGGGATGGAGTCCTGCATTGGTTCCCCACAGGGAGCCTGCTTCTCCCTCTGCCTATGTCTCTATCTCCATCTGTATCTCTCATGAATAAATAAATAAAATCTTAACCAAAAATAGAGAAAATTTAATACGGATTTAACACCAAAACTCAAAGTGGAAAACTTCTTGAAGAAACCTTGTGATTATGATTCCTTAAGACACAAAGAGCACATATCATAAAACAAATAAATTGAACTTCAAAATTAAAATTGCTGCTTTTCTAAAGACACCACTAAAGAAATTGAAAAGCAGGACACAGAGTTGGAGAAACTATGCATGTATCGAATAAAAATCTTATATCTAGAGTATATAAACAATTCCAATAATTCAGTAATCAGATAATAAACCAATTAAAAATACACAAACTATTTTAATATTAACTTTATGAAAGAAGATATAAGAATAGCCAATAAGTGCATAAAAGGATGTTCTACATCATTTGTCATTAGAGAAATGCAAATTAAAACCACCATGAGATACCACTCCACACTCTCTATAACTAATATTAGAAAGAAAGAAAAAGAGAGATAATGCCAAATGTCAGCAAGGATGTGGAGCAACTGGAATGCACACTAGGAGTGGAAATGTAAAATGTTATACCTACTGTGATGGTTAATTTTATGTGTCAACTTGCCTAGGCTAAGGGATGGCCAGATAGCTGCTAAAACATTAATTCTGGGTTTGTCTCTGAAGCTGTGTCTGAAAGAGATTAGCATTTGATTCAGTAGATTGAGTAAAGATCATTCTCACCAATGCAGGTGGGCATTATCCAATCCACTGAGGGCCTGAATTTTTCTACCAAAAGGTAAAAAATAATAATAATAAGTTTTTTTTCTCTGCTTAAGCTGAGCCATTCAGCTTCTCCTGCTCTAAGATATCAGTGTTCCTGGGGGTTTGGACTCAGCCAGAGATATATAACATTGGTTCCTCCCCCCATTCTTAGGCCATTGGACTAAGGGCTGAATTACAACACTGGCTTTCCTGGTTTCTCACTCAAATGTAAATACTTGGTATTTCTGATGTGCATACTTTATATGCTTCCATTTTAGAAATTAGTAGCAACACTGTATAAGAATCAGAACAAAAGCTCTGGCGTAGATATCTATAAATTTTTTAGGAACATTTTTGGTCAAGAAGCAATCCCATAGCCAAAACACGCAACGCATTAAAACAGTATTAGAATTATTTCAACTTAGACATTAGCCTTAGAAATACTGTGTTTCCTATGGAACAAAATTATCAGTCTAAAAGTACACAAAATCTAAAAATATTTGTATCTCTACTTGTACCATATAAATATAAAACATATTTAAAATAGCTTTCCAATAACTTCTGTTCAACCAGATGAGTATCAAATCAAAACCTTTCCTTATCCTGGTTGTTACAAATGTATCCACTTGACCAGATGAGCACTGGATGGTATACTATATGTCCAGCAAATCTAACTCCAATAAAAAAAAATACATAAAAAAATATATCCCCTTTTCCTGCTCAGTTGCAACTTTCTGACAGGTTCTATAAACTTAAGCAGAACCAATACATTTTGCACCTCTAAAGTATGCTTATCATCAGCTATCACAATACTCTTACTAGAAAAATTAGGCAGCCCGGGTGGCTCAGCAGTTTAGCGCTGCCTTCAGCCCAGGGCATGATCCTGGAGACCCGGGATCGAGTCCCACGTCAGGCTCCCTGCATGGAGCCTGCTTCTCCTCTGCCTGTGTCTTTGCCTCTCACTCTCTCTCTCTCTCTCTCTCTCTCTGTCTCTCATGAATAAATAAATAAAATCTTTAAAAAAAAAGAAAGAAAAATAAAAACTACTGCAAAACCAAAAAAACTTATTTAGTTAGCCACGCTTCTCACTTAGCAGTACACATAATACAAGAACATTCATGGGAAACTCATATAAGGAATAATTTGTTAATAATTGTAGTTAAATAAGTGCATCCTCATGAGAAGATACAAAGTTTCTTTCCATTTCTGTCACAAAATCTAAGCTTTGGGACTAAGAATATCTATAATATATTAATTTTTACTTTAGATGGAAATTTAGATTCTATCAATTTGGAAGTTAGACTGTAACTGTGTTCTAAAGATCCATAACTGAAATGGTGTGATATGCTGTTGCTGCTGTTTTTTCCTATCATTTCCTTATTGACAAAATTCAATTTTACAAATTAATTCTTTACTAATTCCCTAGAAATTTAAGGATGACAGATAATTGATATTACTTTAATGAAAGTGATGCCAAATATCTCAAGGAGCAAAATGTAATGTGTAAATTATCACATTTCCTATTAGAGAAGTATTGTCCTAAGCTGTGATCCTTTTGAGAAGGGACCATCTTTTGTTCATTTTTATATCCTCAGCCACTGACACTGACCTACCAGTAAGTGTTCAAGAATTATTTCATTAAAGCCACTTACTTTATTAAAAGGACGGCTTTCTCTTCTTATAACTTGCATTCATATTAACACCAACATGAAGCTTCCTAATTAAATAATTGTTGACACTTTGATCGAATTAGATTTGTGAAGTAGCAGTATACAATAATTACAGCTTTATTACTTGGTAACAATGGTAACAGTCACATCATTGTCCTTTCCCGTTACTGAGTCATCTTTTCATGCTATTATCAATGCCTCAGTCATTATAGAATCTTGATGCCCCAGGACTATACGCAGTATATATGGCAACAAATGTATTTGTCTTGAGCTAAAATATGCACATTTTGTCCATGTGAGTGAAAAGTGGATGGAGATAGTAATTTGTGGGCGAGTGGCCTATTCTTTCTGCTATAAAAGCATTCAGAAGAATGAAGTGTGTTGGCTTTTAGTCCTTGCCCCTAGGATAGAATTAGGAACTTTGGTTTTGAGATGACTTAAACCATCTAAGGGCTTGGAAGGATCCCAGAAACTTCAAGACTGAAGAAATAAATGACTAGGGATGAAGGGTGAGAGGAACAGGTTGCCTCAAGTGAAGATCAAAGCCCTACCTTCCATGCAGCCTACAAGAAGTCAAGGAACTGAGTTGGTAGGAGCTGCAATAAAGACCCCCTCTTCTTATGCTGAGCTCGTGGGTTGGGGTCACATGCCGTTCAAAGGACCACAGGGCTTAAAGAAAAAGCATCTAAGGATGTCCAGAAGCTATGTTTCCTACTCACTAGGCACTGCAGAATTACATGCCTCCAGATGCTTGTGGAACCCAAGTTGAGATCAATAAAACATTCCATACGTCAGGCTTCTCATCATGGTGGAGTTCAAGAGTTGGATTTGGCATGAGGTTTTAAAGCAAAGCTATGTGATCTTTTCTTTTACACTCAGATGTGTATATTTTCTGATTTATTTTCAGTACGATTTTATCAGGAAAAACCTTTGAATAAAGTGTTCAAGAAATACTTGGTGATCAAATATGTAATAATGATGCCCTTCTCACAGTGGCCCTGAGACTCTACAATATAATTAGTTCTTTAGGGTTAGGCAAACTGAATAAACATACATATAATCCCTGTTCCCCTAGAAGTTTATAAGCAGAATCTGTATGTATGTATGGCCAGTCATCTAGATATGCCAAATCCAACAGTATCCTGACATCACCACAGCTCTGGCCCTCTTAAATCACTAACTGTAATTATTATTTAAAAATAAGAGATCGCATATAATGCAGGGTTTTTGTACTCCCCAAAGCCATTCTTTTATCTCTCATAATATTAAAAAGAGATTCCAGTATTTTCATTCATTCATTCATTCAACAAATATATAGTACTAATTACTATGTGTAAGTACTGTTTTATGTGATGGGGATATAGCAATAAAACTGTCCTTAGCTTATATTCTAGTAAATATGTCCATATAATATACATACAACAAATAAACATTTAATGTAATATCAGGGAGAGACAAGTAATATGAAAAAATACAGCAGTGTAAGGAAATAGAAATTAATGTGGGAATGACGATGAGAGGTGCTATGTAAGGTAAGATGAGCATCGAAGACTTCCTGACATAGCATCTAAATATAGATGCGAATTCAGTAGGGCCTCCAAACCTGATTGGAATTAAGTTGAGGAGATGATAAGGTAAAGAAGCAGAAACTAGTAGAGCCAAACTCTGTCAAAATGTTTTACTATAAAAATGAACTGGAAAAATAAAACTGTGATTCCTAGAGGCATAGTAAGAGTCCAGGCTGGTTTTTCTTTTCTTTTATTTAAAAGAAAGTAATTACAGCATATTGGCATATTGACAAGATGACGACAGCTGAGAACAGAATTACTGACTGTACAGGAGAGAGATGAGAGTATCTGGGGAGTCAAGACCTTGAAAGTGAGAAAAAGATGAGATCTCGTAGGTAAGTTGGAAAGAGGCAGCAAAAGAGAGTCTATCAACCACATCAGGAGAGCAGGTGGTCCTGTGTTCAGGTCCCAGTAAGACAGCAGGTTGGATGACAAGGGCACCTGGAAGTCCTCTTTGGAATCCTTCTATTTTGTACCTGAAAGAAGGACCAAGTCCACAGACTGGAGAATGATGGTACAGAGGGGGGCTTCTAGAAGTCTGAGGAAAGGGATCCCTGGGTGGCGCAGCGGTTTAGTGCCTGCCTTTGGCCCAGGGCACGATCCTGGAGACCCGGGATCGAATCCCACATCGGGCTCCCGGTGCATGGAGCCTGCTTCTCTCTCTGCCTATGTCTCTGCCTCTCTCTCTCTCTGCGTGACTATCATAAATAAATAAAAATTAAAAAAAAAAAAAAGATAGAAGTCTGAGGAAAGAGGAAGTTGTGAAACAGTTGACAACATAGGAAAGTAACCTTACATCAGAAATGCTTTATTCTCTGTCTCTGCAGCCTCTAGCAAAACCCCCAAAATATTAAGAGTGACTTCTTACCATATTTTGCTCTTGTTCAGAAAGTGCTGTGCCTGTCTGGCCAACAGGCTTTCTCCAGCTCTTCTTCCTCTGTAGTCCTAAGCTTGCCTCCCACTACTAAGGCTGAAATTCTAGAAACTAGTTTTCTGATTTCCTTTTCAAGTGAGGCTTTGCTAAATGACCCTGTTCTGGCCAAGGAGACCTGGGAAGAAATCCATTTGGTGGGTAGGGTGTTAGGATCATTCTCTGACACTTTTTCTTCCTTGGTAAGAGTGAGATGCCCACAGAAGATGCTCTGCTGGTGTCTTATCGGCTTCGATTCTGATAAGTGGAGGTATGATGTGTGGCTGTGACCACCACCTTCTAGGGTGGTGAGTGAAATCTGAGAGGTGCACTCAGCCTATCTGAAACCTCTGCCTTGCTAACCTGTTGAAATCCCAAACCTGGGATTTTTGCTTTAGCTTCATTAACGAACCTCTATTGTTGAAGTCACTTATGATTCAGTATTCTTTTTCTTGAAACCAAAGCATCTCAATTGATGCAAATGTGGACTTGGATACAGCTAGGGAATGATGCCACACCCAACAACACTCGGAATATTCAATAGACCAATTTCACAATTATATTCATTTTTTAAATGATAAGAGGATAAATCAAATGGTTTAAATACTTAGAATTCTTCTGCATTATATGACTACAAGGTCTAATTTGCTGTGTTAGGGGAACTGTTTGGATTATATAGTTAAATTTCATAGTGTATCATACAACGTCTAATACAAACATAGCCTAAATTTATTTGGCTTATAAATGCATACAAGCTGTAGTTTAAAGTCATAATTTGATTAGAAGATACATGTTTAATAGACTGCAGTCTAAAATACCTTAAATTATGACAGTTTTAATGAAGAAATGATTACTATTCTTGTTAAAATGATTATTACCAACAATCACTAAGCATAAGAACATCTAAGGTTAGAGGAATATGGTAACAATGTTGAGTGTCATTAAGGAAAAATTGTATTTTTCCATAATCCTTTCCTATTCTTCGGCTGTGAGTAGATTGCTGTTGTCAGAATATAGAAATCTTTGTGGATTCTACAGAAGGTCAATATTTGTCTATACCTGTAAGCTTTTCATTTTAGATTTATATTTTTTTAAAACATAGTATGGTTTATGGGGATGGGAATTAGGAAATTTATCACAAAGAGAACCTGGCCTGGTATGAGGAGAGTTTTCTAGCACATTTAACTACCATCTCTTAGCATTCCTGAATTTCTGGTGATGAGCAGAACATTTTAATTCTGAACATGTTGTGATCTTCAGAATGTTACAATCTGGGAAAAAAAAAAGCCTTATTTGTTACATTTAAAGATAAACGCCTTTTAAAAGGAAGCACTTCCTTCCTTGGAAGAGTTATAAAGCCCCTTTCAATCTCAAAAGGAATTACCTAAAGAGGTGGAGAAGAAAACAGTCCCCTTTATGGTAATCTGCTTTTGTGTAATAAGTTAGATCACATCCAAAATTGAGTGCTTTATAGCTCTATTTGTTGGAAACACGGCAGAAAGAATTCATGTAAATTCTATTTGTGTAAATTGTTGTTTCTCTGCTATCAGTTTATTTGATGATATTTTGTGTACTTGATCTTTATATAGTCTCTCATTAATGTCAAAAAGAATTACAGAAACTGAATGAGAAGGGAACACTTCTATGTGTTTTCTGAGAAATGGAGTTAGCCTAAAAATAGCTGCCAAAAACAATCAACAAGAAATTCTGGGCAATCAGTGTTAGTCTTCACAGTCACCACTAGTCCCGACTGTTATTTTTCTGCATTTGTATTTCCTGGATTAAATTATGGAGAACTTGATTGATTGAAACAACGGAGGAACTCATGTCATAATTATTTTTTCATAATACTGCCTGAGATATACACTTGTTCATGTGGGCTAATTAGCAGAAACATAGAAGTTTTAAAGGTTATATTGTGAATATTCAAAACTAGAAAAACCAGTAGTTCTGTACCTCATTTCCCCAGACAGCAACATTTTAGAGGGATAAAGTTCAGGGTAGCAAAATCTCAGTGGACACAATTAAATGTGTTTCTTTTGCACTGATGATGCAAGACCACATGCAAACTGAGCACACAAATATCTAAGTTGATAAAATGTCTAACATAAAATTACAGATATAGCAGTATATGTCAAATTATTTAGAATCTATATCTTTTAACTAAGTTCATTTCTTAGAATTATCATCCTTGGAAAATACTTAAGATAGGTACGTAGATTTTGTTACATTAGTATTGTAGATAATAGCAAAAACGAGAACAGCAAAAATAGAAGGAGGAGGAGGACTACCTAAATAGCCAATAAAAGAAAATCTGGCTAAAAATAGATAAAATGGTGAACTTGGATACTATGCAGACATTATTAAATATTATGAAAAAAATATAAATGACATGGAAATATGTTTGCAATATATAGTCAAGTACACAAGCAGGTTATAAAACAGTATAAAGTACTATGTTCATTTGTGTGTTATTGGATTAATGGCTGTCTCTCCCATCTGGGAAAGGACTTTGTTTTGCTCACTAAGTCTAGCACAATGCCTGACATGCAGTAGTCAACTCAGTAAATATTTGTTTATACATATGTATATTCGTGATTACTGAGAATCATAACTGTAAGTGAAATAAATGACATTTATTTTTTGTGTTTCCTAAATTTTTTTACAATAGAATGTATTCCTTTTATAAATACAATACTATATTTTATATTATTTTTTGAGAATGAGACAGGGCAGGGGGAGGGGCAGACGGAGAGGGAGTGAGAGAATCTTTCTTTTTTTTTAAAAGATTTTATTTATTTATTCATGAGAGACACAGAGAGAAAGGGAGGCAGAGACACAAGCAGAGGGAGAAGCAGTCTCCATGCAGGAAGCCCGATGTGGGGATGTGGGACTTGATCCTGGGACTCCAGGGCCGAAGGCAGGCGCTAAACCACTGAGCCACCCAGGGATCCCCCAGAGTGAAAGAATCTTAAGCAGCTCCATGCCCAACACAGAGCTAGGCAGAGGGCTTTATCTCATCACTCTGAGATCATGACTTAAGTCAAAATCAAGAGTAGGACACTTAACAGATTGAGCCAACCAGGCTCCCCCAAAGCTCTATTTTACAATGTAGTTTTGCCATATGAATATTTTACATAGGACTTCTTTCTCCCATGGTTTGGAACAACATAGATCACTCATTCAAGTGAGATGCAAACTTTAATATTGTAAATGGAAAAGAGATTGACAAAGTAAAAATGAGGTGGAACACAGAACAAGCCTGCTGATGATCTTATGATAATTGATTTATTAAGCTCTTAAATCAGCCCTGGAAGTTTCTGATTTTATGTTTGTGTTGGCAGGGGTAAACCAAAAATGAATTGGACTCTCATTTCCTCAAAGTCCCTGTACAAGACTTCTTCTTTATATTTGTCAGCTACTGTCTTCTATTGGCTCTCTTTAAAATTTTAAATCAATTTTATTGATTTATTACACTCATTTAAAACATATAGTACAATGAGTTTAAGAACTGTACAGTATACACCCATATAATCACAGTCAGACTCAAGATTTAGGATATATTAGCCTGCACATTTTCCCATGATCCTTTGCAGTCAACTCCCCTCTCCTGCTACAGACCCCAAGCATCCCCTGATTGTATACTTGGACTTTCACTTTGCCTATTCCAAAATAGTATAAATGGAATCATACAATATGTGTTTTTTTAGTCTGATTTCTTTTGTTCAACTAATTTTTTAAATTTATCTACATTGTTGCATGATCTGAAATTTTTTTTTTAATTTATTCATGAAAGATAGAGAGAGAGAGGCAGAGACACAGGTAGAGGGAGAAGCAGGCTCCATGCAATGCAGGGAGCCCGACGTGGGACTGGATCCCTGGCCTCCAGGGACCGAAGGTGGCAGTAAACCGCTGAGCCACGGGGGCTGCCCTCATGTACTGAAATTCCATTATATTTTACTGCTGAGCAGTAGTTTATTGTGCAGATATCCAGCAGTTTGTTATGAATTCACATTTGATGAATCAATCAGTTATTCCAGTTTGAAGCTATTATAAATAACGTGTCTACACAAATTTTGTGTGAGCATGTTTTCATTTCCCCTTTGCAAATATGAACATCTAAGAGACCATTTGCTCAGCTGTATGGTGAGATATGTATAATTTTGTAAGAAATGACTGTGTGGTTTTCGAAAGTAATTGTAACATGTATGTACCCTCCAATAAAGGAATGTCCACTTGTGCCACATTCTTGTTAACATTTCATATTTTGTTTTTAATTGTGGCAATTTTGATTGGTGTTATACTGGCAATTCCCTGTTTTAATTTTCATCCAAAATATTAATATATTCCTCCCCTTTGTTCTGTTAATTTGGTGAGTATTGGTTATTTTTAAATGTTAAGCCAACTTTATATTCTTGAGATTGACTCTACTGATGTTTTATTATCTTTTTTTATATAGTCCTGGATTCAATGTGCTAGCAGTTAAAAGATTTTTACATGTTTAGACTGCAATATCTTTGTCTTGTTTTGCTATTAAGATAAATTGGGTCTCAATAGATAAGTATAAAAGTATTCAGAACACTCCTCTTATGTGAAGCAGTTTTTGTGTAGAGTTAGTACAATTCATAAATGAAATCTGGGTTGTTTCTGAGCCTAGGTTGTTCCTTGAATATTTTCAACTAAAAAATCAAAATTTTCATAGATAGAGGATTATTCATATTTCCTATTCTTTTCTGCATTTTGGTAATACGTGTATTTTAGAGAATGTCGTCATTTCATCTAAGCTGTCGAATTCATTGGCATAAAATTGCACATAATACCATATTATTCATTTAATTATTAGCAAGATTTGCAGTGATATCTCCTTTAGATTTCTGATATTGCTTACTTGTATCTCTTTTCTTGCTTACTTTATTTTTTTTTAAGATTTTATTTATTTATTCATGATAGAGAGAGAGAGAGAGAGAGAGAGGCAGAGACACAGGCAGAGGGAGAAGCAGGCTCCATGCAGGGAGCCTGACGTGGAACTCTATCCTGGGACTTGATCCCGTGACTCCAGGATCACGCCCTGGGCGGAAGGCAGGCGCTAAACCACTGAGCTACCCAGGGATCCCCGTCTTGCTTACTTTATTAGTCTAACTAGAAGTATATCTTTTTTAAAAAAATATTTTATTTATTTGAGAGAGAGTGAGAGAGAACATAGGTTAGGGGAGGGAGAAGGACAAGCAAACTCCTCACTGACCAGGAAGCCTGAAGTGGGGATCTATCCCAGGACCCTGAGATCATGACCTGAGCCAAACGCAGATGCTTAAATGACTGAGCCACCCAGGCGCTCCCGAAGTGTATCAATTTTTTTATCTTTTAAAATATTAGCTTTTGTTTCACTAGTTTTCTCTTTATCTGTTTTCTATTACATTGATTTTAGACATTATTATTTCTTAGCTTCTCTCTTTTTTTTATTTACGTTGTGCTTCTTTTTCTCACTATTTTAGGCCATTTGTTTTAGATCTTTTGTCTTTTCTAATATAATCACTTAAAGCTATTAATTTTATGCCTTAGCTGCATCACATAACTTTTGACATGCAGTTTTTTTTTTAATAATTCACTTCAAAATATTTTCTAATTTCCCTTATGTTTACTTTTTTGAGCCATGGATTATTTAAGAAGCATTATTTAATTCACATCTATTGGAGGATATTCTAGATTATTTTTTGTTACTTATTTCCAATTTAATTCTGTTGTGGTCTGAGTATGTGATTTCAACCTTTTGAAATCTGCTCACCTGTTTTTTTAATGCCCCAGTAAATGGTTTATCTTCCTTAATGATCCAAACCCACTTTAAAAGAATATGTTACTTGCCATATTGGATGGAGTGTTTTATTCATGTCAGTTGGGTCTAGCCAGTTGATAGTATTGTTTAAATTTTCTATGGCTTGCTAATTTTGGGTGGGAACTCTATTTAATGATGACACTGAGAGGAATATGGAAATCTTTCACACTCATGCATTTGTCTATTTCCTTTAGTTCTCCCAGTTTTTATTTCATAAAATGTATTGGTGCTATAGAAATAGGTGCTTCCACATTTGAGAGTATTTTGTCTTTTGAGGAATTGAGTGTTCTAGCATTATAGAATGTAATTCTTTATCCTGGGTAATATTTCTTGTCCTGAATTCCATGCTATATGATATTAATATAGTACAGCTTTCTTATGATAAATACCTGAATGGTCTATCTTCTATCTTTACTTTTAATTGAACTGTCTTTATATTTAAAATGAATTTCTTATAGATAGTATATAGTTAAGTTTTGCTTTTATATTCAGTCTGTAAATTTCTGCTGGTTAATTAGAATCTTTAGACTACTTTTGTATAATAGAATTACCAATATGATTGCTTTCAAGACTACCATCTTGTTCCCTACTGATTCCATCTGTTTTGTTTCTTTATTATTCTTTTCCTGTCTTTTTGGATTAATTTAGTTCTTTTTAGTATTTATTATTTTATCCTCACTATTGATTTATTAGCCATAATTAGTTGTATATTTTCTGTTGTTTAAGGTTTACAATAAGCCTCTCTAACTCATCATTTTATTTATTAGATTATCTGCTTATTATAAAAGAATTTAACTCAGAACAGCCAAATGGAAGAGACACATAGGACAAGGTATGTGGAAAGGCCATGGACCTTCAATACTTTCTATAGGTGTGCCAGGATCCTTGAATCTCCATGTATTCACCAGCCTGGAGGCTCTTGAACCTTGTCCTTTGGGTTTTCATGGAAGTTTCATTACATAGGCATGACTGATTAAATCATTGGATATTGGAGATTGATTTAATAACCAGAGGTCAGGAGGGTGGAGGTGAAAATTCCAAGCCTCCAATCACAGGGCTGGTTCAATTGACAGCCAGCCCCCCATCCTTTGGTGCTTCAAAAAGACACCTCCTTAACATAGCAAAAGATATCTTTAGAACTCTCATCACAGGAAATTCCAGCAGTTTTAGGAGCTCTGTACTAGCAATTTGATGAAGACCAAATATATTTTTTTGTTATAAATGACTCTGGTCAAGTCAGTTTTCCAAAGGCCCAGGTGACTTTCCATTGCAAGTAAGATAATATCTAAACTTCATTCTAAGTCTTTCAATCCCCTCATCTTCCATCAATGCCTCTAGCTCGATAATGTGCTCCATTCTCCAGCTTTAAATCCATCCCTGACATGACATCCATGTTTCTTTCCTTGAATCTTTGTTCCTATTGTTTTACTCTTTTTCCATCTCATAAAGTTCTCTTTATTTTCAAGGTCCTTTTTGGCCCACACTTCCTCAGTGAAACCTATCCCTGCCACCCAAGCAAAAATACAGTTTCTCTGAGCTTATGTAACTTTTGAACCGTCAGAACAGCACTTAACCCAGTTATTTTTCAATTGGTCTACCTTCTTATGTATCTTTGTTTCTTTATCTAGCACACAGAGAGGGATCAATAAAATCAATTGAATTAATAAGTTGCATAAGAGTTTATATTTAAGATAAGCTAGACTATATAGATGCTCAGCACTCTCTCATTCAACACTGATGACATGTACCCCCTCCTATGATGGCATGTACTCCCTCCTATAAGCCAAACAACTCCTCACCAACACAAAATGATCTGGGAGTGAGAGCCAGCCCTGCTGCTCTCAACAGAATATGAGACTGTCAGATAATGACAACTGAATGATACGGAGAAGGGATCTTGGAAGGAAGATCCAATGTGTGAAGGAAGGATCTTTAGTTTTGATGGCTTTACTTTTAATTGCAGATCAAAATCCTGTCCTATAATTTGTGCCCAAAGAATTTTCAGGAGATCTTGGTTAAAAAGAAAAGGGGGAATTCATTGCCAGTAGACCCGTCTTATAAGAAATATTAAAAGTTCTGTGAATGGTTTGTGTAGAAACTTTTGCAAATCTGAAGGTCACTGTCAAATTTCCTCCATGGTTGCTCTTTCCACCAGTCCATTACCCCATTATCCACCCATCCACCATCCATCCACACACACCCATCCAGTATTTAGGAAGGAACTGCACTGGATTGTCTTTTCCGGCTAAATAGCCTCCATTACTTTAAACATTTTATTAATCACTTTCATTACTTTAATCACTAGTGTGATTTTCTTGTTAACATGATGCACCCCTCTGGTAACGAAACACATACCTGGACACTAATTTCAGTCTTTCAGTAAATAAGGTAATAAAAATAAAGTTGCTTTATGAATTGAAAGACACTAAGCAAAGCCTAAGAAATTTTAGTAAGGATCTGCCAAACACAGATTAATCTCTCAGATCTACCAGTTGACTCAGTGTCAGTTTGTAATTCACAACCATCACCACGTCAGCATATGTTAGTTCTGAGCAGAAGCCATGCTATCTGACATTCCAGTCCACAGTTAACAGCGCTTAGTTTCTTGGCTAACGTCATTTCTGTCTGCACTGAACAGTGATGATGAAACTCACTTTCTGCTGCTCAAATTTTTGATCCACTCTGACAATCTCTGCCTTTTAATTGGTGCACTTAAAACCACTGACATTCAAAGTGATTAGTGATATTGTTGCATAAATATCTACCCAATTTATTACGGTTTTCTATTGTTGGCCTTTTTCTTTGTTTCTATTTTTGTCTTCCAATATTTTTCTGCCTTTTGTGGTTTTAACTGAGCATTCCATTTTCTCTCCTGTCTTACTTAGTATATTGATTGGTTATATTCTTTTTTTTTTTTTTTTTACTTTTTTTAGTCATTGCTCTAGAGTTTGTAATCTATATTTATAGCTAATCCAAACCCACTTTAAAATAACACTATACTGTTTCACAGATAGTGTGAGTATCTTATAATAACAAAATAATCCTAATTCCCCCTTCCCATCTCTTATATCCTGGCTGTCATTCATTTCATATATATAAGCACATATATATCTAAGCATACATAATTGAACACATTGGTGACATTATTTTGTATAAACTACTATTTGATCAATAAAATAAGAAAAATAAAAGGTTTTTTTTCTCCTTCTTTTATTCCTTCTTCGATGTTTTTCCTTACTTTAGATCTGAGATTTTGACCTATGTTATTTTTCTTTTCTCTAAAGAACTTCTTTAATATTTCTTGCAAGGTCTATTGGTAACAAATTCCCTCAGTTTTTACTTGTCTGAGAAAGTCTTTATTTCTCCTTCACTTTTGAAAGATAATTTTGCAGGGTACGGGATTCTAGGTTGGTGGGGGCTTTCTTCTCAACATTTTGAATATTGTGCTCCACTCTCTTCTTACTTGCATGGTTTTTGAGGAGAAATCAGGTGTAATTCTTTGTTCCTCTGTTGGTTTTGCTCCTCTGCCACCTCATTTCACATGTGCTACATCTTTTGTAGCTGTCCCACAATCCTTGAATGTTTTGTTCCATTCTGCTTTTCTTTGTTTTTTGTTTTAAGTCTTTGTTCTCTTAACTTTTTAAGCTTTGAGAATTCTATTGATATATTCTCTGGCTCAGAGATTCTTTCCTCAGCTCTGTTCATTCTAGTAATGAGCCCATCAAACACATTTATCATTTCTGTTAGAGTGTTTTTATCTTGTGTATTTCTTTTTGGTTCTTCTTTGGATTTCCATCTCTCTGCTTATATTGTCTATTTGTTCTAGCATGCTGTTTACTTTATCCATTAGATCCCTTAGCATGGTAATCACAGGTGTTTTAAATTCCCTGTCAGATAATTCCAACATCCCTGCCATGTCTGGTTCTAATGCTTGCTCTGCCTTTTCACATGGTGTTTTTTGGCCTTTTGGTAAATATAGATATTTTTTCTTGACAGGTAGATGTTATGTGCTGGATAAAAGGTACTTATATAAATAGTTCTTTAGTAATTTGGTGCTAAGGTGTGGAGTTAGTAAAGCAGTTTATAGTCCAATGATTAGGTTTCAGTATTTTAGAGTACTTATGTCTCTGGACTATGAAGTTCACAAATGTTTCTTAGTCACCCCTCCACCCTCCCTTAAGTGGAACAGGATGGTTAGAACAGATTGGAATTATTTCCATTCCCCCGGACAGAAAACACTCCCATCTTTTCAGGCTCACTGTGATCCTGGATTCATGGCCTCATTCAACTCAGTTATGTGGAGCATTTTACAACCTATGTATGTTGTTTTATATCACAACAATCCATGCTTGCAATGTAATCGTTTTCTGTTATTTATACAAAATACACTCGTATAGGTCTGTATATGGGCAGTAGAATGTACTGATAGTTTGGCCAAAACACAAGAGATAGATTACACTGAGCCAAAGCAAACAACTTCATATATAACATTAGTCATCCTTCTTTTGAGCCCTTCAGCTTCTTCATCACTGAACCAGTACACCATTCCTCCATCCCATTGTCATTTAGTGTCGAGACATCTCACCAGCTCTTCTCTCTTCCTTCCCCTCTGATCTCTCCCATTTATCTTTCCTACATGTCTCTTGGCCCTACTTTCCTCCACCACAGAGACACCAAATTCTTCCCTGATGTTAGGTGAAGGACTTTCCAGTCCTCCCCAAACACTGCACTGGGCCTACCTAAGTAAGCTTAGCAAACCTAAAAGAACTAGCAGATCTCCATTTAGCAGAATCAAGTCCTCCTTCCAAAACAATTAGGAATATTCTTTTTATCCCCCTCCATTACATCTTAATTAACCTCTCCATGGTATTTGATATTTTCACTGTTTCCTTCATAAAATGTTTTCCTCACTGATCCCTCTCCCTCATTTCCATCTTTTTTCCTTATCTGTGTTTCCATTTGTGTTGCCAGATGTGCTATGCACATTTTAAAAAGTTGTTTTTAACCTCACCCTATGCTCTAGAGCAGTTTTATCCAATAGGAATATAATACAAACCACATATGTAATTTTAAATTTTCTAGTAGCCACATTATAAAAAGTAAAAATAGATGAAATTAATTTTGTAATACATATTATTTAATCTACTATATTCAAAGTATTATTTCTCATCACATAATCAAAATGAAAGTTATTAATGACTATATATATATTTTAAAGATTTTATTTATTTATTCATCAGAGATACACACAGAGAGAGAGGCAGAGACACAGGCAGAGGGAGAAGCAGGCTCCATGCACCGGGAGCCCGACATGGGATTCGATCCCGGGTCTCCAGGATCGCGCCCTGGGCCAAAGGCAGGTGCTAAACCGCTGCGCCACCCAGGGATCCCCTAATGACTATATTTTAGGTTTTTAAATAAAATCTTCAAAATGTAATGTGTATTTGTGAAGGAAAAGACCACTCCTCCTAAGTGTCTACTCTCAATACTCTGCCACAAAACTATTTCACTTTCTGATACCAACTGTGTGAGTTTCCCACACTTCAAAAAATTCTGCTACAGCAGCTGCTATACCCTATAATTTGACTCAATTCAGACACTACCTACCTGGAGGTGGTATCAGATTCCTCAGGACTGCCTCTCCCCACTTCAGGTGCCAATCCCAAATCCAGATTGTCACCTGTGATTCTGGCCAACTAGCTATAAATCAGAGGATCTCACAATCCTTTCCTTGGGTTTGATTACTTTGTTAGAGCAGCTCACAGAACTCAGGAAAACATTTAGTTCCTAGATTACCAATTTTTTATAAAAGGATATAATCAGGGATACCTGGATAGAAGAGATACATAGGGCAAGATATGTGGAAAAGGGGTGTAGAGCCTCCATGTTCTCTTGGTATGCCACTTCCTAGCACCTCTGTGTGTTTATTAAGCTGGAACTTCTCTGAAATCTGTCCTTTTGAGTTTTTATGGAGTCTTCATTATGTAGACATGGTTGATTACATCATTGGCTATTGGTGATCAACCAACCTACAGTCCCTGTCTCAGACCTCAGTAGGACTGAAAATTCCAACCTTCTAACCATGGTTGGTTTCTTGGACAACCAGAACCCATTTTTAGGGGCTTTCCAAGAGTCACTGCATTATCATCAATTCAGGTGTAGTGGAAAAGGAGCTTCTTATGAATAACAATTTCGCCTTTTTCTCTTCTAGAGCTATTTCACAAGCAAGAAACAAAAGGTTCCCCTATAGTTGTCATTACTTAAGAAATCACAAAACTTTTAGGGGCCATGTGCCAGGAACCATGAAGGAAAATCAAATAGATTTCTTATTATAAATTAATATCACCATCTTTTACACAACATGTTTCAATTCACATGCTAAATTTCATTAAAATGTTTTATCTGTCTTTAAATTTAATAAAATTTGGGACGCCTGAGTGGCTTAGCAGTTGGGCACTTGCCTTTGGCTCAGGTCATGATCCTGGGATCCGGGATTGAGTCCCCCATTGAGGGTTCCCTGTAAGGAGCCTGCTTCTCCCTCTGCCTATGTCTCTGCCTCTCTCTCTCAGTTTGTGTCTCTCATGAATAAATAAATAAATCTTTAACATAAATAAATAAAATAAATAAATAAATAAATAAATAAATAAATAAAATTTGCAGTTAAAGTAGTTTTAGCTATTCAATATGTTTGAAACATACTTAATTTTCCAGTAAAATTGAATGAGTACCAAAAATCATTGTTTCATATTTCCATCCACATTGACAAAACTAGTTTGTGATGTTTACAGAATAGATTTGACTTTGAAGCAAAAAACATAACCACTTTCCAACTTTAGTAAATTTCTCCCTATCTCAACTTAGTAATAATTGCAAATTCTAAAGATAATTGCATAAATTTGAAAAGCAGCTCTACATTTACAAATATCCACAAAAAAATCTTCAAGTTTTTCCTGTAATTCTTATAGTCAATTTATATAACTCTGTGAATTATAATTAAAATCTTCTGCATATTGAGTCATGTCAAAAAATTCTATAAAATCATTTTTTTAAGATTTTATTTACTTATTCATGAAAGACACAGAGAGAGGCAGAGAAATAGCAGAGGGAGAAGCAGGCTCCCGCTGATGAGGGACTCGATTCCAGGACCCTGGTATCACAGTCTGAGTTGAAAGCAGACGCTCAAATGCTGAGCCACCCAGGCATCCCAAAAATCATTATTTTGATGTGTATTATAGAAAGTTTTTATTTCAAGAAAAATTCTCGTATCTGCATAGCTAGGTCATGAATAAACATTTCCCTCCTTGGACTTCAAATTTAGCTCTCTCATACACAGTGTGATATCAGTGAGAAAATGTGAATCACACTGAAATACTATTTAACCATGTAGTAAGCACTCTTTTGTGGATACTGTGCACTTAAAATATGGTTAATGCCACTGAGAAAATGAATTTTTAATTTTAGTTAATTATAGTTAATTTAAATTTATATTTTAAAACTGATGTTAGATAATGTATTAAATACTTTCCCATTAAATATAACTTTATTGTTCTGGTAAAACCATTTTTACAACCATTGCAACATTTCAGATATCATTATTATTGTATAAAAATGGGCATATTGTCCATTTTTAGCCATTGGGTATACTGTCCATTTTTAGTCATTGTCAAAGGATTATTTCAGTTTAAGCAATTTTTTTCTAGCCATTGATATAACATTGTAATGTGTTTATTTGAATATTTTATGTGTGGAGCATAAGTTACAGTATACTTATATAAATCAAAATTTGTAATTAAATTGAAATATTTATTACTTTAATTGTTATATACTTCAATGATTTTTCTAGTTTATTTACCTCTTAACCCACTTGACCATGAACTCTTTGGGCTGCATAGAGCTAGGTATTTTTCTGCTCTGTACTTCTAGTGCCTAGTACTGTACAACATAAAGAATAAGTACTAAGTTAACATTTGTTGGTTGAGTATAATCAGGACCCTGCCATGTACCTTTTCCCTCCTACACTCTCCTCTGGCCTATCATGGAGTATCGCAGCCTGCTCTAGATGCCTAGATGTGTTCTTTGTGCAATATATGTCATATCTATCAAAAAGAGGGAAAATGGCTTTAATAATAAGGCAATGCTGAAAGAAATTCTCCACACTTTATTTCTTCAGTATGGGTCTTAAACCAAGAGCTCAAATAATCAGAATGCTATCAGAAAAGGGTGTTATTAATTCCAAGATTTATTTATTTTTTATATTTTATGTATTTATTCATGAAAAAAAAAAAAAACAGAGAGAGAGAGAAGCAGAGACACAGGCAGAGGGAGAAGCAGGCTCCATGCAGGGAGCCTGATGTGGGACTCCATCCTGGGTCTCCAGGATCAGGCCCTGGGCCAAAGGCAGCGCTAAACTTCTGAGCCACCAGGCTGCCCTAATTCCAAGATTTATACATTTTATTGAGAAGATCTTGCTTGTACCACAGAATCAGAACGAAGCACACATGTCACGACTAGAGGCAGTGTCAGAGGTCAGACTGACCTGCAATTCAAACCCGTCTCCTCTACCCAGTAGTATCGTAATTTCAGATAAAACAATTTCCGTCTCTAAACCTTGATGTGCTCACCAGGAAAGTGTCAAGGATGTTAGGTATCATCATTTCCTGAGGTCATTGTGGAGATTAGGAAACATACAGAACACTTCACACAACGCTGGTCTGGTAAGGCCTCAATAAACCTTAGCAATTTTCATTATGAATATTATGAATAATAAAGTGTATCTGCTAGAGTATTTGACTGTTATCATCTGATGGTAAGATTCCACTTAAGAAAGCAGAAGCGTCAGTGAAGAAGCAGATGGCAAAACTGGAAGACTCTACAACAGCAGAGAACAGAAGAAAAAGACTAAATCAAGAAAAACAGGAAGCAGGGCAACTCTGAGAACCTACTTTTCATAAATAAAATACAATCTCTTCAAGGTGCTATGATTAGAATGATTCAGCTGTAATGATTTTTCTGCCCTGTGCTACTAGGGTAGATATTCAAATTCTGAATTCCTAGTGGACAATCTGATTAGCTTAATGTAGGTTTTGTGCCAACCCTTTTATATAAGATAAAGATAAGTTTCTGTTACTGTCTATTTCCTTCCTATGAAACAGAAGTAAAACAGGTGGTCAAGCTGCCTGCCAGGGGTGTGGTCCTGTGATAAGGATTCCTAGAATGGTAGAGCTGAGGGGGATGGTTTACCCAAAGCAATCTACAACATTTGAGCCTGTAGGGAAATCTGAATTATGATGGAAGGGGAGCCAAAGTCTTAGAAGGCAAGACTTGGCCATTGAATTCTAAAGAACAACTTGAAACCAAAGTTAGCATAAATTAGAGACTGTGAAAATAAAGACCAAGATGAATTTGGTTTGAAAAAGTTAAAGCATCCAGTTCAGGATTAAATCTGTGAATAGGAATAAGACGAAATATTTCCTGGTTTTCTGTCCGCAGAGTATTTCCAATGGCCACACATAAGATGCTTCAAGGGCTCATGTTAAAAGGTTCTACAGGGCTGGAGAGATATTAACTTCTATGGCTCCAAACAGAACTGTGCCAACTCTTAACCACATGAAACGGCTACATTTTTTGTCTTGTCTTGATCAGATTCTCTATACCTTTCACATGAATTTCTCCATCATCTTTAAACTACTGTTTTTCAAATGACAGTCTGTAGACCTGTGCTGAGCTGTGACAACATTTTTACTGATTTGTAGTTAAGTTAAAAAAAGAGAGAAAAAAATTAAAAATTGCTGCAGTAAGATTTTCCTAAAACTAATCTTTTCAATTTAAAGGACTTTCTTTTATTAAGTTATATCCTTCTAACACATTTTGATGTTAAAATATCCTTGTCTTTAACAATATTTTTTCTTGGCACAATAAATACTGGCAACTCTATATTGATTTCCTCTTCTTTTTCTTTTTTCTTTTTTTTTAAAATTGATGTTGATGTATGAAATACAAAATCTAAGTGTTGATGTATGAAATACAGTTTCTAGTGTTTCTAGGTCTCTCCCCATTCACTTATCACATAGTTCTGCATGAGGAAAGGTTGCCTCTGTCAGTACCCAACAGTGGTGAGGAGCAGGAGTGGCCCTAAGTTCAAATCCTACTTCTCCACTTACTTGCCCTCTGACCTAGGGTGTGTCGTTTGGTTTTATCTGTAACATAGCAATAATACTTGTATCCATTCCACCAGGCTTTTGGTAGAGCGCTCAGTAGATGTTAGTTCTAATCAGGATCTATTTCTGTTACTACGTTTAGGTAATTTTTTGTCTTTCAATTTATAATTCTCAGAGGTTAGATTTCCAACTAAATTTTTATATCTCAAAATACTGTCCAAATTATGAAGGGCTAGAATCTCAAAAGATGTCCTCCTTCAATGGTCTATGAAATATACAAGCCACCTGTCCCTCAAGAATAGGGACAAGGGTCTGGCTTTCCCCATGCTGCCCTGGGTCATACCCCTGGCTGCTCTTTGGCAGGAGATAGTCTTTAGCAGGGAGTATGACATGAACAAAGTTCCCTTTCTTATTGGGACATCAGTTATAAGTCCTTCATTCTTTCGGTGTATCAGATCACCTATCATCCATATTATAGCAGCTTTTGAGTATCGGGACTCAGCTAATAAGGTATTACTGTATATATAACCTTATTATGTTCCTTATGTTCCTTCTGGCTTAAGTACAGTTTGTTGAAAGAGGTCAACCAGGATTTGAAAGGAGAGGAGTTAGGGCAGCCCAGGTGGCTCAGCAGTTTAGCGCTGCCTTCAGCCCGGGGTGTGATCCTGGAGACCTGGGATCGAGTCCCATGTTGGGCTCCCTGCATGGAGCCTGCTTCTCCCTCAGCCTGTCTCTCTCTCTCTCTCTCTCTGTATGTCTCTCATTAATAAATAAATAAAATTTTTAAAACGAGAGAGAGAAGGAGGGAAGTCCAAGGGGTCAGTTAGTTGTATGAGAAAAGGCTTGTCCTTTAGTGCTCCCAGCATGCTCATGGATGTGGCAGCAAGAATCTATGATCAATTTGAGGTTAATCCTTGTACAAAGTGTGAGGTTTAGGTTGGGGCTAGTTTTTTTAATTAAAAAGTTTTTTAGTTATGGATTTCTTTTTGGATATGCATGTATTATTTCTCCCACACAATTCATTTTTGTTTTTAGATTTTATTTATTTGAAGGAGAGAGAGAGAGAGCACAAGTGAGCAGGAGAGGGAGAAAGCAGGCTCTTTGCTGAGCAAGGAGCCTGACACGAGGCTCAATCCCAGAACCCTGGGATCAGGAACCCAGCCTAAGGCAGACACTTAACTGAACCACTCAGGTGCCTCTCTGACTCAATTTGTTGAGAAGACTTTTCTTCCATTGAACTGCTTTTGCAATGTAAAAAACAACAAGAACAGCACCAGTTGATTGTATTTGTGGGTGGCTACTTCTGGGTTCTCTGTTCTGTTGCATGGATCTGTCTCCACCAATACCATACAGTCCTGATTACTGCAAGTCTTGAAATCAGATAGTATAATTCTTCCCATTTCCTTTTTTTTTTTTTTCAAAGTTCTTTTAACTATTCTAGTTCCTTTGCTTTTCTATATGTATTTTGGAGTAATCTTATCTATCTCAACAAAAGAAGGGATTTCTACCAAAAAAAAAAAATCCTTGCTGATATTTTTATAGGAAATGCTATATATATATATATATATATACCAGTTTGGGTATAATTAACATAGTTTACTCTGTTGAGTCTTCTAATCTACTGTTAGATTAGAAGTTAGATTAGACTGTTGAGTCTTTCTTCTAAAGACACAGTATATCTTTCCATTTACTTAGATCTTTGATTTCTCTCACTAGCATTTTGTAGCTTTCAGCATACAAGTCCTATATATGTTTTGTTAACATACATGCAAACTTTTCATTTCTTTTGAGCAATTATAAATGGTATCACATAATTCATTTCAGTTTCCATGTGTTTATTGTTAGTATATAGAAATAAACTATATATAGTATACTAGTATACAGAAACGTAGTGAATATTTGTATGTTGACATGTGACTCTGCTGAATTAACTTATTATTTCCAATCTTGTTATAGATTCCTTGAGGTGTTTGTTCTACATAGACTATCATCTCATCTGCGAATAACAGCTTTATTTCTTCCTTTCTGATCTATAGGACTTTTGTTACTTTTTTTCTTATCTTATGATGCTTGCTCAAACTTCCATTACAATGTTGAATAGCAATGGTGAGAGCAAACATCCTTGCTTGTTTCCTGTCACAGATGGAAAGCATTTAATCTTTCACCATTAAATATGATGTTACCTCTAAATTTTTAAAAAATAAATGTTCTTTATCAAGTTGAGGATGTTCCCCTCTATTCTTATTTTTCCGAGAGTTGTAATCAATAATTGTTGAATTTTGTCAAATGGTTTTTCTGCTTCAGTTGATAAAGTTATGTGATCTTTCTTCCTTAGCCTGATAATAAGGTGAGTAACACTGATTTTTCAAAATTGAACTAATCTTGCATCCATGTAATAAACTCCACTAGGTCAAGATGTGTAATTCCTTTTATATACTGCTTAATTTTGTTTGCTAATAATTTATTAACACTTTTGGTAACTGTATCCATGAATGATACAGGTTCATAGCTTTTGGTTTTTATTTCTGGTTTTATACTGTGTCCCTCTGTTGTTTTTTTAATCAGAGAATGAGGGTAAATGTTTTTTCCTCTTCTGTTTTCTGCAAAAGATTATGTAAGATTGGTATAAACTCCTTAAACATTTGGAAGAACTCTCCAGTGAAACTATATAGTAATGAAGAATTCTTTTTCGAAAGTTTCTTATTTTATTTTATTTATTTATTCATGAGAGACACAGAGGAAGAGAGAGAGGCAAAGACACAGGCAGAGGATCCCTGCAAGGACCTCGATGTGGGACTTGATCCTAGATCCCAGGATCATGCCCGTAGTTGAAGGTAGACGCTCAACTGCTGAGGCATCCAAGCATCCCAAGATTTTTAATTAAAAATTCAATTTCCTTATTAGTTACAGGAATAATCTCTATCTCACATAAGGTGAGTTATAGATGATACTTTTCAGGGAATTGGTGCCATTTTATCTAAGTTGCCAAATTTATGAGTGGAGGATTTCTTGTACTATATTTTCCTTATTTGCCTTCATTTTTGTGGGGTTTATAGTGATACATCCTGTTTTCATTCCAATCCCACTGAGATTTATGATTTGCTTCTTGTCTCTCTTTGGTCAGTTTTGTTGGAACTTTATCAATTTTATCAAACTTTTCCAAGAACCAACTTTTTTCTTTATTGTTTTTCTCTTTTCAATTTCTTAATTTTTTCTCTTATGTTAATTATTTCCTTCCTTCAGTTTTGGATAAATTTCTTCTAGTTTCTTGGGGGTGAGAGCTTATATCATTGATTTGAGGCTTTCCCTCTTTTCCAGTGTAATCATTTAGTGTTACAAATTTTCCTTAAGAGGCACTTAGGTGGCTCAGTTGGTTAAGTGTCTGCCTTCAGCTTAAGTCATGACCCCAGGGTCCTGGGATCAAGCCCTGCATCTGGCTCCCTGCTCCGCAAGGAGTCTGCTTCTTCATTTCCTTCTGCTTCTCTCCCCTAACTCCTGCTCTCTCACACTCTTGTTCACTCTCAACTAAATAAAATATTTTTAAAAAATTATTTTATAATTCTTTAGCTGCATCCCACAAGTTTTGAATGTTCTTTCATCTTATTTAGTTCAATGTGTGTGTGCATGTTTGTTTCTTTGTTTTCTCTTGATACACTGTCTTTGACTCATGGATCTTTAGAGGTATACTTTGGTTTCCAAGTGTTTAGAGATGTCTCTGTTATGTTTCCATTATTAATTTCTAGTTTTTTAAAGGATTTTATTTATTTACTTAATTTCTAGTTTGATTTCAATGTAGTATGTTGACAGAGAACATACTCCATATGATTTTAATGCTTTTAAATTTGTCAAGGTTTGCCTTATATCCCAAGATATGGACAATTTTGGTGTCTGGTCCCTGCACTCTTGAAAAGCATGTATGTCCCACTGTTGTTAGGTGGAGTATTGTATAAACATTTATTAGATCTTGTTTATTTGTGGTATTGCTAAGTTCTTCCATATTTTTGATGATTTTCTGTCTGGTTGTTTTATCAGTTATTGAGAGAGGGATGTTGAGATCTCCAACTGTAACTGTAGATTGTCTATTTCCCTTTTCAGTTCTTTAAGATTTTCTTTTTTTAAGATTTTATTTATTCATGAGAGACAGAGAGAGACAGAGAGAGAGAGAGAAGAACAGAGACACAAGCAAAGGGAGAGGCAGGCTCCATGCAGGAAGCCTGATGTGTGACTTGATCCTGGGATTCCGGGATCACACCCTAAGCCAAAGGCAGACACTCAACCAATGAGCCACCCAGGCATCCCTATACGATTTTCCTTCATATAATTTACAGCTCTTTTTTTCATTGTGCAAATTGCAATCACCGTATCTTTCTGGTGGATTGGCCACTTTATCATGTCATATCCCTTCTTGTTGCAGGTATTGCTCAGAAGTCTATTTTATCTGATATTAATATGACCACTCCTGCTTTCTTTAAATTTTTGCACAGTTTATCTTTTTTTCATCCTTTTAAATATTTTTTAAAAGATTTTATTTATTTATTCATG
The DNA here is from genome assembly GCF_018345385.1 of Vulpes lagopus. NCBI lineage: Eukaryota > Metazoa > Chordata > Mammalia > Carnivora > Canidae > Vulpes > Vulpes lagopus. The sequence goes on from NC_054832.1 coordinate 72,013,276, forward strand.
AGAGACACACACACACAGAGAAGAGAGAGAGAGGCAGAGACATAGGCACGGGGAGAAGCAGACTCCATGCTGGGAACCCAATGTGGGACTCGATCCCGGGTCTCTAGGATCATGCCCTGGACCGAAGGTAGTGCTAAACCACTGAGCCACCCAGGCTGCCCTTTTTTCATCCTTTTAATCCAAGCATACCTATGTCATTATATCTGAAGTGTGGTTCTTATAGACAGCATGTAACTGGGTTTTATTTTTATTCATTGTGCCAGTCTTTTAATTGGTACATTCAGATCATTTACTGTTATGAATTATTGATATATTAAAGCTTAAGTCTTCCATTTTATTTTTTGTTTTGCTTGTTCTCTTTGATTTTTGTTTGCCAGTTTTCTTTTACCTACCTTCTTTGGGATTATTTGACTTTTTAGATTAGATTTTTAGAATTCCATTTAGATTTATCTACAGTGTTTTTAAGTGTACCTCTTTGTATAGATTTTTTAGAGGTTACTCTAGGTATATGTTAAATACATATAACTTATTAAAGTCTAGTCTTATAGGTGTTTTACCCATTTGTGTAAAGAATAGAAAACTTACCTCCTTTATGGCCCTTTACCCTCTCCCATCTATAAACATTGGGAACCATATTTGGGTTGTAGTTTTGCTTCAGCTATCAAACATAATTAAGAAAACTCACAAGGAGCAGAGGCTACTTGTATTTATTCATATTTTTATATCTTTGTGTTCTCTTCCTTCCTAATATTTCAAGAGTCCTTTTTTTTTATAATTTCCTTTTTGTTTGGAGAACTTTGTTTAGCCATTCTGTGTCATCTCTGTGTTGGCAGTTGTTGATTGTCTTGTCTCATTCAGTTTGACATCATCCTGGTTTTTGATGTACCAAGTGATTTTTTTTAATTGAAATATGGTCATTTTGGATATTATGGTATAAGGTTATGGATCTCATTTAGATTTTGTGTTCTATCAGGACTCCTATGACATCACTCTACCTCATTAAAGCCCAGTACAAGTAAAATTCCAGGTTCCCCCCTGGGCCTCCATTACAGTGGTGGGAGAAGATTGAAGTTCATGCTGCACTGAGGAGTTCAGGCTCCCCACATGGTATCCTACTAATTTCCCCTTGCTGAAAGGAGGAGGACAGCCCCACTGACACTGTGTGTGGGGTGCAGGGGTAAAGGATGGTCTTCTTGGCCTCATTACCACGATGGGGGTGGAAGATTAGGCTCCCTGGAGAGGAGCACTTACTGAGACCACAGTGGGAGGGCTTTTTGTCATCTGGCTCCTTCTTTGACATCACGCTCATGGAGGAGGGGGTATGTGCCTTTCACATGGTGAAGGTTTACACTCCACTCTCAGTCTTTGTTGGGAGTTAGGGGAGTTGGCTTAGTGGTCTTGTTATCTTCTCAAACCTTTCTGTCTTGCTCCCCTACTCCTTCCATCCTCTTTGGCTAGAAAGAGAGGAATTTTCTTGGGGCTTTTTCTGTTTGCCTGTTGGCAATATCAGGTTCCATCTTCTTTCTCAATCAGGGGTATATAATGCACAAAGCAAACACAGGGACTCACCCCCATGTGGTTCCTCAATCTTGAGGACCCTACCTGATCCGCTGTCTGCTCACCACATTTTAGAATCTTGAGCATGCTTATTTGATATCTAATGTCCAGGGGAGTTAGTAGTTTTTAGAGGGAAAACAGGGAAAAACACAACTACCCCATTTTATTGAAAGGAGAAGTTGCACTTTTTTTCTTTCTTCACATTCTGTTCCTTTGGCCATTCAATACTGCTTAGTAAAAACTTGTATCTTGTATTTTGATTCATCTATTATGCCTCTTAAATACCTAACTTATGACATACAGACTTCTACTTCTTATATCTTTCAACTACTCATTTCTCCATATTCACCAGATTAAGATAACTAACTAGATAGTTAGCTAAATACATAAATAAATGTATTGCAACATGTAATGAAAATCATTTTTAAAAATATAAATTACAAAGAGATTTGTGATTTTCCCATGACTTTTCCATTGATACCAAGAGCTGGAATCTCAGATAAAACCTTCTAGTAGATGTAAAGAAAAGTGACAAGAATAGTAGAGAATTTTTTTTTTTAACAAGCAGATACTTATTTGCTGAGATATCATCAATCTAATCCTGTCTAAACATAGAAATAAGGACTGAGACTCAAAATTCTAAAAATTCACAGCAATTTATGATTTAAGTTTCCTAAGCAGACAATATTACATAACTTTTAATTGCTTGATTAACGATGGAAGCATGTTAAGCTGTCACCACTTTAAAATTTAAAAGCCAAGCTCCTGTCAAATAAGCTGACATTCAGGCACTTCCCAAACTGCTTCTTCCACAATAATTTCACATAGTCATTTTTCTTTTTCTTTATTTCATTGTGACAGCTTCAACTTTTATACTTTCCAAGCAGACCACAGGCAGAAAGTTCCAACAGGAAAAATGATCACATTGTGTTTTACCTTTATTATCAAGATCTGAAGTGTTTTATCAAAAGGAGTTGGTCAATGAGGCCATGCAAGTCCTGGAAGGAGCTATGAAGAGGTATAGAAATATGTGTCTGGCACACTTTGCACTCTTTTCTTATATCATGAAAATAGGGTAGTTTATGGAAGCCTGGATGACTCAGTTGGTTAAGTGTCTGCCTTTGGCTCAGGTTGTGATCACAGGGTCCTGGGATCAAGTCCTGCATCAGGCTCTGTGCTCAGCAGGGAGTCTGCTCCTCCCTCTTCTTCTGACCCTCACCCCACTCAAGGTCTCTCTTTCACATCCTCTCTCTCTCAAATAAATAAATAAAATCTTAAAAAAAAAAAAGAAAAGAAAGGGTAGTTATTATTGCCATTGTTGTATTTTTATTTTATTTCATAATTTTTAAAAGATTTTATTTATTTATTCATAAGAGACACAGAGAGAGGCAGAGATATAGTCAGAGGGAGAAGCAGGCTCCATGCAGGGAGCCCGAGGCAGGACTCTATCCCCAGAACCCAGGATCATGCCCTGAGCCAGAGGCAGATGCTCAACCACTGAGCTACCCAGGCATCCCTATTTCATAATTTAAAAAGATTTCCACTGATCAGGGAGCCCCACACAGGGTTTGATCCCAGGACCCAGGGATTAGGACCTGAACAGATGCCTAATGACTGAAACCTCTAAGCATTCTAATTTTATTTCTATTTCCCACCATTATAATTCTCTCGGGTTGTCTGAGGTACAGATAAAACCACAGTTTTTCAGTGTGTCATGGTACTTATATTCACTGGTGAGTCTTGAGAAGGAAGCCTCAGAATATTAGAAGGTTTTCTTTTCTTTATTTTTTTAAAGATTTTATTTATTTATTCATGAAAGACAGAGAGAGAGAGAGGGAGACATAGACAAAGGGAGAAGTAGGCTTCCTACAGGGAACCCAATGCGGGACTCCATATTACATAACTTTAAAATGTAAATAAAAGGCTGGTGAGCAAAATAAGCTCCAAAGAGTGGGGCTGGTGTTCAGATCTGGATATTGTCATCTAAGAATCCCTCCGGGTATTTCCCACCCCCACTCCCACCCAGGTACTTTTAACAATGAAATTTGACAACCTACATCCGCTAAGTCTATCTATAGGCCAAGAGCAACAGATTTACTTCCAAGCAGCAAAAGGAAATTTGATAGAATATGGTAGGTGATGAGGCCCCTGGGTGACTCAGTGGTTGAGCGTCTGTCTTTGGCTCAGAGTGTGATCCTGGGGTCCTGGGATCGAGTCCTGCATTGGGCTCCCTGTGGAAAATCTGCTTCCCCCTCTGCCTATGTCTCTGCCTCTCTGTCTGTGTCTTTCATGAATGAATAAATAAAATGTTTTTAAAAAAATTTTTTAAATACAATAGGTGATAAAGGCATATTTTGGTGTGTAGAATTTCTACTGCTCTGACACTGTTTTCAGGCTTAGAGCCCAAATTAAATTTCAATAAGACTTCCCTGAGCATTTTTCTCCAGAAAGTTAGCTGTGTCAGGATGGGAGGGTACAGTATTCTTGGGTTTTGGAGGAGGTATACGTGAAGGAAAAGCTGGACTAAATATTTGAATGAAAGCTAAGGGTTCAGGATGACTAATAAGCAAGAGCAGGTGGAGAGAACCCACTGGAGTGTCAGCAGATATACAGTGTAAAGAAGGGGCCTCTTCTGGCCCTTAAGTTCACTGCCAGCCTGGGGTCCAGGCACCAATCATCAGCCAGGCTTGCAGGGTCAGAATTAGCAGCAAGGGGCCTAGAACCTGTAGAAACAGAATAGGCAGAAAAGACCAGAAGGAAACAAGAAGCCAAAAACCCATAGGGATGGGTCAGAAAATATACAGGACACTAAAAAAAAGGAGACCTTGAAAACAAACCATGTCTAGTTCTGAGGTTTACACAGGCTTCTTGTAAAGACAATAATCAAATCTGGACAACAATGAGCCTAGGGCTGGTAGGTAAAGATAAATGTAATCCATTGGCTGGGATCCAGAGACAAGTTCTGGTGGGCACAACACTTACTTTTTTTTTTTTTTCATTCAAGTAAAACATAGAACTTATAATGTGCCAGACAATTTTCTAGGTACTGAGGATACAGCAGGGAATGAAAACAATTCTCTGCCTAAGAGGAAATTATATTTTATTGAGAAAGATAATAAACAAGTTACAAATACTGCAGAGCATAATTTCAAGTAGTGGTAAGTGCTAAAAAAATTACAAATAAAATAATAAACTAAGAACCAGGGGATAGAGATAATAGAAAGGAGGCCACTTTAAATATATTTATTGTATTTGAGGAACAGCTTCTCTAGGAAGAAGAAATTTGAGGAGGGACCTCATTAAAGCCAGGGAAATTGCTATGTGATGATCCCATGGAAGAGTGCTCCAGAGAGAACAGAAAGTGCAAAGATCCTGTGGCGGTACTGAGTATGGCGTGCTTGAAAAATTGCGAGGTCAGCGTGCTGAAAGCCAAGGAAGCAAGGCAAGGCTGGCAGGTGATGAGTTTGGAGAAACACTGGGAAGATTTTGAGGGCCTGACAGGCCCTAGGTTAGGAGTTTGGATTTTATTGTTGAGATATTTCTCTCCTTGACTCTCTCCTAAAATTAAACCCCAACACTTCTTGGTTACCACAGATTTTCACTCTGTGCCTTATAAGTAACTATTCATTGTTGTCACAGGCAGCATAGCCACTCCATGCAGTAAAAATTGGCATTGCTCACCCTGTGGGGCTCTTGGCCACAAGTCCATTTCACTGTCTCCACAACCTACAGGGGTCTCTAAATGGTAGTGCTCGAGCCCAGCATGAGTGGCTAATGCCATGTTCACGTGCAGTCACAAACACCAAGTCCAGTCTAGATAATACAGTGGGCCAGAGGAAGACATGCCTCAGATATCCACAAACATGCGATTCCCATAGCCTATTTTATATTTTCAAGTGCACTCCACTGAATTTAACAAGAAAAAGAAAAACAAAAAACAAAACAAAACCAAACCCAACCAGGGGGAATTGTTTTGAAGTCCCAGAATCTTTCTGCTTAAAGTTATGGGGGAAATGGATGTATATGCTTTCCTGGATATAAAATATAACCAGAAAAGTAAAGCACAAATAAAATAATTTCCATGCCAGGATAGGAAATTCAGAGTTTACATAAGGAAATTCAGAGTTTTCCAATAAGGAAAGTTGGGCCATAATTATTTAACAAACATTGTTAGATCTGGATAAGCAGTTGTGCTCCCGTTTTCATTTTGGGACATATAACTATGGAGACATCCTGGATCTGACACTATTTAGCCACTCATCTTTATAGATTTAAGTGTCATCTAGCTCTGCTGCCTGCCATAAAAATATTTCAAATTCAGGTATCTTGCTTTTGCTTTCTTATCAAAATAATGGCCATTTACCAAGTGGCACTAAAGTGATAGGGCATTGTTCTTGAGAAAATACACAGTAGCTAGAATACAGGTAGGTGTGAGGAACAGGTTTGTGGATGCAGGTAAACTAAGTCACCTCCTGGTTCCATTACTGTCTAGTTGTGTGGGCTTCACTGTGTTACTTCACTTTTAATTCCTTAGTCTCTACATCTGGAAAACAAGGATAAAAAATACCCACCTCATAATGTGGTGAGGACTGAGATAACATAGGGACCCCAACATAGAGTGAGGACTTCATCAGTGGCAGTTTTGTAATAATTATAGATTATTACAGAAAGTTACAATAAGAGTACGGCAAGGTCATCTGGTTTCTTTCAGTGGCTTCATCTTACATAATTTTATAGGGAATTAACATCAGTATAATGTATGTGTATAGATCTATGGATTTTATCACATGTATGGATTCATCTAATCACCACCATGATCAAGCTACAGAAGTATCCTATCACTCCAAAAGGCTCCCACTTGCTACTCAGGAAGTCACACACCCTGTCACTCCAGCCCTCACCATCTTTATCCTTCATCAACCACTACTGATCTGTTTTCCATCTCTGTAATTTTGTCATTACAGAAATGTTTTTATAAATAGAATAACATAGTATGTGACCTTCTGAAATGGACTGTTTTTTCACTCTTGATAGTGCCTTTGAGATCTAGCCAAGTCATGGCATGTATCAGAACGTATGGGTTTTATTAAAAATATCATGCAATGCTCATCATGGTAAGGTAAGTATATTTATCACCTATCATCATACAATGTTATCACAGTATTATTGACTGTATTTCCTATGTTGTACTCCTCATCTCCATGACTTAATTATTTGCAACTGGAAGTTTGTACCTCTTAATCCCCTTTACATATTTCACCCATGCCCTCACTGCTCCCCTCTGGCAACCTCTTGTTTGCTTCTGTATTTGAGTCTGTTTCTGTTCCATTTGTTTGCTCATATGTTCTTTTTTTTTTCTTCTTCTTAGATTTCACGTAGTATTTGTCTTTCTCTGGCTTATTTCACTTAGTATAATATCCTCTAGGTCCATCCATGTTTTTGCAAATGGCAAGATCTCACTCTCGTTTATGGCCAAGTAATAGCCATATATACATTTCACATCTTCTTTATCCAGTCATCTATCGATGGACACTTGGGTTGCTTCCATATCTTGGCTATTATAAATAATGCTTCAATGAACATTAGCAGTGCAGATATCTTTTTGAAATTAGTGTTTTTATTTTCTTTGGATAAATACATAGTAGTAGAATTATTGGATTTTATGATATTTCTATTTTTAATTTTTTGAGGAATCTCTATACTATTTTCCACAGTAATTGCACCAATTTACATTCCCACCAACAGTGCATGAAGGTTTCCTTTTCTCCACATCCTCACCAGCACCTGTTATTTCTTGTCTTTTTAATTCTAGCCATTGTGGCAGGTGTGAGGTGAGCTCTCATTGTGGTTTTGATTTGCATTTCCTTGATGATGAGTGATGTCAAACAATTCTCATGTCTGTTGGCCATCTGGATGTCTTTGGAAAAATGTCTATTCAGATCCTCTGTTCTTTTTTAAGTTAGATTATTTGGAGGTATTTTTTTGGGGGGGTGTTACATTGTATAAGCTGTTCTTTATATATTTGGGATATTAACCCCTTATTGGATATATCATTTGCAAATATCCTCCCCCATTCAGTAGGTTGCCTCTTCATTTTCTTGATGGTTTTCTTCTCTGTCCCAGAACTTTTTATTTTGGGGTAGTCCCAACAGTTTATTTGTGCTTTTATTTTTCTTGCCTGAAGAGACATATCCATAAATATGTTGCTAAGGCTAATTTCTAAGAGATAACTATGTTTCCTTTTAGGAGTTCTGTGATTTCAGATCTCACATTTAGGTATTTAATTCAATAGTTTGTTCTTTTTATACCTGTGTAGCATTCCACAATATGAAAGTAGCTTTTTTTTTTTTTTAACCATTCATGTTTTGAGGACCATTTCAGTTGTTTCTAATTTGGAGCTATTACAAATAAAGCTACTTATGACAACCCTATACAGGTGTTCATCTGAATATAAATGTTTTTTTCTGAGATAAATTCCTAGGAGCATGATTGCTGGGTTTCGTGAACTTTTCTAACAGTTTCCTTACTGACATAATTATAAGCCACAAATGTGTAATTATTTCAGTACAAAAGATTCTCAATAAACTCCTTGAAAGATGAAGAGAAGTTGAATAAACTCTTTGGATAATATTGCAAAATTATACTGGTCAAGATAATTAGATTATGTATTAGATAATTATCTATTAGATAATTAATGATAGGTGCTCAACAAACAACCCTACAATCAATAGCTCAAAACAGTAAAAGTTTGTTTCTTACCCAATCAATATCCATTGTGGGTCAGGTAGCAATTCTGGATGGCTTCCTCTCTATCTTGTGACTCTTTGTATTTTGATGTGCCAGTATCTCTGCCACCTTTGCTTTCAGCTGGATAGCTGGAAGAGGGAAGGAGAGGATATGAAAGATAGCTCTGGATGCCTTAGGAGTCAGGCATGCATATGGCATACATCACATTTGTCTATATTCCATTGGCCAAAACCAGTCACATAGTCTCTACTTAACTGCAAGGGAGGTTAGGCAATTTGGTCTTCCAAGAAGAGGCAATGGAGCATTTATCTGGCTTGGCTTTGTGACAATGTGAACAGCAGGTGTGACCAGATAGAAAAATAGAACATTTTTATTTTTGGTATCAAAACCTTGCAGGTTGCACTAAGTCTGGCTTGAGGAAAACTCAGTAGCAATACCTGAATCACTTCCTATGAAGACAACTAATAGAGTTAAAGAAAAGGTAATGGCACTTGTAACAGTACCAACAAGGGTTTATTGGTAGTTATAATCATTAAAGCAGTTGAAGCATGCTGCATGTATTAATTCTACTGACTGGAAGCAAGCAATCTTTGGGAGGTACACAAATGGAGATGAGATACAGAAAGAAGAGGTGGAAATGTGTCAAGACCAACCACACTTGTTGGCTCTGAAGAGCCATTCTCATTCTACATGCTATAGCCAGACTGAAGCCAGGTGAAGCGAGGATCAGCAAACCACAGCCCACAGGTCACACCCAGCCCTCTGCCTGTTTCTGTATGGCCTGGGTGCTAAGGATCAGTTTCACATTTAAAGAGTTGAAAAAAAATCAAAGGAAAGAATGATATTTGGTGACACTGGAAAACATATGAAATTCAATTTCATTGTCCATAAATAAAGTTTTTTCAGAACACAACCATACTCCTTTGTTTATGTATTGTCTAATAACTGCTTTCACACTACAATGACAGGGTTAAATGGTTGCAACAAAGGCTGTATGCCTGAAGACAAAGCCAGAGTTATTTACTATCTGGCTTCAGTTTGCCAACTCCAAGTATAAACCATCTGGGCCTAATAGTTTTCAATGGTTTTGAGAATATTGTTAAGTTCATGGAAGGCTATGCCCCTTTTAAAGCCAACTTTATTTAATGGCTTTTTTCACATTGGAAAAGTAGCATCGCTATTTTTTTAAAGATCCACTCTTAATAGACCTTTTTCAGCTACTTGTCACAAGAGCAATCATGTGAGACTTAACAATCACATTCCTGAGCCTGAAGGGATAATGGTATTGTCCTCAAAATCCATCAGCGTTGACCCTGGAGTCCCTGGTCTGGAAAAAGAACTGCAACACGTCCAGCTTTTGAAGAGTCCTAAAATATTACATAACTATAGCATAATTCTGTTATATGACTAGAAACCTCTAAGTCCTATGAAAAAGATCCTCCCCAGGCATAAAGTACACAAGTTTTTAACTGTATTTAGAAATCTTCAGTTTTTCCAAGCTTACTTGTTCCCCACTGAGCAGCCAAGTTCAAAAGAGCGTTAGCAGAAAACAAAATTTTCTTAAAAAAAAATGTTCCCATAGTGTCCATGTTGTGAAATACTTCATCTTTTAAAATAACCTGCAAAAATTCAGCATTAACATCACAATTTACAGAAATGAACGAGTAGCACTTGAGTTATTTTGATATTCAGGGAAAAGCATGTGACTCTTTTCCTCTTGAACTATCACATACCATGCCTTTTTAACAACTTGCAAGGTTTTTGTTCTCCACATCTGATTTTGCTTTTTAAATGTGTAGTTGGGGGCAGCCCCAGTGGCGCAGTGGTTTAGCACCGCCTGTAGTCCAGGGTATGATCCTGGAGACCCGGGGTCAAGTCCCACGTCGGGCTTCTTGCAGGGAGCCTGCTTCTCCCTCTGCCTGTGTCTCTGCCTCTCTCTCTCTCTGCCTGTGTCTCTGCCTCTCTCTCTCTCTCTCTCTGAATAAATAAATAAATAAATCTTTTAAAAAAAATGTGTAGTTGGAATGAGCACTGGCTTGGAACTTAAAAGGCCCAGGACCCAAATTCCCCTCTGGTACTTTAGTTGTGTGACTTTGAGTCAACCACATGATGGGGCTCATTAAATGGGACACAGCCTGGAAAGTACTTAGCACAGTGCCTGGCATTTAGAAAATGATCAATAATATTGTTTATGATTAAGATTATTCTTGTGTCATTGGGGAATGAATGGAGCACTAAGAGTCTTCTGTTTTGTTGCTGTAGCAAAAAACCGTGGTGGCAGGGTTATAACTTGTAGAAATAGTGTCAGAGACAAGTCATAGTTATCGTCAACAAAACCATCTGTCAATGGATTACACAAACTCAAAGAGTAAGAGCCTCTTCTGTTTATCAAAGCAGTGGCTAAAACATATCAATTATATGGACAGAAATATCATAGGTATTAAATTAAGTCAACGAAAACAATCATTTTACATTAAGCTCTCTTAAACTCCTAGGAAATCTTAGAATTTATCCAGTCAACCACCTGGCTCATTAAGTCATTCTGCCCCTTCCCATGGTAAGGAAATCACCGTCCTTTGAGGTAACCCATTTCAGCTTGAAACTATCCCTTTGACTGAATTGAAAGGGATTTCTCTGGTGCTTACATTCTTTGGACCAAGTTCCACACTCCGGAGCCAAATCTGGTACTTTTCACTTTTGACTGATCTTCAAATATTTGATGGGATCGTCTATACTGCTCCTGCATTAACTTCTCCAGTCCCTTCCATGTTCACCAATGCTACCGGGTTGGTGTGGCCATACCCTGGCCACATATCCTATTGTGCTTCAAGCACAGCACAGCCCCTTTCTTTACAAAATAGCTCATCCACCCTGTACTCTGCCCTCTGGCAAATCTACAGCCACATAAATTCCCCAGACTGTATAGCTAGATCAAAGTAGTCTCAGTATGTTCTCCAGCCCATTCCTGTGCATGAGAGCACATTTCAAAGCAAAGTGATTTGATCTCTTCCCTGGGTTCTGTTCTGCAGGTCAGAATCACGTCCCCATGATACTGAAAGCAGTGTGAGAAACTGGAACTCCAAGGTGCAGCGCCTGGAGAATTTACACCTGGATGTCCCATTGACTTAGTTCTCCCTACAGTGAATGGAGTCCAAACAATACAGAACCCTGCAACTAAATGAATGTGCTTTTTAACATTCATTTCAATATTATGTTGAGCTCGGCAAAGAGTCTGAAGCTTTATCCTACTTGCGTGCTAGCAAGTGAGCTGTGAGCCTGCCCCAGTGTCATGGGTACTTCCAGATGACACGAGATGCCTGGGTGAGAGACAAAGGAGCTTATTACCCCAGACACAGCAAGCAGCCTGAGCTTCATGTTCCTGTGGTTTCCACTTATCTCTCATGTTCCACAAGGACAGGTCTGAAGACTCAGCAGGTGTGCATCACAGCTGAGAAACCTGGAGGTTAAAATCCCCCAGTCTTTCATAATGGGCTGTAAGTGAGCTTACCCAGCTTTTACCCTGGAGGGAGACATAATCTTTATCACACTGGGCAGCAAACAAACCTGCCCTTCACTCCGGGGGGGTCGCTATCTATCTTTTCCAAGGCCATTCATTATACAGATATCCTTGAAAAGGGAATCTAGAACAAAAGCTGGCAGTGCCTCTCCTCATAAGACTTGCAAAGCATAAGAGACCCACGAAGAACAGTCTCCCAGTACATCGTAGGATTTTATTTGGGGAATACTTAATTTCTACAGAACATTAAACCATCCAGTAAATATCTATTGAATGAACACTGTATGCTCAGCACTTGCCTATGTACTGTGGAGGGTGAAAAGTCATAAGGAGTCCTAATCCATAGGACTGGTTGCCACCAAAGATGTAGGTGACTTGGCTCAAGGTGAGTGTACAGCCTGAGAAGAACACAGATCCCAATAAGAATCAGAAACACACTTCAGGAACAAGTAGAATAGAAGATGGGATCAAAAGAGGAGAAATCAAGCAAGCCCTCAGTGGTCAAGGGGGGGTCCATGGAGCAGGGCTTTGAGTGAGTGCAGACACTGGGCTGCCTGAGTATGGTTGGCCTGGTCTGTGAGTCCTGGGCAATGGGAGAAGCCTGTGTAGCCAGAACAAGTGTCTTGGTATCATTCTTTATAATTCTGGGTGCTGGTAAACGGAGAGGTCTTTGTTTCCTCAGTGCTTAGAGGATGGAGGTGTGTAGGTAGGAGCCAGGAGTTTGTAAGGTACAGGTATGTGTAACAGAGTGTGCCTTGTAAGAGAGGGACTTGGAGGAGCTCTATCAATGTGGGGGTTGGAGAGGACTCGGCATACATAGAGTTAATTTCCCTTATAAAATATACATTTGTCTGTAATGCTGCACACTATAAGGGTAGTATAGGGTGAGAAGAGTGGCGACATATGGGAAAACCAACATCTGGTCATGCTATGAGGAGCTTGTGTGGGAGCCTTGGATCACATCCTGGATGATCGTTGTCCTGGTCACCAGCCAGGCATCCTCATGACTGTCAACGTGTTGTGAAGTGGACTTAGACTGGAGGAGCAATCCTTACATTGTTACCTCAAAGGCTCAGGGAGCTTGCATAACAGACCTTCTGTCCAGCTTTGGGGGGAGTTGCATTGTACCAGAGCACATGTTGCAGACAGCATCAGCTGGGCTCAGCCTCAGCCTCAGGGGAGCTTCTAAAATTCAGAAATCGAGATTAGTGTTTAGTCAAGCCCTAAGACATGTTGAAACTCCTAAGAACTGAGAGTGTTTTTTGAGGGGTAGGGCAGACCCTGGCAGCCATGCTTCAGCTGGTGAAGGGTCTCCACATTGAAGGTCTTGAAAATGTGCTGCGACCAGGAAGCACTTCAGAGTCCCCATTGAGGCCACATTATGCTCCATAAACTGGAGACAGCCAGGAGTCAGTGCTGTGCCCTAGAAAGGAAGAACTTCAAATTAGTTTGAAGAATATGACAGTAAAATATAAACATACAAAATATGCAGTTTTTGAGAGGCAATAGAAATTAATAGAAAATTTTAGATCTGATGTGAGGGTGACCACACATCTCAGAGCAAGACATCTCTCTCTTTGGCAGAAGGCTGAGAGGGACAAAGTTATCCATGAAGGAGTTGCAATCACCCTAGCGGGGCATCCAGACCTGCCATTGATGTCACATGCTGCGCCTTCTGTCAGGAAGATCCTCCCCAGCCTACTGCTCTTCCTTTTCCTCTTCTTCTTCTTTTTTTTTTTTTTTTAAGATTTTATTTATTCATCAGAAACACAGAGAGAAAGGCAAAGACATAGGCAGAAGGAGAAGCAGGCTCTCTGTGAGGAGCCTGATGGCAGAACTTGTTCCCACGACTCCAGGACCATGACCTGAGCCAAAGGCAGATGCTTAACCACTGAGCCACCTGGGTGCCCCTTCTTTTCCCTCTTCTTGCAAAACACCTACTCATGTTTCCATGTTCAGTTCAGAAGCTCCACCCCCACCCCCACCCCACTGCCTAGGGTAGGATTGGCCACTCTCTCCTTCGAGTGCTCAGGTACACTGTATGTAGATATATTCCATTGAGATTGGTGCACCTTTTCATTTGCATGAAGAATTTCTTCTCCAGCCCTAAAAGGACAAGGACCTTGTTTTGCTGTCAGATTCCTCAGCCCCTGCCCCAATGTTTGCTATAAAATCAGTACTTGGCAAATGTTGGATGGCTGACCTCCTGTTAAGAGGCTCACGTTGACTCCCGTTCCCACCCAGATTCCCAGAAGAAGAAAGTACAAGGCAGGTGCTGAGTCATATGCTGGAAGAACTAGTGTGGATTTCCAGGACCTACTGGGAAAAGGAAAATGAGGAAAGAAGCAATTCTCGGTCTCTAACCAGAAGAGGCAGGGAGGACACATTGCTGAGCACCAAGCCAACTCCCACCCAAAGGGTCCCGAGTCACTGATGACAGGACCCCTTAGAGCAGGGATGGCTGGAAGAAGCAACTGTTTCCAGTCAGAGGGGAAAGTGACTGAGAAGAAGGAGGCACAGTCAGCCCACAGCTTCCTTGGGGGGAAGGCTGCCAAGGGCCTCTCTGTCATTTGACTTTCCCCATCACAGATAAGCCTTTATAATGAAGCCCTTGAGGTCAAGGTAAGTACGTTGGAAGGCCTAATTGCCAACTGGTGTCTCTCTTACCCTGCCTGAAATTCCACCCGTCACAAAGTCGGAGAATTTACAAACATCAAATGCAAATGCCTTGATATTCTGAGGTGAATGGAATGGACACAGGTTCTCTGTCCAGAACTAGCCTGTGGCAGGAGTGCCAGCAAAGACACCACTAGGAACTTTTGGTGCCTGGAATGCCAGCCATGGGGTGTGGGCCTCCCTGGACTCCCTCAGATCCAGTGTTCTGCTCCATGTTAGAGCTACCCCTCCAGATGCTAGAAAGATGGTTTGGTACAAACCCCATTCCAATGGGAATTCTGTGAACTCCAGATGTATCTCTCAGATTATTGTGGGGTTGCTGAGGCCCATGGCCAGTGGAAGACCACCATACCCCCCTCCTACTAGCCTGCTATGTCTCCAGTCCCCGCCCCTCCTGGGGTGGTAAGCACATCCTGTCAGGACCTTTCCCATGTTCCAACCTTCTACACCGCAGCTCTCCCTTCTCACTGAGGTCCTCACCCAGGGGTTGCTCTTGGCAGGGTGTGCCCCTGGCCCCACCCCACTGTGGCCAGAGCAGCAGTTATCACTGCTGTGGCTTTATGATCCAGCTTTTTGGTGACTTCTAATGGACTGGGTACAAATAACTGAGGCCAATAGCAGATGGAAGCCAACAGATAAATTCTCCCCTTTCCTGTTCCCATTCCCCATAATGGATTGTTTGGAAAGGCAGTAGTCTTGGCATCCCTGGCAATATCCATGAGACTGGGTAACCCACTTGGGAACACATCAGATTGAGATATATTTGTTCCCTCCCCTTCTGGGCCTCACCCTATGTTTGCCCTCATCACAGCTTCCCCAGATTTCACTCCCAGGATAGTGTGAGCTGTGATGCTGCAGGCTCAGTCTAATGCTGGGAGCCTGGGAGGAGGAGGCTCTATTACCCACAGAAAGTACAGGGGGGAAAAGGGGAGGACAGATTCTTTTTTTTTTTTTTTGGAGGACAGATTCTAATACTCCAAAAATATAATGGCTTAGGACCATTATCATTTTGGACCCTTATCATTCTCCAGAGGCCCCATGAAATGGGTTACCTGCCTTCAGGCAAATCTTGGGGACATTTTGGCATGAGCCCCTGCATGGGGGAATGGGGATCCCTATGCTCGCTCGCTCTGTAACTTCATGCTAGAGAGACTGAAGGGTGAGGTAGGAGAGGGCCCTGAGTCCCCTACCCCAGGGACCCATGGACATGAGACACATGGCTCCTTGGGAAGCTGAGCACAGAGCTTGGCCCCTCTGCCAGACCCTCTTTGAGAATTCCTTCTATTTTTTTGTCCACATCCCCTGCCAGAGTTAGATGAGAGGCCAATATGGAGAACAAAGCAGGCTTCGTGTGGCCCGTGGACAAAGTCACCACTGGTGAGGAGCCAGGCCAACTTGAAGCCTCACCCAGACATACTATGCAAAGACCTCGGGCACATTATCCAACAGTTCAATCTTTAGTTTACTTGTCCATCAAATGGGAATGCTGAAGACCAAGGAAATTGTGAAAGACTTCAAAATGGGCCTGTGGGAACCTCAAGTGTCTTTTCAATGGCATGTTGGACATTCCATGGAAGTTCAAGGGTTATCAGATTCCATAGGAGTGTGTGCTTTTGATGGTCTCTGCTGAGGCTGTTTTACAATTTGGTAGAGATAGAAGTGAGTCTATAGAAAATTGATAAGGTGCCTATAGACACATGTATTAGTCTTACTTAGGGCAACACAAATCAGTTCTGTCTGGTTGAGAATGTAAGTCTCTATACACTAAATCTGAATTTGAACTAGTTTTTATTTACCTTTTAACAGTTCCCCTTAATTAATGTTTTATATTAATGTTTTACATAAAATATTCACTGTGTGTTGATTTTACAAAAAAGTCATGACTACCTTTTCGAAAATTATCCTTGAAAACATGGACTATGAGTAGTCATATACTCTAGCATGAGGTTACAGTCGCATCAAGTGACTTCAATGAGGCTGTGTATATGAAGTGTGTGACATCGAGGATGTAACGTACAGGACACCAAAGTCTAACGTGGAGTAAAGGCACACAGGGGAAAGGAGAGGAGGGAATTACAGCTGAGCTGTGCCAGAGGCTATACTGCATAGCCTTTTCTAATATTGACAGCAACCCTGCATGGTAGTCATTATTAACCTGGTATCATGAAGGGGAGCTCCGACCTCTGGGTCTTGGGGAACTTGACCCTAACCAAGATGGTGGGAGGTAAAGCAGAGGAGACCCAGGTCTGTCTAACTCCAAAAGCCCATGTTTTTAACACCAAACCACCTAACACAGGCCAAGAAACAGCGCCACCCTGTTGTGGTGGAGAGGAAACATCTGTAAATGAGGATGGGTGCCTACAAGTGAAGAGTGAGAAGGTGCTCAGAGTCCTGGCCACCCAGCAGGGAGCCAGGAGGAAGGTGGGGTGAGTAGTGAAGGAAAATGGCAATGGGATAATACTGAGTGAGGACTTCCAGCCTTGGGCAGACACCTGCTTTATTCCCTCAGCCTCCTTCCTGGCTCCCCTGCCCTCTGAAAACTGAATGAAAGGAAATTGAAATTCCCATTAACTTCATACTTTTACCCAAGCAAGGACATTGACATTTTCAAAGACCAAAAAATGTCTCTTCCAGGTCACGGGCAATGTCAGTAAGGAGACAGAACAGAGGCCCTTGACCCCTAGGATCATTCACTTTCCCCCAACTATATTCCCTCTGAAGGTTTTAGAATGGCAAACTCACTGAGTATAATTTATAGTATCATTTATCAAACCAGCAGCCAAGTGCGTTAATTTTTAAAGACTATAAATCCTGTTTACTTTTCAAAACAAGGATGCAAGCCTGGTAGATAGAGAACAGTCAAGACTGATGCAATATTAATAAACCTTAATTGCTTTATTATTTACATTGACAAAACAAGTGAAGGCCATTAAAAAAGAAAGACAAGCCTATATGAGTTCTATTGTGTTGTTATGTGCCACTCTGCTTAAAAAGAGTACCTGTGGGCTTTCAATATTTAACTACACACATCAGTGCTATCTCAACCAAACCAACATCTACCTCAGACTCAGTGGCCTCGTGAGTGATTTCTCAGGGTTCTCCAATATGCCTTTAACTGGTAATATGTTATTGTTAATCTGGGGTGCTCATTCAATTTATCATTGCGATATTTAAAATTACTATTTCTCTCTTCCCTTCTCCTTCCATCTCACACACCCCCGACCAGTGATTTTGAAATATAAGAGATAAAAAAAAAGAAAGAAAGAAAAGGAAAAAAAGAGATATATGGGGTTTTTCCTGGAGGAGAAACAATGTTCTTAGTGTGTAAATGGGAACTAAATGTCAAGCTTTAAAAATGGAAGTGTGTCTTCTAAAATTGTGAAATCAGGACATTTCCAACAGACCATTTTTCTTCTCTTGACCTTTTAGTTCCATGATCTACTAGAGGTCATTTCATTTGTAGCCCTCTGAGGAAAAGTAGCTACATTTTTACTCAAATGCACACTCAGGGTGAAGGAGGGGAATAGGCGACTAATCTACCCTCTTCATCAAAGACTGCTCCAAATAGCTTTTGAATGACTGTGAAGACAAGTTAATAGTAGATCATGCTTCCCTATGATGAAGTGCTATAACTACTTTTTTTTTCTTTAGAATTCTAGTCTTCACATTTTCCTAAATGAAATAGAGCATACAAAATGCAAAAATGGGGAATCATAATGAATTCTTAATAATCATATAGATACCTCTTTTAATTTGACTTTAAAAATGATACATTGGTTTTTATATAAGAAAAAAACTCATCCTACTTGGTTTTAGTAATTAGAGTTCATGGAAAAATTTCATTGTCACTTAGTCACTTGGCATTTTGTCCTGACCAGCTAAAGTAATCACTTCATTAATAAATATCCTGTGAACAAAAAAACATTTAGGGGCAGCATAGTCATTTTTCTAGTGTTTATTCTTTTCTTTTTCCCTAATGTTTATTCTTAACTGAATCTCACTTAGTCTTACTAAGTGATTAGTCTTACTGAGTAAACCACTTCCAATAACTAAATGAGAGACGCAATATTTATTTTATCAATATTTAAATATATTATTTACTAATATTTATTTTACCAGATTATTTGATTCTAAAAAGGTACTCATTAAAAGATATATATGGCGTGTGTTGCCCATAGGTGTATGTGTGTGTGTGTATGCCTGTGTTCATAAGTGTGTGTGAGTGTATATGTGTATGAATGCATGCATGAGTGTGTGTCTGTGTATAACGTGCAGTAGTAGCCTGATTAGTGGCTGTACCTCTACATACAGGGGGGATCTTCAAGTTCTCCTGTAGGCCTTCTGCTCCTTTTAATATCTACATACAGTGAAATCATTTATCACTTGGCCAAAACCAAGCATAAGAATCATTTTCCCTATAGTGGGCAAATGATAAAATCATCGTCATCATCATCATCATCATCATATCAACTATTGGGACAGCTATGGCAGATCATGCTTTATGTTTGAAAATTAATTTCTGGACACTGTACCAAAAGCAAAAATATTATCTACTCACCCAAGAGTCAACATATTCTAATAGAGAACAACGATAAGGCAGTACAGTAGTATATGCTAGGAATGAATACTTGAAAAGTGCTGCTAAAATTCTGCATTTTAATTAATTGTGAGTCCTCTGACAATCAGGACTGGGTCAGTCTCAATTCTGGGTCATGAGTGCTCTACCTAAGACTGAAGTAACAAAAAAAATTTTGTTGGTAGTAGAGGATTTCTGGTTATTTTTTAAGAAAATGTTAATGTTGGGCAGCCCTGGTGGCCCAGTGGTTTAGTGCTGTCTTCAGCCTAGGATGTGATCCTGGAGACCTGAGATCCAGTCCAATGTTGGGCTCCCTGCATGGAGCCTGCTTCTCCCTCTGCCTGTGTCTCTGCCTCTCCCTCTCTCTCTCTGTGTCTGTCATGAATAAATAAAATCTTTTAAAAAAAAAAGAAAATGTTAATGTCTTTGAATATGATAGCAATTTCAAATTCTGATAGCATATTCCAGAATGCTATGATTTTAAAGATATCACTTTATGGTAAATGTCACCCTGGTCATCATTACATACCTCTTTCTGTGAAGGTCTGGGTGTGGGTTGTGTTCAGTAGTGCTTAAGCATTGCTTTTGGGCTTTACTGAGTGTATAACTTGCTTAGACTATCTTCATGTCCTGGCAATGGGAAAAGAACACCTCAAATCTCCTTTTCCTGCCAGTCTCAACTCTACTAACCATTAACCATTTCACTAACTGTGCCACGAGAACTTGTTAACTACCCCTGAGTTTAGCAGCTGTTCACTGATGGCAAAAACAAAACAAAACAAAACAAAACAAAACAAAAGCACCTACCAAAACCCAACCCAAACCAAACCAAACCAAAACAAACAAACAAAAAAAACACAAAAAAAACCCCAAACAAACACAACCTGGAAGTGAATTTCAAATAAAATTGACTTAGCTACTGCATACCAGGTATACTTCATAGAATTTTTCCTCTATGCTTATCTTTGTTCAAGTATCTCAGTTTTGTTTTGACTGTTGTAACTTAACAGGAACCAGGCAGAGAATTACAACAAAGACAACAAAGCAGAAATTTGAATATTTTGGTCTTTATCCAAGAGAAAGAAAAAATTGAACAGATCCTTTTTTGCCTCCACAAAAAAGCTAGTAATTTCACTGCTGTGAGATGTGAGTAACCATAACTAGCACCATATTAGCCTAGCTACTATAGACTGTGAGATGGAGACATGAGGTACGCCAATGGGCAACACTGGTCAGGAAGTTCTTTTTTTTTTTTTTTTTCAATCTTTATTTATTTATGATAGTCACAGAGAGAGAGGCAGAGATATAGGCAGAGGGAGAAGCAGGCTCCATGAACCGGGAGCCTGATGTGGGATTCGATCCTGGGTCTCCAGGATCGTGCCCTGGGCCAAAGGCAGGTGCCAAACCGCTGTGCCACCCAGGGATCCTTGGTCAGGAAGTTCTAAGAATAAAGAGCTATTCTGGACCAAAATGTCCTGTCAAAAAAATTAGCTTATGCCTCTATTCTAAGTCAATTATTTCTGTCTTGCTTTTACCTAAGTTCGAGTTAAAATGTCAGACCAAAAAAAATGTTTGTGATTAACAAATATTAGGATATATCAAGAAGGTATTTTTGAATTATATTCTTTCAAGAATTAAGATAAAACAGCTATAACATAGTCTGAAATGCAGTAAATTAGGATGCAACATAGAAAAATGGTAAGGAATATGTGTTTTGCATCACACAAAACCTGGGTTTGTTGTGTCCTGGCTTTGCTATGCCCTGGCTTTGCTATATACACCGCCTTTATGACCTTGGATAGTTAACCCAAGGCTCGGATTCCTCAGCTGTAAAAGAGGAAGGAGAGGAATTGTTTTTTCATAGATTTGTTGCACGGTATGATGTCTAGTAAAGAGTAGCACTCAGTAAGAGTTAATTGTGATTATTATATTTATTCGGTATTTAGCTAATATTTATTCAGTTAAACAGTTATATTAACAGGGTTTGTCTTTGGGTGGTGAAAGTATAGATAACATCCCCACCCCTACCTCCGCCAGGCAATTTTGCTATCAGAAAAAACTTATTAAAAAAAATTCATGTAAAGACAATTACAGCCTCTCCATTGATCCTTCTTTGCTCTTCTATCTGAATAACTCCAGTTCCTCCAGCTTCTCTTCCCATGGCTTGATTTTGTGACCCACCTTATCCTTTGGCAAGTGTGATGGAAACTGAATGAAATACTTCATGTCTGAGATAATCATTGAAGAGCAATAAAGAACATCTCTCTCATTCTGGATACTATTGATATCAGTGAACTTTATTCCCTTTTTACAGTCATTTCCAGTATTGATTCGTACTGAATATAACTCTCTAAGTGAATGGATCTGAACAGCTTTGGTTTTTTTTTTTCTCTTCACCTCACCTGAGTAATGTAGCCTTATGCACACAAATGGCAGTGGGTCACTCAAAGCGAGAGGTCCTAGGGCAAGGTCCATCAGAAATTAGGATGAGAAAGAATGGTGGGAAGGTGCACATACATATGAGATGCTCGAGTGAAAAAGGCTTAGCCCTTGGCCGTTCCCTCTTGTTCCTTTCTTCCTAACACATAAAGAGTTCCCAGCCTTCCTTAAAGTCGGATAGTCCTATAACTGAGTTTTAATCCATGGAATAAGAGAGACTGATGCCTGCCATTTCAAAGCTACATGAGTATATCTCCCACACAGAATCCTTTATGGTCCTTCCCCCTCTGGCCAGCTGAAATAGAGAAGGGATACTGGATTGAATTGGATTCTGGGAGCCAGGAATTTTGGAAGCCACATACTGAAGACAGCAGAGCTCTGTCAGCCTAGATTCCTGAAAGATTGTATGGAGGAGGGCCACTCTCTCACATCTGCTCACCTTCCCAGTATTGTAACAAAACTAATAAATAGTGTCCTTTTTAAAAGATTTTAAAAAAATTATTCATGAGAGACACACACAGAGAGAGGGGCAGAGACACGAGTAGAGGGAGAAGCAGGTTCCATGCAGGGAGCCCGACTTGGGACTCGATCCTGGATCTCTAGATCAGGCCCTGGGCCGAATGCAGTGCTACACTGCTGAGCAACCCGGGCTGCCCAATAGTGCCTTTTTATGTGCTAACAATTCCATAATTTACAATCTACTTATCAGAGCATGTAGCCAACATTAACTAATATAATATCCAGTGATGTCCTCCAGGTGACGTTGTCATTTCCTGTGTGTGTGATTTTTTTTAAAGATATTGTTTATTTACTCATGAAAGACACAGAGAGAGCAGCAGAGAAAAAGGCAGACCCAGGACCCCGGAATCACAACCTGAGCCAAGACAAACGCTCAACCACTGAGTCACCCAAATGCCCCTCCTTGTGTTTTTTTCTCATCTTCTCTGCACCAAAGGAGAGAATTTGCCCAAAATGTTTATCCTCAAATGCTTCAGATGAGACACAAGAAGCCATGCAATATGTATGCTGTAGATATTATAGACCAATGACCTCAGACTCCATATTTAATATATTAATGAATTTCAATTTGTTGAATATATCTTATTTATTATTTTGGTTTTTCAAACATCTATTTCATCTTAATTATATCATTCATTCTTAATTTCCTGCCCTCTTCACATTTAATAAGCATCCCTTCAATACCATCAAGAATGTTCATTACTAAAAATTATGAACTGGTTACATTAGTGAAAAGTTAAGCAGTTTGTTAATAATATAATTCAGAATATGGCAGTGTATTTACTTTCAAGTATTTTACCTGGAGAAAACGCTATCGTTTTTATCAATTAGCTTTTATTATCACGAGCCATGCCAAAACTTAGCAACATAAAACAAAACACTTATTATTTCCCATTGTTCTCTATCTTGGCCAGAGGGCTTTTTGTCTGGACCTGCTTGGCTGCAGCTGGAGAATCCATCATGGCCTCATTTCCAGATCTGGGACTTAACTTGAAATGGTGGGAAAATCTGGAAAGCTGGAATCTCTCCCTCCACCAGGAGGCTAACTTGGGCTTGTTCTCAGGATTAAAAGAAAGGGAAAGATATTGTAACTGTTTTATAGTTCCTTTCAGACTATTTTCTATGCACACCTTTTTAAGATACTCTTGCATTTTATCTATTTTTCCCATTTGTGCATGTTTTTGTTATTTATGAGAGTAAGCATTTGCTTTATGTCTTTAAAGTCTTCAGAAATACCATTTCCTAAAAACACATACTGTTTCACTGGGAAGATATATATCACAGCCACTCACCACTCAAGATTTAGATTGCTTCTAAATTTTCACTGGTATAAATATCATTGGGATGCATGTTTGTGTGCAGAAGCCTTTTTCCTATTCATTTCATCAAAGTACTGTCTACTTGCATAAAAATATCTTCAAGCGTATGCTAAATTTTTTCCAATATTTTTCTCCCACTGATAAATGGCTAAGAATCCATGTTTCATCAACCCTTCTCTAGAGTTTGATATTACTTAAAAATATTTTCTATTAAAGAGAGAAAATTCATAACTTGTTTTTTAATCTACATTTCATTGGTTATTGGTGAGATTAAACACTTTTACAAGTTTATTAATCACTTACAGTTCTGTATTTGTGAATTTTTTTTACCTAATTTGGCCAATTAATTAGTGTTTTCCTTATTGACTTATATGATATTACTATGCTGATCTTTTAGCACATATGTCAAGTTTATTTTTTAGTTTCTTTGACTTTGTTAGTATTCATCAGTTTGTCTGTAGGAGTTCTATATCTTAATGTATTCAAAAAAGTTAATCTCTTCTATTTTTCTCTAACGTAACTTAATATAAGAAATTTCTTTCCAATTTACAGGGTGAATAAATGAATACACATTGATATTTTCTTCTACTCTTTTTAGAGTTGCTTTTTCCTTTTATATTTAATTCCTTAATGAAATTATTACAGTGTTTTGGAAGTCCCAGATTGCCTAAAACTTTATTTCAAGTTTGACATTGGTTTCTCAAATATCTATCTTCAAATATTTAAATGGATGTGATGTGTGCAGAATATGGGTTGGAAAATTAAGCCAACTTTGCATGGCTCTAAGAAAGAGAACTAGAACCAATGAGTTAAGTTATAGATTTTGGTTCCATAAAAGGACGCACATTCTAAATGGTGATGACAGTGAAATATTTAAAAACTGTTATGACATGTTCTCCAAACATCCAAGGGATGCCAGCTGCAAAAAAAGAAAACAACCTGGCAGTGCCCTTTATGTGTGACAGGATGAACATCAACCAAAGTTAAAACTACCTGCATATAAAATAGCCTACTTTGAGGTTAAAGGTGCAATGACCATACACCTCAGCCCACTACAGTGTGGTTTATGTCTGTTGTCCAGGTGTTATTATTTGTAATGCCTTTTTTCCCCACTATTACATTCTTCCATTCCTCCATTCTTATTTAAATAACAGCCATAATTAAGCAGTGCTCTCTCAAGAAAGTTATTCAGCTAAAGTGGGGTGGCTAACTTGTAGGGTGTGGAATATGGAATTCTGCCATTAAGGGACTGTACTAGTGGTTTCCCAGGTCCTGTTGTCAGGTTTTTATGGCTCATGGTGCATCCAGCTGTGCCCAGCTCCCTGTATCCTTTCCACAGCTCGGTAAGTACTTTGTGAGACTGTGTATATGCTGATATGTTTCCCCAATAGAGCTCCCTTGTAATGTGGTATTTTGTTGTTTTCTTCCACTCATACTCCCTAGCTAGTGCCCAATATGAGGCAAGCTCAATTTGTCTTTGTAGAACATTCCCCCCACAAAAATTTGGGGAGGTGAGAGGCATCCCCACTGAGGATGGAGAAAGTTATCTGGTTGGGGTTAAACCGTTGACAACCATGAGATTTACATGGTTTATACCCATAGCCCGTGAAAGCCCTAGTAAGGGACACAAAGTTTTCTGAAATTCTATCCCTTGACTCTACTTCAGTGTTTCCAAATCCTTCTGAGCCCTGAAGATAAAAGAGGAGACAAAAAAGTATGCTATATCATCCCTAGGCAACCTTAGAAGTAGATGGAGCAGCCTAACCACTTAG
Source organism: Vulpes lagopus (assembly GCF_018345385.1). NCBI lineage: Eukaryota > Metazoa > Chordata > Mammalia > Carnivora > Canidae > Vulpes > Vulpes lagopus. The sequence goes on from NC_054832.1 coordinate 72,038,398, forward strand.
ATAGGAAGCCTTCCATTATGCAGCATATCACTCAAGGATCTTTTGAGGAAAACAAGAATGAGTGGGAATGTGATGATACACGGAAAGAAAATTTCACTTCTCTTAGTGTATTATATCTATGGCTAGAAGAAATAAAGAGAGTTTTGAATGATGAAGTGTTTACATGAATGAAGTTGACTGAGACTCCATATTAGGCAATAGGAGGTGGTGAATGCAGGACCCTCAGTTGCAGAAAGAATTTTCTAGACTGACCAATAAAATATGCCTCACCTTTTTTAAAGGGCTTTAAGGAATCAGATTCACATTCTCAATCAGAGGACACTGCTCTAAGAATCTATAATAACAAATCTACAGAAATCTCAGGTGTTTAACAGATTAAAGTAGTTACTCATTCAGAGTCCACTGGGATCCCATGAGCTCTTCAGGCTAGTTGCCTTTTCATATAATGACAAAGGGACTCAAGCTTTATCTTCTCCTGGTGGCCAACCCAATTAATGTGGAAGGAAAGTGGGAGCTAGAGATTACACAGGGGGCTTATGGCACTTTTATGGCCAAGATGTGGCATAGCTCAGTTCCTCCTATATCCCATTGGTCACAACCAGTCACATGATACCAACTAACTGCAAAGGAGACTAGAAAATGAAAGGTTGCTCCTTGGTGTATGATAAGCATTAAATGTCTCTGTTGTAAAACCATTACAAGTTAGAGAAAGCTAGAAGAAAAACTCACCTACAAGAGTCACATTTAGTAATATTAGATTGGGTACATAATGTCCATATTCTGTGTAATACCTGATTAATCAGATATACAGAAAAAAAGAAGATGCAGTGTTAACATACCAGTAGCTAGAATTCTTGCCTTTTTACAACTGTTTTCTAAACTCAGTTGCATCCATTTATATCTCCTCTTATAAATGATAAATGTTATTGGTTTCCCTAATTTCCTTTATTCTATATAGAGAAGTTTAACAGGCATCAAGATTGATTATAAACATACTTGTTAATGTTTTCAATCCAATTCAAGCACGAAGCGAGAGCTTATGATATTTCTATGACAAATCTCATTATTAATGGATTGTTTCTTCCATTCAACATCCTTGTTTTCCCTGTTAGGTTTAATTAAAAATCCATTTGAACCATAGCCTTACTGATATAATATTTCAAAAGCTTTATACTACATGAACAATGCATATATCTCTCTAGATGGCATCATTGTCCCATCATAACATGATGCTTTTTTATTACTTAGTACTTAAGAGCTCAGAGAGAAGATTCATGAAGCTCATTAATTAATTCATATTTAATCATATCTATAATTTTAGAAGAGTGTATGTGGTTCATAAAGTAGGATGATGAGCTCTCAATAAAGGTTAGTTGGGCCACTTTCAGGCAATATTATGAATATAAGGCAATGACCCTTAAACAAGACCAAGATGACATAATGATAAATTAATATTTTGTCAAGTAAATGATAAAATTACTCCTTGTCTCCTTAAAGAAATGTTTCTTATCTGTACTTGAACATTTCACTCAAATTTAAGAGTATTTAAATTCTTCAAGAATAAGAATATTTCAAACTACTCATCTGAAGATAGTTGTGAAGTACTACATTATATTTTGGTATCTATGAGAAAATTAATACTTCATATATTTAGTACAGTTACAAATCACAGAATCATTAAAGATTTAGTCGACTCTCCAACTCACCATGTAATATATTGCCTGGTGGTAGCATTACTACCAAATAACTATCTGGCTTCTGCTGGGAAGTTTTTAATAGACAGGGGTCCCTAGTTTCTCCCAGTTATTAAACTGTTAAAGTTAGTTGCTGGATGGAAGCTCACTTTCTTTTTTTTTAAATATTTTATTTATTTATTCACGAGAGACACAGAGAGAGAAAGGCAGAGACATAGGCAGAGGGAAAAGCAGGCTCCATGCAGGAAGCCCAATGTGGAACTTGATCCTGGAATCTCGGGATCACGCCCCAAGCCAAAGGCAGATGCTGAACTGCTGAGCCACCTAGGAGTCCCTCAAGCTCACTTTCTTTTGAAGAAAACTTATCTTTACATAACTTCTTCTCAATTGATCTTAATTACACTATAATATAATAATATATATTATACATAATTGTAATACGTAATGTTCTTTAGTACTGCAATTTCTTTCTCCCAAGATAGCCATGATGTCTGCCTTTAATTTTTATCTCATCTGAAGCCCAAATACAATCCAATACTCCAACCATTAATGGTAAGACGGTCTGGATACTCCCTACTACATTGGTTATGCTCTGAATTAATGATTCTCATCTATGGACTTGGGATTCACCTAAGAGGAGAAGAGGGTTTTCCCCCACATGGTCGCCTCCTCCTGAGATTCTATGATGCTTCCTGAGGGGAAAATGCCCTTTCTCCAACCTGGAAATGACTACTGAGTGAGTCTTCATAACTAATGGATTTGTGGGAAAAAAATTTACTTACAATGTACATTGAAACTTGTTAACAGCCTACTCTAATAGGACATCCAGATTTTAATATGGAACTCCAGATGCGGTGTGAGCATTACAAAATATAATAAAGCTATTATCTCTCATATTATTTATTTCCTACCTGTAATAAAACAGCTATCATCAGAGGTTCTGCAGGCTTTACAAACCTGTAAATATTCATGGTTTCTTTTTTTAATAAAGATATTTCTTTCTTTATTTATTTGACAGAGAAAGAGAGCACAAGCGGGGGGAGTGGCAGGCAGAGGGAGAAGGAGAAGCAGGCTCCCCACTGAGCAGGCAGCTCAATGTGGAGCTTGATCCCAGGACTCTGGAATTATGACCTGAGCTGAAGGCAGACACTTAACAGATTGAGCCACGCCGGCGCCCTTCATGGTTTCTTATTAATAGTGAAACTACAAGCGTCCCTGACTTTTGATCTCTACCTTCTCATTCTTTTACTAAGTGCCTCTCCTACTCTGCTCTCAAATACATGCCACTTATTTCTTGAAGTCTGGAGCACACACACAAAAATCTGCACTCCGGTGTAGTGCTGGCTCTTTGAAAGTGTATTTCATCATTTAATTCCCACAAGAAGTGTTATGTGGGTGTAGTATTCTTACTTTACAAAGTAAAAATTTTAACATAGGGAGGTTAAATACTTTGCCAAGTTTCCAAGCCTCCCAAATGGTGCGTTACTGTATAATTGTATAGAGAAATACAAGGTGCTCTATTCAATAGGATATAGACAGTACAATTATTTAGCACAAGGAATTTAGCAGAATTAAGTTATTCTGTCTCAAAGTATAGCCACGCACATGACCATGTCAAGTCACTGTGTTTTCATTAACTGTATTTTCATAGAACTGCAGACTCGCACTCTGTGAGTTCAAGGCTGTAGTCATAGTCCTCACAACCTTTCTTTCAGTTAAGAGCACTCATCAGGCAGACCAAAGCTACACATTCAAAGCTGCAATAGCAAGTCATATAAAGCATATTTATTTACTTCTATATCTCCTGTTACTAATGAAATCCAATTATGTATTACTTATCTTTGAAATTTGGGGTTTCTTCCCACTGAGGTATTTCTGTTCCTGGGAAGACTGAGGTCAGAGACTTATTGTCATTGTTTTCACTTGTGTGTTTCCTGTGTCCCTTGATTTCTGATCAGATTGAAAGGATAGAATGAACTGAGAGAGAGGAATGTTAAGAATTTAAGACATCAATCTTTTGTGTGACTAGGTCCAATTCAATTTAAGAAAAGCAAAGCAGAAGAGTACTAGAATAGACTAATCTAACCTGTTCTTCAGAAAAGTTTGGCTTCAGAAAGGCAGTGAGGGAAGGGTCAAGAATAAAGGAATAGTTAAGGATATGTGCCTCTGCTAAAGAATGAGGGAGGCGGTGCTATTTCTCCCCAGTGGGTGGTGGTGGCAGAGAGCCAGTTTTGCAGTTCTCAGCTACAAGCCCTAGCAGTATAGAGAGTGGGATGGACACTTGTCTCCACACCCATCTCCCTAAAGGCTGGAGACTAGCCACCCTCAGGGCTAAGATGAGAAAAGGGGTTTGTTAATAATTTCAGGCTGAGAAGGGTGGGTGCTCTTTTAGTGTAGTTAAGAATAACAGTAGCTGTGTTCCACCTTTTTAAAAGGGGAACCATAAAACAATTTCCCTCTGAAATAAAAAATAAGAAAAGGATTTCTTACCATTTCCATTATTCTCTATAATTTTTTTTAAGATTTTATTTATTTATTCATGAGAGATACAGAGAGAGAGAGGCAGAGACACAGGCAGAGGGCGAAGCAGGCTCCATGCAGGGATCCCGACATGGGACTCGATCCTGGGACCCCAGGATCATGCCCTGGGCCGAAGGCAGGTGCCAAACCACTGAGCCACCCAGGGATCCCTTCTATAATTGTTTTGAAGGTACTTCTCAAAATAATTATTATGTTGTAGTCAATATGAAGTAGTTAAAGGTGTAAGAATTGGAAAGGAAGAGATACGACTACCTGGATTTATAGAAAATGAAATTTTTAAATTTTAAATTTTAAATGTATGGAAAATCTAAAAATTCATGTAAAAATCTACAAAAATAATAGAAATCAAGGAATATAGAAAAATACTAGTCTTCATAACAACAAGTAGAAACCTCATTTACAGTACTAAAAATAATAATGGAAATAATAACAGAACACCTAGGCATAACTTAACAGGACATATCTAATACTTATATGAGGAGAATTCTAAAAGCATCCTGAAATACAAAAAAACAGACTCAAGCAAATGAAATGATACATACCTTGTTTGAGATGGGAAAATTCAACATTATAAGTATGTCAATTCTTTCTAAATTAATTTATAAATGTAATGCACTCACTACAAAAATATCCTTATATTTTCTAAGGTAGAATAAGTTGAATATAACAAGCAATAAAAGTCAAAAAAGAAATCTTGAAAAGAAGAGAAATGAGAAATGTTTAGGGATTACAAAATATAATAAAGCATTATCTCTCATATTATTTATTTCCTACCTGTAATAAAACAGCTATTATCAGAGGTTCTGAAGGCTTACAAACCTGTAAATATTCATGGTTTCTTTTTTTAATAAAGATATTTCTTTCTTTATTTATTTGACAGAGAAAGAGAGCACAAGCGGGGGGAGTGGCAGGCAGAGGGAGAAGGAGAAGCAGGCTCCATGCAGGAAGCCCAATGTGGAACTTGATCCTGGAATCTCGGGATCACGCCCCAAGCCAAAGGCAGATGCTGAACTGCTGAGCCACCTAGGAGTCCCTCAAGCTCACTTTCTTTGAAGAAAACTTATCTTTACATAACTTCTTCTCAATTGATCTTAATTACACTATAATATAATAATATATATTATACATAATTGTAATACGTAATGTTCTTTAGTACTGCAATTTCTTTCTCCCAAGATAGCCATGATGTCTGCCTTTAATTTTTATCTCATCTGAAGCCCAAATACAATGAGCAAATGTTATAAACAGTTTATGGAGAAAAAAATGCAAATAACTTTAAGAATACACAAAGCTTTTCAACCTCCCTCAAAAAAAAAAAAAAAAAAAAGAAAAGAAAAGAAAATGAAGAACAAATTTCACTTAGAAACAATTTTTCACTTACCTAATTGGCCAAAATACAGAAGTTTGACCACATTTTCTATTGCCAAGTTTATGAGGAAACAGACTCTTATGTCCTTTGGTGGTTAGAATGCAAGATGGTTCAATGCAATAGAGAGGAAGTTAGCAGTATCCTGCAAACTTATGTATGCATTTACCATTTGACACAGCAATTACAATTTTAGAAAACCACCTTAAAGATACTTGAACAAAGGAGATGAGCCAAGATGGCAGAGTAGTAGGCTTCCCTCACCCCTTGAACACAACTAGATAAATATCAAATTATTCTGAATACCCAAGAAACCGACCCAAGGAATGACAGAACAAATGGCACAACTAGACGGAGGGAAGAGGCCACATGGTGGAAAGAAGGAGGTGTGGAGACATGATTTGCAGGAGAAATGGATCATAGGTATTGCAAGGGGTAGGAAGGCTTGGTCACAGAGAGAGGAGAGAGACAGAGAAAGAGAGAGAGAGAGAGACAGAGAGAAGAGGACAAAGGGTATTGCACAAGGAAAACACTTCCCCAAAGCCATTGACTGGGAAAACAAGATGGGCTGATTTTCTGGAGTTTTTACAACCAGCAGGACTCAAAGACTGGAGTTTTAGAGGTCTGCAGCATGGTGGCTATTGAGTCCTGAGGGTGCTGCAGTGCTCCTGTGGAGAAGGAGGGCACATAGCTTGGGAACAGAGGGTGTGCTCTGAGGATCCCCTGGTATGCACTGCAAGAGATGGTTCCCCATTTTTTGGAGCACATCTGGGAAAAGTGGTATTGCCCCTCCAGGGAGAAAAGAGCTAGTGGGACCCATTGCTCTCCCCCACCCCTCAGCATAGCCAAAGAGACGCACCCCTGCCAAGGGCAGCTAACTTGGACACTGGCTCTTTGCTGCACTTTACTCCAACTCCATGCCCCTGCACTATGGTGCAACCACCTTTTGGGACAAATCTGCCTCAATCCTAGCAGAGCGAGACCCTCCTCCAGAGGATCAGTGTGGTGCTGCACCATGCCAGGTTCCTAAAGTTTTGAGTTTTAAATCTCAGCCAGCCTGCCTCGGATAAAACACAGGTACACTGCCCTTCTGGGGAGGCAGACAGTCCACACACAGACAGAGTGAGGGCAGCGATAAGAGGGATGCCTAGAACACAGGAGGAGAGATTGCTCTTCTGAGAGGGCTTCCCAGACAGTGGCGGTTGCCCTATGGGGATGTGGGAGGGGGCTGGTGCCATTTCTTTCCCCCACACTTCAGCATCAACTAATTTCAATAAGCAGCCCTGTGCCAACAGCGATGACCTGAACCACTTATACCAAGCCCCACTCTCTAGCACTCTGCAGGTGCTGCTTTTCTTGGGCAAGACTAGCACAAACCCCCCACATGTACCTTGTCTACTGACCATAGAGCTGAAGTTCTGGTGGAAATAGCATCAGGTAGACCAGTGTACACATAGTTAGAACTTGCCACACTCTGCCCAAGTTTCAAACATTCTCCATTACAGGCAAGGAGAAACTCTACAGAGGACTGACCTGAGGGAACAGCAGCCAAAACACAGCAGCAGAGTGCACAGAGCATACACCAGAGACACTTCCTGAAGTGCCAAGCCCTGGATAGTACATGACCTCTTCTTTATAAAGCCATTATTCTCAGGAACAGGAAACATAACAGGCTTTCCTAGCACACAGAAGAAGACAGACCTAGACAAAATGCCAACATGGAGAAATTCATCCCAAAGAAAGAACATGATAAGGTCACAGTCAGGGATCTAGTCAAAACAGATATAAGTAATATGCTTGATCCAGAATTTAAAACAACTATCATGAGGCTTCTAGCTGGGCTTAAGAAAAGCATAGAAGACTCTGGGGAGTCCCTTACTTCAGAGATTAAAGACCTAAAAATTAGTTACATCAAAATGAAAAATGCAATAACCAAGATTCAAAACCAACTGGATGTAATGACCATAAGGATGGAAGAAGCGGAGGAATGAATAAGTGATAAAGAAGGTAAAATGGAAAATAATGAAGCAGAAAAGAAGAGTGAAAGAAAAATATTAGGTCATGAATGTAGGCTTAGAGAACCCAGTGACTCCATAAAGCAAAATTACATTCATATCATAGAAGTCCCAAAAGAAGAAGAGAGGGAAAAGGGGCAGAACGTTTATTTGAGGAAATTATAGCTGGAATCTTTCCTAATAGCTGAAAACAGACATTGAAATACACAAGGGACAGAGAACTCCCATAAAAATCAACAAAAGCAGGCCAACACCAAGACATATCATAGTAAAAGTTGCATAATATACTGAAAAAGAAAAAATCCTAAAAGCAACAAAAGTCCCTAACTTACAAGGGAAGACAAATACGTTTAGAAGCAGATCTATCTGCAGAAACTTGGTAGGTCAGAAGAGGGTTACATGATATATTCAATGTGCTGAATGGGAAAAATATGCAACCAAGAATATTCTATCCAGCAAGGCTGTCATTCAGAATAGAAGGAGAGATAGTTTCCCAGACAAACAAAAACTAAAGGAGTTCATGACCACTAAACCAGCCCTGCAAGAAGCATTAAAAAGGACTCTGAGTGTGAAAGAAAGACCAAAAACAACAAAGACTAGAAAGGAACAGAGAAAATCTCCAGAAACAAGACAAGTAATAAAATGGCACCAAATTCACATCTATCAATAACTACTCTGACTGTAAATGGACTAAATGTTCCAATGAAAAGACATAGGGTGTCATAATAGACTTAAAAAAACAACGCTCATCTATATACTGCCTATAAGAAACTCATTTTAGATCCAAAGACACCTGCCGATTGAAAATGAGGGTATTGAGAACCATCTATCATGCTAATGCACATCAAAAGAAAGCCATAGTAACCATATTTATATCAAATAAACAAGATTTTAAACCAAAGATTATAACAAGAGATGAAGAAAGCCACTATATCATAATAAAGGGGTCCATCCAACAAGAAGACCTAACAATTATAAATAATTATGCTCTCAACTTGGGAACACTCAAATATATAAAACAGTAAATAACAAACATAAATGGACTCATTGCTAATAATACAACAATAGTAGGGGACTTTAACACCCTACTTACATTGATCAACAGATCATCTAAGCAGAAAATCAACAATCAACAAAGAAACAATAGCTTTGAAAGACACACTGGACCAGATGGACTTAATGGATATATTCAGAGCATTTAATCCGAAAGCAGCATACTACATATTCTTTTTGAGTGCACATGGAACATTTTCCAGAATAGATCACATGTTGGGTCACAAATAAGCCAGTCCTCAAGAAGTACACAAAGACTGAGATCACACCATGCATATTTTCTGACCACAACACTATGAAACTTGAAGTCAACCACAAGAAAAAGTTTGGAAAGACCACAAATACATGGAGGCTAAAGAATATCCTACTAAAGAATGAATGAGCCAACCCAGAAATTAAATAAGAAATAAAATTACATGGAAACAAATGATAACAAATACATCATGGTCCAAAACCTTTGAGATGCAGCAAAGGCATAAGAGGGAAGTATACAACAATATAGGCCAACTTCAAGAAGCAAGAAAAATCTTGAATATGAAACCTAATCTTACACCTAAGGGAGCTAGAAAGAGATAAACAAATGAAGTGTAAAGCCAGCAGAAGAAAGGAAATAACAAAGACTAGATTGGAAATAAATGATATAGAAAAAAAGAACCCAATAGAATAGATCAATGAAACCAAGAGCTGGTTCTTCAAAAGAATAAATAAAGTTGATAAACCCCTAGCCAGACTAATCAAAAAGAAAAGAGAAAGGATCCAAATAAATAATGTCCACAAATGAGAGAAGGAAGATTATAACCAACACCCTAGCAATATAAACAATTATAAGGGAATATTATGAAAGATTATATGCCAACAAATTGAGCAATCTGGAAGAAATGGATAAATTCCTAGAAACATAATTACCAAAGCTGAAACCGGAAGAAATAGAAAATTTGAACAGACTAATAACAGCAAAGAAACTGAATCAGTAACCAAAAATCTCCCAACAAACAAAGTCCAGGGCCAGATGGCCTCCCATGGGAATTCTACAAACTATTTAAAGATGAGTTAAAATCTATTCTTCTCAAAGTATTCCAAAAACTAGAAATGGAAGGAAAACTTCCAAACTCATCCTACAAGGCCAGCATTACCTTGATTTCCAAAAAAAAGACCCCACTGAAAAGGATAATTATAGGCCAATCTCCCTGATGAACATGGATGCAAAATTCTCAACAAAACACTAGCAAATAATCAAGATCAAATGGGGCTTATTCCTGGACTGCAAGGTGGTTCAATGTTTACAAATCAATCACCATAATATGCCATTATTAAAAGAAAGGAAGAGAACCATATGATTCTCTCAATACATGCAGAAAAAGGAAGTGACAAAGTACAGCATCATTCTTGATAAAAACCCTCAACAAAGTAGGGATAGAAGGAACATACCTCAATATTGTGAAAGCCATGTACAAAAGACCCACAGCTAATATGATCCCTAATGGGGAAAAACTGAGAGCTTTTTCTCTATGCTCAGGAACAAGACAGGGATGTCCACTCTCACCATTGTTATTTAACATAGTACTGGAAGTCCTAGCCTCAGCAATCAGACAACAAAAAGAAATAAAAGGCATCCAAATTAGAAAGGAAGTCAAGAGGATCCCTGGGTGACTCAGCGGTTTAGTGCCTGCCTTCGGCTCAGGGCATGATCCTGAAGTCCCAGGATTGAGTCCCACATCAGGCTTCCTGCACGGAGCCTGCTTCTCCCTCTGCCTGTGTCTCTGCCCCCCCCCCTTTCTCTCTTTCTCTCTCTCTCTCTCTCTCTCATGAATAAATCAATAAAATCTTAAAAAAGAAAAAAAAGAATGGCATCTGTTTAAAAAAAAAAAAGGAAGTCAAACTTTCACTATTAGAAGATGACATAATACTTTATGTAGAAAACCTGAAAGACTCTATCAAAAACTTACTAGAACTGATACACAAACTCAGTAGAGTCATAGGCTATAAAATAAATGTACAGAAACCTGTTGCATTTCTATACAAAAATAATGAAGTGGTAGAAAGAGGTATTAAGGAATCAATCCCATTTACAATTGCACCCAAAACTGTAAGGTACTGAGGAATAAACCTAACCAAAGATGTAAGAGATCTGTACTCTGAAAACTATAGAACACTGATTAAAGTAAAGATGACACAAAGAAATGGAAAAACATTCTATGCTTATGGATTGAAGAAACAAATATTGTTAAAATGTCTATACCACCCAAAGCAATCTATACATTTAATGCATCTCTATCAAAATACTACCAGCATTTTTCACAGAGCTAGAACAAACAATCTTAAAACTTGTATGGAACCACAAAGACCCTAAATAGCCAAAGCAATCTTAAAAAAGCAAAGCAAAGCTGACTTCAAGTTCTATTACAAAGCTGTAATCATCAAGACAGCATGGTGCTATCACAAAAGCAGACACATAGATCAATAGGATAGAATACTAAACCCATAAATGGACCCACAACTCTATGGTCAATGAATCTTTGACAAAACAAGAAAGACTATCCAGTGGAAAAAAGTCTCTTCAACAAATGAAACTGGACAGCCACATGTAGAAGAATGAAACAGGACCACTTTCTTACACCATACACAAAAATAAATTCAAAATGGATGAAAGACCTAAATGTGAGATAGGAATCCATCAAAATCCTAGAAGAGAACACAGGCAGAAACCTCTTTGACATTGGCTGTAGAAACTTCTTACTAGACACATCTCCAGAGGCAAGAGAAACAAAATCAAAAATAAATTATTGGGACTTCATCAAGATAAAAAGCTTCTGCACAGGGAAGGAAACAATCACCAAAACAAAAAGGCAACCTACAGAATTGGGAAGATATTTACAGATGATGTATCTGATAAAGGGTTACTATCCAAAAATCTATAAAGAACTTGTCAAACTCAACACTCCAAAAATAAATAATCTGGCTAAGAGATGGGCGTAAATAGACATTTTTCAAAAGAAAACATACAGGTGGCTAACAGATGCATGAAAAGATGCTCAACGTCACTCATCATCAGGGAAATACAAACCAAAACTACAATGAGATACCACCTCATACCTGTTAGAATGGCTAAAATTAACAACACAGGAAACACAGATGTTGGCAAGGATGTGTAGAAAGGGGAACCCTCTTACACTGTTGGTGGGAATGCAAACTGGTACAGCCACTCTGGAAAACTGTGTGGAGGTTCCTCAAATAGTTAAAAATAAACTACCCTATGACCCAGCAATTGCACTACTAGGCAATTACCCAAAGAATACATACAGATTAAAAGGGTACATGAACCCCAATGTTGATAGCAGCATATGAACAATAGTCAAACTATGGAAAGAGCCCAAATGTCCACTAACTGATGAATGGATAAAGAAGAGCTACCCAAAAGAATGAAATCTTGCCATTGGCAAGACATGGATGGAGCTAGAGTGTATTATGCTAAGCAAAATAAGTCAGTCAGGGAAAGTCAAATACCATATGATTTCATTTATATGTGGAATTTAAAAAACAAAACACATGAACATAAGAGAGGCAAACCATAAAACAGACTATTAATCATAGGAAACAAACAGGGTTCTGGAGGGGAGATGGGATTAAATAGGTGATGGACATTAAGGAGAGCACTTGTGATGAGCCCCGTATTATATGTAAGTGATGAATCACTAAATTCTACTCCAAAAACTAATATTATGCTATATGTTAATTAACTGGAATTTACATAAAAACTTGAATCAAACAAGTGAACAAAAGATACTTGAACAAAAATATGAAAAGATGTATGTACTGTGTGGTTTTGTTGTTGTTGTTAGATTATTTGTAAAATACTGGAAATAATCCTAATATTCATCCTCAAGAGAACTGGGTGAAGACATTATGATATATTCACATGATAGAGCGTTATCGAATAGTCACAGAATGAAGTATTATTCCTCGAAGAAAGGCGAAAGGCTGTCCTATGGAGAAATCTCTAATCTGCACTGCTAAATGAAAAGACAAGTCACACTGCAGTATGGATAGTATATTTCTTTATACCTAAGAAACGGAATACATTTTAGCTGGTGGTTTCTAAAACTCAATTCTTAAAAGCTAATAAAAATTGTTCCTTGTTTGGAGGGATAGAATGGAGTGATTGAATCAGAGGTGGCACTTAGGCTTCTTACAATGCCGCTCGTTTTGTGCTTTTGACTTTGAACAGTGTAAATATAAATAGAAATTTAAATCCAAATGGGGGAAAAATCAATAAACATTGAAAACAAAAATAAACAAATGACCCTGTGTATCAAATTGTTGGTTTAATGACACAGGGAAAAAATATATAATGTGTTTAAAACAAAGTATTTGACTAATACCTAGAAGGATATATTCTAAGAACCAACAACAACCACAAAAATATCTGCAAAGGAATCTGAAACTCTGTTCATTATTCCTAGTGTTAGGACCCAGGCTCACTTGATTTCTTTCTCTCTTTTCCTTCCTTCCTTTCCTTCCTTCCTTCCTTCCCTCCCTCCCTCCCTCCCTCCCTCCTTCCTTCCTTCCTTCCTTCCTTCCTTCCTTCCTTCCTTCCTTCCTCTTCTTTCTTTCTTTCTTTCTTTCTTTCTTTCTTTCTTTCTTTCTTTCTTTCTTTCTTTCTTTTCTTTCTTTCTTCTCTTTCTTTCTTTCTTTCTTTCTTTCTTTCTTCTTCTTCTTCTTCTTCCTTCCTTCCTTCCTTCCTTCCTTCCTTCCTTCCTTTTCTTTCTTTCTTTCTTTCTTTCTTTCCTTTCTTTCTTTCCTTCCTTCCTTCCTTCCTTCCTTCCTTCCTGCCAGGATTAAGGTGTTGCCTTTTATTATGTCCTGCAGCCATCTTTCCTTCAGTACCTTGGCTAGAGGTGGGTTATACAGCCACGCTCTAGCTTTAAGGAAGCGGGAAGCAATAAAGAACAATATTATCACAATTATTCAGATGAATCATGAACCACTACTTGGGGCTAGGCATTTATCTGTCCTCTCCCACAAAAAAAAGTAGGGTCTGTTAGCAAGGAAGAAGGAGAGAGTGTACTGGAGGGAAGTAATTTAAAGCACTAGCCAAGGAGGGTAAGGGTGAGAGGAAGACCTCAGATGAATGCTTTTTGAGGGCATGGAGGAGGCCATCTGGCAGGCACCAGATGGGGAAACATACAGTTGTAAAGCACTTGTGGGGAAGTTAACAAAACGACACATATGACTTTTAATCCTTACCACTCTTATGAGTTGGATTATGTTTATTTCTCTGAAGATTCTGGAGTGTCCTCTGCATGTGCATGTGCGTGTGCATGTGCATGTGCATGTGCATGTGTGGACAACTGACAAGAGAAGTACCTTGCCTCAGGTCATATAGCCAGTAAGTGGAAGAACCTGGGTTCCCACTCACACAGCAGCAACAGAGCCAGGCTTCGAATTACTCCTCTAGAGACTGGTTTTACTGAATCCATGATAAGGACCATAATATCTAGGATTCATTTTGCAACAGTGGCTAACATCTAACAGGCAAGCACTGTGCTAAGTGCTTTATATAGATGATCTCTCTTAATCCTAGAGAAAACTCAACTATTACCTTGTGATTCCAGATGTGAACTTTGAGATTCCAATAGCCTGAGTCATTTGTCCAAGTTCTTAGCTTTACTAAGCAGCAGAGCTGGAATGTGTGCCTACTTCCATGCTTCTAGTGTCTCTCCTCTTAGCTGCCTTGCAAAGCTGCCCCTTCCTGGAAAGAAGTTTTTTTTAAAAGTTTGTTATTTCTGAGACATCCTTTTCAGTTCTTAAATTTACATTGTGTGGTAATGAGGGTCTTTGGACTCATTAAGTGGACATAGAGTTTAATAAAATATTTTTAAAATAGACATTTCCTTCAGTAGATATGCAAATCAGAGGAAGCCTGAAAGAAATATGAATGAATATTGAGAGTTAAGAATTCTGAATCCTACTCTCTGGGCTCAGACCTAGTTTGCAGCCACATGGCTAAATGCACCAAAAAAGGTCAGAATCAGGGGCACCTGGGTGGCTTAGTGGTTGAGCATCTGCCTTTGGCTTAGGTCATGATCCCAGGGTCCTGGGATCGAGTCCCACATTAGACTCCCAGCAGGGAGCCTGCTTTTCCCTCTGCCTGTGTCTCTGCCTTTCTCTGTGTTACTCATGAATAAATAAATAGAATCTTTAAAAACAAAACAAAAAGCCCCAAAACTCCAAAAGGTCAGAATCGTTGGTAAATATAGGACCGGTTATGGTGCCTCCCTCAAGAAAACAGTGAAGAGGATTGAAATAAGCCAGCACGCCAAGTACACTTGCTCCTTCTGTGACAAAACCAAGATGAAAAGACGAGCTGTGGGGATCGGGCATCACAGTTCCTGCATGAAAACAGTAGCCGGTGCTATCTGGACCTACAGCCCCACTTCTGTAGTCAGAGTAAAGTCTGCCATCAGAACACTGAAGGAGTTCAAAGACCAGTAGAAGCTCCACCATTTGAAATATTGCTAGCCTATAAGAGATGGGTTAATTTATATAACAACAACAAAAGAGAATTCTGAATCCCAGGATTGGTGGTCTAGGTCACAATGCCCTTAAGCAAGAAGTCAAGAAGCTGTGTTTTAAGTAAAAAACCTACTGTTGGCTCAAGGGTGAAGGTATGCTATCTCAGGAAAGGGGCCAAGACCAAGACTGAAAAGTCAATAGAGCATGTTGGGATCTGAGGGTCCCAAGTGTAAGAACTTACAACTTTCCAGGCCAGCTATTGTAGTAGCCCAGAAGATACAGAGGAGTAGCTTCCCCCAACAGATAACATGAAGGCTTCTGCCTAAAGCAACTTCAGTCACCTGGACTAATAGTCACATGCTGTCAGACAATGTTTAAAGCATACTATCTGGACTTAAACCAGCTTCACTTTCTGCATCAGTGACTCTAAAGAAATACAGATGACCCTTAAAAAACACAGGTTTGAACTCTGTGTGTCCATTTATACCCAGATTTTTGCAGTATAGTACTGTGAATGTATTTTCCTTGTGATTTTCTTAATAACATTTTCTTTTCTCTAGCTTACTTTACCGTAAGAATACAATATAATATATATATAACATATATATTGTAAGAATACAATATGATATATATTAACATATATATATAACACATTTTATATAATATATAAACTGTTTATGTTATTGGTAAGGTTACTGGTCAGCAGTAGGCTATTAGTTAAGTTTTGGGGGAGTCGAAAGGTATACTCAAGTTTTCGACTAGGGAGGGTGCTGGTGCCCCAGAACTCCTCATTGTTCAAGGGTCACCTGTAATTCTCTGGCTTCAGGAGCTCCTGATCTCTAGGCTCCCTTTCACTAGTGTCATCCTCTGAGGACCATCCCTCCCACTGAAAGCCCGACAGCTACTAATGTTACCAGAAGCCAATGTACCAGAACAAATATGACATCAAGACAAGTCCCTATATTAAGAATAAATACACTTTGGGCAGCCCAGGTGGCGCAGCGGTTTAGCACCGCCTGAAGCCAGGGTTTTGATCCTGGAGATCCGGAATGGAGTCCCACGTCAGGCTTCCTGCATGGAGCCTGCTTCTTCCTCTGCCTGTGTCTCTGCCTCTCTGTTGCTCTCTCTGAATAAATAAATAAATAAATAATAAAAAAAAAAAAAAGAATAAATACATTTTTAAAATAGGGAAGGCCATCTAAAAATTGTAAATGTTTATTTATGAGAAATGCATAAACGACCCCAATAAATATGTGAAAATTAATAGTCAGGTGGCTGGAATGGGGAAGCCCTACTACTCAATGTCAATTACAGGAAGAATTGTCAATTACAGAATCCAACTGAAACATCCTCAAAAGGAAAAGATGCACATGGCTTCCTTTCCAAGAAATCGACTACCCCTGCTATTCAACAGGGAATAGTCATCACCCTGAACTCTCACTTTTCTCCAGTTGACTTTTATTCAAAATAGCCCCTCTCAGTTTCCTCTTTCTTCACCATAAACTAACGTTCTTCTCTTTTGTTGGCCTTGCCTGTGGTTTTGCTGGAGCTTCCATGTCCTGAATTGCAATTCTCTGCTAGTCCCGAATAACCCCATTTTGCTGGTAAGGAAACCGGCTGTTTAATTTTTAAGGTTGACAAGGAAAAAGATGGTGTTTTACTTTGGGCATTATTATCCTCTCACCATCTTTCTTTTGTGTTTATTAATCTTATGATTGGTACTGGACCATCCAGAAGAAAAAGAAAATGGCCCTGAACATTTTGCATTATTTAAAAATCCAAAATAGTTTTACTTTTCCCTGATGACCTGGACCTGTCATGCTCACCTGACCTTTCCCTTGCTTTGCCACTGTCTCACAGCTGTGGGATATCATGTTTCTTTCATGGAGTTCTGGCTTTGTAGATTAAGACTTCGTATGCCTCTCAAAATATCGTCCAATATTGAAGTGGATGAAATATTTAGATTCATCAAAATGTTACAGAGAGTGAGATGGAAAAGGAAAGAAGCCTCGGTTCTTTTGCTGCCACAGTGAAGAATTATGGGAAGGGGAAATGAAAGTGAGGCAGAGCAAAGTTTTCTTAAAGTATGCTCAGAGACAGGAGTGGGCCAGTCAAGAGAGACAAAGGACCGGGAAACTGGGGTGTGGGCTTATATCATCTTTTTTCTTTTGGGGGAGTCCTAGGGTTCCAATATTTGAGTGACATGCCTGGGATTATATAATAATTAGCCAACTATGCATGTCTGTCCCTAAAATGTATTTAAAATACCTGTATGGGGGTAGGAAATTCCAACGTTATTTCTATTCTAGAGACATAATTCATGCAATAAGAACAAGCAGCTGCTTTCTGTACCAATGAAACAAGCACTATACACTTAACTCTTCCTCTGCCAGGATGCTGTAACAGCAAACTGACTGATAGATGGGTGGAACGGGGTGGACCTTCTGCAGTCCTGGATTGGGGCTATCCAGCAGCACGTCTCAGGACCGCAGGACATGCATCCTCCTGTCACTCATGCCTAGTTTCCTGCCTAACAAAAGGAGCTATGTCTAAAAATTGCAAAAACAGGTGTACAGAGTCACTATTGACTTTGGTAATGATTACAGTTAGATCCTGCCCACTTCAGTTATAACCATGTTAAATCAGCTTGCTGGGAAGTACAGATCCCTCCCACCCCTACCCCATCCAAAAGTGGAGGATTCCCAAGAAACCTTTCCTAAGCCGAAATAGCCATAACGAGAAACAGCAATTGCCATTAATTTGTATGGAAAATTCTTTTGAGTGCTCCCAGACAAAAAAAAAAACAAAACAAAACAGCCTCTCTTAGGCTTTTCTGATACCCTCAGACACATCTTGCTAACAGATGAACAAAATAAATAGAGATGAAGCACAGATGCTCACAGACACAGTTGGGAGCTGCGGTGACTGATGCTGAGGTGCTGTGTGTGGTTCCTGGGGACGGGGCCTGGCGGGGCCAGTCTCACCGCTCCGCTGTGCCCTGCCTCCATAAAGGCTCAACTGGCTGCAAAACAAATGCTAAGGCTACTTTCTCTTTTCGCCTTATTTTTGTAAAAGCAAAAGTCCTCTTCGGATTTCCTTGCCTAGCAGAACCAGGTAATGATGGAGTAAGTCTTACCTAACAGTGAAGGGGCCTAACATGGACTTTTGAAAAGTGAGGGGAGTACCCTGTATTGCTGTAATACATAGTGAGACTCGAGCCATTTGCTGAACCCACAACCATGAGACACACTCTCGCCTTCTTATCCATTTCAATTTCCCATTCTTTTCTCTCTCTCTCCCTTAGGTCTGCTTTTCTCTTTTCTCCATATAGTGTATATAAAGGTAAATAAAATAGCTAGTATGCACGTAAACCTGCATGCTTGAAATATGTCCCTGCTGTCTACTTGGTATGTGGACAGACAAGAAACCGCTTGTCAGAGGAAGCACTTCTAGGATTTAGGTTAATTTTTCCACTCCCAGACCTTTCAGGCTGGCCTCAGATGGACATTTATAGACACCACTCTCCTGAGGCTCAGGGAAGAAAAGCAGCGGAATACAGAAGAGCTTATACAGTGGTGGTGTGATCTGGTGATGCTGCCCTCTGGATGATGGAAGCCCAGATTCTGTTTTTTTCTCCTGGGTGTCACTCTTGTGGTTTCTCTGAAGCCTTCTGTCACCAATTCCCTCTAAGTACCTTCAAGCTTAGTCTCCTGGGGATCCCCTGGGGTGGTGACAGGCTCTCCAGTCTGCCTTGGAAACTTCATCTGCCAGAGGTCTTCTGTCATAGTCACCTCGGTGTGGCTGGCTAGCAGTCCTCATGGACAGCATCACCTCAAGAGAGCCCCAGCCTGGCTATTTGCTGGACAACTACTCTGTCTAGGACAGAAAACCCAGCTCTTTATCTTGCCTGACTCTGAGCCCAAGCCACTCCATGCAGGAAAACCTCTTACCTTCAGACTCTTTTACCTTCTCTGCCCTCACAATCTAGGGCACACAGATTTTTTTTTTCTCTAAATGGTGCCATCCAAACTCCTCTCATTCTGCCTGAGGCAGAGATGGGGTGCAGTCAAGGTGAGAACTTCATTCAGCAACTAGCTTTAAATGGATCCTCACTCATCTTTCCTCTCTGATCATGCTCCTGGCCTATGTGGTGGTAGAAGGGAGGAATTGGCCCTGTTCTGTGGGAGTCCTGACAATAGCTCTGGGGAGATGAGCTGGCAAGTGCCTCTCTAGAGAATGTAGAGTTTCTTCATTGTTCTCAGCTTTTGCATCTCAGCGAAAACTGCAAGACAATGAGAAAACTCGCATCTAGTCTCTGTTGCATACGGTTCATGCAATTGGGCACCACTCCCCCCCTTTCTTCCCCCAGACACAACACAGGGCATAGTGTAATCAATCAACAGCCACACCTGGTCAGGTCTATGCCAGGTACTGAGGAGGCTATAAAGAAAAGCTAGTTACAAGCCTTTGAGAACTAATCCTCCCAATAAATAAAACAAATGGTGTCCATTTAAATCACAACACATTGAGGCAACAGCAGACCTGTGCCAGCTAGCACAGCCCGGTTAGGCTGGTCAGATCAGGGATGGAGGAGGTGCCTCTGAGGCCACAGTCCCTAGAGGGGTAAGAAGGAGGTGATGCCCTCTGTGGTCATTGAGTTTTCCTCGACAACCACAGAACAGTGGCCAGGATGCCAGAGGTCAGAGTCTTGGGAAGGGAGAGGACACAAGGAGGGGAAGCAGGAGGTAGCCTGTCCCGCCCTGCAGGATAATGTGGAGTGTGCAATACAGGATGCCTGGGCCATCCAGCCACTCCAGGGCGCATGGGCCACAGTGTTCCTCATCCTCAGAGAAAGAACTTCCTCAGCCAGAAATAGCCTTAGGGGAGCCAATGTGTGCCCAGCATCCGAGGAAAGCAAGAAAAGCATGGCCTTCGCAGTGTACGAGAAGTGCAAGTCAAGAATGAAAATTGGAGGGAAACAATCCTTTGGTTACTGGGCTGTGTTTCTTCAAGTACAAGAGACTAGACCCTGTTGGTAGAGAGCTAGTGATAGGGCAGAGCTTGGTTCTTGTCTCACGGAGTCAAAGAACGAAAGTCGCAGGCAACAGAGAGTGAGCAAAGTGATAGAAGTTTATTAAACAGAGATATAGAGGAAGCTCTCAAAAGTTTGAGGGGCCCCAAGGAGTTTAATGCCACTGATGGCTTTAATGATCTGTCTTTTATAGGAAACTGATTAGGGAATTTGATAAATTTCTTGTCAATATCAGGGTGGATTTGTCAATATCATGTCTGTATTTAAAACAAACATGGAGGACTTGTAACTATCCTAATAACAAACAAGATGTTTTTATAAATATCATGAGCCCAAACAAGGTGTTGCTTCTCTCTGGTTATCTCCTCGGTAACATCTCTCTACATCTGGGATTTCTGTGAGCCTTAGTCAGGTAGCCCATGGCCTTGAGATTCTTGTGACCTCTTGGTTTGAGCAGGGACTATTGGTAACACCTTAATGACATTTCTTTGTGGTCTGCTGAGTTTCTGTGATTACTTAGTAGCCATTAAAGGGGGATACTCCCTAACATTTTGAAGCTAGGGAGCCAGGTTTATTCTTTCTATTTTTACTGTCTTACCTCTGTTTTCTTGAGATGGATAGGAGCCTAACTCTGGGGCCTTTCCCTTATCTTTCCCTGCCTAGCCCCGTCTGCCCCTAACTCGTTCCTACATCACTAGGAATATTGTGCAGAAATAATAAGGAAGGCCACACGGTGCTGAGCTGAACAGGGAAAGGTTAGAAGCACAGAAGAAGTTCAGAGTCTGAGCTGCTGAGAGGACACTGGGGCGGGCAGAGGGACAACTGCACAGGGCTCAGAGGATGTTGGCGATCTGGCAAAGCCCAGAAGGGTGGGAGGATGCACAGCAGAAGAAACAGCTTCCAAGACAGACAGAAACACCCATTGTTATAAAACACATACAGTCATTAAGAGAAAGCAAGGAAAGCAAAACCATTTGCTTTCTCTCTGCGTTTTTGTTCTCTCTGTAGCCTCAGACTCGGGGGAGCCCTGTCCTGGACATCGCCGCTTTGGCTGGAGTCTGCCCTGAGTGCTCTAGTTAGGATGCAAGCAGAGCCCCTTCCAGATTCTTCAGCGTGCATTTGTCTCCTCCTTCTATTTGGCTGGAGCCTTGCTGTGATTGATGCAGACACGTGACTTTACTTTCAAATGTTGCCCTAGTTTTTCTTATCCAGGTCAATCTTTGAAGGATGTTAGGTCACAAATCCAGGCAGATGGGGAACTTTATTCACCCCCATGATTTACATTGATCTGCTGCCTGCCTCTCCGAGAGAAATATCAGTTTGCCCCCTCCCCAGTCATCTGCATTCTAGTTTGGCCAAAGGGCTGGCTTTTCTCTCTTGATTATTTTGGGTTTACTTCTACCTGCACAAGTCAATGGGGGAGAATGAGCTTCGCAGATCACACTAGAGAGGAATAGAAGAGATTACTTTTTCTCTTAAGACATTACATCAAGACAGTTTTGTTGGAACGTGCAGTTGTAGTAGGATCGGGGCCGAAATGCAGTTGTTAGCTCCACCCCCTGCCCTATTTTGTCTCCAAAGGGTTATGTTAATATCACATATGGAATCTGTTTCTTGAGTTGTTTGTCCTGCCTTCCTTCTAAAAAATCAGGTTTCTGAGGTATAATTTATGTATAAGAACATTTGCTGATTTTAAGTATTCTCCAGATTTGCTGAATTTTGACAGTGGTGTGGTCACGGAACCACTCCTACAGTAATAATATAGAATGTTTCTGTCACCTCAGATGTTCCCTCGGGGCTTCCTGCAGTCGACCTCCTCCTCCCAGCCCTGTCCCTGGCACACTTGGTCCCTTTCTTAAATATGAAGAGGAATGCGAGCAGCTGGAAAAGAGCATGGTCACATAAATATTCCCTGAGGCTTCTTGTTCTTAATCTACAGAAATTGCATTTTGCTGGTCATTTCCTAATTGGCATCCTGAAGAGTCAGGAATCATTAAAATTTATCCATCTTGTGTCACTTATTAGGAGCTGGGCTCCTTGTCTTTGTTGACTTGTTCCACATATATGATAGATAAATTTGGTTCATGTTTCCAAAGAGACAGCCCTATTATTGACATCTTTCTGGAGCTAAAAGAGAGCCATCTGAGCTTAAAGACAAAGCGGCACACAGTTGAAATTAAACATAGTACACTCTACCTGCTACTCTTCTTCCTATTATCTTTTGGTTAGATTTTAGTTAGATTGTTACCCTTATTGTATTACCCTATGGGAATAGGAAGAGATAAGAAGTAATGAACAAAGCTAAGGGAGGAATACTTGAAGGTGTACTGGTGATGTGATCGGGAGGGTTGTGTGTGAACACTGTACATTATAAACCACTTGTTGGGCATGTATCAAGTATTCTGAGTGCTGGGATATCAACCCAGGATAAGCTGTAGGTCTTGTCCACTAGGAGTTCACAGGTCAGTAGGGGAGGCAGCCGGCTAATCAGGCAATGATGAGATGATGGAATCAGGCAATGACAGGCAATGCTGTTGGTTACTGGAGCACAAACAAAGAGTGTGGGGTCCACTCATCCATCAGGGAAGCCTCCTGGAGACTGATATCCAGGCTTGAAAATCATGAAGAGTATAAAACCGGCAAATTTGTTTCTCAGGGTAGTTGACGGTAATAAGCAATTCATCAAGTAGGAATTGGGGACTATTTAAAATTAAGGGGTATCATACAGAAGCGTGCCAAGAAGTGAGAAAAATTAAAAATGCAATCTGAATCAGATTATATGCAAATCTAAGGGTGATTCAATTGAATGTGGAAAGAGAGAAAGAGAGGGAGGGGGGAGAGAGAAAGAGAGAAAGAAAAAGAAAGACACAGAAAGAGAGATCATACCATGCCATGCCATGGAGCAGGCACTGTAGCAGGGCCTGAAAATGCAAGCTCTGCATTTGAAAGGCTAATACTCTTGCTGCCTTCCCAAGAAGGGATATGTTGCCTATATGTGGGCATTGTGTGGAAATCACACTGAATAGGAAGTGGAAGACCAGTGTGGTGATTTGGCTTTAGCTACAGGGGACCTTAGCCCACTCACCTAAATAATCAAGAGATGGAGCAAAATGATCTTTCTAGTGTTTTAACCTCTAGAATTTTCTGATTTGATGTTTACCTGGCAGATGCTTGTAACTTTCTGCTGAGGCATAAGGATGTTAAGATGTTACTTGAAGCACTAATAGTTGGGTAATGATGACCGTATCTGCCCATGGCCCTCTGCAAAGGAAAGCAACATTATGCTATTCTTCAAGTGGCTACAGCTTTTGCTATGTGTACGGATGTCCAATGAATGTAACCCTGCATATCCTGTCTGGAATGACTGGGCCAGAGCCAAAGGCACCCAGAAAGATTGTATGTGAGAAGTATACCATGACAAGGCCAGTATGAGTGACCTAATTGGAGCTTTTCTTTCTGGTATAAACAAAATGCATGGAAGAAACGTGGGTCACTGGAGCTGTGTCTGTATTCTACGTGACTATGAGTCAATCTTGAAGCGCTTCAGGATCTGCTGAATATTATCGCTGTAGAAGAACTGAGACACAGGATGGATCTAAGTTGCTGAGTATGTCCTCCGTTACTGCAAATATTCTTACATAAATGCTTTCCATCTAGAGCAATCGGGGTGTGTCTCATCTCTGCTAACTATGAACGTTCCAAGGCTAGGCAGGAAGCTCTAAGTGAGGCTCCTGGGTGAATACGGATGAGTAAGAGATTTCATTCTGCTAAAAGAATATGTGCTCCTGGAAATCTCTTTGTAGCATAATACAGTATTAGTAAGTTAATGCTGCAGAAAAATATATTTTCTATTTGCTTTGGGACTAAGGTGATGAAATAAATTGGCAAAATTGGCTTTATAGTTAAATTGACAATGTGGGAATGTTGTCTGAGATTTCACTCTCCTTGCAGCTAACCAGTTAGCCAACCAGTTTCATGGATGCTGGCAAAAGACACGAGACTCTTGGCTCAGAGACAGTGCATTTGTGGCATTCAGAGTCAGCATTCACCCGTTTCTCAGGCCTCACTTCCAAAAGAGTGACACTAAGGGGATCCAGAGGAGCAGAACTTTGAGCTTACGGACCTTGAAACTTTTTATACTGGCGGCAAGCCTGCTTGCCATTATCTTTATTTTAATGTGCAGGAAGCAAACTTGTCTTTTTCTCTGGAGGAAGACACTGTCTCTGTCTTTCAAGGCTGCTTGCTGTGCACACACCCTTGAAAGGACAGCATTTTTGAAAAGGGAGTCAGTGCTTCTTCTGAAAGACAAACAGAAACAGAGACTCACAGACAACTGTCTCCAAACAGTGACTCATTAATAGAATCATGAAATCAAGTTACAGGGTTTAAACACATAGAAGAATATTTCATGTAGTAGGGTAAGCATTGTTTAGGGAAACTTTCCTTTAAAAATATTTTTTCCACCTTTTTTTTCATTGGCAGTAAGTTTGAGACACATGGCTAGGATATTATTAAATACACTGAGTTCTTACATTCTGGGTGACATGACTTGGCTTGCATTAAACCCCAAACTGTGCAATAGCAACATGTATTATGTTGGGGTTCTTCTACAATATATCATAAACTTCATATTCTTTTTAAATATATTTTATTTATTTATTTGTGAGAGACACAGAAAGAGAGAGATAGAGACATAGGCACAGGGAGAAGCAGGATCCATGCAGGAAGCCCGATGTGGGACATGATCCTGGGAGTCTGGGATCATGCCCTGAGGCAAAGGCAGATGCTCAACCACTGAGCCACTCAGGTGTCCCTAAACTTCATATTCTATGCCATAGACTACATATTCTAATCATGATCAGTAAACATACTCAAATGCTATTTTTGGAGACTAGGGAATTTTAGATACTCTATTGTGGAGTTTTTTTTTTTTTTTAACGAAATGAAGTTTTAAGATGGTAAATTTTACCTCAGGTTTCAGGTAGATAGCAGGCAAAATGTATAGTATGAACTTTGACTACTTAGAGAATAAATAGAGGGTGGGAATATGTACATTATTAACTGAATTGATGCTTTGCCAAGCGTTGGCTTTAATAAGGAGCACACACAAAAATTAAATATTTGACATCTTAACAGCTCCAAAGCAAATATTTATTTCATCTGACTTGTATGCCTATAAAATGAAGGTTCTGGATAGACAAAATGGTTGTTGGGTTCCTTAGTGTATTTATTAAATTCAAGAGTTTTAAAAACACTTTATACTATAGATAAAATTTCCTTAAAACTAGGTTTTAAAAGTCCACTTTCATAAATATCTACTGAGTTCGTATATGCAAAAGGTCAGAAGAAAGAAAAATATGTAAAATACCTCACTTCATGTGGATTGCATGGATTAGAGTGATTACAATTTCAAAGGGTAGAAATTATGTGTTTTCTATTTTATATACCTACCACATTGCTTTTATTTAAAGTATGTGCTGTTATTATTGCTAAGATCAGAGTCATAGTAGAAGATTACAGTGCTAACACATAATTTTATATTAATTGAAAAAGTTACCCATTTAAATTGAGTATTTCTAAATCTTTGGGAAAATCAATTTTAAGACTGGATAGAGATCATGTTTTAGAAACAGACGTATGAAATCCTAACATATGAAAGCCATTGCCCAAGAATTGTATGATCTGCTAGAGAGAATTTTAATGGTAGAACCAAGCACCATATCACTGGGTCTATCATTTATAGGAAGAACATACAAACAATACTCTTCTTGGAATATTTTAAATATGAAGAACTGCCATTGATTGTTTTCTCTTGCTTTCTCGGAAAAGTAGTAAAACCACTTTTCCCTAGGGTCCAGCTAGCCTGATCACTTAATTAATTTCGTTGTCCCCCTTAAATGCTCTTTTAAAAGAAAAAACATACAAGAAAACTAGTGGTAGAAATTTCACACACACACACACACACACACACACACACACACGTGTGCATGCGCACAGAATCTACAAGATAAACTTTGGGGTCAGGACTCATTCAGACAAATAAAAATATCCTCATCATTTAAGATATTAATAATGTTCTATAAATAGGTATTATTCACACCTAATGGGAAACATAAAGAAAGGTGGTATGGTATTGTACCAGCATATGGACTTTAAGGAGAGCTCATTTGTCTGATATAACCAATATAGGAGTGGATTATAGATGTAAATATAATCATTTGTCTATCTTTTAATGTAAGGCAAAGGGTTGTCTTTGAGTATATTCATTAGCTACACTTTAGCCACATGAGTAATGCATTATGTAAAATGACCAGATGGTTTCCTTAAAGTCAAGCAATCTGATTTAAACATTTGAGCTTCTATGATTCTTTTTCCTCACAATGGGGTACAGTTTTTGCTCCAACATTTAAGTTGTTGGTAATTTTTAAAAAATATTTTATTTATTTGAGAGAGAGAGAGAGAGAGAGAGAATGAGTGGGGGAAGGGGCAGAGGGAGAGGTGGGGAACACAGTACCTAGAGATCATGACCTGAGCCAAAGGCAGACACTTAACCGAGCACCCAGTTGCCCCGTAATTTTTGTTTTTAACAGCTAACCCATATCAAATCATTCAAAGCTTTCAGCTTTATATTTATATTCATATTTGAATGTTTTACATAATATTTAACTTATTTTTTAAAATAATAACCACAATGGCAAAAGGAGGTTGCAATAAAAAAACCTGACTCTTAAGAAGTATTTAAAGTTCTAGTAGTGGGAGTGAGAGGGGGCAGTTCTTCAAAAGGTGGCATTTACTAGGTGTAAACAAGCAGATAGTAGCAAGTAGAGTCTGCCAAGCCAGGTAAGCAGAAAGTAATTAAAAACTTTCTACCATGTGTCAATTCTTTTTTTTTTTTTTTAAGATTTTAAAAAATTTATTCATGAGCGACAGAGAGGCAGAGACAGAGGCAGAGGGAGAAGCAGGCTCCATGCGTGGAGCCCAATGTGGGACTTGATCCCGGGACTTAGGGATCATGCCCTGAGCCGAAGGCAGATGCTCAACCACTGAGCCACCCAAGTGTCCCTACCATGTGTCAATTCTTGTTACTATTAGTGTTTATACAGAATATGAGCAGTTCTCATCTTCTTCAATACCAAAAAAAAAAAAAAAAGAAAAAAAAGTTATATTTGAAAGTCCAGTTTGCCTCATTTCACAAACCTGTAATTTTACATTTACTTTCATATAATTTTTCATTGGCATGTATGTATTCTTTTCCTTTTTTTCTTTTTGAGAGAGAGTGAGAGCCAGCAGGAGAGGCAGAGGGAGAGAGAACCTCTAGCAGACTCTGCACTGAGCAGGGAGCCTGACATATGGCTTGATTTCCTGACCCTGAGATCCTGATCCAAGTCAAAACCAAGAGTCAGATGTTTAACCGACTGCACCACCCAGGCCCCTCAGTATGTACGCATTCTGTAGAACCTGTAAACAATTTGTTACTGGAAAAGCAAGTTTCTTGCAATCAAATTTCTGTGAAGGTTCTAAATCAACATCTGTGCCCCACATGTAATTAATTACATTTTCTCTTCAACACACCGTTTATTTTAATAATTACGTGTTATATTTTATCAGTATTTATTACCTATTCTCTAAGGTCACCTGTACTAGGGCCCCTTTTGGAACTATGATCTTTAAACTCACCCATTTGTTTCAGGGTATCTTTTCCTTCAATACTTTAATCCCTTCCCTGTAGTATAAATGGCCAGAGCTTTCAGTATCTCTCTGGGTGTCTCGCTAGTGCTTTGTATAATGCCACAGTGAATGGGGCTGGAATCCTTTCTAATATCCTTGGAAAATATTATTCAGTTTATTTTATAAACCTCATCCATACTTTCTAATGATGCTTTTAATATTTTCACAACTACTCCCAACCCATAACTTTTACTGATCTCATAGTACAGTTTGAAGTGGCTCTGCTGAACTTGAGCCTTTCTACTTCTGCTGTGATCTTTATATTTATTTCTGGATTTGGTTGCCATAATTACCCTGTGACCTTCATTTTCAGATTTCTTTTGAAAGCGGCTTTGCTTAATTGTGAATTTGTTCCCAAAAGCTGTGAGAACAAAGCCACTTCTTTAAGATCTGGTGCTGTCAACACTCCAGAGACTGTTCTTTCATTGATTTGTATTTGTACTTGATTTTGTTCTGTGATTATTTTTAAGCCAGTTACAGATGGCTGCCAGGGAAACCAAGCAATCAATAGTCTTTGTTTATTGTATCTATATAACCATATGCAAATTCTACAGATGTTCTGAACTCTAAGGGGGTAGTGAAGGTCAGCCTGTCTCTAAGGACTTGCTTAGCCAAGGATGTTCAGAATCTATTCTGTATACTTGCAGTTTTTAAGGTCATCAATGTTTACTAAAGCCCATTTAAAACCAATGACTTCTGGCTATGAACTGTAGAATAGGCTGCATTTTAAGTTGAGTTTTATATAAATATTCTGACAGTTGAGAATGACACTGCACATCTTAATATTCATTAAGCATAATAAATTTACTGCTGCTTATTAAAATACTTCTTAAAATTTAGTAAGTATTAACTATGACTGCTAAGGTAAGCGGCATGGGTGAAGGCAGTTATATCTGGTCTGGTAGGGGCTTCTGCAAGTTCATTTGAAGGACCTATATTGGCTCAAAGATTACGAATTCTAGGTTCACTGGCCATTCTGTGATCATCTTTAGATCAAGTGGGATTCCTCAGACCTTTCCTCTTCCATCTCAACCTCTGGGAGGAATGTACGTGTAAAGAAAGTATCCTTGGAAGTGAGAGAAGCCCTGAGCGTTTCCCTTCCTTAGGAAAGCTCAGAATCAAGCCACGTTTCTCACCTGCATGAAGGATAATTTACTCTGGCTGCAGATATAGGGGAAAATCTCTACAAACGTGCAGATATAAAGGCACACACGTTTATTTAACCATAGAGAGATCAACGTAACAGAGAGCCAAGTAAAATCCTCCAGTACCGGCCACTGCCCACCTCTCCCCAGGGCTGAGAAGCGATGTAAAGCTACAGGCTCTGTCTACACGAACGCCGGAGGAAAACACAGGCACCTTTCTTTGAAAACGGCTTGCAATTTCCTCCGTCCTCAATAATCTGGGAGTGATGGAAAAGTCTAGACTGCAAAATAAAGGCTAAACTTTATGTCAGCCGCACATCTTTGTTCAAAGGGAGATTTGATTTAAATCGGCACAGGGCAAGTCGGCACCTCCCCGGCGCAGAGAGCAGCTCCCTCGCCCTCGGAGGCCACCCCGAGGCCCGGCACCGAGAGCAGGCGGGGCAGTCCCGGGGCTCCGCAGCCCGGAGCCCCCGCCTCCAGGTGGCCCCGCCCCCATGGTGGCCCCGCCCCCAGAGCGGCCTCGCCTCCAGGGTTGCCCCGCCTCCAGGGTGGCCCCGCCCCCAGAGTGGCCTCGCCTCCAGAGTGGCCCCGCCCCCAGGGTGGCTTCGTCTCCAGTATGGCCCCGCCCCCAGAGCGGCCTCGCCTCCAGGGTGGCCCCGCCCCCAGAGTGGCCTCGCCTCCAGGGTGGCCCCGCCCCCAGAGCGGCCACGCCTCCAGAGTGGCCCCGCCCCCTAGGGCGGCCACGCCCCCTCGCGTAACCCGGATACACACCCACGCTCCCCTTTCACCTCGCCGCCGTGGGCTAACGTGGAAGCGGGAGCCGCTGACCGGCCGAGGAGCGCCGAGCGCGCTGCGCGGGGCAGGTGGGCTCGGCGGCGCGGCTCGGCCTTGCCCGGGGGGGAGCGATGGGGCGCGCGGGCGCCGGCGAGCGGACGCCGGTGTAGGACGCGCGGCGCGCGGCCCGGGAGCGCGGGGAGGCCTGTGAGGGCCGCCGCCCGGAGCGCCGGCCTCCCGCGCCATGGCCCCGATGGGCATCCGCCTGTCCCCACTAGGGGTGGCCGTGTTCTGCCTGCTGGGGCTCGGCGTGCTCTACCACCTGTACTCGGGCTTCCTGGCCGGCCGCTTCAGCCTCTTCGGCCTGGGCGGCGAGCCGGGCGGCGGCGGGGCGGCGGGGCCGGCGGCCGCGGCCGACGGGGGCACCGTGGACCTCCGCGAGATGCTGGCCGTGTCGGTGCTGGCGGCCGTCCGCGGCGGCGACGAGGTGCGGCGCGTCCGCGAGAGCAACGTCCTCCACGAGAAGTCCAAGGGGAAGACGCGCGAGGGAGCCGAGGACAAGATGACGAGCGGGGACGTGCTGTCCAACCGCAAGATGTTCTACCTGCTCAAGACCGCCTTCCCCAGCGTGCAGGTGGGTGCCGCGGGCGCCGCGGGCCGGGCCGCCTGGCTCCCCGCCGGCCCCGGCGTGGCAGAGGCGGGGATTGCGACGCGGCCGCGTGGGCGCGCGGGGTTGGCGGGGCCGGGGCTGCGGGCGGCGGGCGCTGTGACCCGAGCCCTGGCCCTTCGGCCCCTCCCGGCCCCACCCGGCCCCTCCCGGCCCGTCCCGGCCGTGTGTCCGCGCTGCGCACCCGGGAGCTGGGCTCTGCGTTCTCGGTGGGCCTCCGTGCCCTTCGGCAGGCCCTTGTCTGAAACGGAGGCGCCCCTAGTCCTCCGGGGTAACTGCCGGAAGGGCTGGGACTGTACCAGCCACGTTGTCTGCCGGACCCTCCAGGAGCCCATGGAGGCCCAGAGCTGCGGAAGGCTTGTCGCGCTGCCCCCCTTATGCCGGGCCTGTGGGGGGCAGGGGGCAGGCTCATGCTTTGCTCCAGCTGTGGGGTGACCTCTTGATGGCTTGCATTTGGGGGGCCCTTCAAAAAAGTGTGTGGAAGTGTATTTCCCAGCCACTTCATTTGAGCCATCTATCCCGTATTTTCTGCAGAGAATAAGACCGGAACATTTGCCTTTTATTTGGGTAGGATTCTGGGAGAAGGAATTGACATTTTCTTAGAAAAGTCCAGAATTTTTGAACTTGTGGTTGATACTCTTTGAATCTATGTTAGTGGAGTCAGTGTCAGATAAAATGTTTGAATCTATGTTAGTGGAGTTACTGTCAGAGGAATAAAACTTTAAAAACGTATTGTGATTCCAGAGGAAGAGCTTAACACGGCCCGGCAGTGCTTTTTGCAAGTGTACGTGTTAACTCACCTCACAGTCGATCTTAGCTACTGGGGGAAAAAAAGGATTGTTTCCAGTGGAATTCTATTACTTAGGTAAACAGTGAAATCTGAACCCCAGCTGCTTTGAAAGGTATCTGACCTTTTACTGTTGTTCTTGGAAGACTTGGGAGAATATTATTGTAGAATTTACTTATCTTGTGTAACCCTCCCCCCGGTCTATCATATTACTGCTTTGATTCTCTTTTTTTCCCTCTTTCTGCCATTTTTGCTCACTTCTTTTTTTCTTTCCTTTAAAAAAAAATTTTTTTTGCAGGAGGAAGGAACATCGGATTCATATCATGAGCTGCTGGCAACCAGATGTAGTTGACACGAGAATTCTCAAAACACTGAACACTTTTCTTTTGCCCTACTCTGCTTTATCATCACAAATAATACTTCTTTCCTGTTTACGTAAACGTGAGATGTGCTTCTAAAGCATTTTCTTTCTCCAAAACACCCGTTCTTAAGAGTTGTGGAAGAAACAGTTTCAGAAAAGTTGATGTAGTATAGTCACAACAGTAGAAATGGTAACCGTTTATTTATTTATTTATTTATTTATGATAGTCACAGAGAGAGAGAGAGGCAGAGACATAGGCAGAGGGAGAAGCAGGCTCCACGCACCGGGAGCCCAATGTGGGATTCGATCCCGGGTCTCCAGGATCGCGCCCCGGGCCAAAGGCAAGCGCCAAACCGCTGCGCCACCCAGGGATCCCACACAGGACTTCATTTGATCGCCATGGCAACTTGAAGAAGTAAATTTTATTTATGCCAGTTTACAGATGGGAAACTTAAGGCTTGTGACACACTCCAGAGTTTATATGAATGATCTAATTCTTCATTTTAACCAGCTCTTTAGGAGGCTACTTAAAGTTTATAATTTCCTGGGGAAAACATAAAATTGTGGAAGGTTAAAAGCAGTTATAGTAAAATATATCAAACAGAGTCGAATTTCTTGTTTTAAAGATAAAGATAAAAATACTCTTAAGTACCAAAAACATGGAAGTGTGTGAATGTGTGCTCACATGTGAACTCCACCCCACCCCTACCAAACCTTTTGTTCTGGGTAACTTCCACAGGATTCTGCATTTGTTTTCTCACTTACTAGCGAACGCTAATAGCTGAATAGCTGCCGAGGGTGGTGAGCTGTATTTTATTAAACGTAAAAGCTAGGCTTTTAGAATTGCAGATGTTGAAGGCTCTGCCTTTATGTAAAATAAATAAAATAACTTTTTTTTTTTCTTGTGACTGTTTAAATGTTCACATGTAGATCTTTATTGTTGGACTTTGGCTGGAATAGAGGAGGTTATGTTCATTTATACAGTGTCAGAGTAGGGTGGTGTCATGTTGAGCCACCTCCTTTTATCAATTTGTTGTTGTACTAGAGGCCAGATATTGTCATTTAAGTAGAAACTCAGCCCTGGATTCTTCCTGTCTTGTCCCCCAGCACCCAGAATACAGTTTTAACTGTCTGGTTGTTTTTGAAGTGTCATCTGGATTTTTTTGGTAAGGAGTTTAAGTCAAATCCCACTCCGTTTACTTCTTTATGGAAAGTTAGCATTGAGAAGCCACAGATACTTCTTTTATTCTGGTGCCCAGTGCAAGTAAAGGAAAAGGTCTTCTATTTTGTCCCACAATTTTCGTGTCTAGAATCAGAGTCTTGAGCTCTCCTGATGTTTACTTCTCAGTACAGGGATATACCAGGTGTATATCTCTATACATTCTGGAGTACTCAAGTGGGAGTGGTTTTGCCCTCAAGGGACATTAGGCAAAGTCTGGAGATTTTTGCTTGTCACAACTGGGGGTGGAATGCTATTGGCATCTAGTAGGTAGATTGCAAATGGCCCACAATGCACAGGACAGCTTCCCATAACAGAGAATGATCCTGTTTTCATTTGGTGCCCTGGTTGAGAAGCCCTACTCTGCAAAAGTGAGTGTTATCCTAAGAAAACTCAGATTTGGCTAAAATCCCTGGATTTCCTTTTGTCTTCAGCCTTTCTTACGTTAGGGATCTGTGGAGAGTGCTCAGGGCAGTCTTCCTCCTCTTCCTAAACACTCTGCCTATGCTTGATTTTGTTATAGGAGAGTGATAGTAACTGTAATCATTTGTGTAATACTGTCTTTAATTATATCCTCTGAATAGTGATGAAGGCTGAAATAGGTTTTTTGGAGTGGATTTCGAGCCGCAGACCAGACAAACTCGAATTTATACTTTTAGTGTAACATACAGGGAACTCTAAATCGTGAGAGGCTCTTGTCCTCGACTTCACTTGTTCAAAATTTTTTACTTTGAAAATGATTCATTATATTTGAAGTTAAATCATGGTACTCCAGGCTGGTAGGAGTCTTGAGTCTATGCCTCCCTTGACCCCTGGGATGGGAGTTAAAGCTCTTCTCTCAACAGGAGTGTTCATTGGAGAAGTTTGAGAAGTCCTAATATAGTGCTAGGAACACTTATCTGGATATCTTGTCCAGCAACCCACCTATGTGATCCTGACTGGTCATTTTACTTCTTTGAGCTATAGTTTCCTTTTCGGTAAAATCTAGATAACTAGTAATTTGATTATTAGTGCAGACATAAGCATCGGAGACAGAAAACGAGGTTGAAAGGAGTTGGCCCATTAGAAGTGGTAGTATAGTAAATTCAAGTGTCCTGGTGAATCTGAATCTGATGCACAGTGGGGGAAATTACTGTGGAAGAAATGAGGAACGTAAGCAGGGGCTGCTGGATCATATGACAAGCTCAAAGAGTTTTGGACCTGATCTTTAGCTTAATCCTAAAGTACTAAAGAAGACCAGATTTATCTGACTTTTCTTGAAGCCTGCAATATGCCATACTTTGGGCTCTGGGCATTTGGAGGTGGATGACACCAGTTAGGAGTATGCTAAAATAGGCTGTGCAGGAGATGAGGACCAGAACTCAGGCAGTGGGAAAGTTATACTCAGCTTGGTTTATTAGCTAACATTTATTTAGCTCTGAGTAAGTAGCAAGCCCTGAATTAAGCTTTTAAGCTTTTTATTAATATTATCATTGTACACTTGACAACAGCATAAGTGCTATTGCCTCCATTCTGTAGATAAAGAAATTGAAGCCTGGAGAGGCTAAATAATTTACCAAACTTTAGACAGCTAGAAAAATAATTTTAGGGTGATGCCTGGGTGGCTCAGTGGTTAAGCATCTGCCTTCGGCCCAGGGCATGATCCTGGAGTCCTAGGATCGAGTCCCGTATCGGGCTCCCTGCATGGAGCCTGCTTCTGTCTCTGCCTATGTATCTGCCTCTCACTCTCTCCGTGTCTCTCATGAATAAATAAATAAAATCTTAAAAAAAAAAAATTTTAGGCTTGCAGAGAGATAATTACTTAATGGTCTGAGAATCCTCATAGGTCTGTTTAATTCTGCGTATAAAGCAGTATAGGAGGTGTAACCACGGTGTACTTTTAACTAGCGTACAGTATTTTGAATGATTGGAAGGCCTTAGGATTGATGCTTGGAGAATAGTTTGGAGGAAGTTAACCAGTTAGGAGGTTTTTTTTTTTAATAATAAATTTATTTTTTATTGGTATTCAATTTGCCAACTTACAGAATAACACCCAGTGCTCATCCCGTCAAGTGCCCCCCTCAGTGCCCGTCACCCATTCACCCCCACCCCCGCCCTCCTCCCCTTCCACCACCCCTAGTTCATTTCCCAGAGTTAGGAGTCTTTCATGTTCTGTCTCCCTTTCTGATATTTCCCACACACTTCTTCTCCCTTCCCTTATATTCCCTTTCACTATTATTTATATTCCCCAAATGAATGAGAACATACAATGTTTGTCCTTCTAGGAGGTTTTTTCAAGAGAGAGGATACATTTTAAATTGGGGGTGTGTTTTTTAGAGAAAGTAGAATTGGAAAGAGATGAGAGAATTTCTAAGGCTGTTACAGAGATTACCCCTCTATATCTGACATTCAGAATTGGTGTTTTGCTGGAGGTGAAGAAGAGTGAGGGATACATGTCCAGGGGTGCAGATTATGAATGCTATCTTAGACTTAAGGAAGTTAGAGTTGCCTTTGATATGGCCAAGGGGACATGTTATAGGGGTATTTGAATATATGGGTCTGAAGCTCTGAAGAGACCTCTGAATTGGAAATAGGAATTTATGACTCATCGTTGCAATATTATTTGAAACCTATTGTGGACAGTATTTCTTATAGAAAGAGTATAGTGTGAAAGGGGAAGATAAAGTGTCTAAAGCCAAGGATAACAGATTGAAAATAATCATTTAATAATAATAGCAGCTGCCCTTTATTAAGTGCTGACTCTGTGTTAGCACTATGCTAGGCTTGTTTGTTTTAACTATTTTATTTCATTAATTCATCCAGAAAACTCAGTAAGAAGATATATTTATCATCTACTTTTAGCATCTCAGAGAGATTAGCTTAGATAAGTCACATTCCCAATAAATTGAGAAGCTAGCAATGATAGAACGTACTCTTAATAATGGTTCTGTATGGTAAATGGTGATTGGTGAACTTTGAGAGCTTGCCTGGTGGCTTAATGGAAAGGGAGCAACGTTGAAAAAGATAGGAGGGGGAAATGGAGATAGTAAAGACAAGGCTTTCAAGAAATCGGGACTTCTAGGGAGCATGGCTGTGGTCTAACATGGGAGTAAGAGAAGTTTCTGTGGAATTTTGATTTTTTTGGTCTTGTTTTTAAGATGGAAGACACTACAGCATGTTTAATTATAGGTACATATGTGAAAGATATTTATAGGTACATAGTAAAACACTTCTGTAAAGGTGAAGAAGGCACGTAGAGCCATGTTTATCCATTTAGAAAATTGTTATTGAATGCCTACTGTGTGATAGGTGCAGTGCAAGGCAGTATATCTGAAAACTTTTTATGATAGTATGATCTATGGAGAAATGCAGTACTTGGTACCTTCTTAAGGAATTAACCAAAAGTTTCTTCAACCCGAAAGTAACAGAACTTCATATGGATAGTATTAATTGTGTTTGGAGTCTTGATTTCCTGTTCCTCAATTCCTGTTGAGGACTGAGACAGGCAGTAGCAATGAGGGTGGGAGAGTGGATTGAACTGAAATGGTTGGGGAAAGAGATGAAAGTACATTGGCAAAGAATAATGTTGTCAATGTAGAAGTATTTATTCAACACCTACCGTGCCAGGCACTGGTATAGGCAGTGGGATGTGGCTATAGTCTGAAGGAAATTGTGTCTTTAAATTTCTAAAACTTACATTTTGTTGTGTTAGGATAGATGGTACAACATGTGAACAAATAAACTGATTTTAGCTACTGATAGGGTTTTTGAAGAAGAAAAATGAGACCATGTCAGAAGAGTGAGTGGAGGCTTCTGCTTTGGCTATGATAGTCAGGGCAGACCTTTGTGTAGCACTGTCATTTGAACTGAGATCTGAATGATAAGAAGCCAACCATCATGCAGAGATCTGGGAAAAGTGTATTTGAGCAGAAGAGTATAGTAAAAAGGCCCTGAGGTCAATGGGCCAGAAAAGACAAGTCTGGAGTGTAGTAAATAAGGGTGCAGATAGAGAAAGGTTCCTGGGACCAGATCATCCAGGCCTTACTTAGTAGGTGATGACAAAGAAGCTGGATTTTATCTCTGTGTAATGAGAAGCCATTGGCAGGTTTTAAGCAGGCAGTGACAATAGTATGATTTAAAAAGATGGCAGGTTGCTGGGTTGCAAAGGGAAGCTTCATAAAGGCAATAATTATGTCCATTTTGTTCATTATTTTATCCCAGTGCCCCGAACAGTTTAGAATGTGGTCATTAATAGTTGTTGAATGAGTGAAAGGATCAGTGAATGAATTATAGGAGGCAAAATTAAAGGCTATTTTAGAAATTCAAGTGAGAGATAGATGTTTATTTAAATCAAGATTTGCTTGGTATACCTAGTTTTATGCATTTAGAATTGGGAGATAGAATTTCTAGGACTTAGGACTGGTGAAATGTGGAGAAGAATTGAGATAGACTTACTGATTTGATCTTGCCAGCTGTTTATAAGGCTGTTTCCAATGGTGTGGATAGTGGATTCATTCAGTTTGTAGATGTGTAATGGTAGTGGCAAATTACAAATAGCACTTATTGCAAAAGTAGATGAGGACATTGTGCTGATGTTCTTATTCTCTTGCTCCATTTGTTTCTTCCTCACCTGACTCTCAGTGAAGATGTTTTCGGATACAGTACTGTAATTTGTTAGGTCGTACTACGTTGAAAGGATATGGAGAAGCTGAGTTGTTAAATTTTAGGGAAAAATCTTAATTATTAAAGCACAGTAGTAGTTGCTACCCAGATTTGGCACTGCCATTTTTGTAAACTATATGGGTTTGTAATTTGTAAACTACTTTGTAGCTTCTGGGAATCACATCTGTTGTTTTTTAAATTTATTCTCTGGTATTTCCATGGTGTTTACTCTTTCATTCATTCATCTGACATAACCTAGCATTGTATTACTATTAAGTGCATGGGCTCTAAAGCCAAAATACTTTAAAGTGATGTCTGCAAGATGATAGAATAGGAGTTCTCTATTGTCATTCCCTCACAGGACATTGATTTTGCTAGTCATTCACAGACAAAAGCTCCTTTATAGGAGTCTGGGAGTCTCGCAGAGAAGTTAGAGAAAAAAAAAAATTTTGGGGAAGAGATGCATTGAAGAGAGTTGAGGAACATTTTCACTTTGCTTGCATCATCCCTCCATCAAGATCAGTGCCTGAAGAGACCCCTGGATCCTGCAGTTTCACCCACAGGAGTGTGCAAGTGAGTATGTGGCTTTCCCAGCCAAGCAGGACATTGCTCAAGAAACCCACTTCTGTCTCTTGTCACCTACATTACTGAAGTGATCCGTAAGGCTGAGGGGTTGGGAGCACAGAGGCTGTGGGAGCACATAAACCAGGGCTCAAAACTCCAAAAGGATGCTACTTACCTCATAGACACTCATCAGGAAGGCTGCCCAAGAGCCACTGGATGCCTCACCCTCAGATCGTCTCAACTGGCTCAGTCACCCCCAACATTCTATGTGTCTTGCCCAAACACACCCTACTGACCCATGTTAGTGCATGCTTCTGTAGATGGTGAGACTGAGCCTTTGCAAATGGCTAGCAAATAAGTGCAGAAAACCACCATAACTGAGGAATTGGGAAAAGGCTCATAAACTTATGCATTTCAGGGTTCCACCCTAGAGAAAACAAATGGGAGGCATCTGGCATGGCATTAATGGGATTGAGATAAACCACAACAAAATTAAGGAAATAAGCATTGCCAAAGGAACCTAATTTCCTAATAACTGATCTTCCCCCCTGCAAAATGGAGATCTTCAAATTGCCTATCGAAGAATTCAAAATAATTGTTTTAAGGAAGCTCAGTGAGCTTAAGAGAACACAAACAACTCAGAGAAATCAAGAAAACAATACATGAACAAAGGGAGAGATACAACAAAGAAGTTTAAAAAAAGAAATTTTAGAAATTTTAGAGCTGAAGAATACAAAATGAAAATGCAATAGAACAAATCTACTTGATCAAGCAGAAGAAAGAGTCTGTGAACTCAGAAACAGATGATTTGAAATCATCCAGTCAACGGAGAAAAAATAAATAAAATGAGTGTATGCATTATGGGGCACCATCAAATGTAACTATTTACATTTTGGGAGTTCCAGCTAAAGAGAAAAGGGCAGAAAGTTCATTTAAAGGAATAGTGGTTGAAAACTTACCAAATCAGGGGGAGATATAGGGACATCCAGGAAGGTGAAGCCCATAGGCCCATAAATTCAACTCCAAGAGGATTTAATTGAGATATATTTTTTAAAAACTGTTGAAAATCAAAGACAGAATTTTGAAAGCAGCAAGAGAAAAGAAACTCCTCTGATATAAGGGAACCCCTGTAAAGCTATCAGCAAATATTTCATCAGAAACCCTACAGGCCAGGAGAGAATAGGATGACATGTTCAGAGTTCTGAGGAAAAACAACAACAACAAACCCAACCCTTCCAACCAAGAATACGTTAACTTGCAGCATTATCCTTCAGAAATGTAGAATAAAGACTTTGCCAGACAAATAAATGCATCACTACTAAACCTGCCTTACAAGATATGTTAAAGGAAATCCTTTAAGCTGAAATGAAAGGATGCTAAATAATAATATGAAAACAGAGTATAAAATTCACTGGTAAGGGTATAGGGAAATTCAGAATATTCCAATAGTGTGTAAATCATTTAATGAATATAAAAATTAAAGGACAAAACACTTTTTAAAAAAGTATTTTTAACACTATAGCTACAAAAATTTGTTTATGGATACAGAATATAAAAAGATGTAACATCAAAATCATGAAATGTTGTGGAGGGAGTAAAGAAGAAAGAGTTTATATGCTATCAAAGTTAAGTTGTTACCAACTTAAAATAGGCCATTATAACTATAAGATATTTTATGTAAGTCTCATGATAATTACAAAGCAAAAACCTCTGATAGACATAGACAAAGGATACCACCATGGAAAATCATCGAATCACAGAGGAAGGAAAGCAAGAGAGTAAGAAAGGAACAAAGAAGCTACAAAAAGCCAGGAAACAGTAACAAGGTGGAATTAATAAGTCCATACTTAACTAATAATTGAAATGTAGGTGAACTAAATTTTCCAATCAAAAAACAGAGTAGGTGGGATGCCTAGGTGGCTCAGTGGTTGAGTATCTGCCTATGGATCAAGGCGTGATCTCAGGGTCCTGGGATCAAGTTCCACGTTGGGCTCCCTTTTGAGGAGCCTGCTTTATCTTGTCTCTCTCATGAATAAATACATAAATTCTTTAAAAAAACCCAAAAAACAGAATAGGTGAACGGATTAAAAAAAAAAAAAAAAAGACTATGCTACCTGTAAGAAAAATACGTAATTTTTGCAGACACACATAGGATCAGAGTGAAGGGATGGAAAAACTATTCCATGCAAAGGGAAACCCGAAAGAGAACAGGATGGCTATACTACTATCAGACAAAGTAGACTTCAAGTAAAAAAGAAGGGACAAAGAAGGTACTATGTAATGATAAAAGGGTCAATTCATCTAAATGATATAACAGTTGTAAACACATATGCACCCAAAGTCAGAGCACTAAATTTATTAATTAATCTGAGGACAGAAACAGATAGCAATGCAATAATAGTAAAGACTTCAATACCTCACTTTCACCAATGGATAGATCAATTTAACAGATCACCAATAAGGAAATACTTCAAACTGATACAAGTGTCAGATGTATACAAATCATTTCATCCAACAATAAGAGAATACACATTCTTCTCAAGCTCCTATGGAATACTCTTAGAGTAGATCCCATGTAAGGCCAGAAAACAAGTCTTAACAAATTGAAGATTAAAAATCATATCACAGGTCTTTTTTTGACCAGAGTGGTATAAAACTAGAAGCAGCAATAGGACAAAAGCTGGAAGATGCACAAATATGTGGAAATTAAACAATATACCCTTGAACAACCAATGCATCTTAGAAGAAACTGAAAGGGAAATGAAAAAAAAATGTTGAAATTAACAAAAATAGGGGTGCCTGGGTGGCTTAGTTGGTTAAGCATCCAATTCTTTATTTTGGCTCAGGTCATGATCTGAGGGTCCAGGGATTTGAGTCCTGTGTTCAGTGTGGAGCATGCTTAAGATTCTCCCCTCTCCCTTGGCCACCTCCCCCTCTCTCTGTCTTTAAAAATAATTAACTAATTTACAAAAAAGTACAGCATGCCAAAACTTACGGGATGTAGCAAAGGTTCTATGAAATTTATAATGATTGGGATCCCTGGGTGGCGCAGGGGTTTGGCGCCTGTCTTTGGCCCAGGGCGCGATCCTGGAGACCCGGGATCGAATCCCACATCGGGCTCCCGGTGCATGGAGCCTGCTTCTCCCTCTGCCTGTGTCTCTGCCTCTCTCTCTCTCTCTCTCTCTCTCTCTCTCTCTCTCTCTGTGACTATCATAAATAAAATAAAAAAATTAAAAAAAAAAAAAAAGAAATTTATAATGATAAATGCTTACATTGAGAAAAAAGAAAGATCTCAGATAACCTAATTTATACCTTAAGGAACTAGAAAAAGAGCAAACTAAGCCCAAAGTTAGCAGAAGGAATGTAATAACAAAGGTCAGAGCAGAAATAGTCACTAGAAAAGCAATTGAAAATACCAACTAAGAGCTGTTCTTTTTTGAAAAGATAAGATTGACAAACCTTTAGCTAGTCAAAGATGAAAGGATTCGAATATATAAATTCAGGAATGAAATCATAAATATTACACCTGATACTGCAAAATACAAATGATCACTAGAGACTACTTATGAACAACTATAGGCCAATAAATTGGATAACCTAGAAGGGATTAATTCTTAGAAACATATAACCTACCAAGACTGAATCATGAAGAAATCAAATACCTGAACAGATCTGTAAAAAGATTGAATCATTAATCAGACTTCCCAGTAAAGAAAATCCCAGAGCTAGATATCTTCACTTGTCAATTCTATCAAACATTTAAGGAAAATTAATACCAATCCTTTTCCGGATGCCTGGGTGGCTCAGTGGTTGAGCATCTGCCTTCAGCCCCAGGGCATGATCCTGGAGTCCCTGGATTGAGTCCCACATCAGGCTCCCTGCATGGAGTCTGCTTCTCTCTCTGCCTGTGTCTCTGCCTCTCTCTCTCTCTCTCTCTCTGTCTCTCATGAATAAATAAATAAAATCTTTAAGAAAAAAATACCAATTGTTTTCAAATTCTTCCCCCAAACGGAAGAAGATGGAAGACTTCCAAACTCACTTTATAAAGCCAGCATTACCCTGATACAAAAGCAATGCAGGGACACTATAAGAAAAGAAAATTCTGGGCCATTCCTCATGAACATACATGCAAAAATCCTCACAAAATATTACCAAACTGAATTCATTAGACATTTAAAGGATCAAACACCATGATCAAGTGGGATTTATCCCTGGGATGAAGGATGGTTTCCATATATGCAATTTGATCAATGTGATATACCAACAGAATGATAAATATCATTTGATTACCTCAGTATAAAAATATAAACACAAAAAGCATATGACAAAATTCAATAATTTTTCATGATAAAAACTCTGAACATAATAGGTATAGAAGGAATATACCTCAACATAATAAAGGCCATATATGACAAGCCCACAGCTACCCATTCATGAAAATCTAAAAGCTTTCCTTCTAACATCAGGAAAACAAGGATACCCACTCTTAGCATTTCCACTCAACCCAGTCTGGAAGTCCTAGACAGAGCAGTTAGGTAAGTAAAAGAAATAAAATGCATCCAAATCAGAAAGGAAGAAGTAAAATTGTGTGCAGATGATTTTATACATAGAAGACTCTAAAATTTTTTTTTTTTAAATTTTTATTTATTTATGATAGTCACACAGAGAGAGAGAGGCAGAGACACAGGCAGAGGGAGAAGCAGGCTCCATGCACCGGGAGCCCGACGTGGGATTCGATCCCGGGTCTCCAGGATCGCGCCCTGGGCCAAAGGCAGGCGCCAAACCGCTGCGCCACCCAGGGATCCCTTTTAACAAAATACTATTAGAATAATAATAACTAAAGTTGTAGGATACAAAGTCAACAAAAATCATTGTTATTTCTACGTATTAATAAATATGAACTATTTGAAAGGGGAATTAAGAAAACAATTCCATTTAAAATAAGTCCAAAAACAATAAAATATTTAGGAATAAATTTAACCAAGGAGGTGTAAAATCTGTGTACTGAAAACTTAAGTTAGTGATGTAAATAATTGAAGAAGACACAAATAAATGGAAGGGTGCTACATGTCTTAGATTAGAAGAAATAGTATTGTTAAATTGCCTATGTTGCCCAAAGTAATCTACACATTTAGTGTAATCTCTGTCAAAATTCCAATGGCATTTTTCAAAGAAACAATAAATAATCCAAAATTAACATGGAACTACAAAAGACTCAAATAGCTTGGGTGCCTGGGTGGCCCAGTCAGTTAAGTGTCTGTCTTTGGCTCAGGTCATGATCTTGGTCAGGTCCTGGGATAGAGTGCTGCATCTGGCTCCCTGCTCAGTGGGGAGTCGTCGTCTTCTTCTCCCTCTACCCCTCCCCCTCGTGCTCTCTCAAATAAATAGATACGTAAATAAATAAAATCTTAAAAGATAAAAGGACCCAAGTAGCTGAAGGAATTTTAAGCAAGGGGGACAAACTAGAGGCATCATATTTCCTGATTAAGAATATTAAAAAGCTATAGTAATCAAAACCAGGATGGTGGCATAAAACATACACGTAGACCAAAGGAATAGAATATAGAAGTAAATCCACATGTACATATTTAATCTTTAACAAGACATCAAGAACATACCACAAGGAAAAGAGTTCTTCAGTAAAGGTGCTGGGAAAACTGGTTATCTATATGCATAAGGATAAAACTTGATCCCTATCTTATACCACTCAGCAGAAACTAATTCAAAATGCACAAAAGATTTAAATGTAACCCATGAAACCATAAAGCTCAATACTGGTCTTAGCAATGATTTTTTGGAAAAGACCCTAAAAGTACAGAAATGAAAAGTAAAAATAAGTGCACCTGGGTGGTTTAGTTGGTCAAAGCATCTGACTCTTGATTTTGGCTCATGTCATGATCTCAGGGTTGTGAGATTGAGCCCCGCCTAATGTGGAACCTGCTTAAAATTTTCTCTGCCTGTTGCCCCACCCTCTAAAAAGAAGCAAAAATAAGTAAAAAAAAAAAAAATCAAATTAAAAAGCTTCTGCATAGCAAAGGAAACCGCTAAAGGAAAAGGCAACCTATGGAATGACAAAATATTTGTAAGCTATGTATCATGTATCTGATGAGGGGCTAATATCTAAATTGTATAGGGAATTCATTCAATTCAATAACAAAATAATAAGTAATCCAATTAAAAATGGGCAAAGAACCTGAATATACATTTTTCCAAAGAAGACCTACAGATGACTATCAGTTATATGAAGGGGTGTTCAACATCGCTAGTCAGGGAAATACCAATCAAAACTACAATTGAGGTATTATCTCATCTGTTACGGTTATTATTAAACAGACAAGAGGTAAATATTATTAGCACATGGAGAGA
Source organism: Vulpes lagopus (assembly GCF_018345385.1). Classification (NCBI taxonomy): domain Eukaryota; kingdom Metazoa; phylum Chordata; class Mammalia; order Carnivora; family Canidae; genus Vulpes; species Vulpes lagopus. Next base: position 72,082,864 of record NC_054832.1, read on the forward strand.
AGAGAACTTTTGGTGGGAATGTAAATTGGTATAGCCATTATGAAAAGCAGTATGGAGGTTCCTCAAAAAATTCAAAATAGAACTACCATATGATCCCGCAGTCCCACTTCTGGATATATATTTAAATGAAATTAGTATCTAGAGATAATTGCAACTCACATCATGTTCATTATGGGAATAGTCACAATATCCGAATATGGAAATGATGGTTAAGTATCTGTTAGTAAATGAATGAATAAAGAAAAAGGGTGTGTGTATGTGTGTGTATATGTATGTATATACACACACAGGAACGTTATTCTGCCATTAAGAAGAAGGAAATCCTGCCACGTGGGATAGCATGGATGAACCTGGAGGACATTATTACGAATGTCACACAGAGAAAGTATTGCATGGTATCACTAATATGTGGAATCTAAAAAGTCGAGCTCATAGAAACCGTGACCTAGAAACCGTGACTAGGTCCAATCACTAGAATGGCGATTGCCACACTAGGGAATGAGTGAATAGGGGAGATGTCAGTCTAACAGTTTAAACTTTTAGTTACAACTAAGATGAACAAATTCTGAGCATCAAATTTATAGGAAGATGATTATAGTTAATAATATTGTACCATATGCTTGAAATTTGCTTCAAGAATAGATCTTAAACATCTCACCACAAAAAGAAAAAAGTAAATAGGTGATAGATGCATCATTAATTAACTTGATTTTGGTAATCATTTTACAGTATATACACGTAGCAAATTATTATCCTGTACACTTATGTGTGTGTATGTATGTATGTATGGCTTTCTTAGTGAATCTTGGGGGAAAAGCCAGATATGTTACCAATGTCATAGTCTTTATTCGAGCATTAAACAGTAAATCTTGATATCTGGTAAGGAAGGTCATCCCACCATAATAATTCTTTTTTTTCCCTCTCTTTCACCAGAATGGCTTGTTCTTTGCTGTTCTTTCTCCAAAAAGGGTTTTTGAAGAAAACAACCTATAGGGATTTTGATTGGACCAGTTTCTTAAATCTATGGTTTACTGGTGTGAGAATTGACATCTTTAACATTTTTAAATCATTAATTTGTTCTCATACAGTTTTATTTTCTCCCTAGTGTTTTTGCTCATCTTGGGTAGATTTATGTCCAGATAATTTACTTCTTTTGTTAATTTAAATGGGTACCATTTTTATGTTAAATACTTTTAATATTTGTTGCTGGTATATAAAAAATGCAATTGATTGTTAAATATTGATTTTATATCTAGAAACTGCTATATTCTTTTAATTCTCTAATTTATCTACACGTTCTGGATTTTCTCAGTAGTAAGTAAGTCATCAGTTGCATGTTATGATTACACTCTTCCTTTCTATCTCTGTACCTCCCCCCACACGCCACCCTCCTTTAGCTTTCTGCAATGGTTAGACGTTCTGTGCATTGTTAACAGAGGTTACAGTGGAAGGCAGCTTGACTGTGTCGTGCCTGCAGAGTCCTTCACCATGGAGTTTGTTATTGTGAGACCTCATCTCCATCCAGCTTCCTTTCTTCTTTGCTTACTCTCCAGCCATACTTGCCTTCTTGTTTGCTCTGAATAATCAAGGCACACTCCCACCTCAGGGCTTTTACATTTGTTACTCCATCGGCTACAAGTTGCTTCCTTTACATACTTGCCCGGCTTAACTTCCTTTAGATTACCGTCCTTGGGCAGCCCCGGGGGCGCAGCGGTTTAGCGCCGCCAGCAGTCCAGGGTGTGATCCTGGAGACCTGGGATCGAGTCCCACGTCGGGCTCCCTGCATGGAGCCTGCTTCTCCCTCTGCCTGTCGTCTCTGCCATTCTCTCTCTCAGTGTATCTGTCATGAATAAATAAATAAAATCTTTAAAAATAAATAAATAAATAAAATAAGTTACCGTTCTCATTTTGCCTTTTCCTTAGCTATCGTATCTTTGAAAACAAACAGCAGCTTTATTGCAGTATATTTTACATATCATACACTTTGCCCATTACAGATGTCCACTTCAGTAGTTTTTAGATTTGCCAAGTTGTGTAACGTTTGTCATTAATCAGTTTTAGAACATTTTCATCACCTTAATAATATCTCTGTGCCCATTTACTGCTAATCTCTAGTCCTACCCCAACCCCAGGCATCTACTGATCGACTGACTCCATAGATTTGCCTCTTATGGACATTTTATGTGATCTCTTGTTTCATGCTTATTTCACTTAGCATCATGTTTTGGGGGTTCATGAGTGCTATGGTATGAATAGTACTTCATTTCCTTTTTTGGCTGAAAAACATTTCATGGTATGGATGTACCACATTTTGTTTATCCATTTGTTAGTTGATCAACATTTGGTAGTTTCTAATTTTTGGCTAGTATGAATAATCCTAGCCACCCTTTCTTAAAGAGCAATGCTTCTTTCCTATAGCACAGTTTTTCCCTTCTACATTTTGTATTTCCTTGTTGTCACTCTTTAGCATTTCACATTTTACTTATCTTGTTCATCTCTTTTCCCTAGAATATAAGCTCCACAAGGGCAGAGATTTTTGTCTGAAATTGATCACTATTGTACATTAAGCCCTGGAACTGTCTGGTACATTGCAGGCAGTAAATGTTTATGGAATCAATAAAGGAATAAGTGAATGGATGGATTGGTTGTTACTGTACACTGTATTAAATACTGTATATTGTATTAAAATATTTTTTATTGAAGTGGCTTGATGTTTCTGGAATATTACTATATTTAACTTTGTGGCGATTTAGAATATATCAAGGCGCTTTCCAGAGATTGCTTGTATTTATAGGGTTTTCACCACGTGTGACTTTTTACTTATATAGTTATCACTGTTAAAATCACTCTGACACTGTAGTATGGGGTCTGGGCATGGAATCACGTGTAGTTATAAACACAGTGGTCTGGTGTGGAAAGGGTATTTGTCAGAAAACACAGTACCCTAAAGCCTGTCCCGCTTAAGTCTTAGTCCCTACTGGAAATTCACATTTTGGGGACATTTTTCTTGCATATGTATGTTATGATTTGATAGAGGACGTCTCTTGGTAAGGTAGTATTTGAGTATGGTTGATAGTCTGTTATTAACCTCTAAGAACTGACGCAGTCACCTTATTGGTACATCCTTATTTTTAGAAGTAAATACAATTCTAACACATTAACTTAAATCATTGTTTTATAAAACAAAATATATTTTAAGTATTCATTGAGAAGCTCACTGTTGAAAGAAGTGATTCTCTACTCACCCCATCTATATATTTGTTGAGAATCAGAATTATTTTATATTTTAATTTTGTTTCCTAGTAAATGAAAAGAGAAAATCTGATTTTAGCATTTTATCCTGTGACATACCTTTGGTTTATAATGAAGAGAAGACTGTTTTTTGTTTTGTTTTGTTTTGTCCCTTTGGATTACCCATTTCAGCTTTGTTTACATTTTGTAATTTACTAGCTTGTTATCTATTTCATTATTTTCAGGGTTTTTTATTAATTAAAAGTTTATTTCATTTTATTTTTATTTATTTATTTATTTTTTAAGATTTATTTATTCATTCAGAGAGAGCGAGAGAGAGGCAGAGGGAGAAGCAGGCTCCATGCAGAAAGCCCGATGTGGGACTTGATCCCGGGTCTCCAGGATCACACCCCGGGCTGCAGGCAGCGCCAAACCGCTGCGCCATCGGGGCTGCCCTAAAGGTTTATTTTAGATGATTACTTTTCTAGGACATTGTGTCTCTCAGAGTTCATGAATTTTCTCTTTTAAGGCATATGTTTTAAGTCCATTGTCACTTTTCTCCTCCTCTTAATAGTTGATTATGTTCCGTTGTTTCGTGATATTTTCTATTTTAACACTTTAAATCTATTATTTTTTTTATAAATATCACTAAGCTTCAAATAGTTTCTTAGTTTCTATTTCTCTATATTTGGATTCTCTGTCTTAGGCAACAAGCTAAGCTTGAATATTAGATTGTTAAGTACTTGATGACAAGATGTTGCTGGAATCTCTTTTATATAATAGGTTTCCTTTTTGCAATGAAATACTTCAAAATAAAAATACTGATTTATCTACATTTAGTTTATGTGATTTGGTCTAAAATGTTTTTCCTCTTTTGTGTTTTCTCAGGTGGTGTTTTTTTCTTTGTAAATTTTTTTAACTGTCATCTATTTTTGGTGCAGATAAATACTGAGGAACATGTGGATGCAGCTGATCAGGAGGTTATCTTATGGGATCATAAGATTCCTGAGGATATCCTAAAGGAAATAGCCACCCCTAAAGAAGTGCCAGCAGAAAGTGTTACTGTCTGGATTGATCCACTTGATGCTACCCAGGAATATACAGGTGACTTACATTAAAATTGATCAAGCTTTTGATTGCCATTATATATTGGCAAATGAGAACAAAGGCAAGTAGTGTACTTGGTGGTAAATACTTTACCAGTCTTACACAGCTTTTCCAATTAGAATTTAATTTAATCCAATTGGCTGGATTAATGCAGTGTGGTATGAAACTGTTGGACTGGGTCATTTATTCTCAACCTTTCCCCTGACCTCAAAACCACCATATTGTGGCATACTTCTCTTCCTGATAGCGATTCATTCTATCACTGACCCTTTAGTTGAAGGGATATTTTAGCAGTCACAACAATAAAATGGTTCCTATTGAACACCTATGTATTGAGGTATTTGTTTGTATATTGAGTTATATTTTGAGATGTGAGTTTCAGTATTTATTTATATAGGCAGGATACAATATTTACTTGTGATTTGGGGAACTTAGGTTTTATTACATATACATCTATCTTTGGGATTCAAATAGTAAGTCCTAGGCACTAGGGGTAATTAAGTAGCAAAACAGAATTACTGCCTTCACCCCCATTTTCTTTGTTATTTTTTACCTGAAATCCTAGCTCAGATTTCATTTCTTAGCTCCTCTCTTATGCTTAGTTTCTTACCGAGAGATATCCAATTCCTCCCTTTTCTCTGTTCCTTTGGTGTATATGGTAAAGTTACTTGCTTATCTATGTGTGCTCCTTCTAGATGGTAAGTCCTCTTAATTTGGGGCCTTCTGCTTTTTCATCTTTGTATTCTCGTCCTTAAGCACTGAACTTGACCCATAATAGACACTCAGTAGGTAACTATTTGGAGAACAGGAGGAAGACCTAGGTGTTTAATAGTAAAAATTAGAAGATATTTTGCTGAAGTAAGTAATAGAAATATGGAATATTGAGGGCTTTTTTCAATAAAAAATTTTCCTAGACCAAAATTGGCTACATCCTATAATAGTGGTAATATTTAGTGAGTGCATCCCTTGTGCAGGGACAGGGACTGTTCTAATTATTTGACTTGATTCTTAAATTCAAAACTAATTTTAAATTATGTATTTTAATAATTTTGTTACTGTTTTTTGTCGTCTTTTTTCCTCATAGAGGATCTTCGAAAGTATGTCACTACTATGGTGTGCGTGGCTGTGAATGGTAAACCTGTGCTAGGAGTAATACATAAACCATTTTCTGAATATACAGGTAAGAAATGCACTAGAGCTTTTAAGACTTAATGCTATTAAGTCATTTGCTATAGTACTTACTATCCTGTCAGAATCTTAGCTGTAGCTCAGTAATTATTAAAGTCAATCCCCTACCTTACCTTATCCTCTCATTGGATACAGTGAGGATTTTCTTGTTGGTAATGATAATATATGATGAAGCAAAGCTTTCTAAACTTTCTTTAGAGGATAGAAACTGTGATTGACAATAAGAATAGTTAGTGTTGAGGAATTGAGGAATACAGTCGGGCACAGACTTCCCAGCAGCTGAGTTCTCTCTGTTTCTCTTGTGCTGTTGCTGGGGATAAGGCCCAGGGCTCTTACACATTGGATTCCATGTGGATTCTGAGATCCACTATCAAGTGGCCTTAGCCAAATCTGTTGTCATGTTAGGAAACAAGCTTGATACTGTGGTGGTTAAGGGAAATGGCAAGTTGGCAGCCTCAGTGTCAAAATTCGATGGTATTAATGGTGAAAGTCTTATTTATCAGGCTAATCCTAGTGTATCTCTGGGCATTCTTTAGAGTTCCATTTGACCCTTGCCTATCCCATTTCTTGATGTAGTCATGTTTGTTAGCTTTGTGCAGATGGCAGGTCAGATCTTTGATCGTCAATGTTGGGAGTTGGCAGTGTGGAACATCATGCCAAAGAGTTTCCCATGCAGCTCAGGATGACCTTGCTCAGAGCCTTCCGGTGCTAGTGGATACTGGCATGACATTTTGGTATCACCACAGCCATTATACTGTAGTTTGCCAGAGAGGCTAGCCATAGTCTTAATAGAAGTGATAGTGCGGTCTGTGGTACAAGTCCAGAATGATGCTGACTTATTATGGTGAAGTTGAGAGAAAGAGTGAGTGGTGTAAGCTGTACCACTGACAGTCTAGAAGGACTCCTCATACTTTTAATTGGCAATTCCCATCGAGAACATGGGGCAAGGATTATGGCCTTTTGGCTCCACTATTCTCTAAAATCATGAGTTTTTTTTTTTTTTTTAAGATTTTATTTATTCATGAGACAGAGAGGCAGAGACACAGGCAGAGGGAAAAGCAGGCTCCATGCAGAGAGCCTGACGCAGGACTCTATCCTGAGTCTCCAGGATCATGCCCTGGGCTGAAGGCAGTGCTAAACCACTGAGTCCCCCGGGCTGCCCAGATCATGAGGTTCTTGATGGTGACAGTATGTATCCTTTTTGCCAGTGCTGGCATTGAAACAGCCTTAATGACAAGGCGTCTCACGGGTTGAATAATCCCCTCCCCCTCAAATTCATGTTCATCCCTTTATTATTTTCCTAGGGCTATCATAAAAACAAAAAGAAAACCCACAAACTGTGTCTTTAAACAACAGATATGTAGTCTAACACAGTTTTTGCAGCTAGAAGTCCAAAATCAAGGTGTTGGCAGAGACATGCTCTCTGAAACCTCATATAAGGGAGAATTCTTCCATATTTTTCTCTTCGTTTTTAATAGTTTAACATGAGTCTGTTGTGTTCCTTGACTGGTGAACACATCACTCCAGTCTCTGCCTTCATCACCTCATGACATTCTGCCTATGGACACCAGTCATACTGGAGTAAGATTCCACCCTAGCCCCCATGGCCTCATCTTAGCCAGTTACATTTACAATAACTGCATTTCCAAATAAGGACAAATTCTTCTGTTCTGGGGATTAGGACTTCAACATTTATTTTGGTGGACCATAATCTAATAACAATCAGAACTTCAGAATGTGACTTTATTTGGAAGTTAGGTCTTTACCAGTGTAATTAAGGTAGGTATCCAGATGAGATCATGGAGAGTGTCCTTATAAAAATCCAGGTTCCATCTACAGCCATACCACCCTGAATGTGCCTGATCTCGTCTGATCTCAGAAGCTAAGCAGTGTTGGGCCTGGTTAATACTTGGATGGGAGAAACCCAGATTCCAGAGACATGCAGGGGATAAGAGGATGGGATGGTGGAGGAGGTACAGATTAGGGTGATACGTAAAAGCCAAGGAGCACCAAAGATTGCTGGAAGCTAAAAGGCATGCAGTGAATTCTTCCTTAGAATTTCCAGAAGGGATAAACCCTCCCAATACCAATATCTGGATTTTGGACATCTAGCCTCCAGACTGTGAGAAAATAAATTTTTCTCCTTCTAAGCCACTGTGTTTATGGTAATTTTTCATGACAGCCCTAGGAAACAAATCCACCCAGCATCCATCCAGTTCTGTCATTCACTCCACCCTTCTCCACTGTGTCTCAGTGGTGTGGCTGACACTGCACAAAAAAGGCTGGCTGTCCAGTGGACAGAAATGGAGACAAGGTTAATTTTTGATTGCATCCCAAATTCCAGCTCCTCTGAAATAGGCTGAACCATGTACTTGACTATTGGCTCTGCATTTCAGGACCAACTCTGCTTTGTGTTATCTGACCTTTTATCATCTTTTCATAATTCAGATAGTTTTTACAGTTGGTAATTTGACGAGCCATGATAGATTTATGTCTTTACTGTGACAGTGTGCCTTAAAGTTAATTATAATTGCTTTGTGGTTTGTGGATTGCTTTCACATGTTTCCTTTAATCTTTACTGAATAAGTGGGGGTATAGATAGGTTAGGCTGCTAATTTAGGCTGCTGTAATAAATTGTACCGAATACCAGAGATTGGACAAAATAATTGATTTCTCTCTTCTCTGACAGCCTATGTGGAAGCAGTCCAGGCACTCAGGCTATTCTCTCTTGCTGCTTCATTGTACTAAATTTTGTTACCCTCTTCTGCATGACTGAAGATGGCTCTACGCATTTCACCAATGGAGATGACCAAAAGGGAGACAAGGAGGACATTCTAGGGGTTTGACCTATAAGTTACACACATCACTTCAGCTCACATCCCACTGACCAAAACTTAATTGAACCCAGCTGCAGGGGAGGCTAAGAAATGTGGTCTTTATTTTCAGTAGCCATCCAAGCATCCAGTTCAGGGGTTCTGTCACTTAGAGAAAATAAAGCAGGTGGATATTGGAGTATCACTTAACTTAGAAGTATTGGTACACTTAGTGTATAACGCATGAGGAAGGGGTATACTTACTACTAATACAACCACTTACAGATGAGAAAATGAGACTCAGAAGTTTGATACATTCCTCAGGGTCATCCAGCTAAATTAGAGGAGGCAACCTCAGGAATTTTATGCAAATCAGTATATCACACTACTTCCATAATAACTCCATAATTCCTAACATTCGGTCGGATAGTGGTTAATCGTTTGCAGTAAATGAAATTATCTCATTTAAATCTTGTGATAACTGTGTGATGAAGAAAAGTATTGTTATTGTCCTTTTTTATAAATGAGAAAAGGGGCTTAGCAGTTCTTATGAAAGCCACAGTTTATGATGTTAGAGCAAGCACTAACCACTGCTTATTAGTATCTCACATTTGTTTAGTATTTCCACAGTTTATGAAATGTATTGGCATAAATTCATTTCAGCCTCAAGATAACTCTGGAAAGAATATATAAAAGAGTAATTATGGTGGCTTTCAATTAAAGAAAGAGAAAATGGGCAGATAAAAGTTAAGTACAGGTCTTGAGTTTAAGTCTTTGAAGTCTCTCACTTTTTTTCTTTTCTTTTTTTAATTGTAGTATAGTTGACTCATTCTTTGGCAGTGTTCCTCATTCCCTGTCTATATCAATTAGGGTTGCATTTAGCTGCATACAAAATAAGTCTGATTATAATAGTTAAACAAGTATAGGTTTTATTTTTCTCACCTGGTAAGATGGACAAAGGGCAGGGGGATTCAGTGGCTTTTATGATACTGTTACATACCTGACTCCTTTCTTTTTTTCTTAGCTTTTTGTTTGCATGCTTAGAAAGATGGGTGCTTCCAGTTTCCATGGCTCTCTTCCTGGCTGGAAGAAAGGGGAAAGAAGAGGGACAAAAGATCTCTCCCAGATATTCTTTGCATTAGGAAAGAGTAACTTGAAGTCCTCTGCTTGATCTCTTTGGCCAAGTGTCACATGGTGCACTTAGCTACAAACAGCCTGCTACTCCAGAGAATTAGAATCGTAATAAAGGAAATGCAAAGGAAGTTGTTACTGGATAGGCAAAGAGATTCACATTCTTTGGGCCCTGATTTCCACATCTGTTCATTTTAAGGATGGGAATAATAAGGATTATAAAATGCCCATTTAAAAAAAAATTATTCCATAAGACTGTGTATCCTCTCCCTCTAGAGTCTTACTCCTCTAAAGTAAAAAAGCCAAAAGTTTCTAACTTAGGAACAAGTTGTGTTCCAGATGGTTTCTGTAGGCTATAATAAAATGCCCTATTCTGTGATGGAGCTGAGTTGCACAGGATGCTAGAATTGGGAAGGTGCTTGCTAGTCAGCAAACATTCTAGAATAATCAATAAGTCCTTAATTAGGTGTGGGTGGACCTTCTATTCCTGGATCAAAGGTTTGTTTGGCTTGTGTCCTCTTTTTGGACTGTTAGTTACAGATCCAGACTGTATATTGATGTTGGCAGAGTACCAACTATCAAGTATTATATGCTTACCAGAATTGAGCTACACTTTACTATAATGGGAGCTAGATGGTATTGCTGGTGGTAATAGGTAGAGCAAAACTGATCAAAATCCTTATCAGACTTAATTAGAAGTAATTGAGTTTGAAATTCTAAGAAGCAGCAGGTATTTTACCAAAGTAATGTATAAATATGTGAGTGTGAGATATCCAGGCAGTGGAAATTTGTAGCTATTAGAAATAAGTTATAATGTCTGAAGTTGGTAGCAAAGTACCAACCACTTTTTATTTCCCATGTACTTTTTTTTTTTTTTTAGCATATCTTACAGATAGAATAAACACATTCTGCTAACTGTTTTATGTTTTCATGATTACCTCATCATCAATTATTTATTTCATAAGTACCTACTGATTTTTTTTAAAGTGCTTGAAATAATTTTTCCATATACATGTTAGGACAGAATTTATCGAGATTCTATTAACATGAAATATGTTTTAAAAATACTAAATTAGCAATTCTTACTTAAAATTTTTCTGGTACTATCTACTGAGATATGCTGTCTTTATTTTCTTACACAATACTGACCTCTAGAGATGGAGCACTGTAAATTCACTGCTTAGTAAAACCGTGTTTTTTCTGATCATTTCTAAAAAGAATTTAGATAATTTTTTTCTTCTCTTTCTCATTTTTTAACTTTTATTTTGAATAATTTCAAACAAAATTGTATAGAATTTTCGTGTGCTCTTTCATTTAGATTTAATAGTTGAACATTTCTGTATGTTTGCTTCCTTCTTTATTTTCATGTACTTTAAAGAAAATTACAAGGATTGTGGCATTTTACCCCTATATACTTCACTATGCATCTTTTTATATAGTGTTAATGTAATACTATTATTTTATAATGTTATTATGAATATAATAAAAGTAACATTCCCCTTTTTTTTTTTTTTTAAGGTTTTACTATTTATTTATTCATGAGAGATACAGAGAGAGAGAGGCAGAGACACAGGCAGAGGGAGAAGCAGGCTCCATGCAGGGAGCCTGACGGGGGACTCGATCCCAGGTCTCCAGGATCACACCTGGGGCTAAAGGTGGCACGAAGCCGCTGAGCCACCTGGGCTGCCCACCCTTAGTTGTTTCTGGAGTGGGTTTTACAACTGGTCACTTCAACCCAAGATCCAGTCAAATGACATGCATTTTTTTGGTTGCTGTGTTAAATTTTCTTATTTTAGAATAACCTCTAGTCCTGTTCTCCCTCATGACATTGACTTGTTGAGATCAAGTTACTTATTACATAATGTTCTGCTTTTTGGATTCTTCTGATTATTTCCTCAGAGTGTCATTTAACTCGTTTACTTTTCATCATCTATTTCTTATAAAGTGAAAATTAGATCTGAAACCTTGATTGGATTAAAGTTAAGGATCTTTGTCAGGAATATGTTGTAGATATCCTTTGTGCACTTCCTTCTGCATCATTTTATATGACATGTAATTATCTTTTCTCATTATTATTGATGCTATAAGATAGTTAAAGTGGTCACGACCAGATCTCTGTTATAAATTATTTTGCTTCTCTTGCTGCTAGCAGGTATCTGGAGAAATATTTTGGAACCATTTGAAATCAGGATTCCATTAAACGTTTTGCATAATGGTTTTAAGATCTATTAAAGATGTGAAATGGGATTTTATTTTTTTTCCTTTTTTAAAATTTAAATTCAATTTGTTAACATATAGTGTAACACCCAGTGCTCATCCCATCAAGTGCCCTCCTTAGTGCCTGTCACCCAGTCACCCCTTCCCCCAACTTGTTCCCCTTCCACAGCCCTTTGTTTTCCAGAATTAGGAGTCTCTCATAGTTTGTCTTCCTCTCTAATTTTTCTCCACTCAGTTTCCCTCCTCTCCCTTATAGTCTGAAATGGGATTTTCTAATCCTGTTGTTTTTCCTACATATATTAGCTAGAATTCTTCTTTTGAGAAATGTCTTCATCAACTGGGGTTACGTGTTTATCCTGAAAGGTAGTTCCTAATAGAAAGACAAAATACATGTTTAACTTCTTCACCAATTTCTAAGTAAGGCCTTTGAGTAAAAACTACCTCCAGGGGGTACAGATGTTATTTTTTCAGGGAAGAGGAGACTTTTTTCCCTTTTTAAAAACAATATATTTAAGATCTCACAGAGTTTTGTATATCCAGTGCAATGCAAACTACAGGCATTATTTTTTAAGTTCAGTCTATTCTCATTGCTTGCTGTCACTAACACCTTTTTATATATCTTTTTGTTAAAATGCCATTATATAGTCCTTTAGGTTAGGTCTCGTCTGTTGGTTCTCCCCTGTGAGCAACAGTGAAATCTGCTCATTTTAGCCTACCTGACTACCATCCCATTTTAATGAGTTATACATTTTTGATGTGTTTCTCCTCCTCAACTCTTCAGATTTAAATGATATCCTTTGACTCTCACCAATCAAGTGTAAGATAACACGTACACACTTTTATTCTTCCACCTTTATTCCTATTGTTGGTTTCCTTTTAAATCCACAATTAAATTTATTCAGTGCGACCAACAGTGCTTTTGCTAAGAGTTCTTCAGTCTCATCCTTCAGTTGGATAAAAGCTTGTCCTCTAATAGATGAGCTGGCTCATCGAGGTCATACTACCTGTTCTTACACGTTAAAAGCTTTTTCTGTAGCCTTGATTCTTGAAAGACTCTCAATTGCTTACAAACTCTTTGGTGTAGCCCTTTATCCTTGGGCTGCTCTAATAAATTACCACAAACTAGAAGGTTTAAAACAATAGAAATGTATTTTTTCACAGTTCTAAGGGCCAGAAGTCTGATATTATGTTGTTGGCAGTGTCGTGCTCCCTTTGAGAGCTCAAGGGAAGAATCTTTTCTTGCTTCTTCTAGCTTCTGGAAGCTCCCGGCGTTTGTTGACATGCCTAGGTTTATAGACCTATCACTCCAGTTTGTGCCTTTACTTTACATTCTCCTGGTATTTGTTTCTTGTTTTTACAGGAACACCAATTATTGAATTTAGGGCCCACTTGAATCCAGTATGACCTCAGCTTGAATTACATCTGCAAAGACCCTATATCCAAATGAGGTCATATTCTGAAAGTTGCCAGTACACAGGAATTTTAGTAGGGCTCTATTTTACCCACTGTACACTCTTGTTTCTTGGTTAACTTTTAGAAACTGTTGAACTGATGTAATATCTGTGTGTGTGCATGTTGAATCTTGCTGGCAGAAAAGCTGATAATCTGATTTTCTTTCCTTTGTAAGTAGCTTCGTATTTTTGCCTGGAATGCCAAAGAGCTTTATCTTGAAAGTCTAATAATAGAACTATGATATATCTCAGATTCAGAGTTGGGATTCTGGGCAGATATCTACAAAGTATGTCTCTCAGTGTGGACATTCAAGTCCTTTTATTTCAGGAACATTCTTTTGAATCAAAGTTTTAAAGATTAGTTCTATTTCATTCTTTTTTGGGGACTCCTAATGTATGTATATTGACTCTTTCACAGACTTCTGTCTCTATTACTTTTTCTCTGGTCCCTTTTATCTGTGTTTCACTTACTTTTTTTTGCTTTTCTCATTGCTTGCTATGCTTTGGACCGATCTGTTGCTTTTCTGTGTGTCCTGTGATCTAGTGCTAAGTCTTAAGTGATTATTTTTGTCGTTATTGTTTGTGGTTTCTTTCCTATATTATGTGAGTTCTGATTTCATATCTTCCTATTTATTTATCTTTCCTGGATTGTTGTTTTTTTTTTTTTGTTCTACAATGTTCTTTTGTTGTTGCTTATTATTTTTAATCATCTTTGAATGTTGTATTACAGTTTTATTCTGCTTTATAGAATTTTCAAGTAGCCTGAAATATTTTAACCGTCATTCAATGTGTTTTCTTCTTCTACTTTTCAGTGGACATTGCAGTTGTTCAGATTTCTTATTCCCATTTGGGCTGGCTACCGTGCAGTTGGTGGGAAGGTGGCTGGAGAAAAGGAATTTGGGTAGTTCTCGTTCAAGAACTTTCTATTCTGTTAGAGCAAGGAAAGCATTATCTTTATTTTTAGGCATCTTTTTTTTTTTTTTCATCATTCTTCTGTCTTATTGGATCCTGTCTTGTTTCAGGAAGGCCCTTATCTTTAACCTCTTCTTTTTCTTAGTTCTGTTTGCTGTCTTCCAGTTGTCTCTCATAGACTTTCTGAAAGATGTTGGATGTCATGTGGTCTGTTGTCAGGACTTCACTTTGGCTCTGTGTCTTCTCCATGTCTCCTCTTGTCGCTGCTCTTTTGCCATTTAGACCTACTCAGACCTACTTTCAGCATTTCTCATTTTAGTTGCGACCCTTTCCTTCTGGGAGGAAATATTGACTGTTGTTCCCAGAGTTCTACCATCGCTGAGAGTCCTCCAGCCTCTTGGCACTTCTGTGCAGCTCCTGCCGTATTCCCCACACTTGGGTCAGCTTTGGCACTTACTCTACCAATCGATCTTCAGTATTTACTTCCCTTCCTCCTTATTTGTGTTTATGACTGTTTTTTATCTCCTGCTCATTCTTTAGCTCTTGATTAAGGGTGTTGCTCTCCTTATGGCTATGTGTGGTCTTTAGACAGAAGTGTGAGAGGGATCCAGGGGACTGCCATCATCCTTGGGCCACCCAGAAACCCAGACACTCTGTTCATTTTTTTTATTGTTTTCCTGCAACCAAGAGTAGGCGGTAATGCAGCGGCTTTCGTTGCTAGCCATGGTGGACTGTTTTACCCTCTAATGAGTGACTGCTAGAACAACAGTCTAGTTGGGATAATACTGAGTAAGTATATCTTCTTGTGTAGCTTGGTAGTCAATGAAGATAACTTCCAAGCCTAGAAAAACATTGCAAGCCATTTCTAAGGTCTCCTCACCTTACAAATTTCTGTTGTATTTTGAAGTCTAGAGCATTTTCTTTTTATATTCTCTGATATAGCAGATATGTAAACTTCACTCACCTCTTTAGCTGTTTTATATTTATAAAGCTCTTTAGGAGATTGATCCAATATGCAAGTAAGTGAAAAACCATGGATGTATAAAAAATAGAGGTAGTTAGGAGAAAAACCTATTTTTAAATTTTGAATTATCCAGGGTAGCAGAGTTGTGCTTCTGTCCTAGGTTGTCACAAGTTGAATTCCCCAGGAGCCAGACTTTGAGATGGAGATTAGCACACAGGATGTTCAGGAAAGAATGCCCTTGGGATCAAATTTGTGTAAGAGAGGAGGGAAGCCAGATTAGATTAGGTACGAGTGCTGTTGAGTTGCAGTGAATCCCAGTGAGAGCTCAGCACCTCACAGGGAGCTCTGGGGCCTAGGAGTTCTTAAGCCAAGTTTTTAGTAGTCATGATCTCTGGTTGGGCAGTATCACCTGGCCTTTTTTTTTTTTTTAGCTTTGTCTTAATATTTGCCTATTTTGATGTAAAAAAAATGTTAAATATTACTCGTTCTCAGGAAAAAAATAAGCATTTCTGTTTTTGGGGGGTGATACAAGTAATTCTGTGGAAAGGGATCTTCTGTCAGTTAACTCTTGATACTTTGTTCCCATTTCAGAAAGCTTCAGTGCTTTTCATGCATACTATGTTTGTTTTTCAGCTTGGGCGATGGTAGATGGTGGGTCCAATGTGAAAGCCCGCACTTCGTACAATGAGAAGACCCCAAGGATCATTGTGTCACGTTCGCATTCAGGAATGGTCAAACAAGTTGCTCTTCAGACTTTTGGAAACCAGACTACAATTATCCCGGCTGGTGGTGCTGGTACGTGCCTACTCCCCTGTGTGTCCAGTGTCCCCAGCATGGTCAAGTCTTACGTTGGAAGAAGGAGTTGGTTGTCCTGTGCTTGGGCAAAAAGTAAGGCTAGACATGTGCTTTGCAGACAGACATAGTCTTCTACTTCATTTTCTAGGGTGGGATTTCAAGTCCCACATGCCTTCTTATTAGAAACTACCTCACAGGAGGGACAATAGTCTCACAACAGTGACTCTTGTTCCTCAAATACTACAAAAGCATCCTCATGTCAGTGATGTGCCATTGATAGTGGTTTTATATATGACCTAATTTCAAAATAATTGTGCTGTTAGCTTAACTGTAGGAATGTCAGGGAAAGAAGGGAGATCAAGCATATTACGATGTTTCATGTGGTAGAAAGATGCCAGGAGTCACCAGAAGTGTTATTAGCATGGCTAATCCCTGGGCACTTTTAACACCTTTGAACTCCAGCTTGCATGTATGGGATGAGCCAGAGTCTGGTGGCCACCCAGCTTACAGTATTCTGCAGTATTTTATTACCTGTGTTGTTGATCAGGGGTCTGCTTATTTTTTCTGAAAGGCCAGATAGTAAATATTTTAGGCTTTATGAGCCACGTGTGGACTCCCTTGCATACTATTCTTGGATTTTTTGTTTTATTTACCACCCTTTAAAAATACAAAGAAAACATTCATAGCTTGAGGGTTGTACAAAAACAGTGTGTGGCCTGGATTTGGCTCACAGGCCATTTGCCCTCCCTTGTTTTGAGTGCTGTTTAATATGACAGAAGTGTTTTAATTCAAATACATAACAAAGTATGGCCAGAAATGTGTGTTTGAAAATCTTTTCACCACAGTAATAAGGGGAAAAGTAATACTTATTAAAACTTTTAAGCCTTATAGTTTGAATTTAGTGATTACATAAATGTACCTTACTTAGTAGGACTTCATTATTTTCTTATAAGCTCTCTGTTAATGTTAGTTAGGAAAGGTAATGTTCAGAATACCCAATAGGAAGGATAAACCAGACTCTAGACCTGTTTTCTTCTGTGTTTATTTTTAAATTAAAAAAAAATTCTGCCTCATTACAAAAAGGGCTTAAGATTGTGTTATTTTGTCTTCTTTCAAATCCAGTGTTCTAGCTATCCAAATGAAACCTGTGGGTATTGAGCTTCAGTGTAGTATTCCACAGGAAGTGGTACATAGTGATACGTCGATAGGTCTGTAGAAAACAACCACAAGGTAGATTTAAATTTAAAAGATTAATGGATGTATATTATGTTTTACTTGAAAATAGCTTCATAAGTTACTTTACAATGTATCTTTTACTCATTTGAGTTTAATATAATGTCTATGCTGTTAACTTTTTTAAAAAAAAGAACAAAATGGGTTTTTTTTTAGAATCCTATTTATTAGAGAGAGTGAGAGAGCACAGGCAGAGAGCGAGAGAGCATGCTCATGAGCAGGGAAGGGGGAGAGGCAGAGGTAGAAGGAGGCTTCCTACTGAGCAGGGAGCCCTGATGCAGGGCTGGATCCCAGGATCCGGGATCAGACCTGAGCAGAAGGCAGATGCTTAACCAACTGACCAGGAGAACAAAACTATTTTTATGTAATTTTAGATTTCGCAGTTGCAGAGATAGTATCGAGAACTCTGGCATGTCCTGTGCTGTTATTTTTCACAATGTACTCTTAAATAAGCTACTTTTTGAAATCTTTTGAATAGTAACCTAAATTCTTTGTTTATCTTTTAGGTTATAAAG
Organism: Vulpes lagopus; assembly: GCF_018345385.1. NCBI lineage: Eukaryota > Metazoa > Chordata > Mammalia > Carnivora > Canidae > Vulpes > Vulpes lagopus. Next base: position 72,100,421 of record NC_054832.1, read on the forward strand.
TTTTAGCACTCTTGGATGTACCTGATAAGAGTCAAGAAAAAGCTGATCTATATATCCATGTGACATACATCAAAAAATGGGATATATGTGCTGGGAATGCCATCTTAAAAGCCCTTGGGGGACATATGACTACCCTGAGTGGTGAAGAAATCAGTTACACTGGTTCTGATGGCATTGAAGGAGGGCTCCTTGCTAGCATCAGAATGAACCACCAAGCTCTGGTCAGAAAACTCCCAGATCTAGACAAGACAGGACATAAATAAGCAAAGTCCATCACAGGTCACAGCTCTTCCTGAGTTGAACAATCAGCCTGAAACGCTGGGGGCTTCAAATTCAAAGCATCGGTGGAGACTATGCATGGTTAAGGCCATCCTGAACTTTTTAAAGTATTTATGAAGCATCAGAGACTTATTTTCCCTGTAATAGGATGCAAGATCAGGGAAAGTGGGTTGCTTCGTGTCTCAAGTATTGTCTTTATTTTTGAGACTATTTTCGTACGGTTGTCATACACAAGGTAAATATATATATGTGTGTGTATATGTATATATATACACACACATACATATATGTGAATTAAAATCTATAGCTGAGTCTACATTGTTATGAGTCACCATTTTCACACAACATCATGAATCTTCACTATTTGTTAGTACTTTCCTACATAATTGGGCTGAAGAAAGGATTGATTTTGTGTAGATTTAATACTGCTTTACAATTGTATCTCATTGAAACTAAAGTAATTGGGGGTTTTTACCCCTAATTCAGATGGAAAGCACAAGAAGCCACATGTTTATTAATATGCAACAAGTGCTCTATTTATCTGTTGTTACTGAATATTTCTTATGGATTAAAACAGAAAACGCCTAACTTGTTTTTTTTTTTCTTTGAAATTTTAATAACAGGTTCACCAGCTAGTCGAGAGTATAGCTATATGATGATTGCGTTGTAATCGTAATTTCCGTGTGCGTGTGTATTGTTTTGGTACAGAAAAGTGTATTTGTACCCATGGGGTCAACATTTCTGCCATCTTACTGTTGCTTTTGTTTGCTCTGTGGACAATGCATGGTTCCATCCTTTCCCTCCTGACCAACATTTAGTCTTTAACTTGTAAGGTTTGGATTAAGGTTTCAGGGTTAACACTAGGATTTTGGTACGCTTTCTCCTTAGGGATAAATTATGCACTATAAAAGTATAAATTATTCTGTTAATTGAGTCATTTAATATTATATAAATTGAGCTAGCTTTCATTATTTTCAAAAGCTCTGTTTTAGTACTTTTTAAAAAATTTGCCAGGTTTATATGTAGAGATTCTCTCATTAAGAATGATACATGGTTGCTTTTACCATTAATAAATGGATCTAACAGTGTCAAAGTAGTAAATTTTAAGATGCTTTAAAGTTTCTGTTCAGGTTAAAATAATGAAGGTTAATGTTACTTTTTGATTAATTTTTGTTTTATTTCAGTAGGCAGAATCTAGTTGGAAGAAAAGTGGTGGCATGTTCACTATGTCACTGTAATCAGAACCTTGCTTTGTGAAAATTCATTGGGATGTTGGATTTCTCTGTGTGGTATTGAAATTTCGTGTAAACAATACTGTTATTTCATGTGACTTAGATGTCCTTATATTTTATAACCTACTGATAGCAGGGGGAGAGGGGTTTGCTCATTGTCTTCTTTTCTTTCTTTAAAACAATGGTTTCTTTTCCTATCTTGGAGGTAAAATTGACCAAAGAATGGACATCCTCATCTGGGGGAATGTGCATACAACTTTAGGTCTGCATTTTACACGGTTTTCAGAGCCCTTGAATTGCTCTTTGGGAACTGAATCAAGCATGATGCACAAGTTTCCACTCAGTCTCTAGCATCTGGTCACAAACCTGATAGTGTAGTGGGCCTCGATAGGTATGATTTTGTTCAGCGAAAATACAAAGTTTTGGTAGTTCGATCACTTGATATTTAAACAGGACTTAGGGATTCAGAACAGAATACTAGAGACCTCATCTTTTTACTTTGCAATGAAATGAGAGCATTTTTTCTCAGGAGAGATGGCAAAGGCATATACTGTTTCCAGAGTCATGATATAAACATTTATTTTAATTGTAATGTGTCAAACATGGGGCAAGAAGGCTGGCATATTAGGAAATGGCATTTAATTGGAGTTTTTTTTCAATATATGGAAACTTTCTAATTTAATGGAAATGAAACTAGATCATATTAGCAAGCATGATTGCTTTGATTTTATTTTTATTCCATTAATCTGCATGTAGATAATAACTTTGCAAAGGGCTTGTGTCATGTGCAAAAATTAAGATATTGGCTGACAGTTAAATGTGTTATTTTTATAATTTATTGGGGATAGTCTAGTTACTAATGGTTTTTAAGTGCTTTTTTGGAAAATTCATCTTTAATTTTTTTTTTTTGTTTCTAAAAGTTGATATACGTCACAGAACTAATATAAGTACAAAGAACAGTATTTATATTTATTTATGTGAGACATTATTGTGCCAGAACATACCAGTAAAAGTAAAACACCATGAATAAGTGAGGCATGTAGTATCTTCCAGAATTACATAAATAAAATTACTTTTAAAATGTAGAAAAATAACGAGTTGAACTTTTAGTGAGCCTCACCTCCCTGATTCCTAGTCTTTCCTTCCATTTCCTTTATCTTTGCCCTCATTTAGAGCACAATGTTCCCTTAAACTTTGAGTTTTACACATCACATTTAGTAAAAGCAGTAGCGTCAGTGATTTCAGTGTTCATTAGCTGTCTCCTTGCTCTGCCCTTCATCTCTACCTCGTTCCCTGGCTCCCCAGCCCATTGATATTCTTCCAAATCTGCCCCTCTTTCTTCACTAGTATTCTTTCCCAACACTAAACCCCTGAATTCTCTCCTGGACCTACTTCTCTCAAGGTAGACTGCTGAAGTCTTATGGTAGAACTGAGATTCTGGTTAAGTTCCTGGTCAGGGAGATGAAGCCAGGCCAGAGTTCTGGTTCATCATTACTTCTCAAAGACTATTCTCAAAAGGTAAAGGAAAATGACCTTCAAAACCATAATATTTACACTGTCAAGTCTAATCTAGTGCTTCTGTCTTTACAAAGCATTTCTTCAGATCCATTCTTCACAGAATGAAAAATGCAGAAAGTATGAGAATTAGGTATATAAGCCTGCTTAAGAAAACTTATTTTTCTGTTTTCATATTTCTGTCCTTATTTCAGTTGAGATTACAAAGGGCCTACAAGGTGGATCATACTTGTCTGGTATTCAATTGTCCTCTTTCCTCTGATTTTAGTGTGTTTTCTTGATTTTAAATCAACATTCAAATGAACTGTTTATGGCTGTATGATGAAGCTAACAAGTGTTTTGATTCATGTGTTTTAAGTAACAGTTGTGCAAATTCTGTTTGCTGGGCGCTCCCTTTGAATATTGTGAAAATTAGGTCAGAGGAAGTAAGGGAGGGGCAGTGGCTAAGAAGAGGGTGGGAAAGAGGAAAGACAGCTCCAGGGAAGAGTAGCAGAGGGAGGATGCAGAGCAAACATCTGCCTTGAGCCTTGGAATCAGGAACTCTGCCGCTGTCTCAGATGTTCAAAGATTGGATCTCACTTAGGTTTTGAAGGTGAGAAACATAAGTAAAGCTGGGGTGCCACCACACCCTATTCCTCAAAAAAAAAAAAAAAAAATATATATATATATATATATCTCCAGCTTGCCTCTCCTTGATAACACCTTGAAAATGGCCTTATGGAGACAATCCTTGGCAGGTTGAAAATAGAAACTACTTGGGTTTTTCTAGCTGTAACTGTTTATCTAGGCTATGTGTTGACTGGTCCTGGATAGAAACTGATTTTTCATTTTTGATCTTGGTTGAATTTGAGATGTGTTATTTTCAGTATATGCCTACAAAAAGTCTGTCTCGTAACTGTTGTATAAAATAAACCTAAACTATGGTTTCGTTTTTATCCTAAAAAAGTTGTGCCTTAACAATAGGGCATTGTATGTTAATAAGGGAAAACAAAATCTTTTTTTAATAGATGGGGAAAATAGGAACTTTTTGCCATTAAAATTTAAGTTCTTTTAACATTTTTAATATTAGAGTTGGGGGAAATTCATTGAAGTTAAATACAATTGATATAAACTTATTTTTGCATAACCTAGCATTTACAACTAAAGTACATTTTTATAAGAACTGGCATCTTGATGTATATAGGTCTGAAATGATACTTCATCCTTTGATTTTTAATTTGAAATAATACAAGACCAGGATAAGGTACATTTAACAATTTTTTTTTTCTTTTCAATCATTTCAGTGTGCTATTATATCTGTTCTACTAGTCCTCTGACTTGCTTTGGTTTTTAAAAATAGCTACTCATGGTACCATGTCAATAATTTATTAATGCTAATTTAAAAATATTGTGTGTTACGTGACTTAACCAGAATGGCTCCTGGATTGAAGTGGGGGGGCGAATGGGGGATTCTGACTAGCAGTTTCTAAGAGGGCAAGAAGAATTGAACTTTGTATTTCAAAAGAAAGCTTTGGTTTCATGAGGTGCTGTTTATGTAAGTTGTTGATTTTTATTTTATCAAAGCCTGGCAGGTATTAGCATTCCAATTTACTATTGGTCTCTTTTTTTTATTTTTAAAGTTATTTTTAAAGTTGGATGGTGAATTAATTCTGTGGGAAAACGAGATTTATAAGTAGGGGTTTTTCTTTTTTGGGGGGTGGGATAATATAAGCCAAACTTTTAGAAGTTAAGGCTGATGAATAATCTTAAAACAACGTTACATACTGTGTTTGTAAATGTTCCCTAAAGTATTATAATTAAGGTAATTTGTGTAAATTACAAAAGCAGAAACTGTGATGTTTGATTAGTAGTATGTTCCGTTAAAATTCCTCTTGAGGTATGTTCGACACATAGTAAGTTATTCAGGAAAGACTTGTTCATCCTGTATTTTTTAAATAGGAAATACAGCATGCCAAGTCATCATTAGATCCGTTAGCCTAGAACGACTTTCTCTCTCTCCCCAAATTCTCTCTCCTAAGCTCTCTTCATTTTTGCGGGGTTGAGGACGTAGTAATGTTTAAAGACTTATAATTCATGCGTAAAAATATGGACTCCCGATTTCCATGTAGCATTACATCCTCCACTGGCAAGAGCCAAAGCTAGTTTTACAGTCCAACAAGAGACACCATGTTCTGCCATGATGAACTGCGGTGCTCCAGATGGATTTACCCCCCATTTGATGATGTTCCTTAAGCTACTAGATGTACATACACACGGGGTTGAATTTACTCTGAACTATGAAATGGTGTTTCCTGTTCATGTCTCTGCCTCCTCAAACTCTGTTTTTTTAATGGATCTCACTTCCGGTCCATCTCTTGTAATGGGCTAACATTGACAAGAGGGATTAAAATAAAAATAAATACCTGCCCTATTCACTCAGTTAAAGCTGCTCTAGGGGAGCTAGTCCATTTCCTGTTGCCAAGCCATGCGGAAAACGCCAGACTTTCTTCACTTGGCATGCTGTATCCTGTGTCACCCACAGCACCAAATTTAAGGGAGTCCTGACTTTAATCTCTATTGAGAAGTAAACTCTCCTCCATGTTTTTAGAGCAGTTATTTTATACCTCACCTATAGTACTCATTTTTATATGTGTTGTTGTAAACTTCCTAAGGACAGGGATTGTGTCTTGGTGATTTTTGTATCTCCACCTCAACCCCAGCAGCTAGCCCAGTGTCTTGAATAAATTAGGTGCTTACTTTATGTTGAACTAAATTGAATAAAAGAGTACTACTAGCATAAGCATTTCTCATGCCTTGGTTGTATAAGCTGATTGTTTTGTTGACTTTGCAAATATTTATGATTATCATCCCACACACACTAAATTATTTTTTAAAGTTTGGCTTTCTTTCTTTTAGATACTACCCCCATGGACATTTAGCTCTAGAAAATGTGATTGCTTCCAATGAAATGACTATCCCAAACGCTCTGTCCCTGGATATACTTTGCCAAACTGAAATTTGAATTTTCGGAATAAATTGGTCATGTCTGCAAGAGATTGTGTGCTGCATCTGCTTTTTTCCCCTCTTTTTTTCTTTCTTTTTTTTAAACTAGGGTAACCTATAAATTTACCATCCTAACCATTTGTAAGTGCACAATTCCGTGGAGTTAAATATATTCACAATGTTGTACAACCATCACCACTGTGCTTTTAAAGAACCTGTTCATCCCAAACACAAACCCTACCTGTTGAGTCCCTCCTTATTCATAACCCTTTCACCTCCACCCTGGAACTATTCTGCTTCCTCTATGAATGCATCTGCTTTTGAAGTCTTAGTTTTCTGAGAGTCTCTGTCTTCTCTCACCATGTACAGAAAAGGCATCTGTTTGAGAAGGGGCTTACAAGGCAAACAGCCATAACAAAATTGTATCTTGTATTCTTTGATTTGTTCTAAGATGGAGGGAGGATAGAAAAAAGAAGCAGGGACAAGGATATAGAAAAGTAGTAATAGAAACAGTATGATGAGAAAGATATCGGAGGGTATTGTTTTCAAGTCCATGATGATAAAAATATCAGCCCCGTATTATGAATTTGGTTATTCTAGATCATGCATCAGCAGATGTATATTATTTGTTTATACAAATAGAGAATTCTATGCTACATCCTAATGGAACAATTAGGATATAGACCATTATTTTAAGAATTGTTTCTAAAACTATGAGTATTTTGAAAGCCCAGAAACTTTTGTTTGAAGTGTAGTTGACACAGTATTACATTAGTTTCAGGTGTACAACACAGTGATTCTACAGCCCTGGGGATTCTGCCCATTTTTTTTTTTTATAGGATTATTTCTTTTCTTGGAGTTGAGTTGTGTAATTTCTTCATATATTTTGGATATTAACCCCTTATTGGATATGTCATTTGCAAATACAACTGGAAGCCTGTACCTCCTACTCTCAACTATTTTTTGCCCTTTCTCCTACTCACTTCCCTCTGGCAATTACCAATTTCTATATTTATGAGTCTGTTTCTGCTTTTTGTTTGTTCATTTGTTTTTTAGATTCCACATATAAGTAAAATCCTATGGTATTTGTCTTTCACGGTCTGACTTACTTCAGTATAAGTCCATTCATGTCACAAATGACAAGATCTGTCTTTTTTTTTTTTTTTAGATCTGTCTTTTTTATGACTGAGTAATACTCCATGGTATACACATACCACATCTTTATCCCTTCATCTGTCAGTGGACACTTGGATTGCTTCCATATCTTGGCTCTGCTGCAATAAACAAAGGGGTTCATCTATCTCTTTAAATTATGTTTTTTTTTTCTTTTGGTGAATACCCAGTAGTGGAGTTATTGTCTTACATGGTATTTCTGTTTTTAAATCTGAGGAATCTTCATACCTTTTTCCAACCTTGTTGCACCAATTTACATTCCTACCAACAGTGCACGAGGGTTCCTCTTTCTCCATATCCTCACAAACAGCTGTTACTTCTCGTCCTTTTGATATTAGCCATTCTGACAGGTATAAAGTGATATCCCAAGGTTTTGATTTGCATTTTCCCTGATCAGTAGTGATGTTGAGCAGTTTTTCATGTGTCTGGTGGCCATCTGTATGTCTTCTTCGTAATAATGCTTTTTTAAGTTCCTCTGCCCATTTTTTTTTTCTAAGAAACACTGAACACTAGAGCTGGAAGGATCCTTTTTTAATTTAAAATTCCAGTATAATTAACATAAAATGTTATATTAGTTTCAGGTGTACAATATAGTGACTCAACACTTCCATATAACACCCGGTGCCCTCCTTAATCCCCATCGCCTATTTCACCCATCCCTCCACCCACCTTCCTTCTGGTAACCATCTGTTTGTTCTCTAGAGTTAAGAATCTGTTTTTTGGTTTGTGTCTTTTCTTTGTTCATTTGTCTTAAATTCCACATATGAGTGAAGTCACGTGGTATTGGTCTTTCTCTGATTGACATATTTTGCTTAGCATAATACTCTCCAGCTCTGTGTCATTGCAGATGGTAAGATTTCATTCTTTTTTATGACTGAATAATATTCCATTGTATATATACCACTTTTTTATTCATTCATTCATCTATTGATAGACACTTGGACTGCTTCCATAATTTGGGTATTGTAAATAATGCTGCTATAAGCATAGGGATGCATGTATCCCTTCAAATTAATGTTTGTATTTTGGGGTAAATACCCAGCAGTGCAATTACTGGATGTTAGGATAGTTCTATTTTTAACTTCTTCAGGAAGCTCCATCCTGTTTTCCCCAGTGGCTATTCCAGTTTGCATTCCCACCAACAGTGCAAGAGGGTTCCTTCTCCACATCCTCATCAACACTTGTTTCTTGGGTTTTTGATTTTTGCCATTCTGACAGGTGTGAGGTGATAACTCAGTGTAGTTTTGATTTGCATTTGCCTAATAAGTGATGTTGAGCATCTTTTCATGTGTTTGTTGGCTGACCGAATGTATTCTTTGGAGAAATGTCTGTTCATGTCTTCTGCCCATTTTTTAATAGGATTATTTCTTTTCTTGGAGTTGAGTTGTATAATTTCTTCATATATTTTGGATATTAACCCCTTACTGGATATGCCATTTGCAAACATCTTCTTCCATTCCATGGGTTGTCTTTTTGTTTTGTTGGTTTCTTTCTTTGCACAACAGCTTTTTAGTTTGGTGTAGTTCCAATAGTTTATTTTTGCTTTGTTTCCCTTGCCAGAGAAGACATATGTAGAAAAATGTTGTTAAAGCCAATGTCTGAAAGATGATTGCCTGTGTTTCCTTCTAGGAGTTATATGGTTTCAGGTCTCACATTTAGGTCTTTTGTCCATTCTGAGTTTATTTTTGTGTATGGTATAAGAAAGCAGTCCAGATTCATTCTTTTGCATGTGGCTATCTAGTTTATGCAGCACCTTTTGTTGAAGGGACAGCATGAATTTAGTTCTCTAGCTGCACTAAGGTCTTTGGTTACATCAAATCTTCAATTGGAAGAAAACCAGACCTAATTGTGTATTGTGTATACAATATACATTGTATATTCTTGCCTTCTTTGTCATAGATTAATTGGTGTATAGTATGGGTTTCTTTCTGGACTCTATTCTGTTCCATTGATCTACATGTCTGTTTTTGTGCCAGTACCATATTGTTTTGATTATTATAGCTTCATAGTATATCTTGAAATATGAGACTAGCAAAGAAACATTTTTAAATGTCTCAGCTCTTTAATAACTTCAAGGATTATTTCCTTTCTCCCCTTTAACTCTTTTGGGTGGCTCTTTTTTTTTTTTTTAAGATTTTATTTATTGATTTGAGAGAGAAAGAGTGCACAAGCAGGGGGAAAGGGAGAAGCAGAATTCCCACTAAGCAGTGATCCTAACATGGAGCTTGATCCTGGGACCCTGAGATCATGATCTGAGCTGAAGGCAGATGCTTAACCGACTGAGCCACCCAGACATCCCTTTGGGTGGCTCTTACGAATATCATTTCAGAGTTTCCAAAGCACTTCAACATGGATTCAAGTTTTCCCAGAAAAGGGTGACCTTGTGAATGCCAAATGCCACCTGATATTTCAGAGATTATAACCGTTTTTTTATTCTTTACAATATCTGAGAAATTTTAACTTGTCTTGCTCATTTTGGAGCTCAGACCATGAAGAAAAAAACAAAAACAAAAACAAAAAAACACATGATTCACGGTAAAATAAATCACTGGTGGAGTCCAGCACCTCACATGGTCTCCATTTACTCTCTAGAACTTCTATCCCTTCCTCCCAGCCAGTGCTGTTTACCAGCCAATCGTGCTTTGGGGATTAACATGAGAACATCAGGAAACGAAGGAGTCCGTCTTGTTGGACAGAGAGCAGAGTGGTTTCTTTCTCAAACAAGATTTCCGATCATGAAACAAGATTTCCACAGCTCTGGTGGGAGTTCTTCCCAGATAAGTACTAGGTCAGATCTTATTTCACGGTAGGAATGCAAACAGCACATTTGTGAAAGTTTTCTTTCTGTTCTCAGTGAATTTAGTCCTCTAGCTGGATTAAGATCTTTGGTTACATCAAATCTCCAATTGGCAGAAGACCAGACCTAATTTTTCAAAGAGAACATTGTCATGGAAAATATTTTTAAAAGTGGATGTAATTTTGCCTAAAGCAGCTGTTGGTAGGTAAGCAGTGTTGTGTCATGGGGCAGGAGGAAAATGATCTTTCTCGAATACACTTTTTATTCTCTGGGGAAGTGATAAAACATTCTTCAGCGTGTCAAACGGTTGTTTTGGACTGCAAGCCAAATACGTCCTGGAAACCTCAGTGGATTAAAAATCTCAACAAAAGGAAATATTTAAAATCGTAAAGTATGTCAGACGACAAAATAATACTGTACTAACAGTAAGAGCTGAATTTCCAGTAGAGATAGGTCACCCTCAGCCCTGACCCCTGGAAAGGGACAGGGGAGATCTCCTAAACTTGTGGCCCATGTTTCTTGAGCAGGGTGAGAGACAGGAGTTGGGAACATCCAGAGACAGTGTTGCGTAGGGACGTTCACCACTGGGAATCCGGTGCAGCAGTGCCTGCATCTGAACCCCCTTCTGTCTCTTACTAGCTGTAACCATCTTGACAGAGGCACTCAGATGTGAAGGGGCATAACAGCAGTACCACGCACAGGGGTGCTGTGAGATGAAAAGAGGTAAAATAAGGGAACAACCTTAGGACAGTTATGCAAGCCCTGAAGGATGCACACTCCCCCCGCTGGGCCCCCTGAGCTATTTTTAATAATTGCTCTGAAGGCTTCTGTTCCATGCTGTATTTATTTGGCAGGCTCTCTTGTTCTCTCAAAACAAAAATTAGCTCAAATTAACCTAAGCAGAAAATGATTTATTGGCTCAAGTGTCTGAGAAAGATGAAGTCAGGGGTGAGAAGATGCACCGTTTAGATGATGTGGTCATTTCTCTCTCTGTCTCTCCCTTGGCTCTATCTGCTGGTGTGTCATGCTCATCTGCTCCTATAGACTGTCTTGCTCCACAAAACAGGGACCATGGCTGTCACTGAGTCCAGATCTACATTATTCCAGCAGTCCCCACATGCACACGACAGTCTTCTATACTAACTTTACAGGGAAGTCCTGGAAAGGACAGTGATTGGTTTGCTTGGGACGCATACCCTTGCCCATCCCAAGCTCTCTGTCCAAGGGACAAGCCAGGATCTGTTAAGAAAAGGAAGAAAGTCTGACAGAGGAAACAGTGGCTACTAAAATCGAACCAAGGATTTATTTGTGAGGATGAGGTGAAGGAACTCCAGTCATCCTTAGCCAGTGCCTGCCTGTGAAGAGCAGCTGGCAACTGTCGTCCCATCAGGTTTCTCACTTGTGCTTTTCTGATTGGAGGCCCAGGTCTCAACAACACCACAGCTCTGCAGCAGCAGGCTATGGCCTCCATTGCCTAAAGCCCGACAGGCCACTTTTTGGTACCTTGCTGTTCTGTGAGGTATTGGGCTGGAGAGAGGCAGAAGATGCCGAGGTTGGCCTACACCCTTGTATTAATGCTCAGAATTTGTATTCCTCTCAAGATCCCTCATCCTTCTTCTAATGATTTCTAGGAATCAAAGCAAAAGTTATTAGTACTATGTCGGTCTGAGTAGCAGGTGGTTGTGCTCCCTGCTGGCATGTGGAGACTGTGTGGAAGTCGGTGGACAGGGAAGAAGGCAAGTGGAAAACAGTGAGCACTGAAGGTTTGAGTGTGCTGAGTACTGGGTGGCCAGAGGCCAGAGTCCGTCTTTCTTGCTTTTCTCTCATGTTGGCATAAAGGGTTGGTCTCATCCTGGCAAGAGGAGAATGCGAGGTCCCAAGTCCTCTTGTGGGCTTTCATTATGGCAGATGAACTCAGATGAAGTATTAGGAAAGATAGAGGTTTTAAAAATATGAAATACTCCAGATTTGTCAGATCTAATAATTCTTAATCTAACAGGCAAAGAGGAAGCATGAGAGAGCCCTGTGAAATGGATAACAGCTAGGGCAGGAATGCCCTAGAGTCGACATCAGCCCTCCTTTGGGAGGACTTCAGTGCACAGTGAAGCACTGTGGGAACAGAGATGATACTTCTGATAAGAGCCAACCACAAGAATTGAGAGGGCACCAGAAAATAGTCCTTTAAGGGTTAAGACATTTAAAAGTTCTGTGCTTTCAAAACACTAACACTTTGAAGTGATTTTTTTAATGGCCTACATCCTAAGAATTCTTTATTACAATGGGCAAATAGAAAGGCATTTTTAAAAACTTGGTTATAAATTTATTTATTTAATATTCTTGACTTCTTTTAGCAATTTCTAAGATTGTAAACATTCCAGGGAGGTACTCCTTATCCTTAGAAATAAATATTTTGTTCAGGTCCACGAATTCAGTTATTTTATGCCAACCTGAACCCACAGTCCTGATTAACTGGAGTCCTTGCCCCGACTCTTCTGGTTATGGGGAATAAAATTACAGCAGCATTAGTTTGCTTTGGGTTGCCATGACAAAGTTCCGCAGACTGGGTGTCTTCAATCACAGAAAGTATATCGTCTTATAGTTTTGGAGGCCAGAAGTCCAAAATCAATGAGTCAGCAAGTTTGGTGCCTCCTGAGAGATGTGAAGGGAAGTTTGTTCCTCAGCACCTCTATTGTCTCTAATCAATCTTTGGCATTCCTAGGCTTGTAGAACATCACTCTGATCTCCACCTTCATCTTCACATGGTGTTCTCCTGTGTGTGCCCAAATTTCTCCTCTTTAGAAGGACACCGGCCATATTGGATTAGAGGCTCACCCTGCTTCAGTATCACCTCATCATAACTAATTACATCTGCAAAGACCTTGTTTCCAAATAAGGTCAACATTATAAGATATGAAGAATTTTGATGGGGAAACAAGGTACCTCCTAATAATACACCTAGGAAGAAATAGGATAAGGACAAAAATGAAATGGAGATTATGTAGAAGTACTCTAAATCCATGCTAGTAGCATTTAGTGCCAGTTTTCCATGATCTTAATACTTTATGAGTTTTTTGTTTGCTTTTTAAGGAATTAAAACTATTTCAAAGCATCTGACATCTTTGGCTTTTGAAAAGTTTAAGCTTCAATTAATGTTTCAGTGCTTTGAGCTACTCAATTTATTAAATTCAAATACTTGGTGTATTTTTCATATAAGTTGTATGAGCATATTTAGATGAATATAATTTACTCAAAATGTGAAAGTGAATATTAGAAAAATAGTATAGAGTGTTCCTCTCCAGGAGAGAGAGTCCCAAAGATATTCATGAATCTGCTAGTAGGAGGCTGCAGCAAAGAATCTGGTATGGAGTATCCTGAAACAAATGTCTCTGCCCATTTCCCATCCTCTCAGTAAAGACAAGAGTCATGCTCTGGGATGCCATATCCTAGGTTGGGTGGGCAGGAGCTGGATCTGAGAGTGGGTTGTGAGGGCTTTGAATGCTTAGCTGAGATCGTTTTTCCAACACCTTTTAACTGCAGAATTTTTGTGCAAAAATAATATGTAAACTTAGTCTATAAAGGAGACTGCAGCCAACATTCTCCATGGTCACCAGAGCAGTGTTTTGTTGAGCCTTGTCCTTGTATCCTTCCCCTCAGCATTACCTGGAGATCCCTGAAGTGGTTGATTCGTGGGCCTAGGTAGACTCCCTGATTCTGTGGTTTTTTCTTGGGGCCCAGGAGTCTGCATCTGAACACACTTCCAAGGATTTTTCATATATGCACTAAAGTTTGAGAGTTGCTTCTTTCTTTAGCTTAATATATGTTCTGGCACATATTTGGCTTAATCCATGTTAAACTAAGAACCTGAGTTTGAACCGTGCTTTATCTACTTCATAGTTCCTGATCTGGGCACAATACCAGTGTACCCCAGTTCCACTACCTCAAAGATTGTTCCAAGTGTCCTGCTAAACAATGCACTTTAAGCCTTTAGCACAGAGCTCAGTGCTGCTGAGTGCTCACTATGTATTTATTATCACTGTTAATTCCACCATCATCCTTATCACTACCATGCCTATTGTTGTTTTTTGTTGTTGTTGTTGTTGTTAAAGATTTTATTTATTTATTCATGAGCGAGAGGCAGAGACATAGGTAGAGGGAGAAGCAGGTTCCCTGCAGGGAGCCTGATGCAGGACTGGATCCCAGGGCCCTGGGATCACGCCCTGAGCCAAAGGCAGATGCTCAATCACTGAACCACCCAGGCGTCCCAACCACACCTGTTCTTATCAGGACTTCTATGGCGTTGACCTGGGTGGGAGAGCTCAGGAGAATTAATCATCACCACTAAATAAATTCCTGCCTCTAGTCTCCCTGGAAGTTTCCACACTAGCCTCGATTGCAAATCATCCCTGCTGGTTTGGATGCCTTACCCAAATGCTCCTTTTAGTCTGGGGCTCACATTCTAACCATGGAAGTTTTCTCCCACCACATTCCCAGCTGGTGGGTCTTGGTTCTTCCAATTGTTCTAGCCAGTGGTTCCCATACATTAAAGTCGCTGGGAATCACCTGGGAATCTCGCTAGAGTTCAGACTCTGGATTGCTGGGGTGGATGGAGAGGCCTCATTCCCAAATGCTCCCAGGGGACTGCTGTGCTGCCCATATAGGAAGCACACTCAGAGACAGGAGGCTCAAGAAAATGGGGTATCTCTGGGTGGTTCTCCCTGGATCCCACACAATAGGTGTCACTCTTGCCACAGGGCCCGAATCTTAGGCTACACCACCCAAGAGAGCCTGCTGCCTGCCCTCAGCTTCAGGGGTTCCAGAGAAAAGTTCCTGAAGCAAGTGGTACTGTCCTAGCTCCCAGAACTTCTAAACTTCCATTTTCCACTTGCCATATATGCCATTTTTTTCAATAGGAACTTTATTTCATTGATATAGATATTGTTGTTGTTACTTTACAAAGTAGAGAATCTGGAGAGATATATGACCTCACCTTGGCTTCCCCTGAGTGTCCCATGAGCTAAAAAGAAACCTTGAATAACACCCTCCACCTTTATAGTTGTAGAGGGCTACTCGTTGACTTTCAAAATTTAGAAGAAAAATAAAAAAGAAATTCCTCTAAGGATATTATGAAATAGCTATTGCCTTCTTTTGTTCAAAAAAGGAAATAATGATATGGGTAATTTAAAATAAAAATAAATAAACCTCCTGACAGCGCCCGCTTCCTCCTTTTGTCTTGGCTAGAAATCTGGCTTCTAGAGAGTGAAGTATCAAGCTCTGCCACAAAGGGGAAGCAGAGCATCACTCTTTCTACACCGACTAGGGAAAAAAACAAAAAAGCGGTGTTTTGAGTTTGGATCTGAATTTCAAAATCTTGAAGTCAGTATTGAAAATAACAGAAACGATCTTGCTGGTCATAACCTTCTTCGGCTGGTTGAAATTCCCAGGTATAACTTTCTAACTTATAAGTTTACTTGAAGATTCACGTTTAAAGTAAACTCTGTTTTTAGGGGGAGCAGCTGGTGTCTCTTTGTGACTATGTCTGGGTCTACCTGTCTTGACGGGGCCCGTAGGATGGTGGAGGTGGTGCAGAAAGAGTGGGGAACCGATGAATTTAGTTCCAGCCCAGGACATCAGGATGCCCCCACACAGGTTTCTAGCAAAATACAAGAGGATATCTCAATTCAGGAGAAGAAAAAGAGACACGAAGCCTTTGAGGAAAGAAAACGGATTTGGATGACTACTGGGTCTAAGGAGCAAAAGCAAAAGGCAATCTTAAAGAATCATTTTAAACAGAAAAACAACTTTGCCTGTTAGAATCAGTTTGGAAACATTTGGATCATTTGCAGCGCTATCTAGAGTGCCGGCTGTTCCAGAAGGGGATGGCGTCTATTTGTATTTTTTTATTTGATGCTATGAGGCTGGCCTTCAGCGGCAGTCAGCTCTGGACGTACTTGTATTTTGTCTCTATGCAAACTGACACCGTGTTACTCATCTGTGTTCTCAGGTAGAGAATCAGGCAGAAGAGGGATGGTTGAGGTTCCAGAAAACACATGCATGCAGGTTCATTCTGCGTTGTCACTCGGCTGCGGCCTGGCGTCATGCAGGGAAAGCTACATTCTGCAGGAAGGCAGGAACTCGGGGCGCCCAGGGGGCTCAGCAGTTGGGCATCTGCCTTCGGCCCAGGGTGTGACCCGGGGTCCTGGGATCGAGTCCCGCATCAGGTTCCTTTGCATGGAGCCTGCCTCTCCCTCTGCCTGTGTCTCTGCCTCTCTCTGTGTCTCTCATGAATAAATAAATAAAATCTTTTTTTTTTTTTTAAAGGGAGGTGTAAATTCTCAGGGCATCCCCTTCCTGTCTTTCAAGGCTGGAAGGTTGAAGACAAGGAGGGTCTTTAAGCAGTGCCGGCCGCCCAGTGGCTGTGATAGCAGCCTCCCTCGGGGGTTCCTGGGGTAACTCAGGGTGGAGTCGGGATGTGGGGCTGGGCCCGGCTCTCCGTCAACCACAGCCCTGTCACCTGGCAGAAAATGTGGCTACAGTTCCCCAGACCTATCACAGACGCAGGGTTCCGAGGTGACCTGCAGCCGGAGGGTGCTCCAGTGTGGGGGTTGCCAGCTGGTAAATCCAGTAAATTCGTCAGTTCCGTGACATTTCATCAGACCAGGTGGGACTTAGCTTCTGAGCTGCAGGTGACCCATAAACCCATAAATGCAGCTGCCTACCTGAGACACCCCTTGAAGCTGTCGCTTCCCAGTTAACCGCGTGGCTTCCTGAGGGCTGCCTAATTCTGGATTCTTCCCCTGTTCCTCGTTCTCCCCTGTGTGTGACTGACAACTTTTCTTTCTACTTTCAAAACGCACGTCAGGCCTGTCTACCTCACTCCATCTCCTTTACCACGACTACACCCCAGAACGATCGAGTGCAAATCCAGGAAGACCGTCCTCTCTGGCTGCCCCCTTCCCAGCCCATCTTCCACCCGAAGTTCTGCGTGGTCCTGGGAAACATAAATCATAGCATATTCTGGACCTACTGAAAGCCCTTAGGTTAAGCCCATTGCTATGTCATGCAGATGTCTTGCAGTGGCCTCTCTCGGAAGTCCCTAAGTCCTGTCCTGGTTTCCTGGGACTTTCTGGGTTTTAGTGAAGTCCTTTGTCCCAGGACACTCCTGACCCCCACAGATCAGGCCAGCGGCCAGTCATCTAAACCTCTGATGACTCCTTCTCTGCCTACTTCTCCAGGCGCATCCCACTTCACTTGGCTACGTCCTCTCCAGGTTCGGGCCACGCTGCCCTCCACACGGCCCCTGCAGTAGGCTGAGCTCCTCTTGACCTCAGGTAGTGTCCCTGCTCTTTCTTGGGTGGCACTTCTCCCCCAGCCTTCGCACGCTGGCTTTGGCATCGCCACGGTCCTTCCCGGAACCCCCCACCAAACAAGGTGATCTTACTGTGTGTGCCTGTTGTACGCAACGCCCCATTGGAAGGTCCGCTTCTTGAAATCAGAGCCTTTTTGCTCTTTATTCCCCTGGGATAGTGCCCAAGACAGAATCCCTGCCCGGTAAATATTTGCTGAAGGAATCTTACAAACAGCACCTCACGTATCTTTCCGTTAAGCCTAATTAAGCCTCCTATTCATTTCACTCTACATTCTTGGCCTTGTCTTCTTGGCTTGGTTCGGTGGCTATGGAGCCGACACGTGCTGAAGTTTGGTGCACAGCCCTGTTCATGTGCCCCACCTGCAAGGATTCTGATCTGCAGGTGAGCAGCCGGCCGAGCCCACCGTGCACACCCCTGGGGTGGTCTGCAGGCCGCAGGCTGCATTTTGAGTGGTATTGAGTCCTGCCTTTTGAAAAGCCCCCTTCTGCACCTGCTTTTCCATTCCAGGCTTATTTTCCACTTACTAGCCACCCCGGGCATGCCATTCGAGTCTCCAAACTCTGTCCATTCAACATTCACTTTAGCAAATACCTCCTAGTCATTGGGACTCTAAAGGGGAGAGACATCCTTTTACTGCAATTATGTCTAGTATTTCTTTTTCTTTTTTTCTTAACCTAGGAACCAGATTAAATAGCACCATTTATGACGCCTTCCTTAAGTCCCCTCACAGGATTACTTGCTCTGTATTCTGTGCTACCAACAACACGTTTTCATATTTTAAGACAGGAACCATGAATTTTGTCTCATCATTGGTCTACCTCCTCCAAGAGACTATATTCTCCTTGAAGGCCAGGATCCCACTGTATCCATTCATATGGTTCCTACTTCTAGCAAACGGCGAGTGCTCCACAAACGTGTAGACTGGATGGATGAGTGGGTGAACGTTGTGCTCACTGTCAAGCTTAGAGAGAAAAACACACAACCCAGCAGCCACAGTACTACGGAGTGGAGTAAGTGTTATAGAGAGAAGCAATTAGTTGTGCTGGGTTTGGGGGAGGCTTTGGGAAATCCCGCAAAGAGGTGAGTTTGGGGATGAAAGGGTTTGTGAACTGGGAGGGATGGAGGGCTGGGTGAGCCAGGAGGGGGCACAACATGAGAGAAAGTTCTGTCAACCACAGGCCTGAGCAACTGCAATTAGGCTTGTGTGGTCTGAGGGACTGTAGGAGCAGGGCCTGTGGGAGGAACTGGGGAAGGGTGGGCAGGCCAAAGATGTCCGTGTCTGGAATCCCAGAACCTTCCAGTTACCCCACATGCCAAAAGGGAATTAAGTTTGCTGATGGAATTAAGGTTTCTCTCCTACTGACTTTGAGATGGGGAGTTTCTCTTGGGTTATTGGAGGGAGGACCCAATGCAATCCCAGGCATCCTTAAAAACAGTAAGGTGGGGGGACAGAAGAGAGAGAATGAGAGAGGTGGCAGCAGGAGAAGGACTCAGCCTAATGTCCCTGCTGGCTTTGGAGATAGAGGAATGGAGACCAGAAAGCCAGGAGCACATGCGCCTTGTAGAAATTGGACTAGCCAAGGAAGTAGGTGCTCCCCTGGAAACTTCAGAAGGGAGCACAGCCCTAATATCATTCAGATTTTAACTCAGTGAGATTTGTCAGAATTTTGCACTCTGCAACTGTGAGATAACAAATATGGGTCATTTAAGCTACTGAGTTTGTGGTAATTTGTTACAGCAGCAATCTGCTAATTCATGCAAGGGGTGATGTGGGAGACATACGAAGGCAGACTTGAAGGGGAAGCTGGTTATTTTCTAGCTACTTTTTAGTCTTTGGTTGAATCAGTTAGTGAGATTTGTTAGAGAAGTGCTTAGCTTAGGGAAGAAATGCAAATGGCGGGAAGAGATGAAAATGCTGCCTGCAGATGCCCAGGGAGACAGAGGCACGTGAATGGTTGCAGGATTGCCAGGTTGGTACAGGTAACTGAGCAAGGAAGGGGGGGAGGAAGGAGCAGTGTATGGGGTGAGAACGGGTTCCGGTTCCGATATTGCAATCGAGATGCCAGGGGCCCTCCAACTAGAGCCAGCCATGGGGTAACCAGTTGCAAACATGGGTTAAGAGCTCAGGGAAGTCAAGGCTGTCACCACAGGACAGCATTATAGGAGGGCCCTGCCACCTTGGCATGGAGTGGAGGCACCTGGGGGGCAGTGGTTAGCCTGGGAAGTAGAGGGCACAATCTTTGGGGTGAGCCATACAAGGTGGATGTGGAAACAACCAGAGACAGAAGTGAAAAGAAACAAAGAGAGACAAAACAAGGTCAGAAAAAGGAGGCAATCTGTAAAGCTTGGACTCACGGGAGCAAAAGATCAGTTGGGTTCAACGTGGTAGTGGACAGGTCAGGTAGGGCTGGACGGCTTCCAGTGCTGACCTGAGCTCTATGGGAAAAGGTGGTCTGCTTTGCAGCTCTGCCTCTGTCACAAGTAGTTGTGTGACTGGAGGCAGAGACCTCCCTGGGTCTTGGTTTCCTCACCTGTAAAGTGAGACCCTGCATTCATTTCCTTGGGTTTCTCTAACAAATTACGACACGCTGCATGGCTGAAAGCAACATAGATTTACTTTCTCCCAGTTCTGAAGGTCAGAAGTCCAGGATGACGGTGCTGCTGAGGCCTCCACCTTCTGGAAGTTCTAGAGGAGAATCTCTTCTTGCTTCTTCCAGCCCTGGCAGCTGCCAGCATTCCCTGGCTTGTGTCTGCCTCACTCCAATCCCTGCCATGGGGTCCCATTGGCTCCTCTTTTTCTGTGTAATGCCGCTCTGCCTCACTCCAATGAGGACCCTTGTCACTGGATTTAGGGACCATCGGTGAAAATCCAGGTTAGATCCCTCCCAAATCTAAGTCAAAATCCTTGACTTAATCACATCTTTTGGCCATATAAGGTAATATTCACCTTTTTAAAAACCATATTCACAATTTCTGAGGGCGAGGGCACATCTCTTTGGGGGGCACCATTCAATTCATGACCAATCAACTGGTAGACACTCAGATCAAATGTGATTCGGCCCTAGACTGATAACATGGGAAACCCTGCTGTCATTTAGCATGAGCTCAAAATAATTGACAGACTAAAGGAGAATTTATTTTCAACAAGAATAGCTTATGTATGGGTTGCAGTTTTTCCTCAAGACTGCCACATGTCTTACTGTGGTTGGTTTGTCTGTGACCCACACATGCAGGAGAGTCCTTCAATGAGCTGTATCCTCTCTCACTTACTCACAGGATTTCACTTATCATTCTACTGCCTTGTCTGCAAATCCATTGCAAGGCAAAATTTGATAATCACTGATATGATGAGGTAAAAATTTTGACTTTAAAACATTAAGAAATCTTATTTAATTCTTTTTTGAAATACATTAAGTACACTGTAAATGCTGATGGGTAGTAACAAAAAAACTCCTAAGTAAGTGGATACTTCAAAAAATGGATAATTTATGAGTATATTCAGTGTTTGGGAACAAAATTTACATATAAAGTGGCTTTCTAAATTGCCCTAAAATACTTTTGAGCTTTTAGCATTTCCTTTGCTTACAGTTTTAGATTGCTTTGTAAGCTGTTATCCCAGAGAAAGTACAAAGGTACACTCTAAGCTTGTTAGCCAGTTATTTTCAAACTCTAAACTAGAGAAACAAATGAAGTTTTCGGCCGGATTTAAGAGAAACCAAGTTGCACTTGACTGGGATTTGTACCACACCAGAGAAGACAACTCCTTTGTCTCTCTCAACCACTTCCTCCCTCCTTTGGGTGCATTGAGAAAATTTATTTTTCTATTTAACCTTCATCTGTTCTAGCCTGCCTTCCTTTTAGCTAAAATTACGTATTTCTCAAGGAAAAGAGATGGGAAGAAAAAACTCCAAACATTCTAAGAGGCTTCAAGCACCTTGTAGCTCACAAACCATAGTAAGTAAATGTTTGTTTCTGAGATATGAGAACGGGACAAACTTTCCACTTGCATTTTTGACAATTTTCCAATTGGTCTCTCTTTTAGAAACTAGACCTTTCTATCTACTGTGTTCCTAATTTGGGGGATCTCTTCCCTACTCCATAGAAAATAAGAAGCCAAAATGTTAGAGTCTCAAAACTACGCAAAGGCTAAGAAGTAGGTTGAAACCTCTTAAAGCCGAACACTAGGAAAACGAACAAACAAACAAAAACATACAAAAACAAATAAAACACACACACAAAACCCTGCATAATTTCTCAGCATAACTTGTAATTAGCTAAAGGTTCCTTAAAAAAGGCTGTTTGCAGAAAAAAGCAAGGTCTATTTGCAAAAGACTCCTGCCTTTCGCTATTTCTTATATTTCCCATATGAGTGGAACCATATGATGATTGTCTCTCTCCGCTTTGAGTGTGGCCCCAGGGTTGAGGGAGGAATCTCTGGCTTCTGGGTTAATCTAGTGCATGCAACAAAAGTAAACCCTTGCCAATTCTCTCCACACAGGCAATAGTGGGGAGCTCTCCAGGGAGCTTGCTGGTCTCTCTCTGGACTTGGCCCCATCTCAGAATGTCGTGCATGCTGATTTTGTAAGGCTCAGCCTTGTCATCTCTCTGGACCCTGACTGGGACTCCCAGCTCTGTAGCTTCTGCTTCGGGGCTCTTTGGCTTATACTTAAATATCCTTTTGGTTAGTTCTCTAGCTGTCACTTCTTAACCATCTTCTCTGCTGACCTAGGCTTGTGGGTACCACTTAGAACATCCCCTCATCCCAGGGGGGCCCAGGGAAACCCAGGGAGTTATGATAGTTCTCTCAGGCTCAAACTCCCTGCCCCACTCTTCCCCTTTCACCTTAGTTCCCTTCAAAAGGTCTCTTAGAGAAAGACCTGCTGGCGGGCAGGGCTGGGAGGCCTTGGGAATCTCTCACCTCAGGTAAGCATGTGAGTCCTCATGCTTTGAACTTTGTGTGGGGCAGGCTTTTAAGCTCCAGGGGGGATCTAAGCCTGTCCCTTGCTTAAATTTCAGAATTTATCTCTCAGGACTTGGATTCTCTGTGTCACTTCCAGTGTTTCTGGGGTTCGAACAAAGATCTTACACTGTTCCAAAAGGGTCGGGAAAGGGGCCTGACTCTGGGACAGAAAGTATAATTTCTCCCCATGTACTGTCCAATCTTCCATTTGAGATTGATTTGTTGTCAAGGCCAGAGAGGAATCCTTTCCTCTCTCCGTCTCCGCTCCCAAGAGCAGAATATGTGAGGCTTAGATCCTAAAGTTTTGGTGGGACAATTTATGGTGGAAGCATCTGGTACACAGAGGTGTTCAGTTATGTTAATTTACTTCATCATAGTGACCGAAACGATAGGTATTAACAGTTGAGTAGCAACATTTTCTTTTTAAAATTGAAAAGCTATCTGTCTTGCTGAAAATAAGTCATATAGGCTGACCCCATTCTTCTCTGTGGTCCAGTTTTTTAAGAGTTTCAAATTTTCATTAATAATATCTTTAGATGAGAATACTGCTAAAAATAAAAAAATAAAAAAAACCAAGCCCACCCTAACTCAATTTCTTCTGCTATATACTCATGGATTTATGTCATTTTAAGCTTTTCTATTTCTAAACTAATGATTAGTTCTTCAAGCCTTTAAAGGTCAGGCCCTGGTGATTCTCATTAAAATACAATACGCATAAAACAGAGATCTTTAAAAAAAATGGATCACATTCAGTCAGCAATTATGAGAAAAAAAAGAGAATATACGAATATAATTTGCCACTTAGGAATATAAGAATAGTTCTTATTGAAGATCAACAGACCTTTAATACTTGTTTATTCAATAAGCAAATAGTATAATTGGGAACAGAATACCAATTGTTCAGAATGGACTTAGAGACCTCCCCATATGGGCTGGAGCAACATGCCATGTTTAGTGGCAATATTTAGGCTGCATAGTTTCTATGAGCATGCACACTAGGGTTAGATTCTCTAATTCCCAAGTTTCTTGTGGTAGTAAATTAGCTGCATAAAGCTAGTCTAAACTCCGTGAAAGAACTCAAAATATTATTTTTATTTTCTCTCAACTCTTGGAAGCAATGGATGAAATTGCCAAAACATCTTACATGACAAGAAGAGTGGCCTGACCCTGACATGTCTCCTGAACCATAGACTGTTCTCAGAGTGATAAAAATGTTTCTAGCCTCACAAGACTATTGTTGGGAAAAGATGAGGTAAGGTAAGTGGAATCATTTAGCACAGTCCTAGGAACAGAGTAAAATTGAATATAGAGCTGTTTGAAATGAGTGGCTGGGAAAGGCTAGGAACCTCCCCAAAGCAAGGGACAAGCTCACCAGGTGCCCCAAGACCCAGTTGGGTGGGATCTTTAATAACATCACAAGCCACCTGAAAATGGAAAAGTTCCCATGGCTGAATTTCAGCCACATGTGCTAAAAGGTAGATTTCAAATAGTGTTTTCAGGCTGGAGAATGTATGTCAATAATTATTTGCAATTGGTTTAAAATTTTCTGGAAAGAAAACAAACACCTAGAATATGTATGAAAATTGGTGAAAACAAACAAATGAAAAACTGAATGAAACAATTCCATTCCCAATAGTTGGGAAAATATCAAGTATATGGATGAACTTTAGAAAAAACTTAAATGATATTTATGAAAAACAACAAAACTTTACCAACAAACGTGAAGGCAGAAATTTGAATGAAAAAAAAAAAGACGTACTGCTTTCCTGGATGTGAAAACTTAATACCATAAAAATGTGACTGGAATCCATCTTAGTCAATATATTTAATGCAAATTGGATTATATTCTAAAACAAAATTTGGTTAAAATATAAAAATGATTTAAGTGAGTCTGAAAGAAAAGACCATGTAATTTTAAAGAAAGGAGAAAATGGAGGAGGAAACCTTTTTCCTTTCATTTAAGAACATTTAATAAAATATTAAATAATAGAACAATGGGGCAGATCTATGAATTCAAATAGATATAGAGCCAAACATAAATAGAATTTAGGAAATTATAAACTGGCTTTTCAGCTTAGTGAAGTAAAAATACAATAATGTTAGTAGACTGGCAGTTATTTTGAGAGCTCCAGTTTCTAATATAAATTAAAAATTTAAAAATCTCTAAGTATGTTAAGTGTTTAAATTTTAAAAATAAATAGTACAAAGATATATGTAAGTATTTTTACATGAAAAAATATAAACAAAGGTACAAATTTGTAATTTCTCTTACACGAATATGCACCAAAACCAAAATTGATCCTTGAGATACCAATTAGAAAAAAATATTTGCAGCATACAAGACAGATAAAAAAGTAATATCCCAAATAAACTTAAAGGACTTCTAGCAAATATTAGCAAGGAAAAGAGAGAAAATGGATAAATAAATAATATTTCCAGTGATTGACAAATATAACTATAGATGAAACAGAGACTTAATATTGTAGGT
Source organism: Vulpes lagopus (assembly GCF_018345385.1). NCBI lineage: Eukaryota > Metazoa > Chordata > Mammalia > Carnivora > Canidae > Vulpes > Vulpes lagopus. The sequence continues at coordinate 72,125,214 of NC_054832.1, forward strand.
AAATTTCTGTCTAAACTTCAAAGAACAAAAAATCAATGTCTTAAAATATTTTATATCAAAAAGGGTAAGAAACATAGCCAACTTGACTATGAGGTTAATATAAGCTTAATACTAAAACCAAAAAATGAAAGCATAAGAAAAAGTTGGTATAAACCAATTTCATTTATAAATATGAATGCAAAATCTTAAACTCCACACCAGTGGGTCAAATCCATCAGTGATTATATATATTATCAACCTAAACTTTGTAATTTATAAGTATATAAATACCTACAACCGCGATAATATCAAAGGGAGCAAAGAAAGTAATGGGACTCCCTTCAGGTGGGAAGAAGGTGATTGTCTCAGAGTGGAGATTAACAAGGACTTGTACTTGATACATAATTTATTTTAGCTTAAAAAAAAAAGACTGGAGTAAGTATGGAAAATTCTTGAGACTAATAAAGCTAGAGGTATGTTTGATGCATTTTATATTAGTCCTTATACTTTATTTGAAATATTTCATAATAAAAAGAATATGAAGAGCCCTTCAAAATGAAAAAGAAAAAGAAAAATGTTTCCAGTTGACAAATGTTCAAGTGATATGCAAAGAAGCTCACAGAAGAAGAAATACAAATGATGAATAAGCATATTAAATAACTCAGTCTTATCTGTATAACAGTTTACTACCGTTATTTAAAGGATTGTGAGAATGGGGGCACCTAGCTGGCTCAGTTGATTAAGTGCCTGACTTTGGCTCAGGTCATGATCCCAGAGTCCTGGGATTGAGCCCTGCATCAGGCTCCTTGTTCAATGGGGAGTCTGCTTCTCCCTCTGTCTCTCTCTGCCCCTCCCCACTGCTTGTGCTCTCTCTCTTTCTCAAATAAATAAACAAATAAATAAATAAATAAATAAAATCTTAAAAAAAAGATTGTGAGAATGCTAATGTTGATGTGATTTGATATAAGAGACCTGTGAAGAGTTTGACTCTACTTATAAAAGACTTAATATTTTGTATCTCTGGTCCTGCATAGGAATTTATCTTAAAGTGATTTAAAAAGATAGTATATATATATAATAAAGTATAAGATTCTTTTCAAAACACTGTTTATATAAAAGATTGAAAACATTCTGAAAATAGCACAGTAATGAAATGGATTATTATTCAGCTGTTAAAAATACACAACACGCACAGCACACATATACTTCACACACACACGTGCACACATACATACAAAGGGCAAAGCAAAACAATGACTAGAAATTTCTACGACAAAATATAAACAGTGATTTCTCTCTGGGTAGTGGGATTATTATTCTTCTCATTTTCTTAGTTTTACCTGTCTGTGCTATCCAAAACTTTCACAAAAAACCCACTTATTTTTGTTTGTTTTTTTTTAAATAAAATAAGAAAATTTCCGGTTTACCAAGGATGGAATTGTCTTATATCTTATTACAAAGTTCATTTCCAAATCCTTAGATAGTTGAATTATCATTTCACATCATCTGTGTTTCTTACATAAAAGCCCATTATTCCTCCTGTACCCTAACCTTTCCTTGTCTTGTATTAGAAGTATAATATAATTAGTTGCTTGTCTCATTGAAGCTGTTTTAGTGATTGAGGCATTTCTTGAGACAAGGCAGATGTTTCTGATTAATTTACTCAGGTTGATTAGATTAAACTCTGAAATGGAAATATTCATCCATGTTGAAATTAGCTTTGCCTGAGTTTGTCATGCTAAATGGTTATACAGCTTAGATTATACTGATACAGAATGATACTGATGTAAGTAGATTTACCTGCGTGGACTATTGCTATTTGGTTATTGCTTTATTCTTTCTTAAAAAGTTAAAATTGTCATCTTTTGGCATAAAGTATGATACCATGGTAGAAACTAATGCTATTTATGTTTACTTTCCTTTTGTTCATTTTAAGTTTAACTGAATAAACATCTACGAATTTCCTCCTCTCTATAAAGCCCTGTGTTAGTACCAGGGAGGGGCACAGAATTAAGATCTAATTGCTACTTGCTAGTGTTCTGTGCTATCAGGGAATATTCAGATAGTGCATGTATGTTGAGGGAGAGGAGTAGCCTTTGGAGCAGACGGAATCGTTTGAAAAAAGAATTCAGAAAATTATAGTATCCATTTTTAGGAACTATCAAGCAGCATGGTGTGGCAGGACCATAGGATCTGTTTGGGTGGTAGAATTAAAGCTACGTGTATAAATTGGGGCCAAGAATATTGAATTGAATTGATTTCAAATTAAGGGGCTTAGAATTGAATTGAATATTGAATTAAGGGGTTTAGAATTCACTTTGTGTGCAATGGATATCAACCAAATATTTTAGTATATGTGCTGCGGAAGCGAGCACTCAACCAAATATTTTAACCAAGAGAATTTTCTAGAAAGAAGTGAGACTACACTAGAAAAGGGAATGGAAAGGCAGGAGACCCAGAGACTGATTGGGAGGCTACTGTGCTTGTACTAGTAAGGTTTACCAAAGGTCTAGAGCAAAGACAGTGTCAATGTGAAGGTGAAATGGATGTACTTGACATGGTAAGGATAGGATTAGCAAAAATCTGGGCACAAATTGAACCTGGTATAAAGTAGAAGGGGAATCGGAAGATGACTTCTATCTACCAGGCATGAGAAACTCAAAAGACAATGATGGCCTTACCATTATGGAGATGCCACTAATAGGAATAATGATAATGATGATGATGATATTAATGATAACATTAATGAGAGCCAGAGGAGCTGGTGAGTTTGTCTCCTATAGGATGATACTGTGGAGAGAACCATATAAAATAGCCAGCAAAAGTGTGAGCCTGGAACTCTGGAGAGAGTCAAGACTATATTCAAAGGAACATTGGAGGAAGAGGACACAAACAGGAAGAAAAAGACAAGGCTGAGTAAGAGTAGTGCCAGAAGCCAACAGAAGAAACTCAAAAACATAGAGAAAGTCATCCATTCATCGATTCATCCAATAAGCACTTATTAAAACTACAATTTAGTGACACCCTGGGTTGCTCGGTGGTTGAGCATCTGCCTTTGACTCAGGTCATGTTCCCCAGGTCCTGGAATCGAGTCCCACAGCAGGCTCCCCACAGGGAGCCTGCTTCTCTCTGCCTGTGTCTCTCCCACTCTCTCTGTGTCTCTCATGAATAAATAAAATCTTTGAAAAAAAAAAACACTACAATTTATAAAAAGTCCTAAAAACTTAAAAAAAAAAAAAAGACTAAATATGTTAGACATTCTTCTAAGGGTGGAGAATAGAACAGTGACTGTGGTAACAGATTCCCTGACATCATGGCACTGACCACCTAGTGCTTTAATTAATTAATTAATGTTTAAAGATTTTATTTATTTATTAATGAGAGACAGAGAGAGAAAGAGAGAGGGAGAGAGAGGGAGGCAGAGACAGAAGCAGGCTCCATGCAGGGAGCCCAACATGGGACTTGATCCCGGGACTCCAGGATCACACCCTGGGCCGAAGGCAGGTGCTAAACTGCTGAGCCACCCAGGGATCCCCTTTAATTTATTTAAAGTCAGAAGAAAAACATAAACTTTAAGGTAAAAGGTGATATTTACTTTATATCAATGCAGTTGTAAAATATAACTTTTAAATATGGTTTTATGGACGAAGGGGCCCCAAAGGCCAAAGTACCCAGGGCCCGTGAAAGCCATGATATGAAGCTTTGAAGACAGAGCCCAGGGGCTGCTAATTTCGAGGGAAGGTCAAGGATGATCCACTGAGGAGCTGAGTAGAGTTTGAGGAGGTTGGAAGGAGGGAATGATGTGTGGAGGTCAAGTCAAACCTATTGAACCCTGACTGAGAGAGGTCCTCCTACCTGGCAGTTTGCAAGGCCCTGGTATCCTTCAATAACAGATAACAGGAATGTGTTCAGAACTAAACTGCAGTGGATTTGGAGGGAATGGGAGGAAAGGCTAGAAAAGTCTTCCTTAAAACCACAGTGTTGGGAGAGGAGGGTGGGATCATTAGTGGGAGAGGGAAGCAGATTTACTCAGTCTTTCATTCCTTCCAATTAACTTCTTGTATGCACCTTGATTCCACATCACTACATGCTGTTTACATTGTCAGGGGAGAAATTTTGGAACTTAATAAATAATTGAATCCTGTCCAAATGGTACTACAATGTTCATTGCGCTCTAATGCGATGAACAAAAGCGCTCTAATGCAAAGAGCAAAAGCTAATACCTGTTAATGTTCAGGAAATAGTAGACAAATACGGTCTAATGTGAATCTGAGCTTGAATTCAAATTTGAAATGAAGTGAATTTTAAAACCATTCTCTACTCTTCTGGACTTCTCCAGTCCTTAGAATGGTAAATTAATATAACATAATTTAAAAAAAAATAACCTAATGTGACGCTCATTATCTCAAAAAGTGACATTTATCTAATATTTCCCTTTTCTCATCTTTCCTCTGATATTATTTAAATATAATGAAGAAGATTGTTTAGACATCTAGCTCCTGGTTCATTGTTACTGTAGTCAGCCTCATTAATCCTCAAGAACTTTTCACTTACTGAGAACTTTGTGACTCACCCAAACACACAAAGCAATCCAAGGTAAATTGAATTGCGAGTCTCTGTCTCCTACCACTTTGCCCTTCATTTGTTCCAGTTGTATTGGTCAAAGATGTTGCTTAGACCAATAGTTTTGTGAACGAACAGGGTACTTTACTTAGCTCAGATGTCATTGTTTTTGCCTGTGGAATGTGCACTCAACTCATCTTTCAAGAGCAGACTCTGAGGTTTCTCATCCTGTGCAAGCCTTTCTCACTGCTCCTCAGCCCCTTGTTCAGACTGGAATCAATGCTTTCCTTTTTTATGCCACCCTAATCTGACCATACTTCCATCATGATGGTTAAAGGGTCTAAGTTCTGGAGTGAGACCTGCCTAGATTACCTCGCTTCCTTTTGTGTCTTCCTCATCTATAAAATGAGTATTATTATCCCTGAATCATCATTTTAGGATCATTTAAGAGTCAAATGAATTAATATATGCAAAGCTCTTAGAATTTATTAAATGTCAATAAATGTTGGCTATTGTTTTTAATGTCTGTCATATTTCCTTCCTAGACTGTAAGCCATTAACTCGCTGTGCTTTTTTGTTTGGTTATACGCAGCCCTGGGCATGACTTACAGAAAACAAAAGCACATCACAAAAGAATGATTCCCAAAAAGACTCCTCCCCCTCCCTCCTCCACCTCTTCCATAACCCTCAATACCATCCCATATATTTTATCCTGAAGTATCTGTGACTCTCTCCATTCTCTTTAACAGACCATTACTTCCTGCAGAGATAATTGTAATGACTTCCTGACCCATCTTCATCTTCCCCTGAACCATGGCTGTACATGCAGCCAGAGAGATGTTTTTGGCAATCGAACTAGCCTAGGCTTAAAACCATTCAGTGGCTTGCATTATCTTTAGGGTAAAGGTGGTAAACTTTCTCGTGGTTTACCCGCTCTGACTCTACACATGTTGGACTCAGCCTGGGCCCCTCTCTACCTCACTTTGCATTCTCATAGCAACACTGGCTTTTAACCTCCCCACCCATGAGCCTGGCATGCACCGGGGAGAAGGCAGCTTTCCTCTGCCCCACCTGTCTCGTTTACATCCATATGTGAAGGACTGAATTCATGTTTTGCCTTGTACATAAGAGGCACTCAATGGATGCTAGTTGAATAAAAGTGAGAAAAAATGCATTTGTGTCATCACTAGTGCAGACTGATGACAAGGGACCAGGTGAATGACAGACGTGTCCTCAGAGGGGTGATGTGGTCAAAAGATCAGGAGGAAGAGATAGAGCACAGTACTGTCCAAACCCAACCTCAGTTCTATGTATGTTGCAGAAACTTAGACACAACCCCAAGAGAAGGGAAGATCAGAAGTGAGATCAGAATTCTTAAAATAACTACAATTCAGTTTTTGTCACGCCAGCAGATTAGGAGGTCAAAATAATAATTAGGTTGAATTATATAAAAAAAAAAAAGCATGTCTTTCTTGCATGCTTGAGCAGTGGTCCGAGACTATTCTTGGTGCCAACAGCCCTGCAACTATAGTCCAGGCCAGATCAAAATAGTAAAGAGAGGAGTGAATCATTCACTCCTACCCTCTTGCTGGGGGTATGGAGGAGGATGGGTGAGCTGCCTCCTGCTTTTTTATCTTTTCCCTCTGTCTGCCATGATAAAGATAAAGGGTATAACTATGCATTCTGTCCTTGAGGCCACCATTGGTGTCACTGTTGGCAGCCATGGTTTTCCCAAAATAGTGTAGTATTTAAAGAGTCACCATACCTTTAATCACAATGGAAATATCCCCTTGCAGAACCAGCGGATGTTCATTCTAGTTTTGTTCACTTGCATAGTCAAGCTAAGAAGATTATGACATCTGAAAGGGCCCTAAAATAATGCTGAGCATCTAACCAATCAGCCAGGCGGAAAGGATGGTATTAGAAGAAGAAATACAACTTTGGTAGCACTGAGATCTAATTCTGGTATGTTCTTTTACTCGATAGCTACACTGATTGGAGTATGCTATTTAACCTGAGTCTGTTTTTTATATAACATATATATATATATATATTAGTATATATGTATACTAATAACAATACTAATAGCTGTTTACTAATAGCTGTTTGGTAAGGTTGAGGTAAAGATTAAGAATGACATTCTTAAAACACTTAATATAGTTCTGGGCACATTGATGCTTCTCAATAATAGTCTCCTATCAGTGGCTGATAGATTTCAAAAGCTCTTGAAATTAAGGTATGAAGCTAGGGATAAAAATGCAAACAAAATTCTCATGTTGTAGACCATGAAAAACTGGATAAAAAAACATATGAAAGAAATATTAGGTTATCATCAGGAAAAATCAGAAGATATGGAAGTTGCTAAAGGTCTTAAGGATTATATATCTGTGCACAGGGCATGGTAAAAGTCAATTAAACTTGTGATTTTAAAACAAGCATTGGGTCAGTTTAATGAATTCATGTTGGGTATGTTTCAGGACTATTCTAGCCTCTGAAAATACAAAGATGAATATCACATGGTTTCTGACCTCAAGTAGTTTATAATACAGAAATTTAGTATTTCCAGCTATGGATGGTGTGAAATTCATGACCAAAATAAGACTATTAAAAGATAAATTTTTCAAAAGAAGTAGCTTCAATAGATGTTTTTCCAAAAATACACGTAACTTACAAACTCCCATGAGTTTAAAGAATAGTAGAGACCATTCAGGTGAGGACAAAAGGGAAAGAAATAGGTGATAATATTGTGATGTATAGGACAGATTTCCTGGCCAGGTGGAAGGTACAGGGGATGGATCTTGTTTGAAAATATAGATCAGCTCAGAGGCAAGAAGTACCAGAGAGAAGGGGATTCAATTCTGGAAACATTCTGTGGAAAGTAGAACATCTGACATCCTTTATTGACAATTTCATCTTGTAATGGGTAGAGGAAGTAGTAAGGAAAATTGCTATTCTGTATTTAATTCTAACTAACAAGAAAGAGCCTACTGTTGAGGTAAAAGTTATATGAACCTTGGGAGAAATCAAGTCATTTTGGAATTAATAACAGTGAAAAAAAGGAAACAGTGGGCATAGTCAGACATGCATTCTAGACTTTAGGAAAACAGATTTTTCAGAAGTTCATAAAAAAGCTGGCATGATTCCATGGCTAGAGACTCTGAAAGGAAATACAAGAGCAAAAAGAGGTAGGAAAAATATTATTTAAAGGAACATAGACATAAAAGTATGGATATTACAGAGTTGAGAAAGAAAGAGACAGAAACAGAGGCAGAGATGGAGAGAGCAAGGCAAATAGAGGAGAGATAGACAGAGATCAATCCAGAAATGAAGAAATAAGAAAGATCCAACAGAAGAGACTGACAAGGAAAATGACACGTAGGGGGGATGGGCTAGAGGAATAAATAATGAGCACAGGTTCTGGGAGGGTACTTGCTGCTTTCTAGCTTCCTATGGTATGGAAACTTCTCTTGGGTAGAAATCCTGGGAAGCCCAGAGCAAGTAACACACATTCTCATGAATGACCCTCAGTTCTTAGCCTCTCAGACTCACATAATGCCCAGAGGCCTCTTTCCCCAGGAAGGAAGACTTCTGTGCCTGGGAGTATAATGTAGCTATATCTAACTGGTGTCTCTTAAAAAGCACAGACAATAATGGGTCCCAGATCTTTCTCAGGCATAGACTCGACAGAAAGTATCACCTAAGAGGAATGTAAAGTTCTGAAAAGAAGCTACACAATCATCAATGTTCCCAGTTGTAAAAAAAAAAAAAAAAAAAAAAAAAAGGTATAGGCAGCCAAAGGAATTCACATTTAGTTGCACAGGAAGCTCTCAGATGACATTAATTTAAAATACATATATGAAAGTAGTGAGAAAAATCACATAACCAGAAGTGAAAAGAAAAAAATGAGGCTCAAAATGTGGCATAACATATAAAATAGACACAAGTAGGCAATCCAGAATGCATTGAACCTTTAGGAAAATACAAAGAAGGATGAGAAATCCAAAATGCTAGATCATTATTTTGATTCAGATAACCAAACAGAATTCTAGACCATGCATTCATTCACTTTTTCAGTTGCTTTGCAAGTTTATTCAGAACCTGATGATAAGCAGAGCACGATTGAGGTATGAAAACAAACAGCAGTTTCTATTTCCATGACCCTATGTTCTAGTTCAGAGATTGCAGAGCCCCCATCCAAAAAAGGATAATGTATGGTAGTTATAGGTGTTGGGAAAGTGATAGATGCTGTGAAATGCTTTGGAAATACAGACCAAGAAGAACGTCATCAGGGAAGATTGTGAGCTAGGCTTCAGTATGGGTAGAATTATTACGAGAGGATAACAGAGCTTGGGAGGGGATTGATAAATTGATCTGTGGTTGTATTACTGAAGGGTAGGCTAGGCTCCAGTGACGAATGTACTCAGACGTGTAAATGACTTATGACCATTTTTAAAAGAATATGAAGTCTAGGGGCCAGCATTCATGACCAATTAACTATGGGTATGCAATATGGTATAGACTAAGGATATTTTAATATTGAAAGGCACTTATGAATAAGAACTGATACATATTACATGTTTAGTAGGTCCCAGTGCTCGCCTCAGACAGGAGGAAGCTGAGGCTTGGGCCATTCAAGCACCGTGGCCAGCATCTTGCGGCTAGTGAGAGAGCTGGGATTTGAACCTGCTATGTCTGACTTGAGAGCTTCAGTACTGGGTGCCTGGGTGGCTCAGTCCATTAAGCGTCTGCCTTCTGTTCAGATCATGATCCCAGGGTCCTGGGATTGAGCTCTGAGTCAGACTCCCTGCTCTGCTCGTTTTTCAAAAAAAAGATCTTAAGTTCTTAAACATTATTTCTTCATTTTACCACATGATCTATATGGATAAGGTGGATGGAAATAAATTCAGGTTGGAATAGTAGTAAATGAATGACTTAAAATGCCAATTGCCTATTCAATATTAACCTGAAACAGGCATTGTATTTGGTCCTGTGTCATGCAGTAGATAAGTGAGGTAGGTTGAGTAAAAACATAGACAACATAATAAGAAGATCTATAGTTTTATTTTAAAAAGCTGGAATAACCACTTAATGTCATTACACTACTTATTTTTACAGTAATGTTTTATAGTATTTATTGCCTTTTTTGACAGATAAGACGACTGAATCTCAGACACCACACCTGACCAAGTCCCCAACTATTAACAGTGGAGCCTGGCTTAGAACCCAGATTCTGTCTGACTTCAAAGCCTGCGCTGCCCGCATGGTGGAGACACCACACCTGCAGTACTGTGTTCAGTTCTGGCACCAGTTTTAAGAGTCATTAGTGAAGAAATGTGTGTAGAAGGAGAACAAGAAGGGTTCGCAAAATCAATCAATCTAGAATTCCATCAGGACCTCTCGGGTTTTCTACTGTGGCACTCTGCCCCTAAGCAGCAGTGGTGTGTCGTCCTACCTTTGGATTATTGTGCATTGTTTTGGAGCAACTGAATGCTCAGAATACACGGTTTTACTTATTTGAATATCTGCACCCCACTTTTGGTCATGCTGTTCCCACAATGTCACCCAGGGACAGAGTGCTGAAATAGGGTAAGGGGCCAGGGATAGTGATGCTTCTATACACTGCTCTATTCTATTACTTGCAGAGCTGAGCTGTTGATTGTCATGATTAATGGGGAACTTCTTATCTTCTCTGAGAAATGAAGGGAGAATTCTGAGGAATGACAAGAGAAAGAATGAATCTGACAATGACAGAGCATTAATTATTCCCATCTTACCTCTCGACATTTTCATTCACCAATTTGTTTGCTGAAGGCTATCCTAATGCTTTGTGGTTTCTACAATAATAATAACCAGCTTCTGAGTTAGTTAAATTTAGAAATTCAAATTCTGAATTAGTTTCTGCTAGCTGTTCTCTGCCTCTCGGACTGATATTTCCTGATCCTTTGTCTCAACTTAATGGTAGAAGTCTATTTTGATGAGAGTCTGAAGAAGCAAATTTTAGCCAATATTGGCTATAGCTTCAGTATAAAATAGCGCTTGCTTTTTTCGTTATGGTTTTTTATGATTATGTACCAAATGATAAAACATCATTTCCCACAGTTGTAATCACAGAAAATTATAGAAGAAAATTCTTCCTATCTGCCAATAGATTTACAGTATGTCATACCATTCAGGAATTCCATATTGTATTTAAGCTGTGATGATGATGGCAACGATGATAATGACTTTGGGTAACACAATCTGAAGGGCAGGTTGCCCTTGGTGAACTTTGAACCAGCCATAGAGCCCCACAGAGAGCCTGGCACATAGTAGGTGCATGCTGAGTAATGAATAAACAACAATGAAATCACTGGATGAAAAATGATGCCTCTTTCAGAAGTCCATGTGAAGTAAGATCTGAGTATAGAGATGGAGAGAGTAAATCTCTAGAACAGTCCAGGGGCAAGATTCTAAGACACAGAGGACACTCTTTGTTATTGAAACTAAGCTGGCAGTGATGATGGGTGGAATTAATTATAGGGGTGAATTTATTTATCCTGTGGGTGATAAGAAGAGCTAGCAATGATTAAAGGACTAATTGGTTTCAGGTATTATGTTCCATGATTTACAAATAAAATTTGACTTATTTTTTTAAAAAATATTTTATTTATTTGGGGGGGGGGGGCAGTGGCATGTAGAGGGAGAAGGAGAGGCAGACTCCCAGCTGAGCAGAGAGCCTGATGCAGGGCTTTATCCCAGGGTCCTGGGATCATGACCTAGGCCAAAGGCAGACGCTTAACCAGCTGAGACACCCAGGGGCCCCTTGACCTACTTTTTAAATCAGTTGTGAACTAAAGACTTTTTAGAGGTAATTTACTCCAAACTCAATACTTGTCCATTGATATATGTATGCTGTGATACGGTACCTTCCAAAGAACTTTTTTTTAAATTTACTAATCAAAACACTGGCCAACTGACTGAACAGTCGACTGACTGAATAAGCAGCCAATTGTTTATGAACCCATTCTTGCTATCTTGTGCCTTTTTTACACAAGGTCCTCATTATCCCTTTCCATAGATCCAGTGAAACAGTGGGTGGTGAATTCTGTCCCTGAGCCATGACCACAGGAAGAGGCAGTGCAAATATAGGAAATATTTGGGAATCGGTGTGTTTTTTAGTGTGGAAATTACATTCATCACCCACATCCTTCAGATACCAGTTCAGGCTACAGTTATGAAGAGAAAAAATTACAGGCACTGGTCCAGAAAAGGAACTCAACAGAGGAGAGGCACTCAAATATTTCCATCCTTTTCTGACTCTTCGTAAATCTGTCTCCACTTTGGCCTTGACCTCATCATTGAGAATCTCTGGAATCTGTTGAACACAGCTTTGAGTCTTGCTCCTTAATTCTGTAGGCCTTTCATCTTTATCAGTTTGATACAGCTTTGAGCACATTAGCAAGAGACATTGATAATCTACTTACTGAGGACATATTAGAAGGCATAAGTACCCCTCATCTGTCTTTTAAATGTAGAATCATCTAGAGGAAGCTAAGTAAATTATAAGGAAGTAGAATTGACAAAGTTGGAGCTGACACTGAAATAAAATACTACTTAATAAGAATTAATTTATCACACAGATGAGGACATTTTTATAGGTAGGCAGTCTATTGTCCTAAGACTAAAATCTATAGTCCAGATGTTTTTCACCCACTAGGTAAAAAAGTAATAAAGTAACATTTTAGATAAAGGGAAAAGAGTATTATACCAAAAAAATTAACCTATGGTAATATGTGGGTTATAATAATGAAAATTATAAATCCAAAATTTAGAAAGCCATCAAAGACAAAACCAACAAATTATTAATGCGATACTTTCTAGTACAAAATCATATTCTAACGACTATATGAACTTCAATATAACATGCAAAATTCCCTAAAAAAAAAAAGAATCTAATGATGACAGCTAATATTTACATAGCAAATGACCGTTTGATAAAGGACATTTGTTTAGCACTGTGATTCTGCAGTGGCAAGGCAAAAGTATGCCTCAGCATGGAAAATGACCTGCTAGACAAAAGAGCTTGAGATCTCTGAAAATCCAAATATTCCAAATAGCCCCGTGTCATATTTATGAATTTCTTCATAATGTTCCCTAATCATGGCAAACCCTTCCTCTTCATTTCTTTACTCCAAATTCTCCACCTAAGTGTAAGAGCTTGCTGCCACTGGAATGTGGCATGGAATCTAGTGGCACTTGCAGGGGGCAAGGGGCACCTGGAGTGCCTTCCCCTCCCCATCAAAAGAGCACGAAGAGACAGCTTCTAAGTGAATGAGATCAGCTCCACCCAAAGCTTGGCCCTTAGCACTATAGTCTGAAAAATCTGGCCCTGTCAATATGTCAGCAATGATCTGACCCAGAGGTGCTAATTCTAAGTAATAAAGCTCACCAGAATGTAAGGAATTGATTTGCAATGAGAAATAGTGTTATCAAGGGAAATGGATGTTTGTTCTGATCTGACAAATATGGAAGGCAAACTGCAAGTCCTCTTCTTGGTGATTGCCTGGCTCCAAGGTGGAATGGCATCTGGTGCCACGGCCTAGTGCTCTCATGGAGATAATCAAGTTAGGGCGCTCTTGTTGACCGGAGAAAGCATCTTCTCCCCTTGGCCTGCTTGAATGGAATCTTTGGGGTAGTTTCTATCCAACTAGTTCCCCTCCACCTGTATAATCTCTGCAGAAAGGGTGCAATATGATTCAGTTCCTTTTTTAGTAATTACGTCTCAGCCTGAACTTGTCAGATGTGCACTTACAAACACAGGTTCTTTGTGACATTTGTTTTATGTGAAAATTTACAGTTTAAAGGTCAAAGGCCAACCTAGTTCCCAAGTTCTTTGGACTTCTCAGGTGTACAGACACTGAGAGGAAAACTGAACAGGAGCCCTGTGTCCCTTTCTGTCATTAACTTTTTGTTACCTTTATATCAATGGTGTATTTACTTATATAAGTAAATCATTTGTGACCGGAGAGATGAGTGGACATGTAAGCTGGTCAAGGAGTAAATCGGGACACTTCCCCGTAGGCATCCTCTGAGGCTGGTACCCGAACCCTTTCTGACTTGCCTTCCAATGTGGGATGTGACGTGCACAGTCGTTGGTTGTAGCAAAAAATGGCCCCATTGTATTTATAATTCTTTGTTCCATCGTCTGGAAATTTTACTCTGCTATACTTTCTCATCCTTGCAATTGTCTGTACATTTATCTCCTCTAATTATCTTTTCTATATACTGTTGTGATTGAAACCATGACTTTATTCCATTAAGTCACCAAAAATCAAATAGAAAAGTCTATCAAAACATAGCTGTCAGCTAAAGTTTTATTCTGTGGAAGGATAAAAGCTATCCTATTTTAATAATTTTAATTTGTTTCTGCCACGAAGATTCATTTGTGATAGCTCCTTTTTAAATTTAAAAGATACTTTCAATGATGCCATTTAATATTTTTCTTCTGACTGATTCTGTTATCTGCTGACACGTAGATCCTGTAGCCTAGGAAACCTAAAGCTGTCCCTGACGATAGAGTCTCTGAGCTCTCATTATTCTGCCCCTGACTTATTTTATGAAAACTGGCAAGTCACTTACTCACTTTCTGCCTCCACATCCGAAAAATAAGTTGGATAACTATTGTCAACAAACATAGCATGCTCTTCGTCTGCTGTGCATCAGAGTGCTCTTCGCCCCACGGGGGAGGCACAAAATCAAAAGACAGAGAATAACTCAGCAGTCGATAATATTCTTCATGTAAATACATCGTCTGTAGATCGTGTCTTCAGAACAATGATGTAAATACCAGAGGCTTTTCTAATACTGAGATCAGGGATCGGGATCAACTTTATTCTTTACCTTATTGCTTTTCAGACAGGGGCTAACGAAGCTTCTTTCCTTCCCAGTTTTCTGCTGGTCCCTACAGCCAGACTTCCACTACACTGGTGTGGGGTCCCAAGGCTGCCTGCCTTCCCTGAGCAATAAATGCTGCACTTGAGAGTGATCTCAGCGTGGGAACTGACAGAAACCAGGGTATGTTCCATGGTTAACCCAGGCTGACTTCGGTTTAGATATCAGCTCTGCTTGTTATTAACCGATCCTATGACCTTGAACAAGTTCAACAGTATTTCTGAGTCTCAGTTTCTTCTTCTACAAAATGGAGGTCATTAACAGTATCAACCTCATGGAGATGATGTTAATGAATCAGATGAGAATATGTAATGAAAAGCAGATAATACAGTGTTTAGTATAAAGTAGGCATTAAATAACTGGTAAGTGTAAATGTAGAAAGATCAAAACCCTTTCCCATTTATTTATTTCTACCACTGCCTTAAATGACAAACCCCTCCAGGGCTATTGCCCCCTCCCCCCCAACTATGGATGGTCCATTACCATAGTGATGTATCTTGTAAACGTCCCCCAGTTGAGGGTGGTCAGTGAAAGAAAGCATCTTCGTCCCACACTGTATAGTCTGGCATCCCTGGCGGGGGGGGGAACCCTCTTCTGATCTTCTTTCCCACCATCACTCCCTTCTATTTCCCACAAACACAGCATCAAGGTTTTTGGTTTGAGAATGACTAAAAATTATTCTCTCTTCAAAGTCTTTGTTCCCTGCTTCACCTAGCCTGCCCTGTTTCTCTTGACCTGCTGGGAGTCTAGATCAATAGTCCAAAATTAAATTTCATTTGTAATGTTAAGTCATCATTTGTGATGATACATTTATGTAGAAAAAATAGGAGGAAGAGAAAGATCTTTTACTGACTTTCCAAAAGTTGAAGATCGGCTGATTAAACAGCTAGTTCACCATGTCCTTTCTCTTTTAACTGGAAATTAAACTGACGTAGATTTTTCTTGGCACGTAATAATGGTAATATTCTGGAATAAGACGGGGTGAGGGAATCATATTCAAAATGCATTTCAAAAATAGAGAAGAATGTCTTCCTATGTTTGAGTCTCTCTGTATGCCTCTTTATCATGGACTCAGTTCAGACCAGGACTCAGAGAGAATAGGAAAACTGGACACAAAGACCCTAAGAGGGATTTAGCATCACAGCAGCATGGTCCTCTCAACTTGGAGCTGGAGAGACAAGGGTCCTGTCCATATGAATCCTTATATGCTCCTCAGTTTTAATTGGAAAGAATTTCTGTCTCTCTCTGGTGCCCTTCCCCCATGTAAAAACTAGATCCTACCATGGGAAAATCACTACTTTATTCCACTAAGCTCCTACCTCTGGAAATAAGTGAAGACTAACCAATTGAAAAACAAGCAAAGCCTATGTATTCAGAGCTTGCTATACCAAGGAAGTCAACCCCATCTTGTTGGTTTCACAGAAACTCAAAGACAGGTGGAGGAGGGGGAAAAGAAGGCTTCAATACGCCCCAACTGGAAGATGTTGGCCTGGGGAAGCTGTAGACAGCCAAATAGAGGTGCGGTATCCTGTATGATTGGTTTATAGTACCTATTTTTATTTTTTTCTTATTTTTTAAATTTTTTAAAAAGATTTATTTATTTATTTATTTATTTATTTATTTATTTATTTATTTTTTTTTTTAGTTTAATGAACATTTATTGTACATTTAATCAAGTGAAAGGCCCCATCCTAGGCTGAGGGAAATACAAGTGAAGATAAGATTCAGCACCCCACCCCCATCTTTCCAGAGTAGTAGATACAGGTACAAGCTACTTTGTAAGGCAGGCTTTTTTTTTTATATATATAAGTACCATATTTAATGCACAATTAAAATATTGTGGGAATGGACAGGAGATTCACTCAGAATGAAATTTTTGCTTCAAAGACCATTGCACCTGATTTTCTGATTTATAAGTGTCACAGAGCCACAGAAGGATGGTACCCCTCCTCAACCTTACCATTCTCAATAAAAAGATTTATTTATTTATTCATTCAGAGAGAGCGAAGAGAGAGGCAGAGACACAGGCAGAGGGAGAAGCAGGCTCCACGCAGGAAGCCCAATACGGGACTCGATCCTGGATCTCCAGGATCACACCCCCGGGCTGCAGGCAGCGCTAACCGCTGCGCCATGGGGGCTGCCCTATAGTACCCATTTTTAAATATGTACATACAGGCTTTTTATGGTTGATCCTAAGAGTGGCAATCAAAATTAAGGAAGCTATCAATTATTAATCAAGTCTTGGCCACTTGGAGTCAATTGTTATAGGGGCTATTGCTTGGTTCCCTGGGTTGTTACTAGAGAAGTGGTCAGACTTCCTACATGTCTGACTTGTGGCTAGCCAATTGGCTTCCTGGTCCTCAAGTATAGTTAATGGGTTGGCTTCTTGAACTTGTTGCTAAAGATTTTTGGTTACAGCCCTACTTTTATATATGGTCTGGCCACTGTCCATTTGTATATTCAGTCTCTCATAATTGCAGGTTGATGTTTCATCTTTGGGAGAACCAGCCAGAAAAAAGTTATCTCTTGGGTTATCTGTGTTCTGAACCCATTTTGAGATACCCAGATGACAGATGCCCATTAAACATCCTTTCAGCGTATGATGTGGGGAGGCAGAGTGGGAAGTGAAGATCAAGATCCAGGGCTCAAGAATATCACATTTATTTATTTATTATTATTTTTTAAGATTTTATTTATTTATTTATTCATAAGAGACACAGAAAGAGAGTAGCAGAGACACAGGCAGAGAGAGAAGCAGGCCCATGCAGGGAGCCCAATATGGGACTGGATCCTTATCCCAGGATCATGCCCTGAGCCAAAGGGAGATGCGCTGAATTGCTGAGACCCCAGGTGTCCCAACATCAAATTTATACATACAGGTTCTGATCACAGGCAAAATAATAAGCAAAAATTGAGAACGTTTGTCTGCAGTAGAAGAAGACACAGGTACAAATGGTATTTTCAAATATTAGAAGGCTCTGTGAAGAAGTTTCCAGTATATTTCCCTGAGATAAGTTAGCAGAAATAATGAGGAGGTAAATTGAGTGCAAATGGAAGGTATTTCCAAATGTTAGATCTTCTTGACAATGCCATGAAATACATTCCGAAGAAAGAGGATTCTCTCCATTGGTAGGCTCTGGCAGACATGGTCATCTACAAAGATTGCTGTGGAGGAGGTCATGCAGAGGACAAAGGGTCCCTGATCCTGGGATGATTGTATGGATCTAAAAGCTAAGGCAAGTCTTACCATTCTCAATAAGTAATGAATAGTATTGAGGGAAGAGTGGCATTTAGGTGGCAATGTGCAGTAAGTGACCAATAAATTACTGAATCATAAATGTCAAGAGAGAAAATTGGGGAAATATATCTAATAAGAAGCAAGGTAAAAAAGAGGAGGTAGCAAGTAGTGTCATAGAGAGACAAAGAGATGACAGGGAGAGAGGAAGAATAAATGAAGACGAATAAATTGTGTGAAAGAGAAAAAAGACACACCTGGAATTCAATATAAGAAAAGTCAGTGGTTGCATGGAGCAAAACACCAGGTGCTTTTTCCTCTGAGTGCCAGGTGCTTGGTTACCTCTCACATATAAAGGACAGTGGAAATTCGAGTAGATGATTATGCATCCTTGATTCGTAAGCCTGGGTGTTCATGTTGCATTTATGTGGATTTCCAGGGGGATGCAATTCAAGAACTCTAGAGACAATCATCATGGGGAATTTATAAGCTACAGAATTAAGTTTTGCATTGAATTACTACCATTCTGCCAACCAACTGTCATCAAGAATTTTATTTATTCTGCCTTTACATTCCCTAATTACTCATTATTCTCCGTGATTAGTTGAAAGAATAAATGCACATCTTAGGCATCCAATTTCAGGATGCAACCTGAATAGGATCGCAGTCTTGTTTGAGCAAAATGGAAGGTAAGAGAAGTCCTAATATTTACTGTGTGTCGGGCCAGGCACTGTGCCAGACATTTTATAAACAAACATTGCTTCATTTAATCCTCTCAAAACCTCCTAGAAGAGTATTATCATCCCACTTAAGTAAGGAAAATGAGTTTCAGTGTGACTTAGTAACTTACAGAGATAACTTAGCTAGTAATGGGCAGAGTCAAGATTTAAAGTCAGATTTATATGACTCTAAACCCATAAGCAACAAAACCACAGATAAACAATACATATCTATACACACCTTAACTAATAATCAAGAAAAATTAAAGTATGATAAATTAATGAAGTCCAGTATATAAATTTCAGTTTTGTATTTCACTGATAAGGAGATGAGAACAATTATTATTATTATTTTTAAAATTTTCTCTATTTATTCATTAGACAGAGACAGAGACTCGAGCAGACTCCACACAGGGAGCCTGACATGGGACTCAGTCCCGGGTCTCCAGGATCAGGCCTTGGGCCGAAGGCGGCGCTAAACCGCTAAGCCACCAGGGCTACCTGAGAACAATTATTTTTAATCACAACTTGATCATTTATTCTGATACTGCTAACAACCAGCAAACCGTGATAAGGCATTTTACAGATTTTTTGTAGCAATGTGTAGGTTACTGAGAATCTCATATGGCAAAATATTCCATTGAGACACTCTTTGTGTTTTCTAATTTACAGATTTCTAATTTACATCTCTTCCCATTGGAAGAGATGACCTGCTTATTGCTAAGGAGAGTTGACATCTTTTGGTATGTGTCAGGGTGAAAAAGTCACACCTAGCCAGAGTTGACTCTCTGAATAAGTGATATAATAACAACAGCCTTTGTTGTAGAAAACATAGGTCCAGCAGGAAAGTAAACTAGACTGCCCCAGAATGTTCTCCAACACTTTGGTGAGGGAAATGGCCCTACTGCTGTGTGGTGGTGATTAAAGCTATTCACCGAACATACTTGATTCCCCGTCTGACTAGTAGGGCAACCAGGCCCTGTGGAGTCACGTGTGGTCATATGACTTGTCTGACCAAGGAAATATGAATGGAAGAACACGCTTTAAGTGCCAGGGTGGGATCTGCATTACTCTCTTCCTTCTTTGATTCTGAACAATACATTTCAAGACAGTGGCTTCTGAAGCAACTTACATCCTAAGGAAGACTGTGCATAGCAGAGCCCTCAGCTGGCCTGCAGTGGACATAAGAGATGGATGGGTGAGAGATAAATATATTGAAATAAGCTAAAAATCAGTAACAGAATACTTCCATTTGTTTGCCAAGGAAGTTGTGAAGTTCATAAGCAATCATGGCATTTTACAGATGCAAGAACCAATCAGGTTCCGTTACAAAAAGAAACTGCCCAAAGACACACAGTCAACATCCCGATTCCTAACCTGTTCTTTCCCTTTCTCCCTCCTCCTCCTCCTCCTCCTCCTCCTTCTTTTTTAGAGAGGCAGAGAGAGATCGAGGGAGAGGCAGAGGGAGAGAAAAAATCTTATGCAGGCTCCATGCTCAGGGCTGAGCCTGACATGGGCCTTGATTTCATTATGATCATGATCATGACCTGAGCCACAGTCGAGTCAGATGCTCAATAGACTCAAACACACAAGTGTCCCATCTCTTCTTCTTTTAAATAAAAAATCATATATATATATATGATTCTTCTTTTGTCCCACATTGTCCTTCTGGTTTATTTTTTATTCTTACAGAGGTACAGAATTAGTTTTTTTTTTTTTCCAAAAAATATCTATAGGCAATAAACTTTTAAAGCCTTCTCTGTATTTTTTAAATTGTCTTTATTTTGCCTTCACAAGTTAAGAAAAAGTTTATCTGAACAAGGGGTAGTGGAAAGGGAGGTGGGTGGGGGGTTGGGGTGACTGGCACTGAGGGGGGGCACTTTACGGGATGAGCTCTGGGTGATATGCTATATGTTGGCAAATTGAACTCCAATTTAAAAAAAAAGAAAAAAGAAAAAGTTTATCTGGGTTTACAATCATTTTCCTTTAGCACTTTGAAGATAATATACTTGATTGCCTTCTGGAAGTTATCCCTGCAGATGAGAATTATGCTATTAATTTGAATTATTCAATAATTTTGAATTAATCAATTATTCCTAAACTGATTTTTCTCTGTGGAGAATTTCCGTATTTTCTCTTTGACCTTGATAATCTGAAATTTCAATTATGCTAAGTGTAGAATGTTAAAAGATACTTAACAGGTCTTTTCCGTTTGAAATCCATGTCTTTCCTAATTTCTGGGAAAAAAAAACAGATTAAATAATGGATTAATGAAAGGATTAAACTCTTCTTATTTCTTGGGATATTACCTTTTCACTTATTGTCTCTCTTGGACACTGCCATCTGATGTAACTTTAAATGTCTCATTCTGCTCTCCCTCCAAAATTCTTTTTAAATTTCCATTCATTTTACTTTCATTTTGGGTTACAGCCCGAGAGATTCCTTTAGTCTATATTCCACTTAGCCAAGTCCCTTTCCACTTTGTCACCTTTATTGATTAACACATCTATTTTTATTAACTTTCTATTTCAGTTACCATACATTTTTCCTTGGTTCCTTCCTTGGTCCATTGTTATTTTATAACCTCCTGTTTGTATTCTATGTAAATTGTGTTTTCTCTTTAAATATTTTGTTCATACTTTAAGTCTTTTTATGTTTCCCTAATTATTTCTATTTCTATGAATGCCAAACATCCCAGTTTTGTCTCTGGATTTTCCTTCCATATATGTTTTAGTTTGGAGTTGTGACTTTATCTTAAGCATGGCAGTCTTTCAAGGGCCCTGTACTCTGGAGGTTGCCCTATAATTTTGCCCAACAATGGGCTTACAATTGTGATTTCATGATTATCTTTACCAAGATCCTATAGGGCTCTGGAGTTCAAATCAGTTTTTCCACTGGGTTTTCTCAAGAGTATTTTACTCATAGTCTAGGGCCAGAATCTGCTCATCTAGGTGAATTTTCAAGGTGCTCAGGTCTACATAGCTTGTTCACTCCTACAACTTGCTAGTTTGGACTATCCAACTGGTAATGCTTCTATTTATTTCTGATTGCTCTGGGGACTTCTCAGATCCTATTGCAATAGACCTTAAGTTGCAGACAGGAATCCCAGTGAACAGAATTGGTAGGCAGTAGAAACTGAGAAAAGAAGTCATGTTCTACAACGAAGAGCTAACATCATGGGGCAGGACTTCAGGGAAATACCATACTTAGAGCTAATTTTTCAGGCAACAGCATTGGTGTTTTTAAGTTGAATAACACCCAAAGTGGTGAAAATTGGATATGTCAATCAGTGTAGCAATGTGACTATAGTCATTACACAATATTCTGACACTAGAGTAAGGAAGAGAAAAAAAGATAGTGGTAGACACTTGTTCAGATCATCAACTTTGACATAGCCTGGGTATATCCCACATCTACTTCATTCCAGGTATACTCAGCCTTAGAGGGCTATTACAACAACCAGATGTAATTAAATAAACTAATACATGTACACTGTTAGAATGGAGGATTATGGGAAACTTTCAGTGGCAAAGGTCACAAACCCAATCTGATCTGGGTTCATTTAACTGAAAAATCTAGGGCAATGGTAGCATCAAGTGTGATCTGGATATTGTCAAGAATGTGTCTGTCTATTCCTGAGTTCCATTTAGTTCTGTGTGTCTTTCTCAAGGAGACTGTTCCCAAAGGTGATGAAGGATAATTCCATGGTGGATATTTTATCCAGCCAGCACAGGTGTTTTGTAGATAACACCCCAAAAAGCACTGAGGATGACTCCCAGTTAGCCCAAACTAGAGCATGTGGCAACCCTGAAACCATGAATGATGTTATGTGGTTAGGCCTGGCTCATGAGCTCATGCCCAAGAGTTTCAGATAGGACCTCAGGTGAGTGAGTAGACCCCACCTGAAGTAAATAGAATCAGGACAAGGGAGGGGTTCTGAGGCTCTGTTATCAGAGAGAAAGGAGAATAGATGCCAGGCAGGTGAAAAAACTAAATGTTTGCTATCACCTATGACGGGTACATAATACATGTCCATAAAATTTGAAATATTACTATTATTCTGCCACTAACATTACTATTAATTGAATCAAACATGCTTGACATAATATGTTTCTGCTTTTATCTCATTTCTCCTGAATTCTCCAGAATTTGTCTGCAGCTGACTTTATAACCACAAGTTCTGACCCATTTATGCTTGAGACACAAGTTTTTGAAGCATGATATAGTCTAACGAGGAGACTTGGCACTAATTTAGGATTTATAGGCCAAAGGGTAATCCTGGATCTCTCATGTACAAGCTGGAGCAAGTTATAAACCACATTTATCCTTTGCTTTCCCATTTGGAAAATGAGGCCAGTGGTAACTATCTTACAGAGTTGTTCAAAGTTTTAGAATAGTACATGATAAATTCCTAGCACTGTGTTTGCTCATATAACACTGTAAAATAATAATGCTTTTAGACCATTTAGCCTAATTCCTGATACAAGACTGGTGCTTAATAAATAGCAATTATTGTGGTTGGCATTCCATAATTAGAGGTTATCACTATTCTTTTTTTTGGGGGGGGGGGTGGGGGGGACTGGCAGTGGCTTTATTTGGGAAAAGACACTTGAATTGGCTTTCGGTTGGGGGCATGGACAAGAAGGGCTACCCAGGGCAGTAGACTCCCCCTAAGGGTAGGCTGGGGACCGGGGCTGAGCCTTAGGTGGGTCTCTTGCACGCAAGGCCCCCCTGCACAGCTCCTTCCCCCAAAGGCTTCATGGGGCCCCAAGGAGCAAGGAGGCTGGGAGGGCCCGCGCTGGCTGTTCACCTGGGCAGGACGTCAGAGACTCAGACACCAGCTTCCCATCACGAGCCTCGATCTTCTTCACAACCACGGCCTTGGAGGAGCTGCTGCGGCTGAAGGAACCCAGGAACCCAGGGCCAAAGCCGGACTGGAAGGGGCTTGGCCGCAGTTGGGGCCGGGGCTCGTGAGGCCCCCGTAGGCCAAGGCCAGGCCCCCGAGTGGCCCCTGGTCGTCTTCCTGTGGATGCTCGCGTTCTGCATCCCAGACCGCAGACCCCAGCCGGCTCTCCTCGACCTCGGGCAGCGGGCGGTGGCGGTCCCGACGTCCAGGGCAGCCTGACCTTCAGGAGCTCCCGGGACTGGCGCAGCTGCCGGGCCATGTCCTGCTGGTCCCGCTGCGGGGCGGCCTCCGGCTCCGGCCCGGCCCGGCCACCTGGCACTGGCGTCCTTGATGGCCAGGTCCCCGCGCTGCTCGGCGTGGGCGATGGCAGGCTCCAGGCAGCCCTCTGGTGTTTGAGGGCCTCGATCCCAGCCTGGAGGCTGCTGATGCTCCGCTTCATCTCGGAAATCTCAGTCTGCGTGCGGGGAGGTCAGCCCGGTGCTTCCCGGCCAGGGTCTGCAGCTCCTCGCCCTTGATCAGGTGCATGGTCTCGGCCTCCCCCGGCTGCGGTGGGCGATGTCCTCGCCCTGGCCTTGACCTCGGCGGTGACGCCGTCCAGGTCCAGGGAGCGGCCGTGTCCGAGATCTGGGACTGCAGCTCCTGGGCCTCCTCTTCCTACAGCTGCCCTAAGGAGTTGATCTCGCCGGTCAGCCCTTCCAGGCCCGACTCCAGATCTATCTTGTGCACCTAAGTAAGCTTCATCCACATCCTTCTTGATGAGGACAAATTCATTCTCCATGTCTCCACGCAATTTGATCTCATCCTCCTATTTATTCCTGAAGTCCTCCAGGGGCCCCTGCAGGTTGCCAAGCTCCACTTCCAGCTTCAGCTTCTCCTGCCCCGGGGTGTCCAGCTGCCTCTGCAGGTTGTTGATGTAGCTCTCAGACATGTTGTCTATGTTGCTCCCAGCAGTTTTCTGCTGCTGCAGGAGGCCCCACTTGGTCTCCAGGATTTTGTTCTGCTGCTCCAGGTGTCTGACCTTGTCAATGAAGGAGGCAAACTTGTTGAGGCTCTTGATCTGCTCCTTCTCCTGGGTGTGCACCGCCTGGATGTTGGGGTCCACCTCCAGCTTCAGAGGGCTCAGCAGGCTCTGGTTCACTGAGAGGGCCGTGATGCCCCCCATGGCCCCGGGGCCCGCTGTAGCCCCCGACCACACTCATGCTGCTGTTCAGGCCACCCTGGAAGCTGCCGTCGCTGCTGCCCACTCCAGAGAAGGCAGCGGAGCTGATGCGGGAGCTGGGCCCGCTCGTGTAGGAGCAGCTGCTGAAGACCCAGGGGCTGGAGGTGGACACCTTGTAGGACTTCTGGGTCACCCTGATGGACATGGTGGAGGCTGGAGTGGAGGCAAGGAGGCCAAACCTGACAGAGGTTCCAGAAGGAGCGCGAGGAGCCGCTTCTAGGTGGAGGTTATCACTATTCTTATTTAACCTTAGACCATGACCTTGTAGGCCCAGAATTAAGAGTTAAATCACAAGGCTACTATATTGCTCACAGTAGTCTGGTTATTAATGGTCTGGCTGCCAATCAGACAGGAGAACTACTAGGCAAGACATGGTCACTTTTCATGGCCACTCGCCTCGCCTAGTCTGTGCTCTCCCGGGCCTATGAGAAGACTTCTATCTTGGAGTCCATGCCAAAATTTGAGCCAATTTCCTAGTCAAAGTATTTATTACCCAATATTGTAATGGCTTGTTTTCTCTCCCACTAGCCTGAAATCTTCATAAGGCAGGGTCATTTTCCCAGCACTTAGCGTGATGTCTGGCAAACAACAGTCTTCCAAATGACATTTGCTGAATTATTGAATGACTCAATCAATGAATTAATAAGTGATTCTTGAGTGTGACCAGGAGCAAGATTTTCCACCACTGGTGCCATTTTTGATCTCTAACAGTTGGATCTGCCAACAGTTATCCAAATCCTACCTGATTTCACAGCAGCCTTTGGATACCGGGTATCCTGTGGTTGTATCCCTTGGCTCTTATCTGATCTGTGTGGGGAGGTGAGTTTGGGCAGGGTTCACTGTCTTCCTCCCTGGACTGAGGGATGTGTTCTACATCAAATTAACAGCAGTACGTGCGTGTCTGTTGTGTATAGGCTTTATTTGTTTTAGAAACCACTTTGGAAAAAAACCTTTCCACTGTAATTTTCAATACCACAGGAATTTGACACTGTGCCAAAAATATTAAACACAATTAGAGTAGCTCTTACGTGTTTAGTATTGTGCCAAGAACATTTTTTTTCTCAAAGGTATTTTGACTAGAGTACCCTTCTGCATAAAACTAATTGACATCAAAATTATGTCTGATGTACATAAAACCATTTACATTATTAATTCCTCATTAAGACCTTCTTGTAGAGTGGGCTTAGGATCAATGATTCTGAATGTAACTTATGAATAATTCATATATGAATTAAGGAAGTTTTCAGCAAGTTAAAAGATAAGATTAAATGATGTTTTAGAAAGGATAGTTACTCCAGTGGAGTCTAGAAATTTGAAGTATTTTCTTTTAAATGTCATTAATTATATCTATATATGCTATTTGCAGCTGGTTTCAACCATGATTATCCCAAATCATTAAGTATAGCTTTGGAAATTTTATAAATTCACAACAAATTTGTTCTATATTTCCATGTACTAATGTGACCTGGATTTAAATGTCTTATTTATGTGTTAATTTTACTGTTATTCCATTTTTTATTTGTGGACTTAGTTTTGCCTCAACTCTTTGTAGAAAATGCTCATTCCCATACATGCAACTAAGATTAGGAATTGTAGACTGAGAAATATGGTCAAGGGCCAGTGAAATATTATTGTGCCATATCAGTAATATCTGTACCCTGTCAAGGAGTTTTACTGCTGCACACGTTCTGGAGGTGGTATAAGAACGCTTGCTATCTACCCTACAAATAACTTACCTGGTCAAGATACCAGGCACAGGTCTGATTTGGTTCACATGGATTTGTTGAAAGAGAGGCAGCGCCTTTAAACAGGGCAGGCAAAGCTGTAACATTTGCAGATGGTCAGAGAAGAAAGCCGGGCTGCACTTCCTGAGCAAACCCACCCCTCTGCCTCAGTAACTGTGGACATCCTCCACTCTGTTCTTTCCCCAGATGAGAATGCTGACTACGTCTCAGCCTGGCATGGGGTATCCATCTGCTGATCTCCATACCTCCCTAATGCAGGTCCTGTGCCTGGTGCTTCACAGTGAACTAGGTGATTGCAAACACCTGCAGTGCTTTTCATCCGCTTTCATCTTCACTGACTCCTGAAGGGATGGGTATAGATACTGTTCCCAAAACATACCTGAAATTGATCTTTGAATCTAAAATTTCAGAAAGAAAAAATTCTGAGATCCAGTATTAGAGAGTTGAACCCATATGGTTTTCCTTAACAATTACATTGAAGCATTTATGTGCTAAAGAGTTATGCACAGCTATGCAGACGTGTGTGTGTGTGTGTCACGAACATTACATAGGTATAAACACATTACTATTATGGATGTGCTTTGTTATAGGGTTCCTTGGACTTTGGTGAAACGACCCTTTTAAAAATTTAATGAACTGGACTCTCTGGGCAGAAAGTGTTTTATTTACAGAAAATTTGGCCTGTGGGAATTCACAGAATCCTTGACACTGAGAAATGAAATAATCATTATATGAATATATATACTATTATATATTCAGTGTCCCCAGAGGAAAATATACTCATCAGATTAAACACCAAGGTATATGCCCAAAATGTCCTCTCCTACTGCTTTCCAATTAATAGTCTCTGTTGTGATTGTATGAAGTGGATTGTTAGTGGTGAGGTGCAAAACAGGAGAGGGAATTTAAATTTGTTGCACCGCGGAGAGACATTTGGATTATACAAAATTTTGAAAAAGCTCACTTGTGAGCTGAATTTGAAGCCTTTCATTCCCCAAATGCATGTTGGCAGGCATCACGATGTCAAAAAATCCACGATTCAAAAAAAAAAAAAATTCTGATTAGACTCTTCTATTCAAACAGGCCTCTCACTTTACTCCTTTAGCCTAGACCCAGAGAGACCACAGTCCCTGAGGGGACTTCTGTAGAAAGAGCATCCTTGGGCCAACAGCTTGGCTGGTGGGTAGAAAGACCAGGGAGTTGTAAAAGGGACCTTTCTACCTGATTTCCTAATCCTTCTATTGGAGACAATGCTTCAAGAAACTCACATTCAAGTGTGCATCTGAGATTTACATAAGATTTTTGAAAATTTGGTTTCTTCACCTATCTGGGTGGAAGATACAAGGTTTTCTGTTATGCATGTGGGTCCAGCCCCTGACTCATTAATGGCATTGCAGACCCTCCGATAGCCAGTGGGCAGCAAAGCAAACCTGTTGACTTTCCAACACAGAAGACAGTACTAATGCCTTAGTGGAAACAGCAGATCAGAAGATCAGCAATTTTTTTTTTTTTTTAGATTTTATTTATTCATGAGAGACACAGAGAGAGAGGCAGAGACATAGGCAGAGGGAGAAGCAGGCTCTGCGTGGGGAACCTGATGTGGGACTATATCCCAGGGTCTTGGGATCACAGCCTGAGCTAGGAGCAGACACTCAACCATTGAGCCACCCAGGTGCCCCAGAAGATCAGCTCTTAAACTGATTTCCTGTTACCTCCCGACTCTGAAGCAGCTCTGACACAAAAATGGCTAGAATGGAAGCTTTCTGACATACAGCTAACTCCATGTCTAAAGCTGTTACCTATTTTCTTTTTTTTTTTTTTTAGGATTTTATTTATTTATTCATGAGAGACACACAGAGAGAGAAGAAGAGACACAGGCAGAGGGAGAAGCAGGCTCCATGCAGGGAGCCCGACGTGGGACTTGACCCTAGGTCTCCAGGATCAGGCCCTGTGCTGAAGGTGGCACTAAACTGCTGAGCCACCGGGGCTGCCCTGTCACCTCTTTTCTTCACCAAAAATTAGGTGCATTTTAATTTTCCATCAGATACACTAATATGTTTTTGTCCTACAGCTTGTGAGAGGATACTAATCAGTTGATGGGGGAAAAAAAAAGAGTAGCTTGGAAGCCTAAAACTTAACATGCATTTAAAAGGAGGTATCTGGTAAATGAAGAAAATTTCCTAAGCTGTGAGTTCCTTTTCATGGCAAAGTGAAATAAAGGATGTTCCCATTCCTAAATATATATGGATGCCACTGGACTATGAATGTGACTCTGTTTTACAGTAGTTTCTTCTAGAGAAAACTCATAATGGAATTCAAATTCCACTCTTCCACTTGCCCCTAGGAGGATATTTGTCTGCATACCTGTTCAATTCTCATGGAAAATGTGTGACTCACTGTTGCAGTGCATGATGGAAAATGAAGACAGGCATTTCCCTTTTAAAAGAGGGCACCATGATAGTCAAGTGCCAAGTTATTTTATGTCTTGTTTTCCAATCTCTGCAATAAGTATGCAAGATACACGCTCTACCTAATGATGTCCTTGCCTTGGAATGTCACATAACTTAACCATGGCCTGGGAGTTTCTGCAGCATTTAATAGGGAATAGCTAATTTCACATGGCTTGCCCTGTTTTGCTTCCATTTGGTTTTCTCTTTTCATCTTCAATTCCATGTGAAATTGAGTTGATTTTTAATTTTTCCTACCAAGGTTTACATCTTCCACCTTCAGACATTGGGGTTGATAATTTCATTTGATCAAGCAGTTCCCAACTTCTAAATGTTCCAAATCATCTGTTATAAACTGGTGTTTTGGAATTTAAAATGCATTTCCACGGAGAAATAGGGCAATCAAATGGTGCTTATTTTCTTAAACCTACACAGATTAACCTGTTAATGTGCGAGAAAGCATAGTGCTATATTAAGGTGCCAAAGAAGCTAAGTTTTCAGTTGTTTCTGGAGAAAAATTTTTCTAATTCTAGCTGCAGAATCACACTCTGTCCCCTCAGCTCTTGTGGCATTAGGAGTTGGGACCCCTGGCTCCCACCACCTCTATGACACTGGTGGCAGTTGTCAAGGGAGGAAGCTGGGCTGGTCTGTACAGTGGACATAGATCTCCAGAGAATTAGGTCTAGGGTATTGGTGACAGTCAAGCTGGGAGGCTATATTAGGACAGGAGTGGGCTATGGTAGGAGCACACGGGTTTGCCACTCCTTTCTTCTTCTTGCCACTGCAGCCCATTTTTGTCCCATGAGGAGGGTCTCTGGGAAGGCAGGGAGAGTCCCAAGTCCAGAACAGGTTAGCATTTTCCTAACATCCTCTGCCCTGGCCTTCCGACAACTAACTTTTGTCAGCAGTGTTGCTGTCCTAGGCGGAGAGCTATTCAGAGCTAGTATACATTAAAATGCTTTAAAATCAAATGTTCTATCAACTCTTTAGGCTTGGCCTTCAGTCTCAGGCTGTGCATACCTTAGCTGCTGGAAGATTATCAACAGCTACTTGCTTGAACAAGCATTTTGATTTCAAAAGGCATATAAAGAATGAAAACCCTGGATACCAAAAAGCCATATTGCAAAAATAAGTCAAATGTGGGGATGGGGAATCAAATTGTGAATTAGATTATAGAATATCCCAAGGAGTTTACATCCCTAGTAACCTACTCCTTTCTTAGGGAGCAAACTTGGTTTTTTTTTTTTTAAGTTTTTATTTTGGAATAATTTTGATTGCAGAAAGGTTGCAAAAATAGCACAGAGCTGGGGCACCTGGGTGGCTCAGTGGTTGAGCATCTGCCTTTGGCTCAGGTCATGATCCCAGGGCCCCAGGATCAAGTTCCGCATCGGGCTGCCTGCATGGAGCCTGCTTCTCCCTCTGCCTATGTCTCTGCCTCTCTCTGTGTCTCTTGCGAATAAATAAATAAAATCTTTAAAAAATAAATAACACAGAGCTTCAGAATACCCCTCACCTGGGTCCCCCATTGTCAATACCTAACATCTTCATGACGTATTTGTCAAAGCTAAGCATGTGACATCAATACGCTTCTATCAGGAAAACTTTCATCAGGTTTTCCATGATCTGCTTCAGGGTACAGCATTGCATTTAGTCCTCACATCTGCTGAGCTTCCTTGGGTGTGTGACAGGGTCTCAGGCTTTTCCTTGTCTTTTGGGACCTTCACAGTCTTAAGGAGAGCTGGTCAGGGATCCAGACAATCTGGTCTGTCCTGAGGTTTTCCTCATGATGAGACTGATACTCTGGGTTTCAGACGAGTACCACAAAGCTGAAGTCCCATTCTTGTCACTTTAATCAGGGAGTCCATGACATTCATGTGACATCCCTGGCGATGGGAACCTACACTTGGCTAAGCAAGTATTCCCAGGTCTGTCTCCTGTAAGGTTACCCCTTTCCCCTTCCCTACTCTATTATTTGGAAACAAGTCACTATGTCCAACCTATCCAGGAGGATGGAGATGGGGGAATTAAGCTCCATTTCCTGGAATGGGGGGTCGTATTTGGAATTCTTCTATAAGGAAAAGATATCTCTTCTCTCCATTCTTTGTATATGCAGTCATTTATTTATATCAGTATAGATTCATGTTTATTTCACACTTGGGGTTATAAGGGAGTGTAATTTAAGGGTTTTCCGACACAACTCCCATCCTCTGAACTGATGCCTTGAAGTCGGAGTGGGAATCTCAGCATGCCTGCGGAAGGTTCCACAGTGAGGCACTGATGAAACAGTGATTAGTGGAGACTTAGTCACAGCCTTCCCTTCAGACACCTTTACCTCCAGCCCACACAGACACTGCTTTTATTACTTGGTGCTGTGTTGGCTGCTGGCCGCCGCCTCAGTCAGCTAATGAACAGAGTTCTATTACTCACCAAGACATGCTCTGCTCTTATCTCTGTTTCCTAAGGGAGCCTGGGCGCATGCCTAATAAAAAAAAAAAAAAAAAAAAAAAAAGCAAGCTCCTTGCTTTCCTTCTTATTGAGAGATGAAGCACAGTACCCTTAGCTTGTATTCTGTGGATAGCAGGGAATTTGACAAATGTTCTGTCCTCAAGTCCAGAAATATGTGTTATCCAAAAAACACTGTTGAATGATGACCAAAGTGTTCTACTGAGCATTAGAACATTTTTAAATGAATTTCATTTAAATAAAATTAAAAGGACATAGATTTGTTTGTATTTAAGTCATCTTTGTCTTTTTTTTTTCAATTTAAAAGGTTTTCATTTTATAACTTGAACTTTAGAACAACTTTAGAATGTTGGCACATACTAAAAAATTGTATTTAGTGCTGGCAATAAGAGGCATTTATTAAGCACTAAGCTCTCAGAGCCTGCCCTGTTAGTGTCTATTGTGTCAGTCAGAGCATACTGCTTTATAGGCAGAACCTAAGATGGGGCAGGGAATGGTTGTGCTTATGTGATAGAATTCAGCTGAACAAAAAGCTTTTCTGTTTTCCTGTAGAAATTTATCCAGAGTCTCTAAGGACTTTCTCTATGTTCAAGCACCTTGCACGAGTAATGGAGGAGAGGACAGGCTGCAAGTGCCTCCCCTCTGCAGATGGGGAGAGAACAACCAGGACAGCCTCCCATTGCCCTACTGTAAGGTCTTCCTTCCTCCACTGTCCCGGCTCCAGGTCCACAGCCCCTTACAGGTTCCAGGCAAGAGCTGCCCTGCGACCTGGATGGATCTGGTCTGAATCCTGCCCACCTCTTATGATAGTAGAGTTTGGGCAAGCTACTTGAGCCTTTGGAAGCGTTAGCTGCTCTATCTGTATCATAGGGATAATAGTACCCTTCTAATGGGAGCTTTTGTGGTGATTAAATGACATGATATTCAGTGCTTTGCTGAGGGCTTGGGACATAGTAAGTGCTAAATAAATGGCAGCTCGGATTAGTTTGGAAGAAACCCCAGGCTTCAGGCAGTCCCTAGGTATTGGTAAATAATGTTCTTGGGTGTCTGTAGCTTGTAAAGGAGGGGTAAAATGGAGAGCTGGTAAGCCTACAGATTTGGGGAAAGAGAAAGAGAGCACAACACAAGGAAGAAAGAGAATGCTTAGGGCTGGCCTTAGTTTCAAGGACTCCCGGGAAGCTGTCAGCTTAATTTCGGTTAAAATAAGATGAAAAAAATGAATATTAATGAATATATAATAATCAACTCAAACTGATCATATTAACCTTTATACCAACACAGCATAAAACATAACTTACAATATTTTTGCAAAGGGACAAATACCCAGAGTCCACAGAAATCATAGTGTAGCCATGGAGAGAGCCAGAGATGTGGAAACTGCCTTAAAGAAAGGTATTTTGGGAGAAACAAAGATAGTTAAAGAGGATGTTTCACACATAGCATAATAGAACTGCTAAAAGTATCTAATCTGAATCTAATTATGAGAGAAGAATCAGACAAATCCAAAGGAGCATTCTACAAAACAATGGGCCTGAGTTCTTCAAAAATATCGACAACATGCACACCCGTATTCATTGCAACATTATTCAAAATAACCACGATATGGAAATAACCTGTGTGTCCATCGACAGGTGAATGGATAAAGGGCCTGTGATATATATACAATGGAACATTATTCAACCACAAGAACTAAGAATATCCATCTATTTGCAACTGCATGGATGGACTTCGAGGATATTATCCTAAGTGAGGTTAGTTAGAAAAAGACAAATACTGTATGACACCACTTATATGTAGAATCTAGAAAAGCAAAGTACACAGAAACAGAGTACAGCACTGATTACCAGGGGTAGGGGCTGGAGGAAATGGGGAAGTACTAACCAAAGAATACAAACTTCCAGTTATAAAATGAATAAGTTCTGGGGATGTAATGTACAGTACGGTGACTATAGTTAATAATACTGTATTATAGAATTGAAAATTGCTAAGCAAGTAGATTTTAAATGTTTTCATCACAAACAAGAGATGGTAATTGTGTGACATAGTGTAGGTGTCAGCAATACTATGGTGGTAATCATTTTGCGGTCTCCAAATGTATGAAGTCAACATCTTGTGTATATAAATTTACATGATGTTGTATTTCAATGATATCTAAGTTAAGCTGGGAAAATATCAGCAACAGGAACTACTTAATAGAGAAGACTAAAGAAACATGACACGGAAACTCCTTGTTGGACAGAAGAAAAGTTTTTGTAAAAATGGAGGAATTTGAACATGGCACATATCCTAGATAATAATACTGTATCAGTGTAATTTCCTGAGGGAGACAATTGTACAGCCTGTAGTATGTAGAAGGATATTCTTATTCTTAGGAGAAATATCCTGACAAATTTGGACATGAAATATTACAATGTCTGGAATTAACTAATGATCAACAAGACAAAGATATTGGTGAATCTAGATGATGGATGTAGGGGTTTTTATCACGTTAAACTTTCTTATAACTTTTCTATAGGTTTGAATTCTAGAAATAAAAGGTTGGGAAAATAAAATGAGAAGATTTGGACTAGAAAAAAACAAATAATTTTAGAGATGTCCAGAGTGTCATGAGAGGTAATATAGCTCAAGAAAGCCACAGTGACCATTGACTTTACCCTTCAGTGCTTTTGGAGCAGAATCCAGCTTCCAACTTTTAGAGCATTCATTAGCTTTCAAGCGAGAGCAGGGTACTTTACAAGGCCCCTTGTTCATTTGGGTTATAGCCATAGTGAGCTTTATGCCCGAAGCAGGGTAGATACTAAGTAAGTGAGGCACATGGACCATTTATTTTCCAGGATAGACAGGGCCTGAATGCTGTGTTGAGAGTGACATTTTTGTTTCTTGAAGAATTGCTTCAGAGAGACTCCTGAAATATGGGTGAAGATGCTTCCTGGACCTGGGGAAAGATAAAATGAAACCTTTTGGGGCTTTAGAAGGAGATGTGCTAGATGATAAATTTCTACATGATATAAAGAGGCAGAAGTACTTCCTGAAAGGATCTGAGTGATGCTCTCTGAGATTCAAAGTCAGACGGCCTATAGGGCTCATTAGGGAGGCCCTGTAGTAACAGATACCAGGACAGCCAGAGGGTCACATGCTTTTGTTTTGTTTTGTTTTTTTGAGAGAGAGAGAGAAAGAGAGAGCAGGCAAGCAAGTGAAGCAAGTGTGTCTGTGAGAGCTGGGAGAGAGGGATAGAGGGAGAAGGAGAGAGAATCCCAAGCAGGCTCCACACTCAGCATAGAGCCTGATATGGGGCTTGATCTCACGACCCTGAGATCGTGACCTGAGCTGAAATCAATAGTCTGATGCTTGGGACACCTGGATGGCTAGGCAGTTGAGTGTCTGCCTTTGGCTCAGGGCATGATCCCCGGGTCCTGGGATCAAGTCTCACATCGGGCTCCCCACAGGGAGCCTGCTTCTCCTTCTGTCTGTATCTCTACCTCTCTCTGTGTGTCTCTCATGAATAAATGAATTTTACAAAAAATACTTGAAAAAAAAAATAGAATCTGATGCTCAACTAACTGAGCCACCCAGGTGCCTGTGGCCACGTGCTTAAAATGGCAGAGAGCAACTGAGCTCTGGTTCAGGGTCAGGGCCTTCAGAATTTGATAATAAGGGTTGGTTTCAGAATAGCCTAAGACTGAGTCTCCTGCACCCGAAGGTCTAACGACCCTGGTATGATATGGTCACTTGGAGAGCTGATGCTGGGCACCTACAGAGGCAGAGATCTAAGTGTGAGTCAACACTGACAACTACGTAGAGCATCCCGACAGGGGACACGTTTTTTTTTTTTTTTTTTTTTTTGCAAGACCACACGCCACCCTGTGGCAGTAAGAAGCAGCAGAGAATCAGAGGCCTGCCTTTAGAGGCAGGATTGTTATCTGTCCATCCTCACCTCCAACAAACCAGTTATCAACTCCCAGGGCTTTTTTTTTTTTTTTTTTCTTGACAGTTTGAGTGTATTAGAGTTGGAAAGGCCTCCGGAAGGATTCTATGTTTTCCACTAACAGTTCAGAGGATTTGAACAATAACCCGTGGAAGTAAGAGGTAATGGCATCTCTGTCCCCTGAGCCAGCGAAGTAGTTCATAGGCATTACTTGTCATGCTAATATTCAAAATGGCATGACTTTTGGAAATTACCATCCTTCTTTCCTCAAGAGCTGCATTTGCTTTTTTGTCTGACCCCTGAAGCATCTTTTTAGCAGGTCCTAATCCAGTTTTTCTAACTCTGTGGATGAAGTAGACACAGTTGTGAATAAATCTTCAGTATCCCTTGCAGATTGCAATCAGAAAACATAGATATATAATAGGAATACTGGGACCAAGAATCAACCTGATATAAGCCAAGGATAAATATTCTCATAAAAAGGGAAAGAATTGATATTGTTTCCAGGAGCAAAGCAGATCAGCATCTTAGATCAACTTAACTCATCTTCACTAGCTCTGGATAATTCGTGTACCTCTGGTAATTTATGGGACTCTGATGACAAACATATAGGAGGACTCTGCTTTTCTATTCAAGAAATGTCCTAGTCTCTGGGATAATTAACAGTGATCTTAAGGGTCTGGTTGAAAACTGGGGGCAGTGGGGCTGCCAGCAGGAATGAGACATGCCCAGTTAGTGAGCTTGTCACCTCATTTTCAATTTTAGTTGGATAATTCAAATTTTTGCAAAGTTCATTCTCATGATAAGCTGAAGTCTGCTTCCTTCAAGTGGACAAAGGCCTTCTCAGGACCAATGTAGCAGGAACCTCCTTACTGTTCCAAATATTTGCAGCCCACTGTCATATATATGATAATAATCTCCCCACCTCCTATGATTTCAAAGCTTCATCCCCTGAAGTTTGTTTCACTTTCCTTTCCATTAGCCTGGTTCTATATTCTGTTTTTTTTTTTTAAGATTTTATTTATATATTTTAGAGAGAGAGCGAGAGCATGAGCAGAGGGAGGGGGCAGAGGGAGAATGAGAGAATCTCAGGCAGACTGCCTGCTGAGGATGGAGCCTGATGCAGAGCCCCGATCTTCTGACCCTGAGATCATGACATGAGCTGAAATCAAGAGTCAGATGCTTAACCGACTGAGCCCCAGGTCGTAGACTCTAAGACACCCAATAGAGGGAATCTAAGCAGTACTAGTTCAGGATGCTATCAGCTCAGCCATGGCTTATGTGTTGACCTTGTGCAAGGTAAATACCTTAACAGTGATGAGAAGTCTCAGGATCACCTGGCCACAGGCAATGAAAAAGAAGGAGCTCAAGTTCTAGGGCCAAGTTCCACAGCACATTTGAGACCTCCAGAAAATATTCTTAGGTCTTTAATTACATTATAAATCATACATTATAAATTTACAAATAAATTTTAATTACATTAAAAGTTACATTATTATTACGTTATAAATATATCCAACTGTCAAGATTTTACTCTATAATAAAATCAGTAAGTACTATACCTTTGGCACTTAAGATTTACTGTGAAATGTTCTAAACAAAAAGCATGCTAATGGAAAACATAATTTCTCTACACTCACTACTTCTGGCACCAGTGTGAGGGTTTCTGTACCAAACAAGCCTCCAATTCTCAGTGGACATCAACTGGGTGTCCTACAGTTCAATTACAGCAATGACTACCTGGAGGTGGCATAGACCACTCGGGTGAAGAGGGCTCAGTGTCACTAGACCACAGTTGACTTCAGATAATAATTACAAGTCCCAGGTTGTCACCTGTACTTCTGACCGCTGGCTATAAATCAGGGCTTCCGGCGACCTCTTCTCAGGTTGAATCATTTGCTGGAATGATTCACAGAACACAGGTTAACAGTTTGCTTACTACTACTGATTTATTATAAAAAATGTTTTAAAGGATAAAAATGAAGAGCCAGATGAAGAGATATATCTAGTATGATCTGGAAGGGTCCAAGTAAACACAGGAGCTTCTGTTCCAGAGTAGATTTGGGGTGCGCCAACCTCCCAGCCCATGGATGTGTTCTTTTTTTTTTATATGTATATTTTTAAATCGGAGTTCGATTTGCCAAAATATGGTATAACACCCAGTGCTCATCCCGTCAAGTGCCCTCCTCAGTGCCCATCACCCAGTCACCCCATTCCCCGCCAACCCATGTGTTCTTGAACAACAATCCATAATATCTCTGAACCCCTTTGGTTAGAGTTTTTATGAAGGTTCCATTAGATAGATTGATGAAATCACTGCCCATTGGTGCCTGAACTCAATCTCCAGCCCCTCTTCCCTCCTGGAGGTTGTGAGTGGAGGGAGGTAGGACCAAAAGTTCCAGCCCTCTGCTCACATGGTTGGCTCCCCAGGCAACCAGCCCCCATGCTTAGGAGTTTCTTAAGAGCCACTTCATTAACATAAACTCAAATGTGGTTGAGGAGGGGTTGATATGAGTAACGAAATGTGCTTCTTTCATCTTTATTGTTCAATTTCTGAGCTGTATCAGGAACTGGGGTCAAACCCAAATATTGTAACAAAAGATGTTCCCATCTCTGTTAGCACTTAGGAAATTACAAGGGCTTTGTGGGCTCTGCCAGGATCCTGGGGTTGCAGACGAAAATATATGTATTTCTTATTATATCACAATAGCACATGCAGCTAACATATAACTCTTTGAAAATAATAATAAACAGGCACTCGTATCTACCCTCAAGCTTAGGATATAGAACAGAGTCAGTACTTTGATGTTCTCTGTGTACTATGTCATAATTATTTCCCAGCCTCCCCCAGAGGCAGTTGCTATCCCAAACGTAGTTTTTAATTAACTTTCCTTTTCTGACATTTTTGCCACATATGTGTGTATGAATCCAGAAACAATAGTTGAATTTTTCTTTTTCAAAATCCATATAAATGGGAATCTTAATACCCTATGTGTTCTTACACGAATTTCTCTTCTTTCTTTAACATAATATTTTTAGATCCATTCACAGGGATGCTTGTATCTGGCTACATCTGGTGCATTTTCAATACAACTGTTTATATCAGTTTAACTTCTTCCTTGTATCCAGTTTTTTGCTATTATGCATAATGCTGTGAACACTTACATCTGTGTTCTGTTAGATAAGTGCAAGAGTTTTTCTAAGGAGGGAAACTGGGAGTGGAGTTGCCCGTAATTGTGTATTTTTATGTTCAACTTTACTAAGTAGTATCCAAAGGCTTTCCAAAAACCATTGTATGGGTTTGCAGTCTGAAGGCAGAGCTTAAAAGTTCCTATCAGCTGTGGGGCACCTGATAGGGTGGATACCAGGCTTTGAGAGGCAGTGAAAGAATTCCCAGAGGCAGAGTAAAGGAGATAGGAATTTATTAAATACACCTCAAGGGAGGGACAGTAAGAGACTGCCTGGTGATACCTGGGTAGCTCAGCGGTTGAGCGTCTGCCTTTGGCCCAGGGCGTGATTCCAGTCCCAGGATGAGTCCCTGCATGGAGCCTGCTTCTCCCTCTGCCTGTGTCTCTGCCTCTCTCTGTGTGTGTCTCTCATGAATTAAAAAAAAGACTGCAAGGTAGCAGTGGTGGTGGTGGGATGCTGCAGTTAAGGGGGAAGGTGAGGAGGTATGAGAACATGTATAATTTTTCTTTTTTGGTAACTGTGCCCGGGTGTAGTAAGCCAGCTAGGGCTTATGGATATTTTGAGGGTGGGGCTGGGGGGCTGGGAAGGCCATGGGTCCTCCTACCTTACTCAGGTGTCCATTGCTCAGGCTGGTTGCCTAAAAGTGGCCTCTACGTTAGCTACAACCTTGCCAAACATCCGCGTTTTCAATCTGGACCCCATGGCTGATGTAAAATGGTGTGCCTGCCAGTGTGGTTTCAATTTGGTTACTAATGAGTCTGAGCATCTGTTGATGGGCCTTTTTTGTTTTGTCCTCGGTGAAATGCCTGTTTGTGTGCATTATTTAACTTTCAATTGGATTGTTGTTTTGCATTGATTTTTAGGAGTTCTTCATCCATTCTGGATATCAATCTTTCAACAATCACGTCTTAAAAATACCTTTTTTTTTGTTGTTGTTGTTCCAGTTTGTGGCTTATTTCTTGATTCTTGTTAATATGGCTTTTAATAAATGATCTTAATTCAGAGATTCTTGAGTTTACTAATATTTTCCCTAGAATGTGCATTGCCTTCTTTAAAAGAAACTCTAAAATCCAGATCATTGAGAAATCCTCTTCAATTCTCTTAATACATAACCACCACCTAAGTACCATTTATTGAATACTGTATTCCTTCTTTCCTGAACTGTCACTGCAGCTCTAGAGGTAGTTTTTGAATGTAGGTGAGGTCTGGAGCCCAAGGCCAAGAAAAAATTCTTGAGACGTGTTTGGTGCAGAAAGATGATTCTATTAAAGCATGGGGGCAGGACCTGTGGGCAGAAAGAGCTGATGCCCTGGGGTTGTGAGGGGTGACTGGTATAAATATATATATTGTATAACAAATATAAATTATATAATAAATAAATATACATTATATATTTATATATAAATTATATAATATATAATATATATAACATATATTTATTTATTTGGGTGTTGAGGGACATAAAGGAAGGTTTTTAAAAGAACTTTTGAATGTTAAAGAGGACCTACAAGACTTTGAAGGCCTTGCCATTGTCAAGTCAATGTTGTTCCTCCCCACCCCCACCCTACCCGACCCCAGTAAAGCATTAACATTAAGATGGTTGGGAGTTTCCTTCTGGAAGTTAGCTTATTGATAAGAATGCTTTTTTTCTGGTGAATCACTAAGACATTTATAAACTGAGTCCCCATGTTTTGCTGGACTGTGATCTCCATTAGTTAACCATTTGTTTTCCCTTCCCTCAGCTTTAGGGCAGCCAGGAGTGCCGAGGAAATGTCACACATGTCCAACCTGGGACTGAGGGTGGGAGTTTGTGGGATGTCAGCTTGTGCTTTGTCCTCAGCTTGCCTTCTGTTCCCTCAGCAGCTCAATATATATGCACTTCTATCTTCCAGACTTTATCATTTTATGTTGGCCAGTTTACATAGCCCTGCGCCAGAATCATACTGTCTTGATCATGTTACTGATTTCTTTTTTCTTTTTTTTTTTTTATGTTACTGATTTCTAGGGAGCCAAATCCTCTCTCTACCCCAGCTACTGCCTTAGACTTCTTATTAAAGAATATGTTGGCTATATGGGGTTCTCTGCTCTTCCATAAAATTGAATCAATTTTTCAACTTCCATGCAAAACCCTACTGGGATTATGCTTGGAAATTTCATTGATTCAATTAATCAGTTTGGTGAGAATTAACATCCTTACTGTACTGAGACTCCCTATCAACGAGTATGTCTTTCAAGAAAGTTATATACCTTTTTTTTGCATAAAGGATTTGAGCATCTTTTGCTTGATTTATTATAAGATATCAATCCTTTGATGTTTTAAAATCTGATATCTTTTTCACTGTTGCATTTTCTAGGTGTTTTTGATCTTTATCTTTGAGAGTTCCTGTGCTATATGTGCCGAGTAGTTCCCAGTGAGAAATTTTGTATTCTGCTGGCACCTGGGAGCACCATCGAACTAGAGTTACTTTAAATTAGATTTTCAGTTAGGGGACTTTCAGGCCACATAAGCAATTGGGATTCTGACTGCATATCATGCATGTCTGGCTTATGATTAAGGGACTTCTCTATCTCTCTCAAGAGTCCAAGGCAGGCATGTGGCATATCTGATCAGACCCCTTTCCACGCTTAGGTCCTAGGCTTCCTCTGGAACCATGCTTGCTTCTTACAGACCAGGTCAGGCCAGGAAACACAGGCTGATATCCCCAGACAAGCATAGCTTTTACCTGACACCCCCACACTTCACCCCTCCCCCTGAGCCATGTGCAATCTGCTTTCTGGTGTGCATTGTTCAGCTTCCTTTACTTTCAGCTGAACCAAGCTTTAAAAGGACACTCTATATTTTTTAAATTAAATCAAGTATTTTTAGGCATTTTATCCTAGGAGAAGTTTTCTGTTTATCCAGTCTGCCATATTGCCAGAAATAGCAGTAAGATATTCCCCTCCTCCACTCCTTTTTATTTAGAAAAGAAAAAAGAGATGAAATTATTGGGCATAATAATTTTCTTAACGAACTCATGTTGATTCCACATTCTCTGTAAGTGCTCACAAACGTTTCAATTCTCATTTAAAAAATTGTATGGTAAAGCCATTAATCTGTACTCTTCTGTTTCTATGCTTTGTTTTTCCCCTTAAAAATGAAGACATTTGCTTTATTCCAGACATGGAGAGAGAGGGAGAGAAAGAAAGAGGAAGAGAGAGAGAGAGAGAGAGAGAGAGAGATGAATGAATGAATAAATCTGGGGAGGAATGACTGATAGCTGCCGAGCCAAGGACTTGCATAGACTATGCCACTTTAAACTTCCCAGCACTTGGAAGCTGATCAGTCCAAGAGTCAGGTTGAGCAGTTTCCCCTGATTGCATGGCTCGTAACACAGTGAGAAGATGGTGTAATTCTTTTCTGTCCCATGCTTCCATTCCTAACTGTAGCTAACCTTGTAAGATGGCACACTATAAGCTTTTTTATGCTAATCAAATTGCATTTTGTTTTTCCATCTGAGGGGCTTGAATTTATTGTATTATTATTAGCAAAATATCTACCAGATAGTAGAGATTTGTGTATCTAAAATGGCTCTCTTCAATTTTTTTCTTCTCAGAAATATTGAAACAATGTTAGGAAAATTGGTGTAAGTGGGCATTTTCAAATGATGCCTGAAATAAATAGTGGCACCTCTGCCCAGCAAAGAAGCAGCACCCTGGTAGCCAACTGGAAACTACCTCTACCAGTTGTTGATTTACCCTTGGCTAAAGTGGGCTTTGCCACCCAGTTATAACCTAAAACAACCGAAAATAAGTTTTTCATCACCCACTCAGAGGTTTTTTTTTTTTTTTTAAGATTTATTTATTAGAGAGAAAAAGAGAGAGTGGCAGGAGATGGGGGGGGGGGGGCGTTGGGGAAGGACAGAGGAAGAGATAATCCTAAACAGATTCCCCACTGAGCACAGAGCCTGACATATGGGTCGATCTCGCCACACTGAGCTCATGACATAAGCTGAGACCAAGAGTCAGACGCTCAACTGACTGAGCCACCCAGGTGCCCCCCACTCAGAGTTTTAAATGATTCTTTTTGAAAGTTTTGCAAAGTCTGTATTAGAAAAATAAAATAGCAGACAGCTATTCATTATTGCTCAGTTTAATTCACTTTTAAGCTTTTTTTGATTTTGAGGTTTTCCCAGTAAGATGCCAACAGATGCTACTGTATGGAATGAAAGTAAATTATGTTATACAAGCCGTGCTACACATGGAACATAGAATGCCCAGGAATTGAAGGAAAAGGCTATATTTAAACCTAAGGCCATAATGTCATTGTTCCTATTTCTTTCCAAGTGGCCTTCTCATCTTTTACACCAGAGTCATATCCTTAGTTTGCAGCACCACAGATTTCTTTCCATCAGTATTTCCTTTCTATTTTAATAACTAACTACAAAGATTTAAAGCAACCTTAAGTTGTCAAGGTTATTTTAAAAACTAAATGCATATCATTGTGAGAACGGATGATGCTGCAGTTTTAATGCCGCAGATATGGCAATCCCCTTCTTATTTAAATCACTGGGGTTTCTGGGTTTCATGATAAGGGCTGATAAGTA
This sequence comes from Vulpes lagopus, assembly GCF_018345385.1. Lineage (NCBI taxonomy): Eukaryota > Metazoa > Chordata > Mammalia > Carnivora > Canidae > Vulpes > Vulpes lagopus. The sequence continues at coordinate 72,168,117 of NC_054832.1, forward strand.
TCTGGTAGTTCTTTCTCCTACTAGGTAACTTGTTTTCTTGTGGGTCTGTTTTATGTTGGTTTTACCATAACATGTTTGATGGGAATTAAATAGATCAAGATTCATCTTATTTGTGTTTTAACTTTATGAAAACATTAATTTTATACATAGATCTTCCGTTCTTTCTTTTTTTTTTTTTTTTGAAAATTAGCTATTGGGCATAATTATGCTGTCTTTGTTAGTCTCTCAGTAAAAGTACCTTATGCTTTCACCATAGAGATATGTCCTCTTTCTTTTTTTCATAGAGATCACCCAGAAAATGAGTGAAATATCTTCAGTTATGCCACTTTGGAAGGTAAACTTAACTCCTGTGCTTTCGTTTCTTTATTTTAGAGAGAGCATGAGTAGGGGGAGGTGCAGAGGCAGAGGGAGAAAATCCACAAGCTGACTCCATGTTAAGTGCAGAGCCTCATGTGGGGCTGGATCCCACGATGTGGGGCTGGATCCCACGATCCATGAAATAATGACCTGAGCCGAAACCAAGCTTAACCGACTATACCACCCAGGTGCCCTTCCTGGGTTTTTGTTTGAAACTTCGGTTAACTTTAACTACTTGGTTTTCAAAGACTAACTTGACTCTTACTGGACCAGAATCTCAAGCCAAAGTAGAATAAAAGAGAAGTTTAAAATTCTGAGTGGACAGTCCATAACTTAAGAGGAAACCTACCAGCTTAATCCCTGTGTCCAGTCTCCAAATTTTACCAAAGATTACTTCTGCAGCATCCTCTCATCTGGCTAAGTTTCCCTAAGGACTCCACACATCTAACCTCCTTTGCATCTCTGCTGTTTCCCTAGAAAACCATTTCTGTCCTACCTTTTGGATGTCTGGAAAAAGGCATCACAATGAGACTCCCACACAGTCCCTCCTACTCTGTGTATCTGGCCTTCTTACCAGGCATATAACTCGTATATGTGATACATTATTCATTGCTGTGACAGTTGGAACAGAGTGTTCAACGCCAGTGAAAATAAGCTGAGGTGTTTACGATGAGTAGAATTTGGCTTGTCAAATTATTTATAGTTGCCTTGTAAAAAATAAAGGCTGAACTTAAGAATCAGTAAGACACATTTCATCTACACTTTTTTTTTTTTTTTTTTGGTCCCAGCCTAATGGATAGCTCTGTTCAGTTATGCGATGATATGTTGACTCCTCTCATCTTCCCCTTCCTTTCCTCTGACATTCTGGGAAGGGACAGCCTAGTCACCACGGGTGCAGACACTGAAGTGGATCCTGTTTCTGAACAGAATCACATTAGATTGATTTTGCTATTGTTTCTTCTCTGACTTGGTAGCTCAATTCCTACAATTAGACCCTGGCCTGTAACTCAACAACACTCTGTTCTCAGCTGTAGCAAATGAGTTCCTCCTGGACTTTCCTCCCGTCCACCACGCACCCCAAAATCAGCCTCGGTTTATCTCTGTTTCTTCAACTTTTGCATTCCTGATCTATTCTGAGTGTCTGAATAGCCTAAATCATGATAGTTATTTGTCTAAGTGTACCCCAAGAACTGAAATCCCAGTGCAATAAAATTATATGATGAAACAAATATTACATAATACCAAGTACATGCACACATTGGAACATAAAGAGGACGTTCAATAAATGTCATGGATTTTTTTATTTAATGTTCTAAAAGTCAATGTGCTACAAGTTCATGAATCTGTCTGCTCAGCTTGAGATTTCATTTCTATTGAAACATAATTTAAATACTTGAACAAAAAATCATTTACTCTAAGCCAAGTTGAGTTTATTCCTTAGAGCCTTTCAATGGTGGACATGTTTAACTAATGAAGGAAGAATATTACTGAAACATCTTGTATTAATTCAAATTGATAGCCATAGCACATGACCTTTCCTGGCACATGGGATGGCCGTGGAGATATGCCACTTAGCTTTTCCTCCAAAAGAACCTACTGGAAAGTGTGTCATTGGCTGTCACACTTTCAGATCTACTATGGTGTTCATGCCAAAGCCATACTCTCCTGACAAATCCTGGCAAACACCTGAACATAATGGGGTGCCTAAGTCCCATCTTTCCTCCTGACACTGGATGCCTCTATCCAGCATTCTTTGCCCAGGGCTCCCTATCAGCCTGGCTGAAACTTCCACAGAAAAGTACTGCATAGGATGCTTCTCTGACCCATTCTTACTTCCTTTTCCCTTTCTTTAGGGGTGTCATACCCGCATCACTCCTCTTATCTACTCCCTTTTCTCTCTCTTTCTCTGTCAAGGCATTCCTCAATAAATATCTGGTATGTCTCATTCTGTTTCTCAGAGGACCTGAGCTTACATATCACATTAGTCTTCAGCCATGAAAACACTTTTAAAACCAATTCTAGCAAGAGCAAGAAGCAAAACACTAATTTCTACCTTCCATTCCATCCCATATAGGAATCCGATGCACTTGAATGAAAATAATTTGAAAACAAACAAACAAAAAGCAAAAATCCAAATTCATCATAAGGCCAGTTGTGTTTTGATGAGCCTATTCAGACTTAATTAGAAAATGAGTTGTTCAGATGCTTGGGTGGCTCAGTGGTTGAGCATATGCCTTTGGCTCAGGTCATGATCCTGGGGTCCTGGGATCGAATCCAGGATCGGGCTCCCTGCAGGGAGCCTGCTTCTCCCTCTGCCTATATCTCTGCCTCTCTGTGTGTGTCTCATGATTAAATGGATGAAATCTTTAAAAAAAAAGAAAGAAAGAAAGAAAATGAGCTGTTTCAAAATTTTGAAATGTCATTAAAAGGGAAATCATTTTCTCCAGGATGTAGATAAAGGTGTTGGTGTAAATCTATACAAGCAGGGCATTTAAGGGAAGAAACTAAAATTTTCTCTGTTTTTTAAAATTTACTGCTTCTGGTGGACAGGAGGAAGAAGTTGGGTTTATATATTATGATATTAATCCTGAATGATCTTAGTCTTGGTAGGTATTTGAGACAATGTCATCTCCCACCAAGGAAAGCTTCCACTAGTGCTGAAAGTGTAATCAGAGGAAAAAAGGAAAATCAGGATGGTACTCTTCTCTGTAAATCATGACAATTGATTCAGAAAGGACAACCGTGAGAGAGGCCAGAGGGTTAATAAACACTGTCATTTTCACTTAATGTAACTGGCAAGAGGGCTGGGGGCAATGCTCCACTTCATTTTGTCCAGAAAATTGCTTTGAGAAATAAACATCCAGAAGAAGAGAAACACCCCCAAGCTATCATTTTAGGAAAGAAATTATTATCAAGGCAATTGCAGAAAGGGCTAAATTTCTTGGTTAGGGTCTAATAATGCAATTTTTTGTTTTCTACTAAGCATGTTAATTTTTTAGCAAAAAAAAGTACAATGTTTGGCAATAAATAGTAATCGCTGCATTAAAAGCTCCCTCAATTTCTTCTTGAAAAGGAAAAGTGCCCAGTTGTCCCAGTTAGGATTACAAAATTGATGATTCATCTTGAATTTGGTGACTACTATGAGAAATTACTTGGGTAAAGATGTGGTTAAGAGATATTAAATCCCAATCATGACTTTCCTCAGAGCAAATGCTTCTGCAAAGCATGGGAAGACAGTTTACGGAAATTGAATCCAAAGCTCAAGACTAAACTGTAGCCCTATTGAACTGCATATTAACTTTATGCATATGCTGTATTTTAAAAAAGAGCAACAGGAAACCCTGAAAAAGATGATTCTGATTCTTGGCAAATCTATCATATGAAAGGAATTAAGGAACACTCTTATTGGACTTAGGCAGATTGATTTTACAAAATGACTTAAGATAATGTTTGGACATTTTTCTGGGCAGGCCAAGTGGAGTCCAAGCAAGCTTCTAAGCAGGAAAAGGTCAGGGGGATGATAAATGTCAGGCTTTTAACATGGTGATTTGAGGGTCATGGGGAGATCAGCTAGGAAACTCGTGCTGCTGAGGTGGCTCTGGTGTGTGGTCCTGGGAGAGCAGGAAGTCAGAATTGGAGGGGAGAAGGAAAATGGAGCATAGCAAGTAATTTCAATTGTTTGGACTCTAAATGTCAAGGCTAAGGGATGGGGAGAAAAATTGCTTTGTTTTCCTCACGTCCCCTATTTTCATTTACCATTCAGATCTTCATTCTTGATGCCCATTACAATGGCAACAGAAATACTTGAATACTGTATGGCATTTGCTTATTTTGATAGATTGTCAAAAACATTTTGGGATGCCTGAAATAATGACATTTTGGGTGCAGGTGGTTAAGTGTCTGACTCTTGGTTTTGGCTCAACCGGGATCTCGGGGTTGTGGGATTGATCCCTGCATCTGTCTCTGTGCTCAGTGCAAATCTGCTTGGTAGTCTCTCTCCCTCTCTCTCCACCCCTCCTTCTCCTGCTCTCTCTGTCCCTCTCTCTCTCTCTCTCTCTCTCCCTCCTCTTTCTCTCTAAAAGTAAATACATCTTTAAAAAACAACACCCTTCCCCCCCCCAAAAAAAAAGCTTTGAGGGAACACAAAAATTCTTATTTTCCTCAATTTTTAGTGATAAAGTGAGATTCATAGAAAGTTGAGGATTCATACCACGAATTATAACCAGTCAGTAGCTGCGTTGGGCCAAGATACAAGTCTTGCTCTCTGTTGCTATTGTTTTAACTTCACCACAGAACATTTCCTGATGAATCAAGATGAAGTCTAAGTACGACCCTACTACACATTGACTAAAGTCATAGGCTGATTATACAGAAGGACACTGTGGGGTGAGCACAGCAGAGGATGGCTGGATGTCATGAGGTTCAATGTATAGCCAGGGAATATGAAATATGACTTTAGCCTTAATATTTATATAATGTGTATAACTTACTAAATATAACTTTCTAATAAACTTAACTTCTGTTTTCCCAGGAGGAGCTTAAATTCCCCCCATCAAAATCGCTGAGCCATAGCAAAGCAACCCTGGAGACTTCCATTCTAACAATGCCAGTATTCCAAAAGAAGTTTCTTATGCCTTGTTCTTGTGAGCAGAACCATTTTCTTCTTTGATTACACCGAGAAGAACCTTCCTTTCATCAATTATTCTTTTGCTACTCTTTGCAGGTTCATCACCAGCCTCTACCAGTAGTAATAATCACAACATTCAATCTGTGCCCGAGTGGAAAATCTCAGTGCTTAAGGTTACCATGTCATTGCCTGCAGTCTAAAGGCATGCTCATTGGCGAGCTGGACACACACCCTGAGAGGCGAGATGTTTCCACCTCATTATGTTGAACAGCAGGAATTCTAAATTCTGTCAGAAAATAGGTCAATGTTGGGGGGCACAGAAGGGCCCTACAAATGAAACCATCTGGCTGTTGATAAAGAAAAATGTCTGTACTATCACTGAAGGCACAGCACTGTGTACGAAAAGTGGGTAATTAATCATTTTTGCACACTGGCATTTCTATATGATGAAATATCTACCAGTGATGAGATTTTACATTCTATTTTATAATTTACATTGAGTAAAAATTAATTTTTAAAAAAGATTTTATGTATTTACTTGAGAGAGAGCAGGAGAGTGAGAGGTAGCAAGAGCACAGAGGGAGAGGGAGAAGCAGACTCCCTGCTCAGCAGGGAGCCTGATGTGGGGCTCAATACCAGGCTCTGGAATCATGAACTGAGCTGAAGCCAGACGCTTAACTGATTGAGCCACCCAGGGGCCCGTATAAAATTTACATCAGGGTATGAGTCTGTGAGTTCTAACAAATGCAGGTAACTCTCACCATAATCAACTACAAGCAAAGTAGAGGAAAGTTGTCTCGCCTCCAAACATTCCTTTGTGCTCCCCATTTGTAAATATCCCCCACTTTCTAACCCACAAGCAACCAACCTCTCATTTATTCTCCATCACTATGTTTTGGGCTTTCCCAGAATTGCACATAAATGGAGTAATGCGGCTTTGAATGCTGGCTGCTTTCATTTAGGAAGAGTTAGCAATGATTTTTAAAGTTTTTCACACAATAAAATAATTCCTAGACTTTTGAGAACTAATTTCTCCCCTGTTTGACAACTTGGGCAGGAGTGAACTAAGCCAAGAAAGAAAGAGAGGTGGGGAGAACTTTCCTAGCTTTAGTCCTTTGCCCACGTTGTCCCCTCTCAGGGCTAAAAGTGAGCATACCTCATCATACTGTTGAGGGAACTGTGGCCCAGCATGGAAGGGTTATGGCAAAGTCAGGGCAAGAATTCAATATTGAATATCAATATTCAATATTCAATTCAATATTGAATTCAGTATTCAAACTCCAAGTGCAATTCTCCTTTGATTTTACTTCTAGCTGCACAACAATGCAAAGCTTCTCCTAAAATGAAAACCAAATATAAGACATGCTATAAAGATTTCTTCTGTAGGCTTCCACTTAAATTTCAACTTCAAATGCAAATAAATCATCATCAAGGCAAAGTAAGCCAAACCCTAATATGATTCATCTTTAATACAGAGTATGCTTACTTTATGTTTTAGTCCATTTGAGTTGCTCTAACACAATATTATCGTCTGGTAGCTTATAAACACCAGAGTTGTTCTAGAGTCTGGGAAGTCGAAGACCATGGTGCTGGCAGATTCAGAGTCTGGTGAGAGCTGGCTTCCTGGTTCATAGATGGCTGTGTCCTCACAGGGCAGAAAGGGTGAAGGAGCTCTTCGGAGTCTCTTTCATAAGGACAGTCATCCATTCATGAGGACACAGTCCTCCCAAAGCCCCACCACCCTATGTCATTCTATTGGGAGTTAGTATTTAACCTATGAATTTTATGGGGACATAAGCATTCAGTTTATTGCACTTCATATTATATATCACATAAGGAAGGGAACTGTTACAGAGTTTTCTTAAACATTTAAGAAAAACAAAGATTGTGATTTGAGCAAAAAGTGCAAGTACCCAACCTCTCTCTTTCTCTCCCTCTCCATCTTGCTATCTGCTGACACTTACACACTGATGTAGATAATAAGATACCAATCCTAGCTTTGATATTGTATTAAAACCTCAAAAGAGTTTGACCTTGAAATAGAGCATGATTTTACGGTGACATGTGTTTGGATGTGAATGAGCAGATTTATGGGGTTTTTGTTGTTGTTTTTTCATGGAACTCTTTGGCTTCTTAACTGAGCCAGATATGGGAGTCAGGAAACTTATGTTTCACTTCCAGTTACTCTGAATTTCTGTCCCTCTGCCAAAGATGTCAATCATGACGCTACAGACTATATTCCAAGGGAAATCATCTTTTCCAGCTCCCATGAAAGAGCCAGCCCCCTACAGAGACCATGGGGACTCCAAGTCAAGTTGATTGCACCAGAAATGGACTCCTGACACAAGGGTCAACAGTTCACAGGATGGATAGCAAACAAGATGGAGCCTGGTTCAAAATAATGAGCAAAACTGGTTAAATATCTTCTCTCAATAATTCAAATTGAAATGAGCACTGATTGTTGGTCTGAAGGGTCATGAGAGAGGCAGGGGCCAGAGAAGGTATGAAATGGAAACTGGAATTATGGGAAGAAGAAACCATGAAAAGCAATTGGAGGTCAGGGGTAGAGGCTGAGGACTTCTTTGGTCACAATGGCGGTGGAGCAGTGGGATGGAGAGACATGCCATGCCCTTCCGAGCGCCTGGTTGTTTGGGGTTCTCCTGAGTCCTGTGTACACACAATCTTTTGTGAACCCTCATCCTGCCCCTGTTAATGGAGGCAACTTGATTGAGTCTCTCTGGCCTTGAATCAAAAGACCTTTAGATTCTATTTCAACAAAAACAGATGGCAAAGACTCACTTTAATGGTAAAAGTAGGTAGTAAAGTTTCCTGAGTGCAAGAGGAAACGTTTCTCTCCTAGTGAAGTCAACTTTGCCATCTATTTACTGAATATGTGAGGAAAAGCAATATGAAGTAATGAAATGCCTGAATAAGAATGTGTAAATAAATAAAGAGCTTTCTTTAAATTTCCAATGTAAGCAGTAATATAGACAGTAGCAAACAGATTGTTTCCAAGTAGAATTCCAGAAAAAAGTGCTTTAAATAAAAGAAAATGCATATTTGTAACGAGCACATTTGTGGAAAAGCTTTACTAAAGTATTTAAGGATAGTTCTCACTCCTTTTATTTTTTCCTTATATTTATTTTCTTCACCTAGAATGCCTTTTTTTTTTTTTTTTTTACCAGATTCCCTTTCAACTCTCATTGAAAGGGGAAAAAAGTTAAATAAGATTATTTTCTACTCAACATTTCCCAAGTGTCCTTGTTTTCATTTGTTTCCTATTTCAGCGTATAATTGAACTTCTTTTACAGCATTGATCACATTCTACTTAGAGTATGGTCATTTCCATGCTTGTATATTATTTCCTCTAGTCTGTAAGCTTCTTCAAAGCAGAGAGTTATTGTTTTTTTCATTCAGTATTAGAAGAAAGGAGGTAATAAGGTAGTTTGTGGTTCATAGGTTCTTGTCTGTGACACTTTCCCTTTTTAGCCATAGATATACATTGGCTGGTGAAAGAACAGGATTGTTACAGCAGAAATGCAAAAAGAAAGGATCAATACCCATAACAGACTCTCTCTCTCTCTCTCTCTCTCTACATACATATATATATATGTATATATATATATACATATATATATAATTTCAAATTACCAAAGGAAGTCTCTTTTTCAAGAAAAGGAAGTATGTGTTAATCAAAAGAAGTAGTGTAACATATAGCTAGAAGCAAATGAGTATGAGGAGAAGGACAGAGAGCCCTGTGGTTCTGGAAGAAGGATTAGGGTTGTCAAGTTTGGAAGGGCTGGGACTTAAAAGGGACAAGTGAAGAGAGAACAAGGGACTCACAGACCATGAGGGACTTCAGGTAGAAGAGATTGACCAGCTCTGCCCAAGTGACACAATCTATGTCTAGTACTTGGGAGCAGCATGGACACTGGGCAACCCAAAAGTCTATCCAAATCTTTCTTAGCCAGTATAGGCTGCCTGAACAAACTACCATAGACTGGAGGGGCCTAAGCAATAGACATTTCTTTCTCACAGTTCTGGAGCTAGAATTCTAAGGCCAAGGTTCCAGACAATTTGATTCCTGCCTCCTCACTATGTCCTCACATAGTACATGTAGGCTGGGGGTGGGATGGGTGGGGAGCATAAGGTCTCTGATTTTTCATCTTTTAAGGACGCTAATCCTATTGGATCAAGTCCTTCTGTGAACTGAATTGTGTCCCCTTCAACCAAAATTCATATTTGCAGTCCTAACTCCAAATGTGACTGTATTTGGAGATAGAGCTTTAATCCAATTGGGCTAGTGCCCTTAAAAGAACAGTATGAGACACTAGAACAATCTTTTTCTCTGTCTCTGCCATATGAGGACACAGAGAAGGTGGCTGTCCATAAGCCAGGAAGAGAGCTTCACCAGAAACTACATCAGCCAATACCTTGACCTTGGGCTTTTCAGACTCCAGAACTATAAGAGATGAATTTCTATTGTTCGTGCTACCCAATAATGGTATTTTGTTCTAGCAGCCTGAGGAGCCTGTATTAACAGGGTTTCATTCTCTTTTTCTTTTTAAGATTTTATCCATTTATTCATGAGAGACATAGAGAGAAAGGCAGAGATATAAGCAGAGGGAGAAGTAGGCTCCCCGTGGGGACCCGATGCGGGACTCGATCCCGGGACCCTGGGATCACAATCTGAGCCTAAGGCAGACGCTCAACCACTGAGCCACCCAGGCCCCTACAAGGTCTCATTCTTATTACTTCATTTAACTTTAGTTGCTTCCTTTAGGCTCCATCTCCAAATATGCTCACAAAGAGAGTTAGAGCTTCAACATATGAATTTGGGGAGACATAAACATTCAGTCTATAACAATATCAGTCTCAGTAGGTCCCACATATTGCCTGCACTGCAAAGCTCTGTTAGAAACATGCTTCATAGCCATCGGGAGAGGATGTACTGCTTACAGATGCCTGTACCTTGTTCATGGACTCTCCAGCAAGAATGGTATCTGCCTCTGCCTTGAGTCTTGGTTTAATGTGTCCTAACTACCTCCAACTTCAATGGAAAAAAAGTCTAAATGTTTCCTTTACATAGAAGGTGGACCTCAGGGCTCACCAAGCAAGTAGCAATGGTATTATAAAGGGAAAATTTCTTCATCTGTTCTCGCATTGTTTAACTGCTCCAAATTAAGATTTCCCACTATTACTGAAAAAAGGATAAAATTCATCCTCTGTTTGGAACCGTCCAATTTTTCTCCCTTATGTTGACATTATAGAATATGTCTGGAGAGTTGGATTGCTCAAGTTCCATTTTAATAACTTCTATCCATATCTATCTATATCTATATCTATCTATATCTATATCTATATCTATATCTATATCTACATCTATATATTTAGAGAAAAACAGAGTGCAAGCTGGAAGTGAGAGAATCAGAGAGAGAATCTCAAGCAGGCTCCATGGCCAGCCAGTACAGAGCGTGATGTGGGGCTTGATTTCAGGAGCCTGAGATCATGACCTGAGCTGAAATCAAGAGTCAGGCACTTAAGTGACTGAGCCGCCCAGGAGCCCCAATACCTGCTAGATATTTCAACCCACAAAAGAGGGTCCACATTAAGGGGATAGATTTTCTTCTCAAGATAACAGGAAAATAATGGGTGGAAAATTAATTATACAGAATTATACTGCTACTCAAGAACTACCTGATTACTTCTATGCTATTCTATCACTTATGACATTCAACCAATGCTTAATTACCAGTAATAATGGAGATTATTAATAAAGCATGAGTAATTGAAACTAGATTATTCCATATACTAATTTAGCATTATGCTTCCATATTATCTCCATTAATTTTTTCAGTTGCACATTTAGTTCTCTGCTTCATTTTTCTGTGAGACATATACAGATAGTGACATGGACCAAAGCAGCTTGAAAAACTGGACTGAAAAATCCACGAACACCATAATCTGTCCTTAATGTCTGAGAAATCATCATAAGCATATTGCTTTCTAACTTTGGTAGCACCACATATTGTAAAGATGGAGAAGGAACTTTAATGAGAATATGGAGTTTGGCTCAACTGGAGTTGGAATTAATCATACATCATTGTTCTTCAGTCTTGTAAAGATCTTCTAATTTTTTTTATTGTCCCTAGTGATTTCAGCACAGTCGTTTTAGCAGGGCCCCTGTGTGCTCCAGACTTAGGTGTCTTCGTTTTCACTGGAACTTTGCATCCCAGAGAGTGAGGAAAATACTCAGGACTGAGAGGGAACAACTGGGACCACTTCATCGGCCACACACTCACTTATGAGCATATGAAGAAAATGTCTATCATTTCATTACGGTTCAAAGTCCTGCCCTGTCTAAATTCTCAAAATAACTCTAATGAAAGGAAATACTCTACATTTCTGTCCCCACTCCCCACCCCCATCCATTCCTGTGCACCACGTAGGTGACATGAAGGTGAGACATATGAAGGGCTCAAAAGCAGCACATGAACTGCAGGGAGACCACCGTGGGGTGGGGAAGCCACTGGGAGCCTTGAAAATGAGAACAGAGGCGGAGAGGCAGCTGGGAAGAGCTGTGGAGGCAAAAGAACATGGTAGCTGAATAATGAGCAAAAGAGAGTAAAGAACTGAGGATAGTTTCAGGATTTCCACCCAGAAGGATGCCCCAGAAGGAGCTTCTGACATGTTCAGAAAGTATCTCCAAGTTCTCAGATGCCCTAGGAAGGCAGGGCAGATTTGAGTAGAGAATGACATTGATGCAAGGTACGAGATATGTGACAAATCTAATTCAGAAACTGGGAGGGCCACCGCTTTTTCATTCTTGGGTCACAGATGACAGACTCCTAAGGAGTCCAAGCCACTTAAGGGGAAGTCCACTGCCACAAAGTCAAGTGCTCACTGATGAAGGATCCCTTCCATTCCCTACCCCTATCCTTATTACACAGCAAGAAAAAGTGAATAAGAGTTGTGAAGGCCGGGAAGTCATTTTAGAAAAAAAAAATGCTCTACTGGAGAAAAGAAATTAAGACAATCTATTCCATTTCCATGAAAATTTTATTTCAGAGGAAACCAGGCACTGTGTATTATTGGTGATATGTTGATTATATAATTTAATGCAAGCTAAAACTTGGAACTTCTGTAAGAAAAAAAATCCTACATGATTATAACTGGTTGTATTCATTACTGGGGAAAGGTTATGTCAATAAATTTAATGAAATAATAACCCAGGAAGCTCCCAAAATGATAAACAGGGTTTCACAGACACAAATCATTAAATGTGGCAAAGGAAGGCATGATTTGGCTAGAGTTCTGGAATAGAAAATCAAACTTGATTATATTAGATGGTAAATTGCTATTAAGTTACTGGCTGTTCTCCCTGAAGTCTGGCAACATGACTCTGCACTCTGATCCCTCACTATCAATTAATATTGAAGCAACTGCTTAAGAAGATGAACAATCATAGCATGCGTTAACTTAATTCTGCCTATGGTTGAAGTACAATTTGCTGTTCTCTGTTATTGGAAATGCCATGAAACCGCATTAGAATATCATATTAAAAGACATACACAGCAACGCTAAGAGGGGTACTTGCTCCTCTCCTGTAACTCTTTACACATAGGATAAAGTTGGTGTTTGGCCAACTCTGATCTTCGAAGTCATAATTTTTTCACATTATACCATTTTATTTTCTTTATAAATTTGTCCTGTCTATGATGTTCCTGCTCTGTCTTTTCCACTAGAGACTAAGCCTCTTGATATTCAGGAAGCATCTGTCTTGTTTATTGCTGTATCCACAAAGCCCAGAGCGGCGCCTGCGCATAACAGGAACCAAAAAAATATTGTCGGATGAAGAAATAAAACTGCAAAAGGAAATAAAATAATCTGACAGGGGTAAGAGCAGAATTACAGTTACGGGTCATAATGAAACTTTTTTGGAATATAGTTCGCCCATGTCCCTGAGTGATGAGCTAAGAGCCGGCTTCTGGATCCCATACGATTGAAAGGATGGCTCATTTAATGGGAATGGATGAGGCCCTGGTGTCCCTCGTTGCTCCTGGATTTCTGGTCCCCTGATTTTGGAGCTGCCCCTGACTCACACTGCACTCATATTTAAAAGTAAAATACTCAGGCACATTTTTATGATAATTTCAGGATGGAACCTGGCTCATTGGACACAACAGCTATAACACTGCAAATACTGCAAGGCATATAAAAGAATCCCAGATAATTTTCTTTAAATCTACTAAAAGCTAACTCTCTTTCTCTCTTTAAATATTAGACCTATACATTCCCTGATACATTTTTTCCCCACATTTTTCAAAATTTATTAGGTATCCTTCGCAAAGTTGAGTTTATCTAGAATATCAGCTAAAATATTTCACACCCACAGAGAGTTCCTAGAGTCTGGCTTTGGGGAGCCAGAATCTAGGAACTCTTTATTCTGAAAAAAAAAAAAAAATTTACACTTTCAGTTTGACCTTTAAAAAAATTCTCATACACCAAAATGCACAGAAAATTGACTATAGAGGTGACCTGAGTCTCGGGATTTTTATTTGCAGCGAAAGAGCTCCTACCTGAGTTTTACCCGGGATGGGCCCGGAGGACAGGCATTATCCAGTCATCTATTCCACGAATATTTATTTAGCCCTATGTGAGCCTGAAAAGCACTTGACCTTAAGGATTTCAAGGGCAAATAGCCTGGTCAGTTTCCCTTTCTGCCTTCCCCAGGCAGAAGGGGGAAGATTTTGATAAGGGAAGCTCAGCGATCTGTGAGAAAGATGAAAGTAGGACAAATACCAGGTGGGCCAACTCTGCAAAGTAGGTCAACATAAGACCCTCCTAAGGAAGACACTTAAACCGAGCAATTTAGTTAAGGAGGAGAAAGGGAGGCAGAAAGAAAATGGGCCTTATGGTCCTCTGGCCTCCTTCAATATCTGTGTGGGGCTCTCGGTGCTCCCATTCAGAGTGGGAGAAGGGAATAGGGATGCACCCAGCTTGGGTCAGGTGCCCTCAGGCCAATCGGCGACTGCCCATCCCGAGTGGCCGGCCAGCGGCCCAACAGGCCCCATGGGCTCCACCCGAGGCAGGTCCGTGGCATGTGGAGACGCATCCTCTTAGAAGGGAAAGTGGATGAGGACGCATGCCTGCCTGTAACACGAACTGTTCTTCTTTTATATGCAATGCTGGAGATCTTTTCATCTCCTGTAAGGCGTCAGCTCCCCCAAAAATCTGTGTGCTAGCGTGGTCGAGGGCCCCCGAGACCACTCGCAGCTTTGTTGGTTCACTAGGAGCCCCCAGGGAGCTCCACGTAAGGCTGTACTCAGGCCTAAGAAGGATTACAGTGGCTGAAAACAAAAGCAAGGCCGTCAAAGGGAAAAGCACGCGGGGCCAAGCCAGGGGGAAACAGGTGCGAGCTTCCAGAGCCCTCTCCCAGCTGTCCCACAGGCTACATGTGAATGCACTTCAGTGGGAAATGAGACATGACAGCTGGTGCGAAATGTTGCCAACCAGGGAAGCTCATGAGAGCCTCGGGCTCAGGGTTTTTATTGGGAGCTGGTGTCCCAGGTACACGCTGCCTAGAAGATACCCGAATTCTAGACTCCCGGAGGAAAGCAGTATTGCAGCATCAACCACATTGTATAAACAATGTAGGCACCTGGAGCCCCTCCTACTGCCATTTGGGAGTGGCAGGAACACTCTGGAACACATTCCCAGACACCAGGCAAGGGCCAGGCTTGCCAGCAGGGCTCCCAAGGACACCCTCAAACCTGCTATCTCTTTTTTCCCCTCCAAGTTTTTATTTAAATTCCAGTTAGTGTACAGTCGTAATATTAGTTTCAGGTATATTGTGCAATATAGTGAGTCATCACTTAAACACCTAGTGCTCACCACAAGTGCCTCCTTAATACCCATCACCTATTAACCCATCCTCCACCCCCCACCCCCCCAATTGCCCTCTGGTAACCATCACCTTGTTCTCTATAGTTAAGAGTCAGCTTCTTGTTTTGACTCTCTTTTTTCTCCCCTATGTTCATTTGTTTTGTTTCTAAAATTCCACATATGAGTGAAATCATATGGTATTTGGCTTTCTCTGACTTATTTGGTTAGCATAGTAAACTCTAGTTCCATCCACATCATTGAAAATGGCAAGATTTCTTTCTTTTTTTATGACTCAGTAATATTTCATTATGTGTGTGTGTGTCTCTCACATCTTTTTCCATTCATCGGTTGATGGACATGTAGGCTCTTTCCATAATTTAGCTATTGTAGATAATGCTGCTATAAACAGTGGAGTGTAGGTACCCCTTTGAATTCATATTTTTGTTGCCTTTGGGTACATACCTAGTAGTGCAATTGCTGGATCATACTGTTTTCTAGAGTAGGCCTGCTATCCTAACAGTTCTGCACACGCTGTGTCTCAGCAAAGGCTCCAACCCCAGGAGGAAAGAGCCAAAATTTGTGTCCGTATTATGGGGTGGTTTATATTTATCTGATACTAACCTTGAGCGGTGCATTTGCCTTCTATTTACGCAGTAGATTCTGCACCTTAAACACAGTTTTGTTTTTGGAGTATCGAGCATCTTTAATACAAACTGTCACCATAGAGCTACTATTTGTCCAGATGGTTGTAGATTTGCTTGCTTTTTTTAATACTTCCAAATTTTCTGCCACTCCTTCCCACAGAGAATTACTACATTTTATCATGGACAGGGATGCATTTTTCTTCTTACCAGTTTAAAGGTCAGACCGCAGCAAACATCGTCTGTGGCATGATGGTAAAGGATACTATATGGTTAGCTCCTCGATGGTGCCCTGCAGTGTCTGGAAAGGCACACAAGCCAGGTCCACTGGTGAGAGAAAACCAGCCCTCTGCTTGGGAACTCCAAGTCCAGAGGATGGAGCCAAGGTTTCTTTCCATGCCTTAGGATTCCTGTCTTCACTTGCGTGCTCCTTCATCTCTCCATCTTCCTCCTTTTTTCTCCAGCACCTTCATTCATTTCAGTCTCTCCTATTCCTTGGCTCTCCTCTTGAGGGTCTCAGCTCCAAGAGTGATCTGAAAGTTCTCGAGTTGTATTGATTTGGGTGCTGGATCATGAAGAAAGGGCAGCCACTGGTTCTCAGTGGGTCTTTACCTTCTTCATTGTGGCAGATCTAAAGAACAGATTAGCCTTTCTCCTGTTAACAAGGCTTGCCCCTGATTGCATAACCTTAATGCATAATTTGCCAACAAAGTTGGTATTGTAAACTCTAGAAAATGGCAGAACATTCCTTCCTGCCAGCTGTCCATCTTCCCATTTCCAGTTCACCCACCAAGTAGACTCTGTCTTTGTTCCCTGCGTGTAACATTAGCCTCCCAACTTTGTGAAATCCATCCGAATAGGACGGTGAGGAAGACAAGCGCGACTCTGACACAGGGAGGCAGGTTCCAACCTTGATCATCCCTGATTCCATCTCTGTGTTTGTTCTGATGTGACAGGGATGGCCTCACATGAGTAACTTTGAAAGGGATTTCATTTGAAACAGTCCTGATTAAGTTTGAATTGTAGAGAGACCTTGCTGAAAGCCTGGGGCATTATTTTAATGAGTAACTCTAATGTAACTTTTTTTTGGACATCCTAGAGAAAAATGAAATCTTAGAGTTTTTCTGTAACTCACTAGGAGGCTGAATGTCACAGTGTCTGGAAAAATTAGCTAGCTACACTTGAGTAATCATTTTTAAAGTTATCTTGCAAAATCTTTTTTTACAGCTGTAAAGAGAGGTATTCCACTTTTCCCAAAATTATGCCTAATCATACACTCTATGATGGATGGTGCTTATCTCCAGGGAAAGAATTGGAAGGAAGGAGGCCTTAAGGAAGATGCTCACCTATTATTCAAAATATTTCTATATTGTTTGAATGTTTTACGCTGAGCATATATACCTATTGTGTATTGCTTATATAAAGTGTTAAAATCTTAAAAATCATTTTGGATAAAGTTAGAGTTCAAAATATATAAGTTAATTTTAATGCAAATTTTTATTATAGCACCACCACCTGCACAATCAGCCACCCTCACTGCTTAACAATCATATTAGAAACTGTACTTGTGTGCCATGCATAATTATATCCAATTTTTCAAGCTTTCCATTTTTTCCCCCAGTTTTTCTCGGAATAGTGGAGGGCAACCTAGAAGAGTATCTTTTATAATTTGAGATGTAGTATAATAACAGCAATCATGATTGCTGCCTTTTATTGAAGGCTTATTATGGACAGTCTCGGTAATTATCTTAAACTTTTATTGAGCACGTGACAGTAAGGCACTATGTTAAGCATTTTATGTGTGTGATTGTAGATGACTCTCAATAACACACAAGATAGGTATTTTCATGCTTCTCTGTTCACAGATGAAGACCCTGAGCTTCAGCTCGTCTACCTAGCTGACCCATGGCTCCGCAATAACTGAGAGCCACAGCCCAGCCAGGCCACCACAATGGTTTGGACCAGACCCCGTGGGAGGGAGGCAGTGTAGCATAGTGAGCACACACATGGCACGGGATTCAAATTCGGCTTCTACCACGTAGAAGCTGTGTGCACGAGTCACATCATCTCTCTGTGCCTCAATGTTCTTGCCTGGAGAGTGCAGATTTTATCTGTAAAACCCGAGTAAATAATGGAAAGGCCTCATGAGCTTGGTCACGATTATCTTGTATGGTAGCTAGTGACATTTCCATAATTGCTAGCTACTATTCTGCCTCAAAGTGTATAAAGAACTGTGTTTTATGTATCTATCCATTTTTGTATTTATGCAAATAACTATGTAATTTTACTTAGACTTCACAAAAATATGGAGAAGAGGTAATATTATCTTCATTCTTACAGACAGCTGAAGCTCAAAGAATTTGTGTAACTTGCCTAGGATCATAAAGTTTGAAAGTTATGACACAAAGTTTCGGATTCAGATTTTTCAGGTGAGATGCTCAAGCTTTGCCTCTATGCCACTAGAGAACAGAAACCAAAGTGGGCAGACATGTACACTCACAACCCCTGTGACCTCAGATGAGTCTGGACCTTGGCATTGCAGCTGATTTCCTTCTTGGGGAGCTGCTTGGTCATGGAAACCCTTCACAGAAATATTTTATACAGAGTCCAACTTGCACTAAGCATCAAGATCACCATTGCCCTAGCAGCATCCAGCAATACTCAGAACCAGTATCCTGCTGGGGCATCTGAGTGACTCAGTTGGTTAAGTGTCTGACTCTTAATTTTGGCTCAGGTCATGATCTCATGGTTGTGGGATTGAACCCCCACCTTGGGTTCTGCACTGGGCATGGAGTCTGCTTATGATTCTCTCTCCATTTCCCTCTACCCCTCCTGCTCTTTGTTCCCCTCTCTTTTTCTCCCTCTCAAAAAAAGAAAAAAAATGGGATGCCTGGTGGCTCAGTGGTTTGAGCGTCTGCCTTCAGCTCAGGGCCTGGTCCCAGTTGGGGGATCAAGTCCCACATTGGGCTTCCTACGAGGAGCCTGCTTCTCCCTCTGCCCGTGTCTCTGCCTCTCTCTCTGTGTC
The DNA here is from genome assembly GCF_018345385.1 of Vulpes lagopus. Taxonomy (NCBI): domain Eukaryota; kingdom Metazoa; phylum Chordata; class Mammalia; order Carnivora; family Canidae; genus Vulpes; species Vulpes lagopus. The sequence goes on from NC_054832.1 coordinate 72,186,652, forward strand.
TCTCATGAATAAATAAATAAAATCTTTTTTTTTTTTTTTTAAAGAACCAGCACTTTGCTAAGTTCAGTAAGTTTCCTTTGATTCTACACCAGATGGTGATAATAACTGTGTATTTTTTCTGGAAGTTTAATTATCAAACATATGTAAAATCTTTTTTTTTAAATATCAAAAACGTTTACACTAAATACATTATATTGCTATTATTATTAAGATTCACAAACACATTCTTCCAGTAAAGTTATGACAATCTCCAGTAGCCTTGGCATTGCTGCAGCACCACACCACCCCTGGCATCACACACTGAGCTTGCTCAGACTTCAGTCCATGACTTAAACTTCATGACTATTTGGGGTCTTAAGTGCTAAAGTACTGTGTTAGATGCTCTGAAATGCAAGATGTTCTTTCCTGCCCAAATTTTTTAGTAAAATCCCTTTTTCCATGCCCTATTTCCTTCAATAGAACAGTTTCACATTTTAAAATTTTGTTACTTCATTTAAAAATTAAGGCAAATTTTATGCAAAACACATTCTCACAAAATCTTTTTGAGAATAGCAAATTACCTAATTTAAAGAATACTCAAAAGAAAAACCAGAATTACTAGGGCTTAGGTGAATTTTCCTATTCTGTGCTATTAGGGAAGAAGGGCAAGAAACCATTTAGGGGTAGAGAGTAGGTTTGTTTTGCTAGGAAACCAGGTGGGAAAAGAGGATGCTCATTATCTCCAACGCCAGGAAATGTGTTTGGAAGAGGAAGGCAGCAGATGCCAGAGTGCCCCCAGCACATTCGACATGGCAAAGAAGATCAAGATGCAGTGACAGTTTTAAAAGGCTCAAGTAATATGAAAGCAAATAAACAATTGCCATAATCTATTTTTTCCCAGTTTTCTCTCTCTTTAAATAGGCACTATCTACTGCTGACAGAATACATTTTAAAGTTTACTTAAAAAAAAAAAAAAAGGCTTCCACTCTAACATGTCTTTGGGCTTGTTGCAAGAGACCAGGGCATCCAAGACATGAGAGTATAGAGTTGTTTGCATTTCTTTCTTAAACAACTTTTAACTTTAATTATAAAGAACATAACTTGGTCACTCCAATGATGTTCTTTGTCTGAAAGTGTCTCTCATTTACACATGAAATACCTTTTAAGCTTCATATTTTCCTGTCCCCTGGGTAAGCTGCTAATTTTGTAGTTTATGCTATATATTGGATAATTATTAGAAAAATTCATTACGGTTAAGCTATTGTTCTCTAACCTTTGCATCATTATCTAAATCCTTATCCTTCTCCATCCTTTTTTTCTTTTAGGACAAAATCAACAATAAATAACTATGACTTAGATTATGATCTTATTTGCAAGATACAGTAGACAAATTATTGAAAAGAAGAACATATATGGTAATTAAATGGTGACTTCTTGATCTTGGACAATGACAGGGAGTTATTGTCACTTCAGGAGAAATTTAACAATTGCACCTCAAAGATCATGCAAGATATTAGTGTCATGTGGCTTGGGTTTTTTCTTTGGTGTATACTTCATTAATCATTCTTTTCCATAAAGGAAATATGTCTAGGGCCCTGGGCTTCATGGCTTGGGCTTTGATTGACTTTTTTGGCATCTTTCCTTATTTCTTAGCCACAAATTATGATAAAACACAAAGGGTTTAGTATAAATTCTAGAGGGATCATGGAAAATAAACTAGAATTTTAGTAGTGTAATATGAGATTCTGAGTAATAATCAACTTGAGTTTATAAAGACATAATGTTGGCAGGATAATATAATATACCTAAATGATATATAGTGAAGATTTATAAAATGAAGAGCATAGAAATACAATTTACTTTAATTTTCTTCAGCATTTGGAGTTTTTCCAAAATAGTAGATAAAATTTATTTTCCACAATGTAAAAAGGAAATTGAAATCCTGAAGAACATTCATAAAAAAAGGAAAATGTGGGCCAAATAAACTACAAAAGTGTGCGAAACAAATTAGAATTTCTACCACCTTGGAGAAGTGACAAGAGGTAGTGTGGTGGTAGTGGTATGTGTGTGTGTGTGTGTGTGTGTGTGTGTGTGTGTATTAGTGGGGCATCAATTAAAATATTTGGGATAGTTGTCTTCTACCTATTGGTTTAGTTCTAACATTGGCTTTGAGATCAGTCCTATTCTATGTAAGGGGGAGTTTTAAGAATTCTTGAACTCACTTACTCCTAATTCTAGCAACTGGACTTTTATTTTTTTCCTCATGTTTTTGTTTATATACTCAAATAGCAGGTTTTATGCCTATAGACAGGAGTAATATTGTAGGTACAATAGATATCAACTGATATGGTAATATGAATTAATATATTAAATGATATGCATGCCAACATTATACATACACACTTCCTGCTCTGATCATGATGAAGTAGCTTGTACTGGATAGCTTTCCTACAGATAGCTTTCCTACAACTATAAAAACTATACAGACTACATAAAATTATGATTGCTGTTTAAAAACATCAAAAGCAATCAAGGCAGGTAGAACTCAAGATGCCATGGTCCCTGAGAGGAAACAAACATGATGAAGAGAGTTCTATTCATCGTGGTTTCTTCCTTGAGGGTTCTTGTTAATTCACAGTGCAGTCGAAGAATGCCAGCAGCAATCTAGAATCTTAATAGATTCAAGAGAGAGATGCTGGATCCAGGGTTTCAAAGAAGCCAAATGAAGAGGAGGGAGCCCCAGGAAAGTGAGCCCTATATTCTGTGCACAATTTTCCAAAAAGGTGTTAGTCAACTCCTAAATTGTTCAGTTTAAAAATTCAGGAAATCCTATGGAAGGTAAAAATTGAAACAATAAAGTATTGAGCAGATATTTTACCAGCTGCAATGTGCTGGGAAGACAGAGGTACACTTGAAGACTATTAAGATGGAACAACCCTGCTAAACACCTTAGGCTCTCAGCTGAAATCACAGGAAGACTGCAGAAATAGGCCAGCCCTAACAAACCTAAAACTAAATAATCTGATTTTTTTCTACTTACATTCTAAAACCAAACTTACCCATTACAGAAGGAATAAAACACATTGCAGAACATTTACAAATTCTAGGGGCATCTATCTGTCAGAAAGCTTCCATTCTAGTCATTTCTGTGTCAGAGCTGCTTCGGAGTCAGGAGGGGACCAGGAAATCAGTTTAAGAGCTGATCTTCTGGGGTACCTGGGTGACTCAGTGATTGAGAGTGGTTGAAAGTGCTTGACTTGCCTTTGGCTCAGGTTGTGGTCCTGGGGTCCTGGGATAGAGTTCTGAATTGGGCTCCCTGCTCTGCTTCTCCCTCTGCCTATGTCTCTGTCTGTCTCTCTCTCTCTCTGTATCTCTCATGAATAAATAAATAAAATCTTTTTTAAAAATAAAAAGAACATTTACAAATTCTAATACATAATGTCCAGCTTCTAATCAAAAATTACAAAGCATGCTACCAAGTAGAAACAAAGAATCAAACACTATATAAACTTTACACAGCTTAAGACTATTGGTAAGCCTCCCTGGAAGGGATGCACCTGAGCTGACGCTTCCAGAAGGACTGAGAAGTGGAGGGAAGGGCAAAGACCTAGGGAACAGCATGAACGAAGGCAAGAGGCACCAAACAACACAGTATACACAGGGAACCATCACCTGTTCCATAAGTGTTACCAGTGGGTGTTGGTGAATGAGTCAGCAAGTGGCCAGAATGGGAGGAAGATCTGGGCCACTGAGGGTAGGTGGTTTAGTCAGTAAGCCTGGTTTTTAGACTGTTGTAACCCTTGTAATCATTTCTATTAGTGAAATCTTAGGTGGATGTCGCAAAACAAAACAAAACAAAACAAAAAAAGAGGATTTTTAAAGTTAAAGAGGGAAAAGTGTCAAATGTCATGGAGACCTGGACATCAGCAATCCCCACTTGTGACCCTCAAACCCCAATTTTTTCCTATCCTAAGAAGTTCCTACACAGGATCCATTAAGGTTCTAAATAGTTAAAAAAAAAAATGAGTGACAGGGAGACCAACAGCTGAATAATGTTAGCCAGATTTCTGCTTTAGACAGTAACCCAGGGAACTGTGTGGGAATAAATTTTGAGAAGATCATAATGCGGAAAAGGAAGATGGATGAGAAGCCTATTGCAGTTATTTGGGTGAGAAATCATGACAGTGGCAGGAGGGAGGAAGAAAACGTGGGGTTAAAGAAACATTTAGATGGCAAATTGGGGCAACTTGGTGATGGATGACATGCAGGGAGTGACAGATAACATTACCTTGTTTAAGAAGAGGCTCATCAAAATGAGTGACCTAGAGGGAGCACTCTGAAGAGACAGAGTAACATTGAGTATCAAGGAAATGATTTCAGAGGGGCATGTGGCAGGAATATGGGTGAAAGTGGAAAGAAGTGGGAAACGAAGAGAAGAGGGAGAGCTTATTTGGACTGCCATTCAGAACACAAACAATACAATCAGAGGAGTTAAGAAGAAATTGCTTACTGGAAACTTCTAAATATATTTAGAGAAGAGAATAATTCATGAAAAATATGTAATTGAGAATAACTGTCTTGGCTGAAATGAATAATCCCTTGCAAATGTTATTAAATGGTTTGAGTTACAAAGCTATCAAGACCATGGTTGACCAACTACAAAAACAAATTGCTTCATAAACAAATAATCACCTTAATTTTAAAGAAAGAAAAGATATAACAATATCACCAGGAAGATGTATTGTTTGCACTTACATTTAATACTTTGTTTTGCAACAGAGAAAATGGAATTGGCCCAACAGAATTTTAATTAGGTACATTTCCACTGCCTTATACAGGTCTTGCTCAAGCTTAAAAATTTCCTTTTAATTATGAAAGAAATAGGAAAAAAAAATGTGTTCATCAAAGGAATATCTACATTGTCCTTGAAAGTTGTTTTGGTTTGAGCAAATGTTTCAGATAATGTTCTTTTTGTTGTGGGAAGTTGTGTTGTCTGAAAAGACTGGGACCTCTAATCTTGTAAGAACCCTGTGGACAAAATTGAGTATGAGAATTTGTCATTTAAATGGCATTATGCAAAAAATAAAAAATTAAAAATAAAAAATAAAAAAATGGCATTATGCTCTATCTTCAAAGCACTCATGATCTAATAGTGAGAATAGCAACAAACATACCCCTGGTTCCCTATTTAATGAGCTTGTAGTCAGCTTTTATCAGACAAGGCAGTTCTTTTGGGTCTTTCTCTTGTAGCTTTGCTTCTGACCCTGTGACGAGAAAATTATCCTGAGTTTTCCATTGCAGTGAGGTGCAAAGGGTTTGGAAATCAAACAGGCTGGGCAGGAACCCAGTGCTGCAGGCTCTAGATCTTAACTTCCTTCCTTTCTCACTACTTGGCTAGTGTGAAGGGTAGATGTGAAAGTATGGACAAGGTGTTCCCACAGGTCTGGCCCATGGTGGATTTCAGGAGCTTGTTGGGTTTTTTTGTTTGCTTATTTTTGTTTTTAAGATTTATTTATTGAGAGAGAGAGAGAGAGAGAAAGAGAGAGAGAGAGAATGAGTGGGGGAAAGGGGCAGAAGGAGAGGGAGAAGCAGACTCCCTCCCCTCTGAGCAGGGAGCCTGATGTGGGGCTCGATCCCAGGACATGACATGAGATCATGACCTGAGCCAAAGTCAGATGCTTCACCAACTGAGCCATGCAGGCACCCTAGGTTTTAGTAGGTTTTAATTCTCTTTCTCTTCTCCTTTTTTTCCTAGAATAGGTATCAATGCCATGTCTAGTTCCAAGCAAACTTGTGAAAGGAGAAGTTTGCACATTCCTGAGTATCTCTCTGGTTCTTTCGTGCCTCCATTCTCTCTGGGATCAGGGGGGCAATGATACTGTCATTGGTAGAGCTTAATAGTTTATCAAGCATGACACATATAATGCCTTCCACATAAGACATACCTCATAAACGTCCATTCCTTATGATCTCATTTGCTTCGTGTTATATATCTGCAAAGTAGATGACTCTTGATTAAGAACAAAACAAAAAAAAATAGAGGTGCAGAGAGGATGTGCAACAGGACTGAACCAGGGTTCTCATTTTGAATTTACATTGCAACTCTCTGCTGTACCTGTTTATTTGCTCCTGCCACCAGGGCCTTTGCCCAAACCTGCCCTTCCCAGGTCACGTCTCCTGGTGCCTCTTCTGTTAATCAATGCCCCACTTACCCATTCCCCAATGCCCAACTTCTACTTCCAGCAAAATCCTACAAGAAAAATATGTTTTAATCGATTTTATACCACTTTAAAAACATATTCTTCATGGTAGGTGGAATAATGTCGCACCTCCACCTATAGACCTATAGACACCCATGACCTAATTCCCCAAACCTCTGAATATGTTATCTTAAATAACAAAAGGGATTTTGCAGATGAGATTAATTTAAGGGTCATGAAGAGATTATCTTGGATGATCCAGATGGGCCCAACATAATGACATGAGTCTTTAAAATTGCCCACAGACCCTCTCCTGGCTGTGAGCAAAGGAAGATGTGATCATGGGACAAGGGTAAGAAAGAGGTAGTATGTCTGGCTTTGAACATGGAGGAAAAGGGCACAAGCCAAGGAATGCAGACAGCTTCCAGAGCCAGGAAAGATAAATGTATTAGTTTGCTAAGGCTGCTGTAACAAGGCACCACGAGTTGATGGCTTACACTACAGTAATGTATTTTTCAAAGCTCTGGAGGCCAGAAGTCTGAGATAAAGACAGAGGCAGGGGCATGCTCCCTCTGAAGGTGCCAGGGAAGGGTCTGTTCCAGCTCTGCCTCCCAGCATTTGAGAGTTGCCCGCCTTGTGGGCTGCATATTCCAGTCCTCACATGACGTTCTCTCTGTGTACGTCTGTGTCCACATTTCTCCTTTTCATAAGGACGGGGGCATATTGGATTAAGGCCCATCCAATGACTTCATCTTAACTTGATCATCGTCTGCTGAGATTCTATTCCCAAATAAGGTCACATTTTGAGGTCCTGGAAATTAAGACCTCAACATACCATTTTTTAAAAAACGTTTTTTATTGGAGTTCAATTTGCCAACATATAGCATAACACCCAGTGCTCATCCCATCAAGTGCCCCCCTCAGTGCCTGTCACCCAGTCACCCCCACCCCCCGCCCACCTCCCTTTCCACCACCCCTTGTTCATTTCCCAGAGTTAGGAGTCTCTCATGTTCTGTCTCCATTTCTGATATTTCCCACTCATTTTTTCTCCTTTCCCCTTTATTCCCTTTCACTATTATTTATATTCCCCAAATGAATGAGACCATATAATGTTTGTCCTTCTCCCACTGACTTATTTCACTCAGCATAATACCCTCCAGTTCCATCCATGTCAAAGCAAATGGTGGGTATTTGTCGTTTCTAATGGCTGAGTAATATTCCATTGTATACAGAGACCACATCTTCTTTATCCATCATCTTTCGATGGACACCGAGGCTCCTTCCACAGTTTGGCTATTGGGGACATTGCTGCTAGAAACATCGGGTGCAGGTGTCCCGGCATTTCACTGCATCTGTGTCTTTGGGGTAAATCCCCAGTAGTGCAATTGCTGGGTCGTAGGGTTTTCCAGAGTGGCTGCACCAGTTCACATTCCCACCAACAGTGCAAGAGGGTTCCCCTTTCTCCACATCCTCTCCAACATTTCAACATACTATTTTTAATTATTTATTTATTTTAGGTTGTGAAAGCAGACACAGTTCAACTCATAACAAGAAAATGAATCCTCCCCTAGATGCTCCTTAAAGAAACAACCCTGCTAAAGGCTTAATTTTAGCCCATGGAGACTTAATTCAGACTTCTGAACCATAGAACAATACACAATAATGCGTGTATATTGTTTAAAGCCACTAAGTTTGTGATAATTTGTTACATCAATAATAGGAAACTAATATATCTTCTAAAAGGATTATCTAAAAAAAAAAGGAAGAAGAAAACTCCAGAATGTTAAATGAATGGATGATGTGACAATCCACCACAAAAATCTTGAAAATATCTTCTACTGTCATTAATCAGCTACCCCACTGACACATTCACAATGTTTCTAAAGGTCATTGGGGGCGGGTGTGGGGGTGTCATTAAGAAAAAGAATAAAAATGACAAAACTTAAAGGAGTGAAGGGAACACTCATTTAAAATGAGAAAGTAGACCAGAAATTAAGAAGGGAAACTTCACCAAACGGAGAAGTCAGTACTTCCTTCTTTTCTTGAAATAGTTCTCTATCAAGGCAGAGACAATGACGATAATTACTTGACTACACAGGCCTCCTCCTTCACCTTCCCGGTATCATCACATTAACTTCCTCTGCTCTTCCAGAGCCAGCCACCCGGTGTTACGTTAATGGAAAATGTGATGTGTATGTTCATAATCTGTCAATGAAATTAGAGACTGACTTGACCCATGTTGTCTTGAAATGAAAGTGTAGTTTTTGGGGGTTCCTGGCTGGCTCAGCCAGTTAAGGATCCAACTTTTGATCTTGGCTCCGGTTGTGATCTCAGGGTTGTGAGGTTGAGCCCTGCATCGGGCTCTATGTTGGGTGAGAAGCCTGCTTGGGATTCTCTCCCCCTCTCCTTCTGTACCTTCTGTCTCTCTCCCCCCAAGTGTTCTCTCTCTAAAGAGAAAGAAAATAATAATAATAATAATAACAATAAATAATAATAATAACCTACTTTTTTAAAAAAAAGTGAATTTTCAAATCAGGAAGCAAAACAACAAAATGGGGTTAAAAAATCAACCACATTTCAAAGCTTGTTAAAATTATAACTCAGAACACATCAAGGTGGCCAACAGATCATGCCTAGTATTTCTGCAGACCCTGTCCTGCTTAGTTTCTTGACTGTGAGGGAGTACTTCTCCCCATCTGACCCCCATTAAATATTAAATCCCCTCTGTGGTGGTGCTTGGGCACCCAGGTTCACATTCAAGTTGTTAATGCTCTTTCTCTGTAATATCCAAATGCTGCCTTAGTCCTTTTTATTTATTTATTTATTTATTTATTTATTTATTTATTTATTTATTTATTTTTATAAAACACTTTATTCATGAAAGACACACAGAGAAAGGCAAAGACACAGGCAGAAGCAGGCTCCCCATAGGGAGCCCAATGTGGGACTTGATCCCAGGACCCCAGGATCACGCCCTGAGCTGAAGGCAGATGCTCAACCACTGAGCCACCCAGGGGTCCCTAGGGTAGTCCTTTAAAGGCTGAAAGTTTGGAGCTGGATTGAGGATCACTCCTGGAAGTCAAAAGTCATCATGGAAACGTCGTGTGCCTCCTGCCTGCCCTGTTGAGACTCACCTGTCACAAGGGCATTGGTCCAACCAAGCCAGCCACTTGAGGCAGGGATGTTTTGCTGGTGAGACAGGGGGAGACTATAGGTCCCAGACTTGTCTAATCAGTTGCTCCTCTGATTGTCTAGTGAGCTGCTCAGATTTGTGTCCACATCTTATTTCCCGATTTCTGTCCCCTGCCCTGTGACTCCCCCGACTTGCCTCTCCTGCAACATTTTGCATCTCCATTCAGAGTGACTCACCTTGCTCAAGCCCACAGGTTTAGAACAACCTTTGATGCCTTACTTTCTTCCCATTCCATATCCAGTTTACTGACAAATTGTCATTTCTACCTTCAAATCATAGCCAGAATCTAACCACATCCCAACACCTCCACTGCTCTCACCCTGTTCCCATCACAGCCTCTTATTAGATTATTTCAGAAACCTCGAAATGGGCTTTCCACTCTCCTTGGTAGTCTTCCATCTGTTGCTAATACTGCAGTTCCAGTAAACCTATTAAAATGCAAATCCACTCTTGATTGCTTAAAACTTTCCAGTGGCATCTTATTTCCTTTAAAAGAATAACCAAGTCTCTGCCTTGGCCTAAAGACTTGCATAATCTGGCCTCCCACTACCAACCTCCTGCCTCTTCTTCCACAAATCTCAGCACCCAGCATTCATCTCCAGCCACTCTGGGCCCTCCTGCCATCCCACGATTGTTCTGGGCGTGCTCTGTCTCAGGGCCTCTACATTGCTCCTCCCTCTACCATATGCCTCTTCCCAGACAACCTCGTGGCTCTCTCCTTCAGCAACTTTCTGCTCCTACTGCCATGTTACCTCCTTTGTGAGGCTTCCCCTGAATGCCATCCCCACTTCATTACCTCCTATCCATTTTATCTATCCAATATACTCTGTGCTCTGATCATTTATTTTGTTCATTGTCTGTCTTTTTCTCACTAGAATGTAAATGCCACAAAGACAGAAGTTTCTTCTGTTTTGTTTTCCACTGTATCTTGAATTCCTAGAATAATACCTTCTCATTGTCACCTATGTGACATCAGAAGACAGTGAGTCAATGTATCAAGGGATTTCAGAGGACAATAAAGGAGTCCTGCCAAACCGGCAGTCATCTCATTGTGTAACTAAAGTTTTTACTTTGCCACCCATGCCGGCTGCCCTCTACAGGAGTTAGTAACTGTTGCAGAAAGCCAGCATGCCTATGATTTAATAATAGGTCATTTTTTCTAGGTTGGCATGTTCCCATTCCTGAAATTAGAGATGCTTTCAGAGCCTCAAGCAATAGAGCTCTAGACGCCAGAAAATTCCTTACCCCTCCTAGCTTGAGACGTATTGTCTCAGATAACACAAAGAAGCAAGAGTGAGAATTTTGTAAGGGAAACTAGCCCTCATGCTATCACGAGCAGCCTTTCAGCAGAGAGTTGTTTTTTGGTTGAGGGGATGTTTTCTGGCAGTTTTTCCACAGTGACTAATGGCAAGGGGGTTTGTCCAAGAATGATTGTGTCTGGCCATAGTAGTGGTCAGGAGTGTGGTAGCATAGGGCCTCATTTACTCCTTTGTGCGTACATTTATGGAATGGTGACAGTAAGCCAGGTGGTGTGCTGGGCATTACAGTTACTGTGAGGAGGAATGAGATCCAGTTCCTATTCTCAAGAACTTCTTGGTTAGTTAAGGACTCGATTATAATTACATAGGAGACTACAATTAGAGCTTATGTCGGAGAAATCCACAATGGGGTCACCTGCTCTGGCTTGGGGGTAGGGGAAAACAGAGGAAGGATGGCTGAGCTAATCTTGAAGCACCAGGAAAGACTGGCTGAGTGCAGAGGAAAGTAAGCTGGAGAGACTGCCAGGCCTGAAACATTGGTAGGTATACGTAAGGCCCAGAGGGAATGACAGTCAGGCGTGCTTGGTGCCTGCAAGTGACCCCATGTGGGTGAAGGCTGGGGACAGGAAAGACTGGACAGGAGCGAAGGCCAGCTCACCTACAGCCTTGCATGCTGATCCTTACCTGTGGTCCACAGGTCCCTTATAAGGGACATTGTTATTTTCACTACTATCTGATAACAAAGTTAATCACCTTAAAACTGTTTGATGGAGGCATAGGACATTTGCTTTCATGATGTTTGGAACCAGCTCGTTAGAGCGGAAAGCAGTTGATCAGAGGCCATCTAATTAGATATCCCTGGAAATTTAATGCCCAGAGAGGTAGAACAGCTCTCCAGGTCACAGTGAGTTGGCAGAACGTAGAACTTCTCTATAGGGTTTCTTTTTCCTCTTTTATAATGACAGAAATTTCATATTGCAATTTGCCAAGAGGCAAATTTATGAACCTAATGAACAATTAGTAAAACCACCTATCTGCAATATCATTTCTGTATGAAAGCGAAATAAACCTGACTTTTAAGGGGATGTTTACCACAGTGAATAAAGGGACGAAATTTGTCATCGGTCAAGCCTTGGAGAAGAGCCACGCAGCCTCTCTTTGGGCCCTATTCTGTTTGTCTCATCCTGTAAAGTAGCACGTCAGGGCATCAGGGAAGAATGAAATGAAATACAGCACATTGAATGTCTAAGATGCCTGACACCAAGGGAGCCCCAGATAATTTGACAATAATACTGAGTGCTGAGGACTAGAAGGGGTGGCAGTTCACAGACATGGCCTTGGAGGTGATCACTCATGGATCCAGAGACCCTCAGATGAGAGCTCCCTGAAGCCAGCCTTTCCCTCTCTCTCTGCTTTAAGGGGCAGGGGAGCTATGGAAGGAGAGTTTCTCAAAAAGCCACATACACTGGGGCAGTTGGGGACTTGCTGTCCCACTGTCCCATGGGCAGATCAAATGCAGCCTTGTCTACTCGTCGAAACGTTGGCTTTCATTTGCTCTCTCTTTCATGTATGTATTTATATATTAAAAATCCCATACGGTATTACTTTTGCACTTTCTTTAGATAATCAATTTGCCTGTCAGTATGTTCCGATGACTCACAGTTCAAAGTCTGATAATGACTCTCAGTACGCAGGCCCTTTTCTCAAGTCATGAATGTAGATACTTTATTTAATAATAAGGCTCAGCCACAGAGGGGGAAAAAAACCCTGACCTTTTCTAGGCAGGGTGTTTTTTCAGATGTGATAAAAGATACAAGGGCCTTATTACCTAGGGACTTTCGAAAAGACATTTAAGAAGCTTCCAATACTGTTTTGGTTAAGTTGAAAAATGTCATAAAATTCCATTTGAATTGTCATCTGCCCATTAGCAAGGAAGTAGGAGTGAAAAATAAATGCATCGTTTTTGCTGTAGTTGGAACCTGACAAAGCTGAGACCGTGGCAGTTCAGGGGCAGCCTCAGTAATAAAAAGTGCCTTTGCCAGGAGAGGTGCCAGTTTTAAAATCGACTTCCTGTTTTCAAAAAAACATAGGCTCAAGTCTTGCATGCTTTTCTGTAACTGGTTGTAAGTTTTCCCTAATTCGTTCTCCTCTACACTGAGAAATCCAGCCTCAGTGATGTCATGCGGTATCAAATGCCATTTTCTGCCAAAGGAATGTGGGGTTCTGGCAAAATACTTAAATGTATGTATGTAAGAGACCTTTGCAGGCTGGTTTCCTAGGCTGAGCTGACTGGCGTCCATTCTATGTGAAAATAGTATGACTTTAATAGAGAGCATTGCTGGAAGGTGCCCCAAGCTTTTGAGTGCCTGTGCCTTGGGTCATTTTCCACCACCCTGAAAGCCTATCCTCTGCTTTCTGCACCTCTAAATGCTTTCAGTTTTTTAAAGCCCTGCTTAAGAACCACCTCCTCCAGGAAGTCCTCCTGTCTACCCACTTATCAGTGAATGCTGCCTCCTGGGAAATCTAGAAGCCCTTTATCTTTGTTTCCCCCAAGCACTTGCTTTCTGACCCAGGGAATAAGATATGGTTTAGTGGTAGGAGCCTGGGGTTCTATAGGAAAAGTCTAAATTCATTTATGCCAGTTATCATCACCTGAGCTTAAGGACAGGTATAACACCTCAGTTTTTTCCTGTCCAAAAATTTCTGTAATTCCTCTGTCACAAATGCACAAGAATAAAAAGGGCAACATTTACTGCTTTGGGGGCCTTTATTATTGACTGGTGCTCTAAATGAAGCATTTTATTTAATCCTGGGGTCTATAAGGTAGGTTTTATTATTATCACTCATTTCACAGAAAGGGAACCATGGGATTTCCCTAAGTTAACCAGGTTTATCCATACTTGCCAGGCTCCTCTGTCAATGCCTCTGCCCCACTGGCTCTAAGTCTGGTGAGATTATTCATGTTACCAGCTATATAGGGACTTGGTAATTACTTACCTGCATTGTACCTGGTTATGTCTATTACAAATAGTTAGGCAAGTTCCTTATTAAGGGAAAGATGGCTGTCTGATTCATTTTCCTTTGTCTAGGGGATCTAGGATACCCTAGATAATGATCCCCTCAAAAGAGATCTGTATCCTAATCTCCTGAGCCTGGGCATGTTACCTTTATAGCCATAAAAGGGCTTTGTGGCTGAGATTAAGTTAAGGATTTGAGATGGAGAGAGTATCCTGGATTATTTGGACAGGCTCTAAGTGGAATACACCTTTATAAGAGGAAGGCAGAGGCAGATTTGACAAAGACAAAAGAGCTAAAGGCCACATGACCATGAAGCAGAGATACGAGAGATGTGGCCACAAGCTAAAGAATGCTGGGAGAGGCAAGGAATGGATTCTCCCCTGGAGACTTCGTTTTGGCTTGGTGACACTGATTTTGGACTTGTGGACTCCAGAATTATTAGAGAATAAATTTCTGTTAGTAAGTTTGTGCTAGTTTGTGACAATGAGCATGGGAAACTAATGCAGCATCTATCAGAATAGTTGTAAAATTAAATACTAGAATTCTTCCAGGCTGCTCTATCCTGTCAAACATGGCAGGAAACTTCTGTCTACCTGTGATGATTCTATTTGATAGGAGACTAGTGACCTCGTACACACATACAGCCCTAACATAACTGAGCTAAAATACTGTAAATGTTGGGTATGTGGACTTCCTCTCCCCCCACCCAGAATCTGTCCAGAATTTGTACACCTTCTACCTTTTCTGAGGACAGTTCTGTGAACTTCTTTTAGAAACATTGCAATAGCCATTAGCAGAAACATCACAATAGCTCTTATTCGTTCTGCCCGAAAACTCTCTGGGAGGCAAAAACTACAAATTCCTGGCTTCTTTGAAAATGCCAATATGGGAAATCTTTTCATTCCATTTTATTTTGTAAATTAACACAGTTAAATTGGCTCTTGTGTATAGCTCTACAAATTCTTAACACAGGTATGTATTTGTGTAACCATTACCAGAGTCAGGATCCAGGATACTTCTGTCACCCAAAGGACTTCCTGGCGCCACCACTTAGCAATCATACACTTCCCGTAGTTAACCATATGCCCCAAGGGCCCAGTACAGAGCTCCTAAGACCCTTGTAATATATTAAGTGATAAGAGCCCTAGGAGCATCTTTTGTTCTAATATTTAAGTCTTTGACCTCAGTTCTCTTTTTTGTTTAAGATTTATTTATTTGAGAGAGAGGGATAGAGAGAGAGAGCAAGCGGGGGAAGGGGCAGAGGGAGAGAATCTTCAAGCAACTCCTTGCTGAGTGTGGAGCCCATTGTAGGGATCAATTACATGATCCATGAGATCATGACCTGAGCTGAAACCAAGAGTTGGATGTTCAACTGACTGAGCCACCCAGGCACCCCTGCAACCCCAGTTCTTGACACTAATTTCCTAAATCCTTTGGAATTTCCTGGGTTGATAAGAGTATCTTTTGTTCTAATGAGGTGATTCTGGGTGGGGCTCTGGATGAGGGCTGGTCACCAGAAAGATCAAGCCATGATTAGAAGCTTGGAACTTTCAGCCTTATCCCCTAGTTCTCCAGAGAGGGGATAAAAACAGACTCAATAATTGATCATGCCTATGTAATAATTCCTCTACAAAAATCCCAACAGTATAGGGTTCAGGGAGCTTCTGCGTTGTTAACCACTTGGGGGGTGCTGGGAGAATGTCATGCTGGAGATGAAATGGGAGCCCTGTGTCCCTGCCCACATACCTTCCTAGCCAGCTCTCCCATCTGGATGTTATCTATATATTTTATCATATCCTTTAATAAAAAAAACCCTATAAACAGTAAGTAATGTCTTTTGTTGGGTTCTGTGAGCCACTCTAGCAAATTAATACAACCCAAGGAAGGAGTTGTGGGAAGGTTCAATGCATAGCCAGTGGTGGGAAGCACAGATAACCTGGATGTGTAATTGGCATCTGAAGTGGGAGATGGTCTTATGGGACTGAGCCCTGAACCTATGTGATCAGATGCTACCTCCCGGTAGATAGCGTCAAAATTGTGTTAAGTTACAAAACACTCAGCTGACATCTCAGAACTATTTAGTTGGGGAATCCCCCCCCCACACACACACACATTTGGTGACTAGAAGTGTCTGAAGTGTTCTGTGTGAGTAGTAAAGGAAAAACATACGTGAGGAGGAAAAGTTTTCCTACACACCATATGACCCAGTCATCCCACCAGTAGGTATTTACCCTAGAGAAATGGAACTTACATTCACACAAAAACCTGCACATGAATGTTATTTGCAGCTCTATTTATAATTGCCCAAACTGCAAACAACCCAAATGTCCTTCAATGAAGAATGAATAAACAAACTGTAGGACAGCGGTACAATTGAATGTGCTCAGTAATGAAAAAGAATGAACTATTGATACGCATAACTTGGATGAATCTCAAAAGCATTAAGCTAAATCAAAGAAGCCAGTCTCAAATTCCTTGCTATAGAAAACTTCTAAGATTTGATCCCTGGGGTGAAGGCTCCTCTCTAAAGGCTGTAAAATAAAGGGAGCTTGCATAAGACAGGGAAGCAAAGGAGCCTTGCAGCCTTGGAGAAGCTGTGAATGGAACAGACTGAGCTAGTTCCAGCAGGAAGCTTCAGGCCACTTTCTAACACAGAGGCAACTTCACTGCTTCCTCTAGCAGGATGAGCCTCACTCATCCTAGGAACTTGGTATGTGGGATTAGGGTATGGAGCTTGTACTGCAGGAAAAGGCTAGCACAGAGCCTGACCCACTGGAAAACAGAAAATCAACCACCATACCCTCAACTCTTTCTCTTTGCTGGAAACCTCTCTGTCCCAGGGAGAGGTAGGGAGTAGGTAGGCTGTGAGTTGACTTTCAACATTAAACATCTTGTTTCAGGGGGCTTGGAACACTAAATGTCTGGAGAAAGTTGGTTAACACGCTCAAGTTTGCTGAGATCCAAAGGAAGGATTAAATGACAGATTTGGCATTCAACTCCCCAAGCTGGAGAAATAGCCTGAGCCTGTGTGGATGAGGATCCCACCATGGACGGATGCAGTGAGAGGAGCATGGAAGCCTATGGCTGTTTTACATAATGCTACTGACTTTTGAGATCAACCAAACGAATCCCTTTGTTTCAATTTTGTAGTGCTTCTTGAGACCACAGAGAGGTGTCTTTAAAAATCTTGGAGACAAGTGGCACACCTGTGAGGTGCAATTGGTTAAGCAACTGACTCTTGGTTTTGGCTCAGTTCATGATCTTGGGGTTGTAGGCTCAGCATGGATGGAGCCTGTTTAGAATTCTCTCTCTCTTTCCCTCTGCCCCTCCTCTCCTATGCCCTCTCTCTCTCTCTCTCTCAAATAAATAAATCTTTTTTAAAAAGTCTTGAAGACAAGTAAAGGGAAAACTGTGGAGAAAGAAAAAAGATCAGTGTTGCCAAGAGTTAGTAGGGAGGGAGGAATGAATTCAGGTGGAGCGCAGAGGATTTTTGTGGCAGTGAAGCTATTCTGTGTGATATTACAGTGGTGGCTCCATGTATAATGATACATTTGTCCAAACTCAAAAGAATTGACAACATCAGTTAACCTAAATGTCAACTTGGGGCTTTGGATGATTATGATGCATCAAGTAGGTTCATCAATTGTACAAAATGAACCCTCTTTTGGGGGCTGTTGATAATGAGGAAGGCTATGCATGTGTGGGAGGCAGGGGAGATATGGGAATCTCTGTGCCTTTTTCCTTAATTTGCCTGTGAGCCTAAAAGTGTGATAAAAAATAAAGTCTAATTATAAAAAAATTATTGGAGAATGTTCACTTCTACCAAGATGGAAAAGACCCCTTTCCTTCTAGTTCTCCTGTTACAACTAAAAAACACTGGAAATAGCATAACAGTAAGCATAGGAAGTATCTCACCAGCAGAGAGAAGAAGGAAAGATGCATGGAGACCTGAGGACTTAATGAAAAACACAGTGATGACTCTCTTTCCTTACTGCCTCCCATATACATTCAACAGGACGTTGCAGAAACCCCCATCAGGTACAAACAAAAAATCACTGAAGAAATCTGTTTCTCTGCTAGCTGGTGGACCAGGAAAGGCATGGTTTAACAACAGAAAACCTTTTGGACAAAATCCACCCTACTCCAACCAAATACTGTTGTGTAAAATCACATGCCTGTGGTTTCATTAGGGCCAAGCAAATGCAAAATTAATCTCTAGCCCACCTACACTACCCTCCTACTCTACCCCTACACAGAGCCAGCTATAGGCCAGTGTTCTAATTCTCTGCTTGTTAGTGTCTAAAGGGAAGCATGCAGCTAACTTTCCATCACCCGTCCAGAGGAAGCAGACAGCACTCTGAATCTCACATTGGAACTAGCTGTAACTGAGTCTTCACTCTGACCCAACATCAACTAGACTGAATTTCTGAATTTGGTAGTAGAAGTCAGGGTTAGTCAGTGCCCTTCTGTGTCCCATGCCTGGTATAAGCAAGGCATTGTGGTGAGCTAAATGTACACACCCACCCCTCATCAAGGAGATTGAAAAAAAAACCAAACAATTCCAAAAATGATTAGCTGGAACCCCACAAAGAATTAACATCAAATGTACAAAATCTCTTATAGAAAATGGAGGAGAAGGAAACATTTTCCAGATAATTTTCGAGGCTAGTATTTATTATCCTGATACCAAAATCAGACAAAGACCATTCAAAAAAAGAAAACTAGAGAACAATATTTCTCATGAACTTAGATGTAAAAATATTTAACAAATATTAGCAAATAACTGTCAGCAATGCATACAAGAATTATTCATCATAATAAAGTGCGATTTTTACATAAGACTGGTTCAGCATTAAAAAATCAATCAGTATAATCCACCTTAAGAATAAGCTAAAGAAGAAAAATCATATTATATCATTTGACATAGAAAAACATTTGTCAAATTCCAACATTCATTAATGTTAAAAACTCTCAGTAATTTAGGGATAGAGGTCACATCCTCAACTCAATAAAGAACACTTATAAAAAAAACCTACAGCTAACATCACATTTAGTGATAACAGAATGAATGCTTTCCTATAGTATTGAGAGAAAAGCAAGGATGTCTGTTTGCATCACTTTTATTCAACTGGGAGTTCTGGTCAGTGCAATAAGGCAGGAAAAAAAAAAACACTAAAGTCATACAGATTGCAACAGAAGAAATAAAACTATTCCTAGTTGTCTACCTAGACATGGTGTGGTTGAATGTAGAAAATTCCAAGGAATCTACAACAACAAAAAACACTTCTAGGGCTACTTGAGTTTAACAAGTTTGGAAGATATAAGATCAATACATCAAAGTCAATAGCATTTCTACATACAAAACTGAACATGTGGAAACCAAAATTAAAACACAATACCATTCATAATCATGCCAAAGAAAATGAAGTACTTAGTTGTAGACCTCATAAAACATGCCTAGAACTCAGAGTTTGAAAACCACAAAACTGATGAAAGAAATCAAAGATTTGAACAAATAAAAAGATATATCATGTTCATGGATAGGAAGACACAACAGAGTGAAGATGTAAATTCTCCCCAAATTGATCTATACATTTAGTGTAATTGCTTTTAAAATTCCACCTGGGTGGCTCAGTGGTTCAGCGTCTGCCTTTGGCTTAGGTCATGTTCCTGCATCAGTCTCCCCACAAGGAGCCTGCTTTTCCCCCTGTCTATGCCTCTACCTTTTACTCTGTGTTTCTCATGAATAAAATTACAGCAAAGATTTTTTTTTGTAGCAAGACCTGCAATTGTATTCTTTGACAGTTGCCCTAGAACAATGAAAATTTATATACACATGAAAATCTGTGTATCAGTGTCCGCAGCAGCTTTATTTGTAATAGCCCCGAACTAGAAACAACCCAGTTGTCCTTCAAGGAGGAAGTGATTAAACAGCCTAATATGTCCACACTATGGAATACTATTCAGCAATAAAAAGGAATAAACTATTGATACACATGCTTGGATGAATTTCCAGGCAATAATGTTGAATGAGAAAATCTAATTTCAGAAGGTCACATACTGTGTGATTCCATTTATATAATATTTTTGAAATGATAAAATTATAGAAATGGAGCACAAACCAATAGTTGCCTGGGGTCAAAAGGGGGAGGAAGGTGGGTGTGGCTATAAAGGATAAGAGGAATCCTTGGAGATGAAACTACTCTTGACTGTATCAACAGCAATTTCCTGGTTCTAATATTGTACTATACTTTTGTAATATATACCATTGGAGGAAACTGGGTAAAGGTTATGCGGGATCTCATTGTATTATGGCTTATGACTATAGGTAAATCTACAATTATCTCAAAACACAGTTAACTAAAAATAAAAAAAAAACTTCTTGTAAAAGTCTCAGTCACTTATACTCTGTCTCCTCTTCTGGGATTTTGATTAAATATATATTTTTCTTAATATCTTCTTTTTGTCATATCTTTCCATTTCTCCTTACTGAATTTTGGAGAGTTCATTTGCACTTACCTTCCATCTCACTAACTCTTTCTTCAGCTGTGTCTAGTCTGCTCTCAAAATTGCCCTTTGAATTTTCATATATTTTGTCTTGTTGTTTCAGATGAAGAGTAAATCCAATCCCAGTTTCCATATCTTCAGCAGAAGCTGGAGGTTCCCCTTCACCTTGAATTTTGTCTAACAGTCTCACTTTATTCTTTTTCTAAATTTTTGTGTCCTTCATTATCACTTTTTTTTTTTAACCAAGGATATCAGGTTTGTGTTTTATTTCCTTGTACCTAATCAGTATAATTACTTTGCAGGCTGGATCTTGAGATTCTAATTCCTCAAGATTATCAAGTCCTTTTCTGCTGTCCATTGCTTCCACTGGTTCTCTACTCACAGAATATCCCCTTGTGCCTTATTATTCCTTCTTAAGAAAGTATTTTAAGTATAATTTACAGAAACAATCTGAGGTTTAAAATGACAATATATTTCTCCAGAAAAATATTTTGAAAATTTTCTTTCTTTCTTTCTTCTTTCTTTCTTTCTTTCTTTCTTTCTTTCTTTCTTTCTTTCTTTCTTTCTTTCTTTCTTTCTTTCTTTCTTTCTTTCTTTCTCTTTCTTTCTTTCTTTCTTTCTTTCTTTCTTTCTTTCTTTCTTCTTTCTTTCTTTCTTTCTTTCTTTCCCTTCCTTCCTTCCTTCCTTCCTTCTTTCTTTCTTTCTTTCTTTCTTTCTTTCTTTCTTTCTTTCTTTCTTTCTTTCTTTCTTTCTTTCTTTTCTTTCTTCTTTCTTTCTTTCCTCTTTTTTTTTTTTTGAGATAGAGCGAGCAGGGGGAGCTGCAGAGGGAGAGGGAGAAGCAGGCCCCCCTACTGAGTAGCGAGATCAGGAAGCTAGATGCTGGGTTCGATCCCAGAACTGTGGGATCATGACCTAAGCCAAAGACAGATGCTTAACCAACTGAGCCACCCAGGTACCCATTTCCAGAAAATGTGTGTTTGTTTATTTTGCCTGATAACTAGGTCCACTGAAAACCAACTTGAAGGCTTGAGATTATTGATTAGATCTTGACTGTGATTCCTGTAGTCTATTCCACTTCTGGCTCACCTTCACCCTGGGAAATAATGTTTTAGGATTCTGGTTTATGTTAGGGAAGGTCTTCTATTACCCTTTCCACTTTGTTTTCTGTCCTATTCTTCCATAGACTGTCAAGACTAATGTTCTACTAATCCCAACTCCCTTTGAAATGACTTCAGTTGTTCTGTATATATTTACCTCTCTGTGCTATATTTTTCCCATTTTCTTTCATCCTGATAATTCCTTCTTTTGTCATATATTTGATGCTTCTAAAGAAAATTTAAAATACCTATTTTATCTTTATTTATCAATTGGTTTCCAGGGGAGGACTTATCTGAATGATCTATTATCTCATTATCTGAAACAAAAAGTCACTGGTCTATTTTTCTTTTTTAATTAGGAAGGAATGAATATTTTTATCAAGGCTCAAAAATTTTTGATGGTATCATTTCTAATTTGAGGGAGATCTTGAGTAATTATGCTAATTAGCTTACATTCTGTAAACATCTAAACATTATAAATTCAAGTCTAATTGGAAATTATGCAGGCTATTTACATGTGCCAAAAGATAACACATTGCTCATTAAAAATTCCTTTTAAATTACACCAATGATATGTGAGGGATGCTTACTGATTTTTGAAAATAAATTAGTAAATTAAAAAAAAGAAATTGAGTCAAAGTTACTATAACTGAAAGAACATTTTTAGTTTACTTTGATGATTTTAAATTTACTGGCCATGTCATTTAGCACACCAAAAAATACTAATGATATAAACGCTTGAGGGACAGATCTCTTGGGTTCACTTAAAGAAGGTTATAAGGAAGAGGCATCTCATTTGTTTACAGCTTTTGGATTTTTTTGTTCAGTAAAAATGAACTAAAACAGCCGAATCTTGTTTTCTGTGCTCTTAGAGGTCTTTTGTATCCTATTTCAGTGGTTACTAAGCTCCTGAGCTCCTAACTCTCCCTGGGGTCCTGATGTCTAGTCTATTTTAGATGCTATGGGCAGAATCAGAGTTTTTCAATTTCCTGGACAATCTAAAGCAGATGACTGGGTCACATTTAACAGGTGATCTATTACTTAAGTAGAAGCTAAGGTCTAAATCTATGTTTTCAGGCCTCAAGTGCCTACCTCTAAAAGACTAAAGGAATCATTTTTACACTTAGAGATGAGATCATTTACATCATTTTGGGAATAATAACAAAATAAATCATACCATATATTTGAGCAATGATATAGAATTTGCAAAATGTTTTCATTCACATTATATCAATTGGTTATCACAACTGCTAAATAAGTGGGATTGGAAAAATAAGGTAACACTGGTCATGTTCAGGGATGCTTTGGTTCCCTGCCTAGACTTTCTCATTATCACTACTCACTCTACCAGCCACAGGAAATGGAACTGAGATTTGTCCTTCATTTAGTTGAAGTGGTGATTCCAACCAAAGCCACTAATCCCTTTCTTACAGATTTCCTTTTAGAAAATGGAGATGATATCTTTTTTTCTAAGTTTTTTTTTTCCTTTCTGGATAACACATTTCTCTTTTATTCTTTTTCTGTTTATTACCTTTCCTGACTCAAATATTTCCATTAATTCATAATACCTGCCCTTTAATTTGGTGTCTTTTAAATTTGAGACTTAGCATAGCCAGATCATTCCCAGCATTTGATTAAAAAAAAAAAAAATTACGAGTAAAAATAAAGTGAGGTTGACATTCAATCTAAAAGAAAGATCACTAATAGTACAAATGGGCTTTAAATTAAAACAGATAACTCTAAAATCTACTGTCTCATGCAGCATTTTGATTTATAGCAGATGCTAAACAACTCTTTTTTTAATTGCAGGTCTGCCCACAAAATTTTCAAGGCAAATGGTTTAATTTTTTTTCTTGAACAATATCCAGATCCAAGCCTCAGACGAGGGAACTGAACAATTGCAATGTTTATTGTCATTTAATAAAAGCTAAATCACTTTCCATGACAGATCTTTTCTTAGCTGTATTCATAGATAAGAAAGGTCAGGGTGGAATTAAATATACTTTGTGGTTTCAATTAGGTAAAAAAATGAGATTTTCTTGAGATAGTACCTGATAAAGAAACACAGCTTGTTGTTCCATGCAGAGATATCAAATAGGCTGCAGTTTCTACAAGGTCATGTAGAAAAGTAAACGAGGGATTACCTGAGACAACACCAGCCTGAGAGAGGGACTTTTCCCAGCCTTGTGTCACAGGGCTGATGAGTGAGGAAATCTGGCAGGTTTAGTGGCCAGTGAATTCCATTTATCCCATGGAGAATATTGTAGGATGGCAACTTCTGCCCTTTTAGTTGGGTTAATGATCTTGATATCTTTGAGAGATTGGTAGAGTGTGAAATAAAGAAAACTCCTAGACAAAAGAGACTTCCAACAGCCACAAAATATGTATCAACTCACCATTAGGTCTCAGCCTAATGAGCAATGCATTGACAATAGACGATCATGTAGAGAGCCTAATTCCATATCTGCCACTTCTCAGCATGGCATTCTCTTTTTCACAATCTTTTTCTGCACTAAGAGACTTAACATGCCATCTGCATGGCTATCAAATCCTTCTCTCTTCAGATGACAAATTTGATGCCTCTGCTTGGATTGAAATAGCAGGTGACAGTGATAGGGTGGGGGTGGTGAGGGATCCTTTCTGTCCCTAGAGAATGTTTCATTCTATTTCTTCTATTTCCTTTGCTGGGGCCTGAACCACAAAGGGATAATAAAATATTGGAGTTGAACAGACACTTCATAAGCACCCATAGCAATGTTTCCCAAAGCATGACGTGTAAACTACTATTTTCAGTTTTTTTTTTTAATCACAGAGTGAAAAAAAGAAGATTCTCTTTGCAATTCTCTTTTAATTCTTCTCATAGGAGAAGAAGAATGTCACTTGTGCTAGCCTGCCTTTAACACCTCTTCACCATTTGTCATTTCTGTTTTTCATAAAGACAAATCAAGTCTGTGCCAGAGCTTTTGTCAGAAGAACAGAACCTAAGTAGAGTTTATTGGCACTGCTTTTTTGACAATATCTATTTTGCAGTAACCATCTATTTATTAAATTTATACAAATTTATATTTGTAGAAACAAAACTTCACTCAAAATAGACTTTAGCAGAGCTAATCAAAGTAAAGAAGTTTTGTTAAAAATATATATTTATTTATATATTTTAGAGAGAGAGAGAGATCATGAGCTCAGAAGCATGGGGAGGGGCAGAAGGAGAGAGAGAGAATCTCAAGCAGGCTCCCACTCCTCACTGAGTGGAGAGCCTGATGTAGGTCTCGACCTCACCACCCTGAGATCATAACCTGAACTGAAATCAAGAGTTGTCTGCTTAATAGACTGAGCCATCCAGGTGCCCCTATACATAAAGTTTTAAAGTAAGTAATGCAACAGGTAGAATGTAGCTCCAGCAAACATCATAAGGGCAGTAGGTATGTAGGCAACTGCATTTGGAAGCATTACTGAAGCAGAACCTACTTTTTGGAAAAGTGAGAAAACTAAGGATAAAGCCGCTTAGTTGACTTGCTCAGGTTTACCAGAGAGCTCATGGCAGACTCAGAACAAGAAGCCACGTCTATTTTCTCCCAATCTGGTGCATATTCTACTAAGTCACACAGCTTTTGCCTGGTTCATGAGACTATGTGAGTTAGCTTCTCCCATAGAAGTAGAAAATTCATACAAAGGCATGACCCGCATCGTCAGTGCTATAAAAAATCACAAATGTTAAGGTTTAAGAAGAAATAGTTATAAAAACACCAAGTCATGATTAAGGGTCTAATGTCATTTTCAAGATAATTAAGGATAAGGCACCTAGACCCGCATTTGGGAATTTCTTTAGGTAAGTGTCACTTACAGAAGGCATTTGGCTAATTTGAAACAATCAGGTAATTCACTGGTTCTCCAGCTTGACTACCTGTGGAATCACTAGATGCTTGGTTGACTACCCCTTGGCATAAGGTCAGCCTGGGCTTTGGGAATCTTAAAAGTCCACCAGATTATTCCAATATGCTCCCTCAGTTGAGAACCACACATCAATATAAACAAGTATACGGCTCTGTCATGTGCAGGTTGACTATTGCCACCAACTCACTTCGGTGCCTTTGAGGGCAGACCTTCACAGACTGGGAGTGAAGGGGAAGCGGGGTGGTGATGCAGCAGAGGTTGTACTGTGTAACTGTTCCTATACTGACAACTGAGGATCACTTATTTGTGCCCCTGCCATTAGTACCGAAATACATTTTTACAAAGTATGCTTGTGTGTGTCATCCTGAGGACCTTTTTGTACTGCTTAACACTTTGTTCACATGTGTATGTAATTCTAAGGGTCTGTGAACCCATCCAAGAATGCCTCTGTGTGTGTGTGTATGAGTGATTTACCTACCCCCAACACAATATATACACGAATGTAGACATATAACAAATATATATATATATATATGTAATATACATATATATTTTAGCCAACAAAAGACTTTTGAGGAGAAACTTTCTGATGAAATTCTACTTCTTAGGAGCCTCACATGACAAATTTATTCTAAAGGCCATTTGTTCCAACCCAGTGATTCTCAGACCGGCAATGGATTTAAATTGCCTGGGAACTTTTGTCTATGACAATTTTTTTTTTTATTCTAGCAAAATAACACGATATAAAATTAATTATTTTACCAATTCTTAGGTATATAGTTTACTGGAATTAAGTACATTCACATTATGCAACCATTACCACCATCGAACTTCAGAACATTTTCAACTTTCTGAACTGAGACTCTATACCCATTAAATCATAACCCTGCCCTCATGCCTTTCTTCCTCCAGCCCCTGGCAACCACCATTCTGTTTTCTGCCTGAAGAAATAAATTTGGTTACTCTTGGTACCTCATTTCAGTGGCATCACACAATATTTGTTCTTTTTTTTTTGTGTATCTGGCTTATTTCACTTAGCATAATATTTTCAGGTTCATTTATGTTGTATCACGTGTCAGCTTTCCTTCCTTTTCAAGGTTGAATAATATTCTATTGTATATATGTTCCACATTTTGCTTATCTAGTCATCTGTTGATGGGTATTTGGGTTATTTTGAATAACGATGTTTTGGCTGTTTTAAATAATGCTGCTATGAACATTTGAGTACAAACATCTGTTTGGGTCTTTACTTTCAATTATTTTTGGCATATAGCCAGACGTGGGACTTCTTTCTACATGCTATAGTAACTCTGTGTTAAAGTTTTTAAGGAACCACTCTACTGTTTCTGTGACAGCCACACCATTTTACGTTCTCATCGGCAATGCACAAGGGTTCCCATCCTCACCAACACTAGTTATTCCTCTTTTTTTTTTTTAAGTAGTTATCCTAATAGGTGTGAGGTGGTATCTCATTGTGATTTTGATTTGCAGTTCCCTAACGGTGAATTATGTTGAACATCTTTTCACATGCCTATTGACCATCTGTATCTCTTCTTCAGAGAAATGTCTATTCACGTCCTTCGCCTATTTTTCATTTGGGTTGTTTGGTTTTTGTTGTTAAGTTGTAAGAGTTCCTTATACATTCCTCGTATTAATTCCTTATCAGATATATATGATGTACAAAGGTTCTACTATTCTGTGTGCCAGACATCGTCATCGGTCCACAGAGGGACCTGGAGAGCCTGGTTAGTTTAGTTCCCTTCATGATTCCATGTGTCACTGTCTCTAGCTGTCTCCTTTCCTGTCTACTGTCTTCTCAGAAATAACCACCATGCTAATTTTTTTAATTATTGTCTCTTTGCCTTCTTAAAAATAATTCTGTCATATATGTGTGTTTATATATACATAGCCACATATATATAATATATTCTGGAGAATATATTCATTCATTTTGCTGTTTGAGATCCATAAAATAGTGTCATTATATGTGTAGATATTTATGAGTTACCTTTCTCTGAATAATGTTTCTAAAGTTAATCTAGGATATACAGCATAATCATTACTCATTAATTTCACTGATGTATAATTTTCTATTGTCTAAGCATGTTCTATTCCTGTGGTGATTGGGTCGTTTCTTTCTGTTCACTTTCCCCCAATATGGACAGTGCTGCTCTGAGCATCTCTAGAGTAAAAATAATAGCATAGCATATATGAATTTTACATGATAATGCATACTTTTTTCAAAGTGGCTGCATCAATACATATCCTCCTTTACAGTGTTCTTTACTTCCTAACCAACATTTGGTAATATAAAATGTCTTTATTTTTTTCAATCTATTGAATGTAAAATGCCTGTATCCCATTTTGCATTTCTCTGATAATAATGAGGGTGAGTATCTTCTTTGTTTACTTGCCATTTGGGTTTCCACTTCTGTGAGATTCTTGTTCATGTATAATGCCAATATTTCCATTTTGCCTAAAGATTTTAAAATCATAAACAGATTTTGAATTTTATCAAATGCTTTCTCTGAATGCATTAAAATATTTTCTATCTTTAATCTATAAATGTGCCAAAAGATAGAATCTTTCTAACATTAAACCATCTTTCCACTCTCACGGTAAATCATTATGGTTTATATCACAAGCTGGGAGAGTCTAACATGCAAGAAGAAAAGCGATTGACAGACCTTTATCTCTTTGAGATCTTGGTCTAATCCTTTTTATCTAGCATCAATAAATATGACCAGCAGAGCTCAGGGTCTTATGGCAGGGAGCGAGTGTGTGTGTGTGTGTGTGCGTGTGCGTGTGCGTGTGTGTGTGTGTGTACACATATACATACATTTATATGTGTATTTTTTTTCTGTTCAAAGACCTTGTTCTAATGTGAATCCAAGAATTTTGTCATTGTCTCTCCTCATCTCAATATGTAAATGAAAAACAATTGTTACTAAGACTGGAAAACAGAATCGCAAATTGCAATAGTCCCTCCCTGGCAAGGCAAGTAGGGTTTGCAAACTTCTAAAATGCAATAAATTTAAGTTAGTTGAGTAATTTATTCTTTCACAAAGCTATAAAGCTTGAACTATAAAATTCATAAAGAACACTTAAAAATCCACTTACGTCTTCAATATTTTATGTCATTAAGAAAGAAGAAAGTTTACTCATAACCATGCATTCACTCAGTTATTTTAAAAATATTTGGGTGTCTAGAATGCCCCAGGGCTTTTATTAGGCACCTGGCATAAACACCATGTACCTGTCAACTAGAGTTAGTTAGTGAGACTGAATGAGTATTGGATACTATGTATGAAGTCAATAACTTTGCTAACAGTGGAAAGACTTCTCTTTTTTAAAAAAAGATTTTATTTATTTATTCATGAGAGAGACACAGAAAGAGAGAGAGAGGCAGAGACACAGACAGAAGGAGAAGCAGGCTCCATGCAGGGAGCCCGACATGGGACTCCATCCCAGATTTCCAGAATCACGCCCGGGGCCGAAGGTGGCACTAAAGCGTTGAGCCACCCGGGCTGCCCTGGATAGACTTCTTAAAGTACAAGACAGAGTGATGACTTTCATTTTCATTTATATTTACAGAAGAAACAGTTTTTTCCCACATGATTATTACTCTAAACATTAAAGAAACAAAGGCAAAAAAATACTTCAAAGCCTATTCAAATGACACATTAATTTTGCAATTTCCATATATTTTGCATGTTGGCATTAATATTTGTTAATTATAACTTCTGCATCTCTCAGGATTCTCAGGGTGGATTTTTAAAATGTATTTTAATTATTTCCTTTTACTTCATCCAGTAATCATTTATAATTTATAACAGCTTAGTTTTCACAGTTATTAAGAACTCTATATTTTGTACAGTAATTATTTCCTCTACATGTCTCTTCTACATTATCTTGTATTTAATTGTGTTTATTTTAAATGACTCCAGGAAGCTAAGCTTGTAGGAAAAATAATTATACTTAAAATAAGCAACCAGGAAGTGTGATTTAAAGTCATAAAATGCAATGCTAATAAGTATCTTAAGCAAGTAGTAAGAAAAATTACATATTTAATGTCCTTTTCAGCGAAGATGGACTTCATTCTTTAAAAACGTTGTTAGAACATTAGTTAGGAAATACTTCTAATCAACCCTTAAAATTAAAAGCAATGTATCTAGGTTTTCACATGTCCAATTTGCACAAAGCTTTTCTTTTGCTAACCTTAACTCATCAGAGCATGAATTGCTACTAACATAGGAGAAATTAGGTAGGCTCATTTTACTCAATGTCTAAAGGCCAGATTTCTAGTTAATGTGAAAAACAGCAGGGGTAGAATAACAGAACCATAAAACTGCTCTTGCAGCAAATGGGAGACTGTACATGTGATCATAGTCAACTTAGCCTGACGCATATCTCAGGAGGTTGTATTTCTTTACCCGCTACCGGAAGAATCCTAAGAGATAGTTCACTTATGTATTGTTTTAAATATGACTCGAATTTTCTTCTTTTTTTAACTTTTTTTTTCTATCAGAAACTGGTGTTCTGGTTCTGTCTGCATTTGGTCGTTAGCTACAAAAGCATGGGAAAACAACAAATTCTGAACTCGGAGAGGTGTAGGCTGCAATTTTCTTGAAATGCCATTCATACTGAATTCTTCCTGACAAAGTTTAACAAAGCAGATGCTATTATGCACTTTCTAGAATCAATGATGATGAGTCTCCTCGCTAGTATCCCTTTGCAGTCCACGGAGTCCTACCATATATCAGATTGGGAGTGCACCCCAACGGAGGGCATGAAAGCACTTCTCTAATCAATATTTGAGAACTGTCTCCTGGCTTTTGTAACCAAAAGATGGTTTCACATTTCTCAGATTCAGTTGTGGAAAAGCAAAGGCTTTCCTCCTATAAAAAGACGCTATTTTAAAAGACAAACATAAACCACTGCTTTCTAGAGAGATCAACGAAAAGAGGCACCTAGGGAGAGGAAGTAGACCCCAAAAGGGGGGAGATGATGCTATAGTCTCCTAATCTTGAAAGAAGGTGCTGTGAGTAATAGAGGAGATTCCTGAACCAACATCCAAAGTCTTTGTATTACAATCTGTGATGCTGGGAAAGTTTATTCACCTATTACATGGGGATCCTGGACATTTCATCTTCATAGGATTATTGTGAAGATTTTTTTTCCAAAAGATTTTATTTATTTATTCATGAGAGACACACACACAGAGAAGCAGACACAGGGGACTTGATCCTGGATCCGGGGTCATACCCTGAGCTGAAGGCAGACGCTGAGCCCTGCTGTGAGGATTTAAAATGTTGGTTTAGAAAAAGTTTCTGGTACATAATGACTTTATAACACATACTAGCTGCTATTACCTGCTCTAAGATTCAAGTACAGTTTGAAACAGGCAGAGATTAAATCCAGAAGAACATCATATCTGCAATATTAGAAATTATTGCCACAATAGTGATACAGTGAAATTATTGCCACAATCAAGATAATATCTATCACCTCAGATTGTTTGCTTATGTCTTTTGTAATATCTTCCTGTAATATCTCTCCCTACCTTTCCCATGGTACTCTTTCCCCTCAACATAATGATTTTGAGATTTTTCCCCCTTGTTGAATACATTCATAGTTCATTATTCCTTTGTATTACTGAATAATATTTCATCGTACGGATGTGCCACAATCTGGTTATCTATTCATCTAGGTGGGTTCCAGTCTGGGGCTATTACAAATAAGCTCTCTTGTTGCTGATATTGGTAATATCTTTCCTCTCTTTTTTGATCTTCCAAGCAAAAGGTTTATCAGTTTTATTGATCTCAGAGAATCAGCTTTCGATAAGATTGATTTTCTCTATTCTTTTTCGTTTTTTTTTTCCTTCCACTAATCTCCATTTTGTTCTTTATTATTTCCTCTATTTTCTTACTTGGCATTTCATTTGTTCTTCTTTTTTTGTTCCTAAAGGCAAAAACTGAGGTCATTGATTTGAAATATTTCTTCTCTTCTAAAATAGGCTTTAACATTACAAATTCCTCACAAAATACTCTTTAGCATTGTCCATATATTTTTATATCTTATATTTTCATTTTAGTTCAGTTCAAAAAGACTTTCTAATTTCTCTTTGGTTTTCTCTTTGACCTACAGGTTATTTAGAAGTATGCTATTTAGTTTCTAAGTACTTGGGAATTTTCCAGAAATCTTTTTGTTAATTCCACCTAATTCTATTGTGGTAAGAGTACATACTCTGCATAACTTGAATCCTTTTAAGTTTGTTAGTACTTGTTTTATGGCAC
Source organism: Vulpes lagopus (assembly GCF_018345385.1). NCBI lineage: Eukaryota > Metazoa > Chordata > Mammalia > Carnivora > Canidae > Vulpes > Vulpes lagopus. Next base: position 72,218,095 of record NC_054832.1, read on the forward strand.
AGATAATTAATTATATTGAAAAATGTTGCTGTGTACTTTAAAAAGAATATGCACTCTGCTGTCATTGGATGAAATATTCTATAAATATCAATTAGGTCCAATTGGTTGGATGTATTGTTGAAGTATCTTATATTACTGATTTTCTGTTTACTTGTTCTAACAAGTCTTGAGAGAAAGGTGTTGAAATCTCAGACTATAGTTGTGAAATTTTTCTGTTTGTCCTGAATCTTCTGTCGGTTTTTGCTTTACTTATTTGCTTTTACTTATTTTGAAGCTCTTCCACTAGTTACATAAATATTTAAAACTATTATATCCTCCTAATGAGTTGGCTTTTTTATATATGAGTTTCCCTGGTAATATAGTTTGAAATCTACCTTGTCTGATACCAATACAATTACCCTGGATTTCCTTTGATAATGTTAATGTGATATATCTTATTAATCCTTTTAATCTTTTTGTATTTTTATATATAGAGTTCACTTTTTAATAGGCAGCATATGGTTGGGCCTTGCATTTTTCTCTTATCTGACAATCTCTATCCTTTAGCCTTTTCAGACATTTACTTTCAATGTGGTTATCGGTATGGTTAGGTTTAGAACTATCATCTTGCTGTTACACTTTAATCTGCCCATTTCTTATTTGTTCCCTTTGTCTTCCTTCTTTTTTAAAGAATTTTTTTATATTAATTGAGGATATTTTCTGATTCCATTGGTTCTCCTTCATTGGTTTGTTAGCTATAATCCTTCACATTGTTTTTACAGTGATTGCATTAGACTTCCTAATATACATAAGAGGTTGGCAATCTTTTTTTGTAAAGGGCCAGATAATAAATATTTTAGACTTGTGAGCCACATATGGTCTTTGTTACATATTCATTTTTCTTTAACTTTTAAAAATGTAAAATCATTCTTAACTTCCAGCTCATGCTAAAACAGGCTGTGAGCCAGATTGATCTGTGAGCTGTGGTTTGCCAACTGGTGATATACATCTTATCAGTCTTCTTTCCAGTAATATTGTACCACTTCAGAGTATAAGACTCTTCCAAGAATACACTTCATTTTTTTCCTTCTGGCTTTTGTGCTATTTTTGTCACACATTTTACTTTTATGTATATTATAAGCTCCACAATGTATTATTACTTTTGTTTAAACAATTATCTTTGAAACTTATTGAAATTATAGGAGAAAAAAATTGATATTCAACATAATTGCCATTCCTTGGGCTGTCCATTCTTTTGTGAAGATCCAACTTTCCATCTAATATTGTTTTCCTTCTACCTAAAAAATTACCTCTAATATTTCTATTAGTGCAAGATTAATGGTGGTGAATTCTTGCTTGCAGTGAAATTTTCCCAGTGGTGATTTCTTTCCAATTTTGTTCATCTGAAAAACCTCTATTTTGCTCTTGCCTTTTTTTTTTAAGATTATTTATTTACTTACTTATTTATTTATTTATTTATTCATGAGATCATTTATTTATTTATTTATGAGAATAATAAGGGAGGGAGAGAGAGAGAGAGAGAGAGAGAGAGAGAGAGGCAGAGAGGCAGAGACACAGGCAGAGGGAGAAGCAGGCTCCATGCAGGGAGCCCGACATGGGACTCGATCCCGGGTCTCCAGGATCAGGCCCTGGGCTGAAGGCAGAGCTAAACCACTCAGCCACCCAGGCTGCCCCTTGTGCTTGCTTTTTAAGGAGACCTCTGCTTGGTATAGAATTCTAGGATGACAGCTTTTAATTTCTATCTTGGTTTATGTTCTGTGGCTGCTTAAAAAGAATGTGTAGTCGTCTGTCGTTGGATGGAATATTCTATAAATTTTCGTTAGATTCTGTTGGTTGTCAGTTATTGAGTTCTGTATTCTTGTTTATTTTATGTATGATTGTTCTTTTAATTGTTGAAAGGGGGTTATTAAATTGTCCATAATAGTGGTTTTGTCTACTTCTCCTTTTTTCAGTTCGTGTGTCACATATCTTGCAGCTTTGTTGTTCAGATGCATGTGTATTTAGGATTGCGTTGTCTTTTGGTGGATTGATCGTTTTGTCTTTATATAATGTCCCTCTTTGTTCCTGGTAATCTCTTTGCTCTGAAGTCTACTATATATGCTATTAATATAGATCTTCTGCTTTCTGTTTTAAAATAATGTTTCCATGGTATACTTTTTTTAATCCTTTTACTTTCAACCTACCTTTATCATTACATTTGAGGTGACTCTTTTGTAGGTAGCATATAGGTGGATTATGTTCTTTTTATCCACTCTGCCAATATCTCTCTTTCAATTGGTACACTTATATCATTTACATTTCATGCAATTATTGAAAAGTTAAGGGTGAGGGCTGCTATTTTTTGGTTCATTTTCTGTTTTTTTTTTTTCCTCTCTGTTTATCCTTTTTCTGTTTTACTTCTCTGTTTTACTGAGTTACATGAACAATTTTTTTCATCATTCTATTTTATGTTCTGAATAAAGAAGATAAAATCATTATCTTATCATTCTATTTTATGTTCTGAATGTATCTTTTTGTATACTTGGGCTTTTTATAGTAGTTTATCTAGTTACTACATTATATATCCATAACTTATCAAAGCCTATTGATTTTGAGATTTTACCCATTTGAATGAAAAATAGAAACCTTATTTACATTTATGTCTCCTTCCCCATTTGTAATTATCACAAATGCTTACATATATTTTGAACTACATTAAGTAGTGTTATAGTTTTTGCTTCAATTGTCATAACTAATTTAGAAAACTCAGAGAAGAAAAGCCTACTGCATTTATTCCTATTTTTGCTTTTTCCAAATTCTTTCTTCCTTCTTGATATTTCGAGTTCTGTCTTTTATCATTTTGTTCCTGTTTAGAGAAGTTCTTCCAACCATTATTTTAGTATGACTCTACTAGCAACAGATTCCTTTGGTCTGCGAATGCCTTGAGGTCCCTGTTAAGTTTTGAAGGATAATTTTGCTGGATATAGAATTCTGGGTTGACGGTTCTTTTCTTCCAACACCTTAAGAATATTATGCTACTTCCTTCTGGGTTCCATGGTTTTTAATGAGAAATCCTTTGTTCAAATTGATTTCCCTTATATAATACATCTTGTCTGTGTTTTTCTAAGTTAGTTATGACAGTTGAAGCAAAAAAAATCCTGTCTTTGTGTCTTTGTTTTGTTTTTTTTTCTTTAGTTTTCAGAAACTTCACATGATATTTTCTGGCGTGGAACTTAAGGGATTTATATATTTGAGAGTTCACTAATTTTCCACAATCTATAAATTTATGCTTTTGCCAAATTTGGGAAAATTTCAGCCATGATTTCTTCAAATACATTTTTAGTCCCTCTTTCTTTTTCTTCTCATTCTATAACTCTAATGACAGGCATGTTAAGATTTTTGTTATAAACCCAATATCTTGGAGGTGCAGTTCAATTTTTTTTGGTCTATTTTCTTTTTGTTGTTCAGATATGCCCATCTGTATTATAGTCTCCAGTTCACTCATCTTTTCTCTCTTCCTTCTCCATTTTGCCCTGAAACTCATCCACTGAGTTTTTTATTTTACATGAAACTTTGAAGAATAAAATTTCCATTTGGTTTATCTTCCTATCCCGTATCTCTGACAACACTCTGGCAGGATGGAAGTACAGGCTTTCCACTTAACCTCTTTTGGGGGCCAGAATTATTGCAGTTGGTGTAAGTCGTGCCACAGACTTCTGGCTGAGTTTAGATGAAGTGTAGTAGTTATTGTCTGAAAGTGTTTTAGGTGGAACTAGAATAAGATTTAGTCTAGGAATAATGATTCTTGACTTCAGAGTTGGGATTTCCATAAGCGCTCTGCCCAGTGTGTTGTGAATTATGAGGCTTTCCAATCTAATTTCTGGAGCAGGCATGATTTCTCTACCTAGAATAGTAGACGTTGCCTACTTACTTACTTACTTGCAAACTTTTCAGTTGCTTTTTCCTCATACACAGTGTGTTGATCAGAGCTCTGTTGACTGTTTGAAAGGACTCTCTGCAGATCTCTGGGGTTGCCTCTCTCTCTTCAGCTGCTTCCTCCTCCATACTCTGTCCCATCAACTTTAGCTGCCTTTTTCTTTTCTTTTCTTTTTTTTTTTTTTTAGCTGCCTTTTTCTTGCGTTCAGTCCCTTCTTCTCAAGTCAGGGAATCCATCAAGCTCCACCTGACCTCTCTGTTCCCACCATCACAGCCTGCCAACTTTCTGAGGTTAATCAGCTAGACATAGTTAAGCTCACCTCATTCATTTCCCATTTCAGGGATTGCTGCCCTTAAATGCATGGTATCTTGAAACCTGTTATTTTACCTACCTTGTCTTGTTTTCCTTTTTTTTTTTTCCAGGCAGGATCATCAATCTTGATGTCAATCTTCTATCTTGGCAAGAAGGCACAGTCCAATGGAAAAGTTTTGAAAATGTACATGGCTAGTTTCAAAGACAACTCCAACACTCCAGCCTTCAGGTAACAAACACAACACAACCACCAAGTAAATGTCCCTGGAATGATGCCAATCAAAAACCTCTGTGTCCAACAGATGCTGAGCAAACAGTGAGAATGTGCTCACTGCAGAGGCTGCATGAAATAGAATGTAATAGTAATTTCCATTATCAGCCACTTGTTATTTGATGTTTGGGTCATTATTATTTATCAACTGTCTGTTTTATGTTATATATAAGTCCAAATATTATATTTAGTGATGAACAGGGCCCTAGAGAATATCTAATGCATCACCTTCCCTTTCCATCACAACCATTCTACTCTTGAGAAAACAGAAGCCTAAAAATACTAATTAATCTGTATTAAACCACACTAATAGAATTCTGAAACTACTTTTATTTCCAGCCTTACATAGATCTTGCCCAGAATCATAATAATAGAAACTCCCATTTATTTCATGCCTACTCTGTGCCAGGTGCTTTATATATGGTATCTTTATCCTTTCCAAAAACCTTTGAGGAAACAGATAACTTGCCAAAGCTGAAACATTGTGAAGTGATGGCTGGCATTGGGGTTTAAACCTAGTTCTGTTAAATTTCACAGTCTGCATTCTTTCCACAATAGAATATCATTACTTTTGTCATATTCCAGCTTAGGTTATTGCTTTTATTTTCTTTTATTTACCTTAATATATTTTTTAAATTTTTATTTATTTATGATAGAGAGAGAGAGAGAGAGAGAGAGAGAGAGAGGCAGAGACACAGGCAGAGGGAGAAGCAGGCTCCATGCACCGGGAGCCCGACGTGGGATTCGATCCTGGGTCTCCAGGATCGCGCCCCAGGCCAAAGGCAGGCGCTAAACTGCTGTGCCACCTAGGGATCCTTATTTACCTTAATATATTGTATCTATATTGAGGGCACATTAAATTTAGTTTTTATTTTATTTTATTTCATTTTTCTTTGATGCTGTGAGGATCTTAGTATGAGCCAGAAAAATTGTTTAAGAAATTGCTTAATTTTTAGTTTTAGAGAAGGCAACATTATATTACAGATCAATCAATTCACTCAGGGTCACATTATATATTAATGATAGACCTTACCACTCAAGTACCCAGATCCCTAGGCTTAATACTTCTTAACCTGGGTTTTAGGGCTTGTTTTATATTTATTAAGAAAAGAAATGAAATGGGGAACTTGGCATTTTTCTCTGACAAGGAGTTAGTATAAGAATGAGGTGAGAGCATGATAAACCAGGACAACAGATAACTGTTAAAGAAAATGACTCTCCTTGGAGCTACATGGAGATGCACAACTGAAAATCAATTAACAAAAACAAACTGCTAATTGGAAAAACTCTGACCCCTGTTATACCCAAACTGTTATTATGGTTTAAATTATGAGTCCTGTTACTACTCCAAATGAAACAGTCTTAAAGGAGAATACTTGAGTTACTTCAGAAGAATTATTTTAGTAAGGATGCATTGTCTTAGAACAAAAAGAGGAAATAGTTGGAATAAATTCTCATTGAAACAAGAGATCTTAATTTGCTTCAATATTATAAGCAGGTATTTGTTGCAACATAAAGTAGAACTGATGACTTTAGTTTGTTATACCCTCATAGAGTCTCCAAACCAGGGGTGTGCAGGTAAATGATTAGCAACTGGTAATATATGTCAGTTTTTATGGTGTAAATAATTGCACTGTGACCAATTTCAAGTTGCCAACCTAATGTCAACTGGATTACACGTTGTTGAGAATTTAACAATTGGCTCTCCCAGGCCAATGTTAGCCAGCTCACTGCTCTTATTCTGAAGGCAAGGGAAAATCTTCTCTGACCCACATAGATTCTCTTTAAAAATTTTCAGTGGTCGTTTTTGAGTGCATCATAAACATAAACTGGTATAAGACAAAGAGTCTTGCTCTATAAGGCTTAAAATCTAACTGGGAAGAAAGACTGCCATAAAATATAAGTAACATGAAACAAGCAATGTGCCAATAATTGGTATTGGAAGAAAAGCTAAGAGATTCCATATAACCCACAATTTGTATATTAAATGTGCTTTTATTCTCTAAACCTTTGGAAAAATACCTCCTTTGATTTTTTTCAAGACTTTGAACATTTGATCAAAAACAAAATCTAAACACGGCATAGAGAAAATAACTGATCTTGTGTTTTTTTGACTGGCATGGCTTTAAGTTATAAAACAAATCATATATATCTTTAAGGTCTCCTTTTCCATATTCATTAATAAATAAATTCATTTTTAAGCTTTTATGTCACAAACATGCTACTGAATGCTGAACATATAAAGAGAAGTGAAGATATGGTCCAACATTCATTTTCTATTACTGCTGTAACAAATTACCACAAATTTAGTGGCTCAAAAGAATAGAGATTTATTAACTTATAGGTCTTGAGGTGTCAGCAAGACTGTATTTCTTCCGGAAGCTCATTGAGGTAAGGCTGTTTCTTTGCCTTTTCCAGTTTCTAGAAGCTACCTGCATTTCTTATCTCCTGGCTTCCTTCCTCCACCTTCAAAGCCAGCAATCTCACATCGAGACTTTCTCGTATGACCTCATTCTGACCCTTGCTCTTGTACCTTCCTCTTTTACTTTTAGGAAACCTTGTAATTCTTAATCTAGATAATCTAGAAGAATTTCTCAGTTTCATTATTTATCTTATATTATTTTATTTACTTTTTAAAAAGATTTTATTTATTTATTCATGAGAGACACAGAGAGAGAGGCAGAGACATAGGCAGAGGGAGAAGCAGACTCCCTGCGGGGAGCATGATGCAGCATCATGCCCTGAGCCAAAGGCAGATGCTCAACCACTGAGCCACCCAGGAGTCCCCAGTTTCTCAATTTTAAAGTCAGCTGATTAGCAAACATAAATCCCTCAGCAACCTTAGTTCCCCTTTGTCATGTAACCTAACATATCCTCAGATCCTGGAGATTAGAATGTGTACATATTTAGGGGCCATTATTCTATCACAAGTCCTTATTTGAGGGAGTCAAAGTCTGGCTGCCTTTGAATCAGACATGTAAACAAACACCTAATCCCTAAATGTTGGTGATCTGTTGGCAACCCACCTACCCATCCACACTCACCCAGTGTCATGATTTTAACTACCCCTTTTTTGTGGATAACTCCTAATTTTACATAGTTGTTGTTATTGTTTGCCTCTGAACATGGACTCATATATCCAATTGCTTCATATATATATATACCATTCTTACATAAACACACTGGAAGCATTTTGCTTCCAACCCTGTTTCTTCTATATTATCTAGTTTAGTCAATAACACCTGTAGGCATATTGTGGAAACATGGGAGTCTTCCTTAGTTCTTCCTTTCTTTTTGCCCCATCCAAAGTTGATCTGTAACTCCAAGCTTTTTTATCTTTACTAAGTCTCAAAATACTTGATTTCTCCCAGCCATCACAGCGCCATGTGCAGAAAGTAACACGAACCTCGTTAGAGTACTACTCCTCAAGCCCCATGTGCAGTTTTATGTTCCTATGCCTCTATTTGGGCTGTCTGTTCTGTTAAGGGATGCCATTCCCCTCTTAGCTTGGCTGGCTCTGACTCATCCCCCAGGCTGTGCTAGGTTACTCCCTCAAAGGTCCTCAGATTCACTGCAACTATACCATTGTAAGCATCTCTTTGTCCTATAATGACTTCAGTGTTAGTCTCCTCTTATAGAATATGAGAAGCTCCTCGAGAACAGGGTAGACTGAGCCATCAGTTTTTTGTCTGCTGCAGCACAAGCCTGAAACATAATTGGCTCTCAACAAACATCTCTTCTAAAAATATTGAATAGCATGATAACTGATGTCCAGGCACTTTATAAGAACTTAGAATTCTGTAATATTTACATGTATAAGGATTTAGCATTTCAAAACACTTAAAGCATTTTGAGCTCACTGGTAATAGTAGAAAAATGTAAAGTGCTATTTATAATGATTACTAATAAGTTTATCCTGTAGGAGGCAGTAGATTTGCTAGTAATAATCTAACCATGTGTATCATCATTACATCACTTTACAATTGATATTAAACTCACCTGTCTGATGACTTTGGTATTTATTTGGTGTGTGGGCAGCAAATCCTCAAGCTTTAGCCTGTACTATAGGGAAGAGATTGGAGGCGACAATGAGACAGTGTGCACTAGATTTCCATCATACCCTCCTCTTTCCTTGATCTCAGAGCGTAGGCTGCCATACTGAAGGCATGCAGGACAGTGATCAGGAGTATGTCATCTATTCTCAGCTATGGATATTATTAGAGTTAAAGAAAAATTAAAAAGAAGAAATGATCTTGAAACGAGTTTGTCAAGACATACAGAAAAGCACCTTGACTATAGATGTGATTAAGAACTAGATCAAGCTACCTTAGGAACTTGTCAGTTTTTTAAGACTAAAACTCATAAATAAGAGCTATTGGACAGATGTATTGGACATATCCATCCATCTTGTCTAACTCATTTGCCAGCTTGGAGGCAGAGGATTAGGCACAAATAGTTGGTAAGAGAATATTTTGTCGGGTCAGAACATTTCTTGAATAAATTTAGATAGGAATTTTTTTTAGATAGGAATATTTCTTTAACCCTTAAAAGTTCTAACATTTTTTTTTCAATGCAGGACTGAAACATTGACCTCAACCAATTATTACCCTGTAACATTGATTAGGACAATAATTGAGAAGTAAAGAGCAGACAGAGTGATTTATAGAGTGAGTTATATCAGAATTGGAAATAATCTCCAAGTACACAGTCTTTATTTTCCTTATAGGAAATTAAATGACTGCCTTGTCCACTAGTTAGATTTTTTTTGCCATTTTATAGCAGATTGATCATCGAAACTCAGCATGACAACTGCATTTAAAAGTCTAATAATGCCCCCTGGAAATAAGATAACGTCTGCTTCATATGTTCTCAAACCTGTCCTCTAACATTCTGGCACTACTGCTCTGGCAGTCTCTAAAAAATCTCATTTCCTTTCCCCATTTTTGGTATCACATAAGTGGATACTTCAGTTTTCTCAAAAAACATTCTACATCTATTGAATTCAGTTCTATTTCAGAGTGCTAAATGTCTTTTATATTCATGGAAGATCACACAGTATATTATCAGCTTTCCAATATCATCAGGGTTAGCTTATTATTAAAGAGACAAAGATGCATACCTAAACTAACTTATGAAATAGTTGCTAAGCATATTTACTAAATATATAATTACTATCTTTAAAATGGACAAAAATTAAGATATACAGGCATATAAATGAAATCTCAAAATCAAATATTACTTATTGGTTTCTTGTTGGATTATGCATTTATTGAAACAGTCAAATGTTGCTACTAATGAATCCCCTGTCCTATGTTAACCAGATCAACAAATGTGAAATTTTTAGAATAGTGTCTAGTACACGGTAAATATTATATAAATATTTACTACTAGTGTTATTGTTTTTATTATTTTCTTAAGGTAAGCATAGGAAATTTCCAGTGAAAATCTATTAGTCTTTTGATAAATACAATAAGAGTTTCTTTAAGAGTTCCAAGGCAAGATACAAATGGCCAGGTAGGATGGCTGTTTGTGAATTTATCACACACAATATTAGCTACAATTTATTGAACATTTTTGCATGCCAAATATTTGGCTAAATGTTTTGCTAGACTATTTCACTCACTTAATCTCCACAACAGCTTAATTAAGGACGGTTTATTCTTACTTTTCAGGAAAAGAATGTAAGGCTTAGAGAAGTAGAGTAATAAATATGTACAATAGTCAGATAATGTTATAAAGTCAAGACCCAAACACTCAAGCTCATGTTTTGATCCAGTCCTCCTTCCAAACTTTCATGTTTTTTTTTAAATTTTTTTCAAACTTCCATGTTTTATTTACAGCTACATTTTAAAATTCACTTTAAAGATGATTTTTTAAATGTAGCTGTAAGTGGTTGGTCGCTTATTACAATTCAATTCAGCAAATATTGATTGAGCATTTACCTAGGCGTGCCAATGAAATAGAATCTGTGCACCAATTCCATGCAGTACCTATTGTACTGGATAAACATTGTCAGGCACTTGAAAGATATTTAAGATTGTACCACCTAGGGAAATATGAAGTAGGAGAAATTTTCTTTGAGCCTTTAGTCTCCATAATAGTTACTAATTGACACTTTACATGCTATCTCTAGTTTTTTCTCATTTTTCTATCCAAAGACTTAAAAACATGCATGCCATCAGGTTGGCCATTAATATATAAATGACTATTCTAATGATATTTCTTGTTCTGTGATATTTAGATTACTATGATAACTCATCGATTAGCTTGCATTGAATATGTATAAGCAATCTATTTGGAAGGGCTTTCATGAGTTTGTTAAATTAGTCTGAGAATGGTCAAACACTGCTTGAAAACAATTGCTTGAGAAGTCGCACTGTTCTCAGTGAAAATCATGGCTCTGATTCAGGATACCACATGTCCTGGGAAACAGAAAGAGTCAGCCTTTAAAGTGCAGGCACTAACTGAGCAAATTAGTAACAATTTACTGTTAAGCTGATGTTTAGCCTTGGGTAGTCACTGTTCCAACCACCTGAGGATTGACTAAGGAACCGATGTGCTTAGAGATGATCTGAAAAAAAAAAGCACCATAATTGAGATTGCTCATTTTCATTTTATTTTATCTCTTTGCATTGTGTTTGGGCCTCAGGAGTACATTTTATGAAGGCTATTGGCAAAAGAAAATATGCCCAAAGGCAGATGGCAGGAATCTGTGAATCATGTCACACAGAACATGATTGAGCTCCCTGGGTTTGTTCAGCCTAAAGAGGAGAAGGACAAAGGGAATGCATATGTGCCATCCAAATATTTGAGGAATGTTTCATTTAGTTGTGAGTTATTCCAAGAAATAAATTAAGCATAAGAAATAGTTGAGAAAATGTTTCTTGATTTAACATAACAAATGTTGCCTGCAACCCTGAGTTGTCCAATGAAAATGGCAGCAAGTTCACAGTCTTTGGAAATTATAAAGTCACAAAAATGTCATATTCAAATAATCCTTAAGAAATGCCTATCACATACTCCTTTTACTGTAAGGAAACGTAACCTCAAAGAAACTACGTGTCATGCTTAAGATCTTATCACTTGCCACCTATGTGGCAGATCCAGGACTAATGTTCTCAGGTGTTTCTGCTCAAAGCTCTTCCACTATGATGACTCAGAGGCAGCAGTGCAGATGTGGGTGACCAACCAAAGGTACTGAATCGTTGCAAGATTGAGTTAGATCCCATCCAAGAATCCCACTACTTTCTCAGGATCTGTGCTTTGAATTTGGGTATTATTTGATTGATGTGTTTGGAATTTTTTTTTTTTAAGAATGAATTTTGTAATTGCAAGTAAGTATCATTCATTTTCTGTGGCTGCTGCTGTACTCAGCTGTTCAAGTCACAAAATTAGCAATATGCACTAAAAAGTGCTATCATTTCCTCTGGGTGAGGCAAAAAGGCCCCTTTTAAGGGTCTCAAGTAGAAATGGCCCCTTTTGGGGCTGCTGGGTGACTCAGTTGGTTAAGCGTGTGCCTTTGGCTCAAGTCATGATCCTGGGGTCCTGGGATCAAGTCCCAGGTAGACTCCCTGCTCAGTGGGGAATCTACTTCTCCTTCTCCCTCTATCCATCCTCCGCCCCATGCTCTCTCTCTCTGTCATATAAATAAATAAAATATTTTAAAAAACAAATGTTATCATTTCAGACTACTTAGCACTCATAGTGCTACCCTTCTGGGGATATTTGTGCTTAACAGGGAAGACATTCTAATGATGGAATTTCAGAACAAAGTAATTAAGGGGAAACAAGATAGGCTTGGGGAGAGAGAGAAGGCAGATTTATCTCAATAATTCTTTGGTCCTAAAAATCATATTATATCTCATTTTTGGAAGACATAATGATCAGAGAGAGTTTGTCTTCATCTTCTAACCACACACTGTCACTACTTTGTAAATATATGCTCTTACCCTCAATGCACAAATTCCAGACCAAGTTTTCTTACCTGTGGATATATGAAAGATGAGTTCATTACAAGCTTCAAATTTTAGAAACTTGATTCCAGTTTGGCTATGAATACAGGGGATTTTATTAATACAATGTTGAAAAAAAAATACAATGTTGATGATGATTTTTATAAGTACAAATGAAAGCTAAGAGCTAAAATTTATTAAATACAAATTATGTTAGGCCATGTGCTAATCATTCTACAGTCATTATGTCATAACTGATATTAGATACCATTATTGCTGTAAATTATATTGCTGCTAAGCGAAATTTTACAAAATGAAAAATGAATTCTTTATACAGACTTGCAGAAGTCATACAGCTGGCCAATAGTCAAACCGAGATTCAAACCCAAGTCTGCTTGAATGAGAAAGTAAAAGAGAGGATGAAAATGAGTGCATGATAGGATAACTAGAGAAAAAGAGTTGATTTGGAAAAAAATTGAATATGACCGAAATTATCATTTTTGTCAGATTTCTTATAATATCATGCCATTCGAGGAAAAAAATCTGCCTTCTGATTTTCTCAAGGTAATGATCAAAGCTCTTTATACAATTCTCTAACACTTTGTTACAAAAACCATCATAAATAAAAAAAATCGCAAAGTTTGGTTTTCTTCATTTCTGCCTTCTTTCTTTCTTTCCTAACTCAACACATATTTATTGAGAGGCTGGTATAAACCAGGCACTGTATTTGATACATGGAGTATAAAAGCAAAACAGACCGCAGCCTGTGCTCTTCTTGATTTGTCAGCCGAGTGGGAAAGACAGACATGAATCAAATTATTATGCAAATAAACATGCAATTTCAAACTGAGACTTGTGTTATTGACTGAGAGAGAAACTTAACGCCATAATAGTATACAGCAGGTGTGTTAGTATGGGTTCAACAGTTAGGCACCAAGAGCTTCTTTGAGCCAAAGGAGAGAGAGAGAGAGAGAGAGAGAGAGAGAGAGAGAGAGGAGAAGCTGGGAGAGTCATCAGATAAAGAATGTGGGTCTAACCCACAGTGAAGGAGAGAGGGGAGAAAGGAAGTTTGGTTTGATAAGTCCCTCAGGGAGTCATACCCAAACCAGGATCATCTGTCCAAAAGGTTCCCCATGTCCCTGCCATGTTCAGTCATTGGCTGGAAGTAGCCTGTAAGAAATGTATCCTCAGGGAGCATGTGTGGATGGAATCAGTTATACTCCTCACAGTTAGTTTTGAGAAGCATATTGTCACGGTGACCATAACAGAACAGTGACATGGGATGACCTGGAAACATTTTCCTAAGGAATCAATAGTTTAACTGGATGGGGAGGGGGCATGTGGGACTCAATTTTATAAGATTGGATTTTTTTTGCAGTTTAAAACAAGATTTATTTTCTCCAACTTTATTGAGATGTAATTGGCAGATAACATTGTGTATGTTTAAAAAGTACCAAGTGTTAATTTAATACTCATATAGAGCAAAATAAATATCACCATCAGGTTAGTTAACACCTCTATCATATCACATAATCAGCATTTCTTTTTTTGTAGTCAGAACATTTAAGTTTTACTCTTAGCAACTTCAAGTATATAATGCAGTATTATTAACCATAATCATCATATTGTACTGTATTGTACTCATGTCTTAAAACTAGAAGTTTGTATCCTTTGATGTATATCTCCCTATTTCTTCCTTCTCCAACCCGTGGAAACCCCCATTCTACTCTCTGTTTCTATGGATTTAGCCTTTTTACAATCCATATGTGAGATTATACAGTATTTGTCTTTCTCTGTCTGATTTATTTCACTTAGTGCAATACCCTCAAGATCCATCCACATTGTCACAAATGGCAGGATTTCCATCTTTATCATGGCTGAACATTATTCCATTGTATGCATATACTTCAATGTAAGATTTGGACTCTTTAAAATATTTTGAGCTTGGGAGGAGCTCCCCATGGATCCCCATGATAAGATAAAACAAAGTGAGGATCTCAGGAATTAGATAAACTGGATAATCCTTAGAGATTCCTGGCTTTTAAGGGAGTACCAGCCTGCTTATGAGACACTTGCTCTCCCAAGACTTTGGTCCTTGTCTTACGTTGGATTTCTACAAGTTATTTAACTTATTACATTTAATCATAAAGTGGGGCTTGTGGCATTTATGAAGTCACACACATTAATGATTGATTGGATAAAGTATAAATTAAAGGAACATGTACATTAATTCAATTGGCATTATAATTTTCTCCACCTGTTGTAGTTCCACTGAGATGACCACAGGTTAATCCCAATAGAATTTTGTTCCTTTTTGGGTGTGACAGCTATTTTTGAAGGAACAAAATAGTCAGCTAATGGGAATCAAATCGCCCATCTGGTTTTGAGGTCCCTTAGCATGTCATCCTTTTCTTCCTCTTGTATCTTTGGGGATAGACTCATTAGGCTCAATGCCATGGTCAATACAGCTTGCAATTGGTGTCTGACTAGCTTCAGAATGAACATTTTTAGAATAACATTCTATTTTTGCAGAATCAGAATATTAAAAAAATTCATAATCACAAAACTCAGTAGAACTGAAGTATTTGATTAAATAGTTGAGAGTCAGAAAAGTTTGTTGACTAATTTCCATTTATAGTATGTATATGCAGTGGAATGGGTTCAGAAAATTGGCCTGATTGGTTTCTTGGCGGAAGTGAGTTTATTTCAGATGGCATATGTAATTTGGATATTTTGTGTGATGGGTGATAACTATTTCTACACCCTTAATTTGGGGACAATGAACTCCAGATATAGAAGCAGAATCTTTAGACTTCGAATCTCCAAAACGGTGTTGTTCATATTTGAACATAACAAGTGAGTATTCCATTTTGGGTTGAATTGCAGGTCAATATTTGGTATCAACATGGACTATAATGAGGCCTGAGGGTTTATGGAAGCACTTGTCCATTTAAAGATTTTCTGGGCTTTGCTGTTACTCAAACCCCTCCTGGATCACTACACAATTTCAACGCCAGCCTTCCTGCCTCTGCCTGCACCAACTCCAGTCCTGCTACAAAAATGACTATTCTAAATGACAAAAAAATCTAATCATGTTATGTCTCAGCTTTGAGTTCTTTAATAGCTTGGCGGTGCTTTCTGACTAAAGTGCCAATTTTTCGGCACGGTGTTAGCCTTTCATGATCTAGTCTCCCATTATCCCTCCAATTCATTTTTCATCATCCCACGTGCCATGTCTCCATACCACACATACACCCAGCTCACCTTCACTAGACCTGTCATGCTAGCTCTGGCTTTGTACTTGCAGGTTCTTCTGTCTGCAACTCTCTTCCCATCTCTTCTCCACCTGAACCAGGACCACTTGGGATCATTTCTCAAAATATGCTCTGCTATCCTCTCCTAGAAGATGCTTTTTTGCTTTGACTGCTTTGCCCACCCTTAGGTCTGTGCCTCACGTGTGTCTGTATGCCTTAGTTTTCTCCTGGCAATTACTAATCTTCTTGTCTCTATTTATTTGCCTCATTTGAACATTTCATATAAGTGGAATCATATTATAGATGGTCGGTGACTAGCTTCTTTCAGTTAGCATAATATTTTCAAAGTTTATCCACATTGTAGGTATATTAGTACTTCATTCCTTTTTGTGGACAAATAATATTCCATTGTATAGGCATATCACATTTTGCTTCTCCATTCATCAGTTGATAGAGATTTGAGTGCTTTCTACTTTTTAACTCTTCTGGATTATGGCATTATAAATAATCAAATGGAATTTTTTGAGGACATATATTGTCATTTCTTGGTATATACATAGGAGTGAAATTATTGAGTCATGTAGAAACCTTATATTTAATGTTTCAAGGAGTGAGCAAACATTTCCCAAAGTGGCTACCTCTTTATATTCCCACCAGCATATATGAGGGTTCCAATTTCTTCTCATCCTCAACACTTGTTAGTTTCCTTTTGTTTAATGTAACCATCCTAGTGAGCATGAAATGCTATCTTATTATGTTTTTTTTTAAGGATTTTATTTTATTTATTCATGAGAGACACAGGCAGAGACATAGGCAGAGGGAGAAGCAGACTCCCCACAGGGATCCTGACTGGGAACTCAACCCCAGGATCATGTCCTGAGGCAAAGGCAGACACTCAACCGCTGAGCAACCCAGGTGTTCCTACTATGGTTTTGATTTGCATTTCCCAATGGCTAAAGATTAAGCATCTTTTCATACACTTATTGTGTTTGTATATATTTACTGGAAAATTTTTAACATTTCCTTTGCCAGCTTTTAAATTGAGTTATTTGATTTTGCCAATTTTTAAATCAGGTTATTTGACTCTGGCTTATTAAATCATAAGTATTTCTTATATATTCTGGATACAGGGCTTTATCGGGTTGTAATTTCCAAATATTTTCTACCTTTTCATGGGGTGTATTTTCACTTTCTTGATACTACTGTTTACAACATAAGCATTTTTAATTTTGATGAAATCCATTTTATCTTTTATTTCTGAGGTTGCTTGTACTTTTGGTGCCGTATCTGAACTTTTTCTTAAAGCAAGGTCCTGAGGATTTACTCCTAAGTTTTTTCCTAAGAGTTTTATAGTTTAGCTCTTATATTTAGATCTTTGGTCCATTTTGAATTAATTTTTTGTGCGGTGTAACAAAGGGGTCCAACTCCATTTTTTTCATATGGATATTGTTTCCCCAACATCATTTGTTAAAAGATTACTCTTTTCCCCTGTGAATAGTTTTGGCACCCTCATGAAAAGTCAATTGTCCATAAATGCAAGACCCTATTTATGCATTCCCAGAAATAACTTCAGAACCCCCCCCCCCCCCCAAGATCCCTGTAGGGCCCATAAGGAACACCATTATTCTTCCATCCAAATTGTCTAATTGGCCTACTGTAGCCACAGTCACAGTCTCTCACTAGACTCTTTTTGTATTATTCTTCTGCTTCCGTGCACACCAGTGGCCTCCACTAGCTGAAACTGGCTTTACACTTACCTCACACAAAACATGGTCATGTGTATGTCTTCGAGTATATCTGAGGTGACAAAAAAATGTTCCTTGAAATCTGTTCTGTGAGTCTTTCTGTCACCAGGACTCCAGAAACTGACTGGTAAGATCCAAAGAAAGGAAGATGGTTGCTAAGTGACATAGCCTAAAGATAGGTGGTCAGACCTCCAGTGTAAACAACCATAAAGACTTGTTATCAACCATAAAGATTTGCTATCACTCTGGGCCTATGCTGAGAGCTACTAGCAGAGATTGCATGAGGGATTGCTATAATGAATTATTCTTCTCTATATTTTCTTATTGCTTCCAACAGATTTCCATGGCACTCTGTTTACTCTCCTAGTTGACCTGTATTATCCTCTAATTTTCTGTAGCAATTTCTAGTGAGAGATAAATGGCTAAGTAAAAGTCTTGGTTGTCAGAATTGAGCTAAAATCACATTTCTACCACTTACTACCTATGAGATCCTGGGGACGGTATGTGGCCTCATTAAACCCTAGTCTCCTTATCTGAAAATAAGGATCCTTATTTCATAAGATGGCTGGGAGAATTAAATGAGGTCTCACCAATGTAGCAATTATGAATGGCATGCACATACATTAAACTGTATTTTAAAAAGTGATTAATATCTTCAGCTTCTTTAGTCATATGAATTTATAATTATGCCCTGAAACAATAACTCAAGCTTAATCTGTGTTAAGATGCTTATTTCACTCCCTGTGTAAAATACCATTTATTTCAGACTCTTGAGAGAGGTCTATACTTGTGGTATATAAATTATGCATTGAAACTAATGAAGAACACAATATGTTTTATTATTCCAGCTATAGTTGTAAATAAATAAATAAATAAATAAATATATATATATAATATAAATATATATATATTCCAGCTTTGAGAAGAATGTTGTGATGATTACTGAATCTGATATCAAGTGTTTATGGAAATTATATTATGATTAATATACTGGCCCAGGGACTCCTGGGTGGCTCAGTGGTTGAGTGTCTGCCTTTGGCTCAGGGCTTTATCCCCATCCCAGGATCAAGTCCCGCATCTGGCTCCCTGTGGGGAGCATGCTTCTCCCTTTCCCTCTGCCTGTGTCTCTGCCTCTCTCTGTGTGTCTCTCATGAATAAATAAGTAAAATCTTTAAAAATAAAATAAAATAAAATATATTGGTCCAGCCTAGTTAATAGAAATGTGGTCAGAGCACACAAGATGGGCAAGTTTGCCTGCTCCTGGACCACTCTGGTAGAATGGACTTTCAAGGCAACATAAAAGTAGATTGTTTCCCATGTTAAAAAAGAAGAAAAAAAAGAAAAGGAAAGAAAAGTTGTCAGAGCTTTTATTTTAGCTAGAAAACAACAACAAAAAGCACATAAAACACAGAAGGTGCTAAAACTTGATAATTATATCCTTAATTCTCCTCTAGAGTGTGAGCCGCTCTAGGCAAAACTCATATTTTTTATATTTTTGTCTCCTTTCCCCAACAGGACTGCTGGTTAAATATATGCTGATCAATGAAAGATGGAAGGAAGGAGTGACTTGGAACAAAGGAAGAGAAAAAGAAAATGCTCACCTTGGTTGATTTCACCTTATAGTGTACGTTCCCCTTGATTTTGGTGCCCTCATCCCAACCCAAAAACTGGATCACAATTTTAATATCCTACATCTAGTCTCACAGTGTCCAGCTTCTGTTAAATATTTTGATAATTGTAGTACTGATGATCATTAACAATGTTATTAGATTACTTTGTGAATTACATATCCTTGTGAATAGCATTTATTTATGTAAAAGATGAATTTTAATGTCTTAACTCCTAAAGGTCGCTAATATGAGGGCTTCTCATATCCTAATAGAGCATCAGGAACCTATTTTCAATGGGGGGATTCCCTTGTGTCCACCTTTTTTTTCCTTCTGCATGACTATGGTGAGCTACGTATACCCAGATAGAGCCTTATTAACATACACTATGCCAGGCCTTCTAGACATACTACCAGGAAGGAAGGAAGTAAACAAAATAAATTTAGAAAAAGCAATCAAGTTTTCACAGCAAATTATGTTTGTTCCCATTTAAGTGACTCTTATTCTTTCTATTTTTACCTTTCTCTTTGTTACCACATACTTTTCCACTTCGTGGTTGCTGCTGCAGTGATGTGCATCTCCCCTATAGTTTTCTAAATTAGTCATATCCTGGATATAAAATAGGCTTCTTTTGAGAAAAATAGCTAAAATAAACAGTTCCTATAAATCAGCTGATGCTCGGTCAGATTTTATAAAATAAATAATTATTTCCAGGCTTTCAAGAGAATAACTGAATCTGGAAAAAGATGGATAGCTCCTTAGAATTGTATGTTGTATTTCACTAGCACTTTTCCACTAGTTTAAAAAATATGTGTTTATGGGAACTTGGAAACTAATCATGAAGAGTAATCTAAGATCAGGCTGGTAAAGTACAAGCTTGAGAAAATATCCCTCACTCTTGAAAAACTACTTCCAGTTCACTGAGATTCAACTTTGATCACTTTTTGATCAAGAATAATGGGACTGAGTTTCTTCATTGAATAGTATAGCTTTGGGATCCCTGGGTGGCGCAGTGGTTTGGCGCCTGCCTTTGGCCCAGGGCGCCATCCTGGAGACCCTGGATTGAGTCCCACGTCGGGCATGGAGCCTGCTTCTCCCTCTGCCTGTGTCTCTGCCTCTCTCTCTATCTCTCTGTGACTATCATAAATAAATAAAAATTTAAAAAAAAACTGAATAGTATAGCTTTGACCTTAATTTTACTAAGTGTGAGTTATCTGTGATTTCTAAATTAGTTGTGATGCTGTTTAACTCCATCCTATTCAGATATGTCTACCTTTTTGTATATGAAGGTGACATTAAAGTTTTTGTTTTAGATAAGTAGGGTTTTAGGCATAAGAAAATAAGAAATGTTATTTACATAGAAAGAAATGAGAAGTTTTTACTGTTACAGAGCAGTGAGATAAGATGACATTTAACTTGAATAGATAAAAGATAATTTAAATTGGAAGGATAATGTCTGGAGTTTTCATACTCTACACTTATTAGTACATCCTGAATCATTACTACAATAGTGGGTAGAAAATATATTGATATCTTTGGGTTCCTTTTTTGCCACAAATTCAGCTTCATAAAATCATGGAATAAGAGTATTTAAAGAAACATTAAATGTCTACTTATTAAAGCCCTTGTTTCAACCTTAATGAAATTAAGTACTTTCCCAAGAATACATTATTTCCTAGAATAATATAAATGACCATGTTACAGGAATAAGTTTGCTTGAAAATGGCAGAAAGAGGAAATAGAATAAAAATTAGAGAATTGGAAAAAGTAAAAAAAAATCAAACTCTGAAATAGGCCATCTAGCTCAGAAACAGATAATTTCAGGTAATTTAAGTTTTTTCCGGAAGCAGATAAGAATAGAAAATTTTCTAACTCATTCCACAAGGCCAGCATAATCCTGATACCACTACCAAACAAAAATAGAATAAAAATGAAAAATATGTCAGTTGTGTTTATAAATGTGCATATGAAAATCCAAATAAAATATTAAATGATTATGCATAGTTATAGTTTAAAATAATGAAAAATTTGACAAACCAAAGTTTAAAGAATGCAAGGACAGCTCAGCCATGTGGGATCTATTAATACCATATACTATATTATGAGACTTAATGAGAAGAAATATGATCATCTGGGTAAATACGAAAGAAATTATTTGATTAAATTCATCACTGGTTTCTAATGGGAAAGGCAAAGTCTCTTAGCTAGGGAACAAAAAAAAGCATTTTATAATTTAATGATGTAGGTTTATTCAAAACATAAAAAATAATAATTAATGCATGAATATCAAAAGCATTACAATTATGTTTGAGGACAGAACAAGATAGTTTACTTGCATATCTAATTCTTAACTTGGTTCTTAAGTTTCAACCAGCGTGTCAAGCTTTAAAAAGTATATATATACATCTTGGAAAAAAAATTAATTATTATCTAGAATAATCTAAAAACCTATGAAAGCATATACAAGATTTTTGTAAACTTGTTTTATTTAAGATAAATCAACAGTTTTTCTATCTATCATTAATAACCAATATAGAAGTGAATAAAAATCTATTTACTAATAGTAAAAATAAAATAATACTATAAAATGTTTAGTAAAAAATTTATGAAGAAATATATAAAAAACCATATAAAGAACAATTTAAAACTCTATGTAAAGAACTGATATATAACCTAGAATATATACAATTTGTTCACTTTTGTAAAGATATAAGAATAAAAACATACTTAAAATTATGTTAATTAAAAGTGTATTATTTCTATTTTAATAGATAACAAATCACTTGAAAACAGCAGAAAGTGAAGAAACAGATTCATGAAATAGGCAGTGTGAAAATTTGGTAATATTTGCTATTATTAATTATTATTAATCAGTGAGGAAAAGACCAACTATTCAAAAAAATGAGTAACAACTGGCTATGATTTGATGGAAAAGAAACTAAGATATCTATACATAAAAAATAAAGTTCAGATAAATTAATGAGTTAATATAAAATATAAGATAATTTTAAAGACCAATTTAGGAGTACAAAAATATTTCTCAAATAAGACAGAAACAAATATTTCCCAGCTTGGAAACAACTGATAGTGTTGGCTATATTTCAAAAGGCATCATGAACAAAATTAAAAGCCAATGAACTAAAAGAGCACTTTTCGTGTGTGTGTGTGTTTTGTGTAGTAATTTTTTTTTTAAAGATTTATTTATCTGTTTATTCAGAGAGAGCGAAAGAGAGGCAGAGACACAGGCAGAGGGAGAAGCAGGCTCCATGCAGGGAGCCCGACGTGGGACTCGATCCAGGGTCTCCAGGATCATACCCCGGGCCACAGGTGGCGCTAAACCGCTGCGCCACCGGGGCTGCCCGTTTTGTGTAGTAATTTAGGAAACGAAAAAATAAAGATGTTCTGTGAACATCTGAGAGTATCACCAATGCTTCTAGTAATCATAATTCAAATCGCAAGATCTGAGGCATCTCATATCAGTCAGTTAGGCACTTGCCTTTGGCTCAGGTCATGATCTTGGAGTCCCAGGATGGATCCCTGCATTGACTCCCCATTCAGCGAAGAATCTGCTTCTTCCTCTGACCCTCCCCCTTCTCATGCTCTCTCTCTCTCTCTCTTTCAAATAAATACATAAATTCTTTTTAAGAAACACACACAAGATATTTTTCTTCACTAGATTGACAATATTCGAAGGCTTAATAATATCCAGTGGTGACAAAGAAATGGGAAAAAACAATATGAAATTCATAACAGCATAAATTAGGATGGCCAAAATTTTGAAATGCAATTTGGTTAGATCTGCCAAAAAAAAGAATGAAAATGTTCAGCAAAACACATGTGCAGGAAGATATATATATATATGCAAAGACAGTGGTGTGTTTTAATAACCATCTGTTGGATTGGGGCAAATATGTAGCAATAAGGAAATATGAATATGTTTCTTATGATCCATCCATCCATTCATATCAGAGAATACAGATGAATGATTAAACAACATGAGATAGTTGTAGATTTCTGACATGGAGTGCTTTTCAGAGTATAAATAAATATTGAAACAAGAAACAGAAGTTACAAAAAGTAAGAGTGAATTTACAGTTGGAAAGAGAAAATAAAAACAAAACTGGAAATGTGTGTGTATTTACCATAAATTAAAGAATATATTGAAAGTGTGCACATCACAGTATTGACTGTGGGAAAGGTTGAGGATGGAGTGAGACAGTGAAGGAGGACTCGCCTCTTTTATTTTTCATATTTCTCTGTGTTTGCATCTTTATAAAGAGATGTACTCACTTTTAGGGCTAAAAATAAAATAAAATTAGAAAAGCAATCATATTCTTCCCCAGATAAGACATACTCAGTATTTTTGGAGTCTTTTAGAGAAAACACCTAAAGCAGAGTTTTTAAGCATTGATAAACAAGAGAGAGGTATGTAGTGGCCAAATATATTAAATATATAATGTAACTAAATAAAGCAAAACCACTAGCCAGTTTTCATGGTGTTTATATAGAGTTTTTGATTTGGTATGTATGTATTATAACTAATACTTCAAACATTAAACACCATACTTGGTGTTTATGGCAACCCTCCTTAAGTGAGACCATGCAGTGGACGGAACTGTCTTTTGTGAAATAAGAATCAGAACTATACTCCCAATGCCAGTTCCCTAAAATGGATATGACCATTTGTTGTTTCATTGCTCAAAATCAGCCCCATATTTAAGCCTGCACTAGAATAGAATGTCAAAGAAAACATGCACTTTGTTTAGTCCAGCAAATTCTTTACCAAAACAAGTTAAGTTTTCTCTTGGTGGTCATAATTTTAATGACCAAGACTAATTTGACATACAAGAAAGAAGATATACTACAGCTTACAAGAGAGCAAATGGAATTCATTTTAGCTCAGGAAGAAAGTACAGGCTGAACACTGGTCCCATAACTCATACAAGGCAAGTCTCTCTCCTCAAGTGCTTTCTTATATATTAGGAAGGAACACATTGTTTTTCACTAGATGCCTCAAGAAGAAAAATCACATTCTTTAAACTGTCTCTGGGAGACTCTTGAAAAATAGAGGCTGGAGATTAGGGACAAGAGACATGGTGATTTTATCCCTTCAAATGTAAACCCAAACTAGAGTGAGAGAATGTGGTCATCAGCCTCTTTAAAGCTTTTAGGTAAGTTACAGTCTGTTCAATATTTCCATTTCTCAAGCAAACTGAAGACAGGTAAAATGACTTGGCATGGCCACTTGGCCAGCCTGTGGTAGACACAGATTATTGCATATTTGAGGCAGTTCTTTTTATTTTTGTGTCTAACTGGTTTTAAAGCATTGCTGTTAGTGCAGTACAATAAAAAGCACTAGAAATTTTGGTGCATTTGTGTATTATTTTATCAGTTATTCATTAGTAATCATTTACTATATGACATATACTGGGATGTAAGAAAAAAAATGAAGAAATCAGTTTCTGGCTGCAGAAGACCTTGGATTCCATCAGCACCATCATGAAGGAATGGCTACAGGCTCTGTCATCATTCTGTGAATTGTGTTACGGTGTCAGATGAGGATACATCCCCCAATCCTTTCTCCCTCTGTCCATCAAAATAAAATGCCACAGCATATAATCTGATGTCCTGTTCTGCACAAGGAATGTGAACACTGTCCATCGGTCTGTGGATGAGAGAAGGTGTCCTATGTGTACGTTAGCATCATGTCAGGTATCTCTGCAAGTTTGCTCATTTCATAGTAACTCTTGCCCATATTTCCCAAAAGTATTGTGAAAAGTAGATGTGGGAATTAAGATATAATTGAAAGTTATCTGGATGTTATTCTTGTCTTCAGTTCTAGTAAAAGGATCTCTTAATTTGTTTGCAAATGTGAGCAAAAAAGATATCTAAGAATTTGGCTATTCCTAAGCTATGATAGAAGGCATGCCAGCTGAGGTCTGTCCTAGTGCAGAGGGATGAATCGTCAGTGAGCTTTTATTATTATTTTCTTCCATTTTAAATGATGTTCATAATCTTATTTCCTTTAGTCTCTGAATGTTCTTGAAAGACAACTAAATCCCACTTTGAATTCTGCTCTCCCAAGACCTCAGAAATCAGCTCCCCTGTTGAAAAAACAGCTACATTACCTTCTTCATCTTGTTTCCATTCTAAACCATCTGGGCTCTATGGCTCCATCTCATTGTTCTTCAAAATCAGGGAACAGGGATGCTCCTTACACGAAGGAGCTCAGTGGAAGTCCCTTCCTCATACAATAATTATCTCTTGTGCACTTAGCAGCATGTCAGAACTCTCCTACATAGTAAGGATGCTCAGCAGAGTGCATCCCAGCCCAGACTAGCTAGGGTTGAAGTCTAGTGTACCCCTACTGTTCTCAAATCCCTGTCTATAGAAGGACATAAGAAAACTTGAGATTCCTTAGCTTTTTGGGTGCCAAAGTTGCTCAAAATGTTGAGGCAACTCTCTCCTCTGCAGTACTTTCCTCACCTAGCCCTGCACCTTATGTGCTTTAAATATACAATCATTGATAAAATGTTGAGTATTTATCAATGTGATGTACTTGGTAGAATTGTGGTACCCAAAAGATATGTTCACCTGAATCCTGTGAATGTGACCTTGTTTTGGGAAAAAAATACCTTTGTACATGTAATTAAAAATATTGAGATGAGCTCATTCTGGTTTTAGTGTGGGCTCTGAGCCCAATCACTGGTGTTCTTAAAAGATAAAGACAAAGAGAGATTTGAGACACAGAAACACAGGTGACACGCGAAGATAGAGACAGACATCAAAATGATGCAGACACAAGACAAGGAATGCCTGCTGCCACCAAAGCTGGAAGAGGCAAGGAAAGTCTCTCCCTTGGATGCTTCAAAGAAAGTACAACCAGGCCTATGCCTCAATGTCAGACTCTGGCCTCCAGAATCATGAGAGAATGGATTTCTGCTGGTTTAAACCATCAAATTTATAGTAAGTTGTTGTCAGCCCTAGGAAACTAATATACATAAGAATATGTCACAATATAGAAAATACTTTGCCATACGATAATAGGCAAGATATAAAACTGTATATAAGGTTTAAAGACCATTTTTTGTGGAAAGTACAATATCCACATACACAAAACAGGAAAAAAGAAAAAGAAAAAAAAGAAAGAGGTACATACCAAAATATTAGCAATGGTGGATTAGAGGTGGTTTTGCAGTCTTCCCAATAAGCTTCATTTGCCCTGCACATACATGTTTTGTGTAGTTTTTCCTTGATTAATTTAGCCTGTCTTTGGACATGTTCTGTTTCATGATATGCTCCTCCAAAAGCATAGTTTTGATGCTATCACTTACTGCTATCTCCCTTCTATTTATAATTTTTAAAATATTTATTTATTTTAGAGAGAGAGAGAAAGAGAAGTGGGAGGAGCAGAGGGAGAGAGAGAGAATCACAAGCAGCACCTGCTGATGATGATCTCCCAACCCTGAGATCATGACCGCAGCCAAAAATCATCAGCTGCCTAACCAACTGAGCCAACCAAGCATCCCTGCTTTTGCTCTTTTAAAAATAGATGCTACGTGCTCTTAACATGGCAAGTGGAGAATGTTTTTAATCAATAAAATATGCTACAAAATATGACACAGCATAGGCATGGCTATATAAAATTATTAATGGGAGGATTTTTAAATCCTCTTGCCATGAGAAAAAGATTTAAACTGGCTTTTACCTTTTTAATTGTTGTGTATCTTCCTTCCCTGCCAAAAAAAAAAAAAACAAACAAACAAACCTGTCAATACAGAAGAAAAATATACCATTATCATCTATATTGGTGCAGTGTGAAACAATTCAGGACTAGAAGTAAAGGAATTTGGTTCTTTCCCTCTTACTAGCTGACTCTGAGCAAGGGAGGTTCATTTTTGGGAGGTCAGTAAATTATGATTAATAGTTTTGTAGAAAGAAAAATGGAAGATTTTTTTAAATAAGAAAAAACAGATTATAGATATAAAATTTGTTTTCTGTAGAGATTCAAATAGATATTATATAAAAAATTTTCAATTTGTTGCTCTGGATAAAGGACTCACATTTATTTTTCTGCAGCACCACATTCCTGCTGTTAAATATCTTTTCATAGGCCTCACATGCCAATATTGGTGAGCTATCTAAATTAATGCTAATTGAAGGTCACTAACTTATTTGTTTGCTTTAACAGTTAATACATGGGGCATACATAGCTGTTTGTGGAATCTATGGAAAGTATCCCTCATACACATACAAATGTATGTGTGATTGTGTATATATACATAGCATATATGCATGATGTAAGTTCTGATAACCCAAAACATTAAACACTTATAACAGAGATAATTTAGATTTTTGTATCTCAGAATCCATCCTGGTTTAAGGCTATTTACTAGATTTATATTTCAAATATCAAGTCAGAATGTTAGGTCTCTTAAAGGTAAAACAACAGACAATCAAGTAAAACATCTATCCATCCTTTTTTTTTCTGATGCTTTCCATGCTCTAGCACCATTCTGAAGTTCCCTTCTCATTTCTGTTTCCTCATTTGAAAAGGGAATCGCAGGCAAATCTGTGATCAATCAATACTTTAGACAATTGTTTACCATCATATGTCTAATGGAATAGTTAATTACTTATTGTTATACCTCAAAGGTCATTTTATTGTCAAAATGCCTATGGGTAAATCAAGCAACTTGCAAATAAAAGAAGAAACAAACAAAAGAACATTGATAGTAAGTAACATTTCCTCATACTGGAAAATAAGAAAAATTTTCTTTATTTCCAAATCAAAAGATTTATTCCCTTTATCCACAAAATTATGGAATTGAAAAGATGGCTAGAAAGGTGATAGGAAACATATAACAAGTCTATGGCAACTCTATAGCATACACCTATATTTACCCTATACCACTATCATCCTGTGGCTCTCTGTCCCATTCTATAAAAGTCCCATTACCGTAGCATACCATATGGCGTACTTTTGATTCCTCAGTAAAGGTCACACTTCCAAGTTGATCTTTTTCCCTATGTTTTGTTCTTTCCCAAAGGCTTACATGATGAGTTTTCTAGTGAATTTCTCTCTTCCTGTATTACTGGTGCGGTTGACATATACCCGTAATATGGGATCTAGTCCTAGCAGAATATCTCCGTTCCAGTGCAATACTGCCACCCGGAACCCCTTACATTCAAAACTCCCATGCAATGGAGAAGATACCCATCAACTGCTGTTTCCGCATCATTTCCACACTCCTGGGAAAGGTTTGTTTATTTTCATAGAGCATTCTGCGCACACAGGTGTTGTGGAGGGCACTAGTTATTTTCTTATCCTTATAGAATTTGACAAGACCATTTTCACCTGTTTGGACAAACTATGAGGGCTCTTATATGCCTGTAAACCAGTTCTCTGGTCAGTAGTAAGAATGTCATGATAAATCAAAAGTAACTCTCCTATTTTTGCTCAATTTTCACAGATACTAAAAAATCCGGTACTTCAACTGGATTTTCTGACTGAAATGCTTAAATGAGATCATCTTCACTTTCAATATCTGCCTTTTCAGCTTTTTAATTCATGTTTAGACCTGGTTCTGTTCTCTTATTTTCTCCACCACAGAGAAATACTTTCGTCAACATTCATCTATTTGAGTGAACATTGGGATCATCTCTATCATCATTAATTCTAACGCAAAACATTTTGGCATGTCCCTCACCATAGGTTGCTATGATTGCTGTGATTTCCCCATTCCGCCCCTGGTCACTTCCTGTACTACCCTCCACCATGTGGCCCCTGGGAGCCATCTGCCCATGTCTGCCATGTGGAGTCTGCCTATGTTCCAGGATGTGTACAGAAGCAAAAAATGGCACAAGATATTAAAAATGATAGATAGATAGATAGATAGATAGATAGATAGATAAAAGATTATGTGAAGTTCTAAAGTGATATGTTTACAAATTAAATAGGAAATGGGGATAGGAAGTATAGGGCAGACTGAGGGGTCCAAGGGATTTTTTGAGCAGAGAACTGAAGGAGATGAGAGAGTGAGCCATTGAATTTAAGGATAAGAATGTTCCAAGTAGAGGAAACAGGAAGTTCAAAGACCCTGAGTCTGAAAGATGTTTGGGGAAAAAAAGTCACATTTCAGGAAGAGCGAGGGTCTCAGTGTGGCTAAAAAACAGTGAGGGAGAGAAAAATGATAGTAGCTCATCCAGGACAATTTACGTCATCGGGGTGGTCTGGACTGTTTGCTCTGAATGAAGTGGGGTTCCTCTATCAAAGAGCTTTAGGCCAAAAAGTGGCGTGATTTGACTTAAGGTTAAAAGAATCATATTGACTGTCTTATTGAAAATAGGCTGTCAAAATGGCTAAAATTAACAAGTCAGGGAACAACAGATTTTGGCAAGGATACAGAGAAAGGGGAACCTTCATACATGTTGGTGGAAATGCACACTGATGCAGCCACTCTGGAAACAGTATGCAGGTTCCTCAAAAAGTTGAAAATAGAGCTACCTTATGACCCAGCAATTGCACTACAGGGTATTCACCCCAAAGATACAAATGTGGTGATCCGAAGGGGCACCAGCACCTCAGTATTTATAGCAGCAATGTCCACACTACAGCCAAACTATGGAAAGAACCCAGATGTCCATCAACAGATGAGTGGACAAAGAAGATGTAGTATTTGTGTACAATGGACTACTACTCAGCCATCCAAAAGAAAAGAAAAGAAAAGAAATCTTCCCATTTTCAACGATGTGGATGGAACTAGAGGGCATTATAGTAAGCAAAATAAGTTAATCAGAGAAAGACAATTATCATATGATCTCACTTGTATGTGGAATTTAAGAAACAAAACAGGATCATAGGGGAAGAGAGGAAAAAATATTACAAGATGAAATCAGAGAGGGAGACAAACCATAAGAGACTCTTTATCATAACAAACAAACTGAGGGTTGTTAGAGGGGAAGGGGGTAGGGAATGGGGTAAATGAGTGATGGACATTAAGGAGGGCATGTATGTAATGAGCACTGGGTATTACATAAGACTGATGAATCTCTGACCTCTACCTCTGAAACCAATAATACATTATATGTTAATTGAATTTCAATAACATTTTTAAAAATTAAAAAAACTAATTAACTAATTAATTTTTTTAAAAAAGAAAATAGGCTGTAAAGTTAGGATCAGGGAGAAGTGACAGATAAAGTTGTAGAAATCCAGGTGAGGGATGATGATGGCTGACCCAATAGAGGTGATGGAGGTGGTAAGTGGTCAGATAATGCTTTTATTTTTCTGATGAGAATAAGCTGTTGGATTAAAAATAGACTATGAGAGATAAAGACGAGTGAGTCAAAAAGAACTCTTGCAATTTTCACCCGAGCCACCAAAGGATGGGCTACTACTTCCTGAGTTGGGGAAGTTTGGGAGAAGGAGAGAGTGCGTGCACTTAAAGGACTGACATTTTGGACATGTTGATTTTGAAATGCCTACTGGATCTCCAAGTGAAGATCTGTAGTAGGCTCTCAGATGTATGACCCTGAAGTTCAGGGGAGAGATATGAGCTGGGGAAGAAATGTGGGAGTCATCAGCATGTGTACAGAATGTAACACCATGACACTGGGTGAGAGCACCAGTGAGGGGAGACAGGGTAAGGAGGACTGAGGCTGAGCACTGCCTGAGACTCACTGTGCTAGAGCCTCTGCATTCCCTCCAGATCTACTCTCAGCCTTCTCTACCCTTCTCTGTGCAGTTGGAGGCCAACCTGTGCTGCACCCAGGCTCCTTTGTTCTTGTTTTTGATTGCACTTAGGCAATGAGAGGAATGTACAGGGTAAGAGGGACAGAAGGAAATAACATTAATTAGGTATTTGAATTCCTTGTTCTCTTCTTGTGAGGTCTGTTTGGTAGATCCTGCGCCCCTACTAAAGACCAAAGCTGCAGCCACACCTCCCTTTCTTATAGCTACAATCCTCGACAAACACCAGCAGCTGCTTCTTTTCCTAACCCCTAACCTACGATGCTAACAGCTTCTTGCTCTTGCAAGTTCTGTGGCAGTGCTTCCCTGTCCTTTGATGGTCTGGCCATACTTTTCAAATAAATTCTTCATTACTCATCTTATTTCCCACTTCTGTGTGTGTGTGTGTGTGTGTGTGTGTGTGTGTGTGTGTGCCATCTTTTCCTTGATGACTTGTACTGGCCACAATTTAGATGTCAGGTAGATAAGAAGTGTACCGCACAGTAAATAATAAGCAGTTTGCAGAATATGGTGTCCCAGCAGCCAGCCCAGGGAATGTTTCAAGGGGAAGGGAGGAATCAGTCCTGTCAAATGATGCTTGCCGGTCAAAGAGGATGAAAATCAAGAGCAATTCTCATATATAGCAACATGGAAGTAATTTTTAAAACATTTTCAGTGAAGTAATGGGGTGACAGTAGGTCAGGAATCCCTGGGAGGACAGATCACTTGCTTGTCATCTCTTCTTTACAGCAAAAACCCACAAGCTTGGATGGTGTATCTTGCCTCAAGCTTCTCCCCTACCATAATTCTCTCTCAAACTCATTCCAGTTAGACTTTCATCCATTTGTAGCATATTTATCAGTGTCAAGGGAGGAGTGTGACTATAGCAAGGAAAAATGACTATGTGTTTGCTGGATGTCATAAACGATACAGTAGAGAGTGACAAATCACTGATTTGGCGAGGAGAGGAGACTAATAAATACCCTAAATTATACTGACTCTTAAGTTGAGAATAAAACAGTGATAATCACCCTGCTTTTGGAAGTGTAATCTTCCCAATTTTGCATCTTGTGGAGGAGAATGAATAGTTACAACTTGTATTGTTGATAGATAGGGATGGCTTGTATGGGGACTTCTGCTTTATCTCTGCGAAACATCTCATTTCTTTTGTTTCATCTTGGTCTTGAACTGT
Source organism: Vulpes lagopus (assembly GCF_018345385.1). NCBI lineage: Eukaryota > Metazoa > Chordata > Mammalia > Carnivora > Canidae > Vulpes > Vulpes lagopus. Next base: position 72,250,075 of record NC_054832.1, read on the forward strand.
TTTGTGTGACCACTAGTAGACTGAGAGGGTGGTGTTTTGGTAAGTTTGCTCTTCATAAAGTAATAAGCACTGACATCCACCACTTGTGATCGGTTTAATGGTACTGCCATTAAAGTGATGTATCAATGGGACACTCTTCTCTTTCCACATTCTTACAAAAAATATGTAAAGAAGATTTCCCTTTTCCATTCCTTTTCGCTTCAATTCCTCCAAAGGAAAGTTTCGGGTTTTGCGAACAAACTAGGAGTAACTGGGAGATAACACTTCTACACATCGATAAATATTTGAGTCAATCTGGGAGAATTAAGGAAGAAGGTTACATTATGGTCTGATGTGAAAATTTTGAAATTTCTTTAGTTCTTTGAGAAAGCTTTATAAATTTAGATCTTTCCTCCTCCAAAAGGAAGGAAAATATCTTCCTCCTCACTCTCAGGACTTTTATAGGATCTGGGTCAACTGATAACATCAACATATTCAAATCTCTTTGAATTAATTTACTAGGGCTATTGTAATGAAGTATCACTAACTGGGTGACTTGGAACAATAGTACCATATGGTCTCACAGTCTTGGAGGCCAAAAATCTAAAAGCAAAGTGTCAATAGGACCATGCTCCCTCTGATTATGCTAGAGAAGCGCCCGTTCCAGCCATCTCTCATAGCTTCTGGTAATTTCTAGCTTATGATAGCATAGCTCCAATCTTCACATGCTGTTGTAGATTGAATATTTATTTCTTCTCAAAATTCATTTGTTGAAACATAATACTCTTTCTGGTAGCATTGGAGGCAACGCCTTGGAGGTAATTAGGTCATGAGGGTGGAGACCTCATGAATGGGGTTAGTGACCTTATAAAAGAGACCCCCCAAAACTCCCCCTTCTCTTCCACCATAAGAGAAAAAAAAAAAAAAAGGAAGACTGCCTTCCAGGAAGCTGATCCTCACTAGATACCAAATCTGCTGGCTCTGTTGTCTTGGACTTGCTAGCCTCTGGAACTGGGCGAAATAAATTTCCATTGTTTATAAGCATCTAACCTATTATAGCAGCTTGAATATATATACAAAGGCACATGGCATTCTCCCTATGTGCACATTTGTCTTTAGATCTCAAATTCTCCTTTTCCTAAGAACACCAGTCATATGGGCTGAGGGCTCACCCTAAAGACCTCATCTTAACTAATCACATTTGCAATGGTTCTATTTCCGAACAAGGTCCCATTCTGAGATTTGTAGCTAGGACTTCAACATATCACTTTTTAAGGAACACCATTCAAACCCATTATATTCTTCATATATTTTCAGGAACTTCTCTCATGTTCCTTTAATTATACACTTCATTTTTCAATTCTTCAAATAAACTATGCACCCTATGCTATCCTATCTTTGCATATGCTTATTCCATATCCTACTATTGCATATGTATATGCTTCTTGGGCCAGGTGCAATATCTATTTTGTATTAAGTGATCAGTGTGTGTGTGTGTGTGTGTGTGTGTGTTGAATGAATAAATGAATCACAGTTTACTCAATAATTACTGATGTTTTGCATTAAGGTATGGTCCTGCAGAGCATTTTTGTAGTTATTATCTTTTTAAAAAAAATATTTCATTTGTTTATCTGACAGAGAGAGAGCACAAACAGGGGAGCAGCAGAGGGAGAGGGAGAAGCAGACCCCTCACTGAGGTGGGAGCTTGGTGAGGGGCTTAATGCTAGGACTCTGGGATCATGACCTGAGCCTAAGGTAGACACTTAACCAATGAGCCACCCAGGTGGCCTTGTAGATATCATCTTAAGAAAGAGACTATTGAGTATCTAGAAATATTAAATGACTCATCAGGGACTGGGCAAGCTATACCAAAAGTTCACAAAAATTCCCTGAGATTTGTTAGAGGAAACTTTTATGACCTAAGGGAGAAAAATAATTGCAAGCACATCTTAATCAGAAACAAAAGCTTAGGGGCAGCCCCAGTGGTGCAGCGGTTTGGCGCTGCCTGCAGCCTGGGGTGTGATCCTGGAGACCCGGGATCGAGTCCCACATCGGGGTCCCTGCATGGAGCCTGCTTCTCCCTCTGCCTGTGTCTCTGCCTCTCCCTCTCTGTGTCTATGAATAAATAAATAAAATCTTAAAAAAAAAAAAAAGAAACAAGAGCTTAGGACCATAATGTACCAAACTTTATACTGCTGGTAAAATGGATTATCATTTTCTTGGTGGCTTAGAGAATAACAACTCAGGACTCACTTTAATAGTTTATGGAAATTAAATTGCTTTGTCCCTACCTAAAGCACTTCTAAAAGTACTACTTTCTTATCCAGACAGAAATAAACACACCTTTACCCCTTATAATCATAATACAGCACTATAAATTCAAAAACTGCTATTACCATTTCTCATTCATTTGCTTTTCTGTTAGCTACAACATGCAGAGGGCTCCTACAGTTTTAGTGCTAGATATTCGATTGGAATGTACCTCAAGTTCAGCTCTCCTCCTGACAACTTCATGCCCAAGAGTTGCCCCTGAAGGCCCACTGTGATATTCCCCACTAAACCCCAGGCAGCCGAGTGACAAACGTTGGCACAACAAAATGGGACTGTTCATAATAAGAACAGTGACATCAAGATTTTTCTTCCCTCCAATTCTTAATACTGCTTTGAGTCTACCATAACTCAAAACTATTTCCTTTTGGGGCCATAACCAAATTATGGCCACATGCTAGTGGCCATGATCTTCATTGACATGGAATCCCACCACGTTTCAGGGCAACTCCATTTTAGTTCATCATTTTAGCTCAACTTCATCCTTTAGCTCAGGTTAAAGAATTGGGAGTCACTCTTGAGCCCCTTTTTCCCTCACCACCACATCCAATCTTTCAGAAACCTTTCAAGAAATGTTATTTGTTCTATGCAGAAAATACACACAGAATCCAGCCGCTTTCTAGTGCCTCCAGTGAGAATACTCTAGCACTAGCCACCACCATCTCTTGCTTGGATTAATGCAATCACTTCCTGAATGCCTTCCCCCTGGTTCTTTTACCTTTTATTCTTAACAGAGCAGTCGGAATATTTGCCTTAAAATGGGAACCAGATCAAGTTATTTCTTTGCTCAGAACCCTCCAATGGCTCTTCTCCATCTTATTCAGAGTTAAACCCAAAATCCTTCCAATGGCCTACACAGAGTAAGGCATTTTTCTACCTTCAATTCTTTCCAGATTATCTCCTGCCTTCCAGTGCTCTTTCCCCAAGCTCTTCCCTCATCTTCCCTTGTCCCCTCCAAGGGCACGTTCAAATTTCATCTTCAGATGAGGTCAGCCTGACCACCTTATAAAATTACAAGCTGTCCCTCCCAGTCCCCTTGCTCTGCTTCAATTTTCTATTATCAGTAGCACTTATTGTCTTCTAACACGGGAGATAATTTTCTCATTTATTTACCCAATTCTCTTTTGCCTATCTTTCTCTGCTGACACAGAAACTCTCTCAGGGCAAGGGTCTTTGTCTGTTTTTGCTCACAGATGAGTCCTAAGCACTGAGAGCACTGCGTGACTCAATACATTTTTCATAAATGAATGAATGAAGATAGAAGTATGAAATCATATGTTTTGACTGAATTGAATTCAGAATGCTATAAGAACTGAGTCCAGCCACCTCACTGGGCTGAAGTCATGAACTGACTGCCCTTCTGCCCTTGGACTTCAAACTACCCCATGTTAGGGTGGCTCTCTTAGTGAGAAACAGACAGCAGGCACCAATTCTAACAAAGCACTACACTCTAGGCATTGTGTCAAGCTCCTTGAATATATCATTTCATTTAATCTCTATAACATCTCAGGAAAGTAGATATAATCAGTCTCATTTTTCACCTAGTAAGCTGAGACACAAGGAACTTTAAAAATGTCCTTAAATCACAAAACTAGCAAACCACATATCTGAGATTTGAACCCAGGTCTATCTGACTCATAAGTCCCTCCACTTCATCCCTGTAGTAAACTAACTTCCTCTAAACCAGTATTTTTAAGATAGATCTTCATGCTAAATTCCAGTATTTAACAAATAGTGCTATTTGATGTTTTAAGAAGAGATCTGGATTTGGAGTAAAAAAAAAATCTAGACACAAGTCATTTATTTGCTGTGCAAAATTGTCACTCAAGCTCTCTGAGCAGGCTCTCTCATACCTAAAAAGAAAATGAAAGGTTGGTCTTGCTCCAAAAAGGTTTAGTTATTATGAGACAAAGCAGAGGAAAACACATTTTGAGAGTGTAATGCCTTAGTGAATGTAAAAGCCTTAAGACTTCCATTTGAGGGGGATCTCTGGGTGGCTTAGCCCTTTAGCACCTGCCTTGGGCCCAGGGCGTGGTTCTGGAGTCCCAGAATCGAGTCCTGCATCGGGCTCCCTGCATGGAGCCTGCTTCTCCCTCTGCCTGTGTCTCTGCCTCTCTCTGTGTATGCCTCTCATGAGTAAATAAATAAAATCTTAAAAAAAGAAAAAGGTTTACATTTGAATGGGTGAGTTAGATGAATTCTGTGGTGCCTGATGTTAACATTTTATAAAGTCACTGATCAAAAGGAATGAAGTTGTTAGAGATAGGTTTCCAGTTAGCAGGTTTGGAGCTTGGAAATCACAACTACATCTTAACAAGTGAAAAACCAAACAAATTGAAAAATTAATTCTTAGATTTTTCAGAGAAGTGAGGTCACAGGGCAGAACAATGGCCCCCAAATTGGACAGACAGACAAGTGAATACAGCGGATCACAATTTGTAGGAGCAGAAACCCACAAATAGAAACCCATGATGACTAGAACTGTGGTAAAAAAAAAAGAAAAAGAATCTCCACTATAATTGACAAACTACCACAGGCTCAGTGTAGATAAGCCTGAGAGAGAAAAACTACAGAGCAACCCAGCCATTGCTTCCTGAACAATGCTTTTGTGAGTGTTATCGCTAAAAGATTCATCATTAATATAGTCAATTGATCTTTGAGAAAGGAGCAAAGGCAGTATAGTAGAGCAAAGACGGTGTCTTCAACAAACAGACATCCATATGCAAAAAAAAAAAAGTGAATCTAGACGTAGACTTTATACCTTTCACAAAAATAAACTCAAATGGATTATAGACCTAAGTGTTAAACGTGAAACTATAAATCATCTAGAAGATACCTAGGAGAAATTCTAGATGACCTTGGGCATGACAATAGCTTTCTATTATTTTTTTTATTTTTAAAGATTTTATTTATTTATCAATGAGAAACACAGAAAGAGACAAAGAGAGAGAGGCAGAGACACAAGCAGGCTCCATACAGGGAGCCCAATATGGGACTCGATCCTGGGACTCCAGGATCACCCCTGGGCCAAAGGCAGGTGCTAAACCACTGAGACACCCAGGGATCCCTGACAATAGCTTTTTAGATACAATACAAAGCCATGATGCATGAAAGAAATAATTGATAAGCTAAACTTCATTAAACTTAAAAACTTCTAGCGTGCTAAATACACTGTCAAGAAAATGATAAGACAAGCCACAGACTGGGAGAAAATATTTGCCAGACATGTCTGACAAAAAAATCAGTATCCCAGACTCTCAAAATTCAAAAATAAGAGAATGAAGAACACAATTAAAAATAGTCAAAATACCTGGACACCTCACTAAAGAAAATATACATAATGGCAAATAAGCATATGAAAAGATGATCCCCGTCAAGTCATCAGAAAAACGCAAATTCAAACAACAATGAGATGCCTTTATACATCTAATAGAATGGTGAAAATCCAAAGCTCAAGCAACATGAAATGCTTTCAAGATGTGGAGCAACAGGAACTCTCAGATGTTGTGGTAGGAACGCAAAATGGTGTGGCCACTTTGAAAGACAGTTTGATGGCTTCTTACAAAATTAAACATATTCTTAACCATACAATCCAACAATTGCACTCTTTAGTATTTATCCAAATGTGTTGAAAACTTATGTCCATACAAAACCTGCACGCTAATGTTTATAGTAGCTTTATAAATAATTATCAAAACTTGAAAACAACCAAGATATTCTTCATGGATAAATAAACTGTGGTACATCCAGACAATAGGTGATACTCAGTGCTAAAAAGAAATAAACTATCAAGCTATAAAAAGACATGGAAGGGGATCCCTGGGTGGCGCAGCGGTTTAGCGCCTGCCTTTGGCCCAGGGCGCGATCCTGGAGACCCGGAATCGAGTCCCACGTCGGGCTCCCGGTGCATGGAGCCTGCTTCTCCCTCTGCCTGTGTCTCTGCCTCTCTCTCTCACTGTGTGACTATCATAAATAAATAAAAATTTTAAAAAGACATGGAGGAAACAAATGCATTTTACAAAGTGCAAAAAAAAAAAAAAAAACAATCTAAAAAAGTTGAGTATAGTATGATTCCAAATACATGATACTCCGGAGAAGGGAGAATCATGGAAATGATAAAAGCAGTTGAATCAGTACTAGAAGCAGCAGTTACCAGGAGTTAAGGGGGGAAGGACAGATGAGTGGGCTGAGCACAGAGAGTTTTAGGGGACAGAGAAAGTATTATTCATGATGTTGTAATGATAGAAACATCTCATTATAGATTTGTTTAAACTCATAGAATATACATCACCAAGATGGGCTTTGGATGATAATGATGTCTCGATGTTGATTAATTAATTACAACAAATGTACCATTCTGGTACAAATTTTGATAGTGGAGGAGGCTGAGCTTATGTGGGGGTAGGGAATCTATGTACTTTCCACTAATTTTGCTGTAAACCCAAAACTGATCTAAAAAATAAACTCTAGCACCTGGCTGGCTCAGTTGGTAGAACATGTGACTCTTGATCTTGGGGTTATGAATTTGAGCCTCACACTGGGTGTAGAGATTACTTAGAAAAAATAAAATCTTAAAAAATTAAAAATAAAATCTATTTAGACAAAAAAAGTGATAAAGTCTGTTCCTACAGTAAGAAAAACATGTTTTTTCTGTCTTTCTATCATGACATCTTGGACATGTCTTAATTACTTTCCATGAGATAAAAGAATGAAGCAAAAAACAATTAAAAAGCAGCTATGGGGACGCCTGGGTGGTTCAGTGATTGAGCGTCTGTCTTCAGCTTGGGACGTATTTTGAAGTCCCGGGACTGAGTCCCACATTGGGCTCCCTGCATGGAGCCTGCCATGTGTCTGCCTGTGTCTCTGCCTGTGTCTCTGCCTCTCTCTCTCTCTGTGTGTCTCTCATGAATAAATAAATAAAATCTTTAGAAAAAGAAAAGAACAGCTATCAATCATCTAATTTTTTAGGTGAGATCATGTGCCAGCAAGTGCTGTCACAAAATGTTTTTTTGTCCAACTAGAAGACTTAATGATATTTTCCAAATTGTTTATATATTAGAAAAAGGATTTGGAAGTGTTTTTTTTTTTTAAAGGAAACTCTGACTAGGCCAACTCAGATTTCTAGATTTCTTTATTGTGACCAGTTTTAAGGTTTCTGATATATTAATGTGTATTAAAAATCTCTAGAATGTGTTTAAAATCCAATTATTTCCAAAACTAGTTTGTCTGAGGACACTTTTTCATCATGGAGCATCAAATATGCTCTCCTAAAAAAAAAAAAAAAAAAAAAAAATATATATGCTCTCCTAAGATATTAGTGTTCTGAAGAAAGCTCTTTAGGAATGCTGACCAAGACTAGCCATATGTTTAGCAGACAGACAGAATGAGTTCACTTTTGGATACCTCATAGTGTAATGTCCAGGCTTTTTCTCATTGGAGGTATGCAGCACAGTACTGTCACCCGCAAAAAAAAAAAAAAAAAAAAAAAAAAAAAGAAGGGACTCATCAGAAACAAGCAACAAAAGTGATATGTTCAATAAAGGAAGAACTAGCATTCTCATCCAATACCCGCTTTTGTTCAAAGCTCATACTGAGGAAAAAATTGATGGTCTATTTTAACTGCTAAGAAAAGATCAAATAACTATTCTATCAGGAATTGAAACTACTGAGAAAATGTAGACATTACTAAAGTTAGTTGCAAAAACTGTTGTTAGGTATAGATATCTGGAATTTCTTCCTCAATTTAATCTTCTAAAGGAGAACCTGTTTGTTTCCAAAAAGATTTGTTTCCTGAAAAATGACAAATCAATCCTGGGGCAGGAGGAAGATAAGAATATTAAAGAGAAAGTAAGAATTTAAGATTGTATGTAGTATATATTTCTAAAATAAGACATACATGATAGAGACAGTAACAATGGCTCTCATTTGTCTCTCTACACAAAATGGTCTCTGTACTGGGTTGAATAGTGCCCTCTACCCCAAATCATAGCTACCCAGAACCTATAAATGCGACCTTATTTAGAAATAGGATCTTTACAGGTATAAGCAAGTGAAGATGAGGTCCTACAGGAGTAGCATGGGCTCTAAATCAATGTGACTGATGTCCCTATAAAATCAGATTCAGAGAGGAGACTACCATGTGAAGTCAAAGGCAGAGATGGAAGTAACGCACCTATCATCCAAGGAATATCAAGGATTGGCAAAAACCACTAGAAGCTAGGAGAGAGGATGGGGCAGTTTCTCCCTCAGAGCCCCCAGAAGGAACCAACCCTGTGTGGATTTCAGACTTCTAGCCTCCAGAACTGACAGTAAATTTCTGTTGTCTTAAGCCACCCAGTTTGGAGTACTTTGTTACAGCAGCCCAAGGAAGCTAATAAAATCCCTAACTTGAGTTTTATAAAAACATTCAAACTTCCCTGTTATATTTTCCCTATAGTTCCTATTAACTAAAATTTGAAGAACTCTTGTTGAAGTATGCCCACAAATGGTCATTTTTGATGTGTGTACTAACCTTCAACCATACTCTCCCACTTGACCAGTTGGCCTTCTGAGAGGCAGAGGTATACTATTTACTGGGATTTCAGAGAGCCAGGTCTAAGAGCACATGTGTGTGCACACAGAGGTTCTTCACCATCTCAAGGTGGGAGGTTTGAGTTTGCTCTGGAATTAAACTCAAGAGGCAGGAAGCTCTCCCATAACCAGATTCTCAGAAGATGGCCTTTATTTTTATACCACCTCTTTGCTAACATCTTAGAGAAACTAGATTTTTGTTTTTGTTTCCTCTTAATGGAATTGATTACCAACCAAAGCATGATTCTACCAACCCAGGAGATGTAAATTCAATGACACCTTGAGCTGATCATAACATTGAAGAGCTGAAGCATGTAAAGGCCAGAGACTCCAGATGCTGTAGAAATGTAGCTCACGTCAGAAGCATGGGATTGTGTTCTAATTATCCAGGAGAAGCCTGAAACAGAAGAGATTTAATGATGACACAGCTCAGGAATCCTCTTCCCCCATATGAGAGCACTCCAACATATTTGGTCAGGAGAAATGTTTTCAAGGAAATTTTGGAAAGAGCTATTGATGAATCAGGATGCAGTTTCAAAACAATGGAAACCATTTGTTTTGTATTTTCTTCAGTCTGAAAATATCTGACACTGAAGCCTGAGAAATTGGAAGAACTCCTAAAAGCCTAAATCACAAGTATCTTGCAGATCTTTGGAGAGTTTTACTTGTGAAGTAGTGCTTCTGGAAGAAACAAAAAAAGAAAAAAACAACCCTTACATTCACATTTAGATACTAGTATAATTGCTCCATTAGTATTATTTATACAAACTCACCCTAAAGAAAATCTCAACTGAGTTTCGATTAATATTACATCACAGAAGACCGGGTTTGGTTGTTGAATGGCTCATTTTGGTGGGGGCAGCACTTTTAAAACGAATTCATTTTAGGAAAGAGGTAATAGGGAATGACTCTTTGGGTATTTTTTGTAATCAGATTTAGGTATTTCACATCTGTTGTGGAATAAGAACCAAGAAGGAAGGAAGGAAGGAAGGAAGGAAGGAAGGAAGGAAGGAAGGAAGGAAGGAAAGGAGAAAATAAATTATGTTGTAAAAAGTCCCAGAAACAAAATATTGGTAGTATTTGAAGAGAATACAAAGCCCACGTCAGAGATTGTTGGAATTCTTACATAAAACATGAAAGATTAAACCATTTTGCTGTTTTGGCTACCAAAGGAAGGTTGGCTCTGGGGACAAAATAAGTGCCTTTCATCATGACTAAATTTTTTTAAAAGGTAAAATTTTCAAATTATTTTGTTAATAAATGCAGCAACACTGCTCAATGGGATAAACCATAATTCAACAAACTAAATAAAAATATACCGAACAGACTGATGATGTATCACAAAATAGTAGCAAGAAATATAACTTAAGGACTAAGATGTTTTTGGTTTGTTACTCTGATTCAGGAGATTATGTGTGTGGGATGTGTAAGCCATACAAATATGTATAGGACAGACTCCACAAAATGTTGCCGGAGGCCCACAGACAAGTGTATTCTAGGCTCAGAGAAAAAAAGAGCCAACAATGTGCGGGCCCTGCTTGAGAGCCAACAGGGAAAATGGAGGAAAAATCTTCCACTCAAAGGGCAACACAAGCAATGACAGATTCTTAATGGTATCATTTTACATGAAAAATGCAGTCAGAGGTAATGTTAGAACCCAAAGTGCACACTGATAAACTCTGTAATTCCAGCCCTTACGGGGCACCCATGCCCTGAGACTGTCCAGTGCCCTCGAGCACCAGCAGCATAGAGACACAGAGCAGAACCAACAAGAAATACGTGGTAGATCTAAAATGTGAGAAGACAAAGTTTCTTCTCATTTCTCATGAACACAAATAAGCAATTTTGTGCATCCACTCCCTTCAGATCTTCAAGACATTCTTTTTGTTATTGTTAACTGACCTGACAAATTGTATATGTGTGTGTGCATGTGATTTTTATTGGTTATATGTGCAGTGGCAAAAAGAGAAAAAGAACCCTTCTGTTTAGCTTGTTTGCATAATAGCCCTGTAAAAAATTGGATGTTAAACAAAAAGCATGGCATTTCTCTTTCATTCCGTGTCTACATTTAGCTTTATTTGATTAAAAATGTTGAGGAAATCCATTAGACCATATGGTTAGCTTCAAAGGCATGTAATTGTCACATTTTAAATAGAGGTAATGAGTTCATTAATATAGAAAATATTAGTATTTCTATCAAAGGAAATATAGGGACAATTGCTATGACTTCATGGCTAAGCAGCAGTTTTCTTAGGAAATTCAAATTGCTTACCTTTAACTTTTAACTCAGACTCCATTTGTCTTAGTCAAAATGGCATTTCTACAAAAGACCTATTTGCTAGAATCGGCAGGTTGGAACAAAGAAAGAGAAGATGGGAACTTTTCCTTAAAGGTTCAGGATTTCCATGCAAATGTAGTTGGTCTGAGCCAAGCCCACAAAGAAGAGGTAACAGAGTCATTTCCATGAGCTAGAACAATTCCTTATACAAATCCATCTGAAAACCAGGGGCAGTGCAGCCAATTTACTGTAAGCTTTAAAAAATCCACTCTAATATGACTCCATTTATTTGAGCCACCTCTCAGTTCTGAGGTCAATTGGTGTTTGCTGCCTAAATACCACTGGCTGTCTGCTCAAAGGTCTCCAGCGGTGTGCCATCTATGATCTCATAGCCACTCAACAGGAACATTAGAGAGAATGCCGGCTCATTTCTAATGTGCTATTTGCCAACTGGACACCAACGGGGGGAAAAAGACTTCAGATGATGGATTACATAAATTCAGGGGCTTCTAGAAACTCTCATCCTTCTTTGGATTCCTAGGAATTAAATTTTTTTTTAAATCATTCTTCCTTAAGATATCAAATTCTCAGCAAGAGAGGACCCAGCTGGAATTCCAGGAGTGTTCACTCTAAACTCAAGCACGTCTGGACATAACTAGAAGATGAATGAGGTGAGATGACCAGGAATCTACTTATGTTGGTTGCCAACCAGCCAAATAGGAAGAGAACTGACACTGACAAAATGTTGGGGTCAACAAGCTTGGGTGACAGATAGTAGGCAAGTACATAAAGACAGAGGTGGTTCTGCTCTCTTGGCTCAGGGTCAGGAACAGGTCCCTGAGTCTTAAGACAAAGACCAAATGAAATCTGGAAAGCAATCAGCCTTGATTTCAGTTGAAGATAATGCCTACCGCATAACAAACCATCTTAAAATTTAGTGGCCCAAACAAAGAGCATTTTATTGCTTTTAATAATTGTGTGAGCTGCCTGGGACCCAACTAGGTGGTTCTATTTTAGTAGTTTATTGATGAATAACAGAGCACACAGAGTCAATGGCCTGTAATACACCACCTACCATATTATTTCTGATAATTCTCTGCATATTCAGGTTCGGGTGGGTAGTGACTTTGCTTGTTTTGCTTGGTCTCTCATGTGCTGCAGTCGGACAACTAGTGGGATGGAGTATCTTGGGTAGTTTTGCATCCAGGTCTTGGGCATTGGCAAAGAAGCCAATGGGCTGACTTTAGCTGGATACTGGGAAGGCAGTATCTCACTTTCTTTGTGCAAACTCAAGTCCTTTGCCTTTCCTCAAAGCCCCACGTAGTGGTCTCTCCTCATTGTCTCCAGCACCATAGCTGGTCTTCTCATGGTATAACCCATGGTCCCCAAAAAGCAAAAGCAGGAGTGTTGAGGCCTGGTAAGGCTGAGGTTTGGCACTGGCATACACTTCCACCACATTCTATAGGTCAAAATAAGGCAGGCAACTTAGATTCCCTGTGGGAAGGGAACTGCACAGGATATGAATACCTTAAGGCATGGCTTATGTATTAAAACTTTCAAACTAATTTTGCCAGCATTCCTACAAAGCAGGTGGGAGTGCCACTGAAGAAACTTTAGTTAATGGCTATTCTTCCTCTATTCTCAGGCTGGTAGGGCCTGAAAAACACAGGTGAAAAATTGGCAGAGTACTCACTCATCAACCTCCAGACAGTGGGCACATGCTTCTCAACCCAACACACAAGTGGCTCTTGAATCCCATTTCAGTGTCATTCATTTGGATCCAGAAAACCAGTGTCTTCAGTTAAAACATTCCAGTCTGTACCCTAATTCCTTTATTTAAGTCTCCATAACATTCATAATAAGCAACTCCCCATAGAGCTCAGGATAGCCACAGTAACGAGTTAGAAAGTAGGACTTTCTAGTAGGAAAGTAGGACTTTCTAGTAGGAAAGTAGGACTTTCTAACTGACTAGAAATAGTCAGTTATTCAGTTCCATGCATCCTTGAGATCATCCTGGAATCATGAATTTAACACCAACATATTCAATTTGGAATTGAAAATATTATCCAGTGTGTTTGGACTGCGATTAAGTCTTCTACCTCTACCTAATGTGCTTCTGGGATATCTGGAGTAATTCCAAAGATCTTGACCTCAGGAGATCTCTATAGACCAGCTAGGTATTATCTCTTCTTCCCAAGAATCGTGCCTCTGTCATTGGTTCCAAATGAGAGATGTCCCATGAAAAGACCTTCTAGGGTCAGAAATAGCTGGACTTAGATTGGAGTGAGGGATGGGTGTGCTGGGAAAATGGTTCACGACCATGTCAGTCTGATGGACTCTTGATAATCTGCCATGATAATAGATTCTAGCCCAAAAATGCATAGACTCAGACATTCAGTATAGGATTTCAGGTCTCCCATGTAGCGTTACGGGCTTAATCATGAACCATCACAGTTTAGGTTTCCTACCTGCTGAAATTACTCCCTCTCTGTCTGTTTGCTTGTGGACCACTCCCCTCTCACGTTATTAGGAGGCCCAAACCAAACCTTGGAAATAAACACAGGACACACCTCTGGCCAGCTCTATTTTTCTTGATATTAGGTCCCATTTTTGTTAAGTGAGAGTCAGATGGGGGTGGAGAGGGTGTAGTTTATTTCTTTTTTTCTTTTTTTTTAGTTTATTTCTCCATGAGTATCTCAATCTTTCTCTGAAGCCAGGACTTGATATATTCAACAAATAATATTTCTTTAGGTAAAATAATATTCAATGCCTGAGCTCTTTCCCCATTACAGCCACCTCTCTCTACAGTAGTCTGGGTGCATGGAGGGATGCGTGATGCACCTGAATGTACAATGAAGAAGAAAGGCAGGTTATCAAATTTCAGCGTGACTGTTTGTCAATCTCTGGTCTGGGTCACCTCCTGCACTGCAAGTGCTGAGCTGCCCAGGACCCACCAGTGGGTGTCCTGTTGGCACATGAGGCTCACGCAGAAGCTAGTGTTTCCTGTGGTCTCATCCTGTCACTCAGAATCTTGTGGGTATCACGGACCGCTCTCACTCTGCCTATCTCCAGGTCAGCCCTGCAGGGCTTTCATCACCCAGCCTCTGTGGCAATTGAGACCCCTCCCCATGGCCAGCCCCACGTGACAGGCCCTTGCTTTCAGGCCACAGGCAGCCTTCTCTGAGCTGCCTTAACTTCACCTACCTTAACTTCACCTAGAAACCAAGGGTGGCTTGGAAAACAAAATGCCAGGCTCTCTGTGGCTTACCAAGTTCCCTGGCCTCTCTCACCAGCTACCTGGACCTTGCTGTGACCACTTCTAGGTAACTGTGTGGGGCTTTTGCCAGGTGGTCGCCTTGGAGAGTCCCAAAGATGAAAATGACCCAAGTCCTTAGTTTCTCAGAATCTCTTTTATTTTTATTTATGTATTTTTAAATATTGTATTTATTCATTTATGAGAGGCACACAGAGAGAGGGGCAGAGACACAGGCAGAGGGAAAAAGCAAGCTCCATGCAGGGAGCCCAATGAGGGACTCAATGCCGGGACTCCAGGATCACGCCCTTGGCTGAAGGTGGCACTAAACCGCTGAGCCACCAGGGCTGCTCTTGGAATCTCTTTTAACCTGCTACCTGTACTCTGTCCAGAGGAATTCTGACAACATGCCTCTCTCACCTTTGTCTCCTTCCCCTGACTAGAAATTGTGGGTCTGGGACTTTTTCTCCTTTAAAGACCGTGTTCTGCTTATCTGATAAGATCGATCTCGTAGTCTAGCTGTCTGCATGTATCAGAAACTCTTTGATTAGATCTTTTTCATACGTATTGAGATGCTGTAGTCCAGATCATCCAAGCCTGACTTTTGATATGCTAAAGAGATCTAGAAAATACATGTTTCACAAAACCTGACTCTTCAGCATATTATCTTCTTTGAACACAAGCACGAATATAATTTGGCAAAGCTGAGAAATGCATACTTTATCCCAGCAGGTATCACTAATGCGAACAATTTATAAATATTTTAGACTCGGGCTCGCTTTATATTCTCACTAATATGCTTCTAAATGATACACCCACTGCACATGGATGTGTGTTCAGAAAACACAGACTGATTTTTATAGCTGCTGATGTGCAATAAGGAAAGAGGGAAAATGTAGGGTACGTCTCAAAATCAGTCTATCTTTGCAGTATCAACTATTGCAACTGTTCACTCCTATCCCCAGTGCTAACCTCATAATGGGTAATATTTAATACACTTTGCTTATATTCTCTCCTCTTTTTTCATGCGATGCCTTGAAAGCTAAGTTTATGTAAGCAGCATTTCCTCATCTTTAGAACTTTTTCCTCTACTGCCTCAAAAAAGTCATGGTCCTCTGGGAAGATTGATTTCTCAGCTTATCGTAAATATCTGAATTTGTTTCAATTCACTTTTAAAAACCAGACAAGACAGATTCAGAAGCAGTAAGCCTTTTAAGACAAAATATGGTTTATGACGGACAGACTTATGAAAGTTATTATGAAAAGTGAACAAGTAGAAAAAAGAATTGACATTCCTGGTTTGTAGTACAATGAAAAGTTGCCTTCCTGTGAATATTCCCCTCTTTAAGGCAATTTTTAAAATTGATTATGTCCTTATTTTGGAAAGGAAATACTGACCTTGAATATAAGAAGTTATCTGCAGGGTATTTTCCCCTTTGTACACAGTCTGAGGCCCTAAATATAATAGTTTCTTTCTAGTAAGAGTATTTGTTTCTAAAGTGATGAATCTCTTCTGTTTTATTTTGATTCAGATTTAATCCATCAAGAAGGTAAACAGCACCTGAAACTTTCTCTAATTTCCTGTGCGGGGACCAGCATATAGAATTACATGGAAACTTTGGACTTCTCTGTCACACTGTTCTCATTTGTCCAGAGTCATATTTTGTGACCGTCTCTTGGTCACAAAAGGCTCAGGTTAACCTTAATGCCAAAAATGTGTATCTTCTTCTTTTGGAGGTGTTCAAAAATTTCCACCAATGGAAGCCAGGCTCACCAAGGTATGTATGTACAGTGACTACTTCCACTGCCCATAATTACTGCCTGCTTAGGAGATTCCTGAGCAGAGGCAATGAATGTCCTAGAATGTTATTGCAGGGAGAAACCAAATATATATCCAGGCCATTTACAGGAATCTTTCTCAGGAGGCTCAGATCCAAGTGAACCACTATAAGCCAACATTGTTAGGTTCTTTGACTCTTGATTCCCAAAAGCTTAGGTGGCTAGTATTTCCTGGCTTCAGTTCTGTGGGACTTGGCCCTCAACTTTTAAAAGAATCAGGTTGCAGAAAACAGCAGCCACTGGGGCTGCCTGGAAAGTAGAGGCAGTTTCCACCCTGGTAGCCAGACAGGATACCAAGGGATTAGTTGTAGCAGAGTTGATGCTGCACCCAGTTGGCTGAGGCCTTTTCCCCAGGCTTTCAGCCAGACAGGAAGGCTGCTTTTGTGGGGAAAGCATATTAGTTGGAGCATCAATAATTCCAGCAGTAAGTGCTTCTCTCTACCTCGATGTGACCTTTTGGAGTGGATATAATGACCACGCTGGCTCCATCAGGTGGAGACAAATCATATTCTGACTGTCTCTACATTCTCCTATTCAGAAGCTCAAACTGTATCAAACGTCTATAACTCACAATTCTAAAAGCACAAAGTCTTTCAACTTTTTCATTACTTGATGATGCACATTTGCCTCTCCATAGAGAATTTTAAGGGACTGATTCAAGATCACAGAAAATTGAGTCAGTAGTCATGCTAAAAATAAAACTCAGGATTTGAAACTCCAGGATGTGTTCTTGACTGGCACATCCTGATGGATTGACTCAGTGAATGAGTGACCCCAACTGGGCCCCCTACTTCCACTCTCTTCCACCCCAACCCCAACATAATCCATTCTCCACAGAACTTCCAGAATAATCTTTCAAATCAGCACATACATCTCCCCTGTTCCCTCTCTCTCTCTCTCTCTCTCTCTCTCTCTCTCTCACACACACACACACACACACACACACACACACACACCTCCAAATGTTCATGTTACACTTAGAGTAAGATCCCAACTCTTCACCTTGGTTTATTGGGCCTTACAGATCCTGACTACTAACCATCTCTTTGGCTTCACCTTCTACTTCCCCTCCCTTGCTCTCTGGGCCCCAACCACCCTGTTTTCTTGCTATACCCTGAATAGGCAAGCTCAATCCCACCTGGGGGCCTTTTTGCTTGCTCTTCTGTCTGGAGCACTTGTCCTCAGATCTCCATGTTCTTATCACTTTCTATCCCTTCATCCTGCTTTATCTTCTCTTTAAAACTGCCTGCCCAGCTGACGTGGTATTACATATAATGTGTGTATGTCTGTTGGCCTGACTGGGAAGTGAGGGCCCTGTTGGCAGGGACGTCATCCCGTAGAGACTTATACCCCTGCCATCTGATGGAGTGGAGTAGATAAATGCGATAAATGTTTGAGGAATAAGTAAAGCAGAAAGCAGAAAGCTTGGATAATGCGGTGCATGCTGCCTGGAAATCAGGTGGTTCTTGGGGGACTGAATCCCCATTAGTCTGGCCAGCATTCAATGGTCATACACAGGAACCCGTATCGGTCACTTTGCATCAAACTTCCTTCAATCTGCCTTCCCAAACACACTCCAAGGCTAGTAGACTCTATGTAAATATAAAGTCCACTTATCATGTTCTCATGTGCTCCTCTCTGTGGATTTTTCCACCAATTAATTAAGACAACAGAGTAGAGGACATAGGATCATGCACAGTCATTGTGGCCAGTTTAATTTTTGACCTTATCCCAATTGTATGATCTGGGGAGGTTATGAAATCTCTCTGGCCTTTGGTATCCGTTACGGGATGAATTGTGTCCCCCATCCCATAAAGTTTAAATATTGATGTCCTAACCACAAATACCTCAGAAGGTTATCAGATTAGTAGGTAGGGCTTTATAGAGGTGATTGAATTAAAAATGAGGTTATGAGTGTGGGTCCTAATCCAAAATGACTGGTATTCTTACAGGAAGTGGAGATTAGGGTACATGCACATGGGAAGATCATGTGAAGATACCAGGAGAAGGTGGCCATTTATAGGACAAGGAGAAAGGCCTGGAGTAGGTCCATCCTTCACTGCCTTCAGAAAGAGCCAATCCTGCTGACACCCAGATCATGGACTTTTAACCTGTGAGAAAATATATTTCTGTTGTTTAAACCACCCAGTCTGTGGTACTTTGTTATGGTAGCCTTAGAAGACTAATACTGTGCCTCTTTCTGTATAATGGGAAAGATAGTGGTACATACCTCATGACATTATTGTGCAAATTGGATAAAATAAAGCACAAAAAGATCTTAGACTTCCATCCGGCATACGGTAGTCACTCATTTTGATTATTATTAATCATATTTTACCCAGCCAATAAAATCAGTTGTAAAATTTTACAGGTCCATTTCCCAACTGCAGGGCAAGAAGAAAAGTCCACTGTTTAACAGTATTTCTCCTTCACCCAGAAGAACATGACATTTTCAGGCACGGAGGGGAAAAAGCTCTGGGGAAAATCTTTTCTACTTTGTAAATGGCTACTATTCCTTGAGGATACAAGGCTTTCACAAGCCATTGCCATGATAAGGCAATCGGCCATTTGGTGACATAAGACCATGGAACTTAATATAACATGGTGCCATGTACATGGTAGGGACTCAAATAAAAATATTTAAGGAATAGATGCTCTGAAGGCAGCAAAAATTAATCCTGTGGAGGACTGGTGAGATCAAGATGGTGGGAAGAAGATACAATCCTCCCATCATATTTTGGTCACTATCGAACATTGAATTAAAAAGTGAAAGAGCTCCTAGATATTTATTTCCCTGTTTCTAGACAGCAAAACCAAACAGTGATCATAAATCTTGCATATGAGTATAAAGAATGGAGTAAAACTCCATTCTTTCCCATTAAACTTCCATTCAGGAGTTCATTTTCACCGTGTTGTCTCTATCTCCAAGGTTGAGAACATTATTACTGACAGGTAGTCAGAGCCTGCAGCCTTAGCTGATAGCAAGATTGGAAAGCCCAGAAAACTTCGTAATGGAACCAGAATCACAACCATCTCCACTGGAGTCAGCGGTGTGACTACTGGGGTGGATCTATGGTCAAATTTCCCATGGTTCCAATCTAGATCTTGTCAGAGGGACTCGGGTCACCCATTTTTTGTGTTCATATTTGTTCCATATTTACACAACTCCACCTACCAGATAGGTGTGTTGTAAGAATTAAATAATAATGTTAGAAAAAAGATTAAAGGAAAAGAACCTGCCTTATCTTCAGGGCAGAAAAAAAGTATACTAGTTTTCTACACACATTAAATTGACTAATTCTGGGTTTCAAAGCCAGATCCACTTCCTCACTTCTCATATTTTTAATAAAAAATTGTGAATTTTCTTTGTACTCTGCAGGGTTTTTTTATACCCGTGCTCACTTGCAGAGTCACTGAATTACCATGTGGGAATGATTCCACGTGGTCCATATGCCCAAACTAGACATTTACTTACAGCGACCAAGAGAGACATAGAGCACCTTCCACCTTCTGCACAATAGTTGGCTACCTACCACTCACAAAAGGTAGTATAACTGGTAGACAGGGGAGGTGGTCTGAATTTACTACCCCCTCAGATTCTTATTTTCCTTTTGCTCTCCCCACTTCTATTATGTAATGGGCATTGCACAAGTCACCGGGTATTTAATGATGAAACTAGGGAGTCTTTCATTTAAGTCAAAAAGGACCTTAGGTGTAAATATTTGTGCAATAATAAACCTAGCACTTAAACTAACATTTGCTCGTTTATTTAAGTGTTCTCTTGCATTTTTCTCTTGGAAATCTAGTCTATAGGTAGGGCTTCTTTATTTTGGAGGAGTTACCTTCTCCAGAAGAATGAACATATGTGCTACATATAAAATTCTACGCACAATTCCAGGGAGTAAATAGAGCTGCTAAAGATTGTCCTTGAGCCACTGGAGCTCCACTAGTTACAAGATGAGTAGGTTGCAAAGAGATGTACTCAGGGGACACATGTGCCTGAAGCATAGAGTATTGTTGCAACATATAAACTTGTGTAAATTTGATTGGTAGAATAACAGGGAAGAATGTGCAAGGTTTAGTACACATGTTTTTGGAAATTACAAAAAACTCTATGAATTCATGTTACCTGGAGTACATGGAGTAACAAGACCCCATTACTGCAAAATAATGCCCTTATTAGCTGTGCCCTGTTACTTGCACCTCTTTGATACTTTCTGATCTGGGGTAGCTATAAATTTAGAAACTCCCTTCTCCAAATCAAAATGTCAAAGTGAAAAAAAAAGTCAAAGTAAATCTGCAAGACAATAATATAACATATGACAATATAATAATTGACTTTATTTGGAGACATGGTACATTTTGATTTAAAAATCAATCACTATTCATATATATTTTTAAATAGAATTAAAAAAACACACTCTATTGATATTTTTACTTTCAGTTCAAATACAGTTTTTCCATAAAAGTTAAATATCACTCTATATTAATTAATACAAAATCCTATGATGAATCTAAATTTATAAGATCACTTTCTCAATTAAGAACTTTGCAACGTCTGCTGAGGTGGCAGTGTGAACACATATCTGGGTGTGAAAACACCCTGGAGTTTTGGCTTAGTGTCTCCATGATGATTCCTGATACAACCTGCACTTAGTTCTGTTGTCTCTGCCAACAACCGGTAATACATACTCTCAAAATGTCTTGTGTGTGGACTCTAATGACTCAAAAGATGACAGTTATAAAGTACGAAGTATTTTTGAAAATGTGAACAGATAGTTCACATAGAAGAAGACAGAAGAATAAAAAAGAAACTACAGAAAAAAAGTCAGTCATATATCAGAAGAATACCATAATAAAATGTATTTAACCAATATGCTGACATGCTATGCATAAATAGGGATTATGGCACACAAAATTTCTTTGACACCAAGAATATAAATTAATCTGCAAGAGAATTTATAACCATCGATTAAGTCACAAACTTTAGTTTTTTAAAATGGAATATTATATTGGTATTCTGACCTTTATTTAATGCCTTAAATAAATATTCTCCATTAAAATTTAGAGGCAGCATGATCTCTAGCCTGGGTGATTTACAAGGATTCTTGCTCAAATTTTTCACCCTCTGACACAAGCATATACTGTATAGTACATAGAATACAGTCAATAATTTTGTAACAACTTTGCATGGTAGTAGGTGGTAACTAGCCTCCTTGTGGTGACCATTTCATAATGTATATAAATTGCATATAAATGTATATATATATCCAATCATTATGTTGTACATCTGAAATAAATACAACATTGCATGTCAATTATTCTTTGATTGAAAAAAATAAATAAAATAAATTTATTAAATAAATAAAATAAATTTAAAAATGTAAAAATTGACACTGTATCAGACACAAAGGCCAATGCTCAATATAAAACCATGTGTTTTTTGTTAGATTTCCCTATATCACCTTCTGAATCCTTCACAGAATCAGCAAGAATTTACTAAAGAGTTGCTGCAATAATCAAATATTTTTATTTAAATAGTTCTTTCACCTATCTCCTTCATAAAAAATTTTTATTTATTTATTTGATATAGAGAGTGAGAGAGAGCATGAGGTAGGGAGAGGGAGGGAGGGCTGAGAGACAGGGAAAAGCAGACTCGCTGCTGAGCAGGGAGTCCATGTGGGGCTCCATCCCAGGACCTTGTGACCATGACCTGAGCCAAAGGCAGAAGCTTAACAGATTGAGCCACCGAGGTGCCCCTACCTATCTCCTTTTATTTCCATTTCATCGATGTGAGTTAAGTCGGGATACATACTTAACAACTCCCCTTTTCTATAAGGAATAGTAAGAAGGGAGGCACAAGAAGTTGCTATTCCTTGGCCAAAGCCACATGACAATGGAGTCAATGCCAGTCTGCCTTCCTGCCTTTAGGCTCCCTTTATGAGACCACACTGCCTTCCAAGTTAATGCCTCCTCACAAACATATTCAAGAAGAAAATAAAAGCATCTCATTATAGAGTTCAATAGACAAGTATTTTCCTATTTAGATAAATTTAAAATAATAATTATGAAAAATTTCACAGTATTCTGGCAAATAGAAAAAAGTAAGAGATCTTTTTAAAGAATTTGCTCATTATATATATATATATAAAATGACCTCAACTTTATCACAATACATTAGGTGTACATTTTAGAGCAGCAATTCTAACTATCCTTTAAAAATGATGTCCTAAATTTAGAAAAAAACACTTTTTTTTTTCCAGGATACAAGTCTTGTTCTTTTTATTCAAAAATGTATTTTTTAATAAATTTATTTTTTATTGGTGTTCAATTTACCAACATATAGAATAACACCCAGTGCTCATCCCGTCAAGTGCTCACCTCAGTGCCCGTCACCCAGTCACTCCCACCCCCCGCTCACCTCCCCTTCCACCACCCCTAGTTTGTTTCCCAGAGTTAGGAGTCTTTCATGTTCTGTCTCCCTTTCTGATATAGAAAAAACACTTTTGTCTTAAACTCTATGGTACTTTTGACTCACCCCAGCATCCCATGTGACAAGTCATTTGGGAGTTGAAGCAAAAAAAGGTCACAATATAGAGAAAGAAAGAGAGAGAAAAAGATATTGTTATAACTGCAATTATCTAAAAAGTGAAGAGTCAGTAGAATCCTTTGGTCAGAGACAGAGCTTATGAAATCGTTTTAATATGATTCCCAGCTCTGCTGCCTGTGTGAATTTGAAGACAGGATTAGGGCCTCCCTTGGAGCTGGACTGTATACATTTTTGTCTCCTGAAATTAGAAAAATCAAAGTATTTCTCCATGTTTGGAAATGTTACCTCTTTCTCTGGCTTCCTCCTAATCTGTAGTTAGTTTTGTGGCCATCGTCTAACCCTGGAGTGTTTTTTGCTCAGGTTTGCCTGCCCAAATCCTCACTACCCCTCTATGCTACAACTTAAGTGGGCCCTCCTTCAACAAAACCTTTTGAAAGCCATCCAGTTGGGATTAATCTTGTCTATTGCCCTGTCTCCTCCTCCAGTCCAGTTTCTTCCCAGTGAAAACACTTGTCACACTCTACTTGATATTCAGTTTTTCAAAGTGTCTCATTCCCATTAGACTGCCCCTGAAAGCATAATCACTTTTTAATGCTTTTTACACTGAATTCGATTGAATTTCCACTAAGACCCAACAGATAGTCTTCATTTGAATACAAAATAGGATAGAATTTAGTTGTTATTCATGGTCTTTCTACCTCACAGATAGCTTCAGTGTTGGAGATCATATATTAAAATAGAAAAAGGGATTCTATCCAGGCCTCATATTGTAGATCTCTGCTGTTGACTTATTAGCAAGTAGTTTATGTGGCAAGGAGACTCTGCCTCAGCTACAGAAATGATTAGGATAACTTCCATGGTGTTATCATAGAATGCACTCAATTTTATTGAGTGCATTAAAGGGCACTTCAACAGAAAACTGAGAAAATTCTAATTGGCTCTGGGTGACAGAAAGGAATCATGATTCATTATCATCTTGGGTGCACCAACACAGCCGTGGGAATCTTTACAAGAGAAGATAACGCAGAATTTATGACTAGCCAAGTAGCTCTGATTAAAAAGTTTCAGGCAGATATCAAAGAGTGAAACTTTTTTCCTATTTTTTTTTCTTTAACCAGCCCCAAGAAACTTCTGAATTTCCTGAAAGTGCAAGAGAAAATGAGGTGAAATTACTGTCGGAAACACCTCAAAAGTAAATATTCATCTCAAGTCCTGAGGAAATTCCCAGCTGCATGGACTCTTTGAAAACACTAAATGGAGAGTCCTGTTTCCAACTTTATTCCAAGTATAATTTTTGCCTAAATAAGTTGTTGAGAATCCACCCTCAGACGGTTAGACCACATGCCATCCTATTTAGAAATATCTGGCTGCAATGTCCACTTATTGTTTTTGCTCCATTCCTTAAAAAATTTTATATAAGAAGAGTAAAGCCTGTCTTGAGTTATTTATGTACAGTTTCCTCAGCTCTAAAGAGCGAGGGTCATTAGATTATTATAGCTCTTTGTATCCTTCTTGGGAAATTTATCTCAGAAGCCCACTCACCCAGCACGTATGCTCGGCACGAGGCACAGACTGCAGTAAGCGGTACATTTCTTTTATGTTCTATGTCTCTAATGCATACTTCCGAAGTTAGCTGGTTAAAAAATGCAATTAAAATCTCAACCTGCATCCATTTATTCTGACAAATTTGTAATTATATAGTGTCGTACACTGTGCAGAAGATAGGGGGAAAATCACCGATGTTGCTTCCTTTTCATTTTATAGTGAAAAAATAAAAGAAAATTATGAAAATAATTGTTTACAACAAGTGAAACCCACTGGTAGGCCTTTGCACAGAGCTGTATTTCTCAGCTAACCTTGCTTGAAAGAAAACCCACTGTGATTAAAGTCTTTGAAAGTAGGCACAGGATCAGTGCTTATAGCTGCAGGAATCTAGCTTGCTGGTAGCAGGGTAATACCATGGGGCTTAATGTTGCCTGCAGGTGTTACCAAAGCCTGGGGAAACTCATGCTGGTTAGAGCACTTTAATCACTCTGAAACTTTCTTATATTTTCCTTCTAAGAAATCAGCATGCTTGTGTTCAAGAAATATAACCTTAAAAGTTAACTGTAGAGTTAAATCAGTTACAAATGTAATTTCAGACAAATAGGTTTGCCTTCCCTCCCTCATCTCTTCCTCTCTATCTCTCTACCTGTCTCTTTTATTTCTCATCTTCTAGGGATAGTTGCATGTTCATTAAAAACCCCCAAATCTCCACTGGTATTTCAAGCTCTTCTTCAAGGATGCTTCACTGGCAAGCATTTTAACAGAATAGGTTCTGGTTGACAGTGGAACCCTTGCTATCAGGAGATTAAGAACCAAGGAAAGATTGCAAATATGCATTTGTCATGATAGAACATGATTTAGGATTGTCAAGGAGAGTAATTTGAGAAATGAATTGCTATATTTGTTTCCTAGGGCTGCCATAACAAATTATCATAAGCTTGGGGGCTTCAGACAACAAAAAATAGATTTTCTCGAAACTTTGGGGCCTGAAGTCTGAAATCAAGGTGTTGCAGGCTACACTCCCTCTGAGGGCTCTAGGGGAGAGTCCTTCCCAGTCTCTTCTGGCTTCTGGTAGTTTCAGGTGCTCCTCAGCTTGCGGCAGTGCCCCTGTAAATTCTGCTTTTTTCTCTATATGGTCTTGCCTTCTATTTTATTTTCGCCTCTTCTGATAAAAACCCTTATCATTGGATTTAGGGCCCATTCAGACAATCCAGGATCATCTCATCTTGAAATCCTTAATTCATTGACACCTGCAGAGTCTCTTTTCCAAAAAAAAAAAAAAAAAAAAAGGTCACATTCACAGCTTCTGGGTAGACATATTTTTGGGAAGGAGGCATCATCCAACCTACCATGGCTGCCTTGATGAACTCCCAAGAGTAATGCCATCTATCATCTATTATCTAAAAGGAACTTGTACTTAGGAGTAAATCAGCTGTCAGGGTACCTGTGTGGCACAGTCAGTTTAGCATCTGACTCTTGGTTTTGGCTCAGGTCATGATCCTAGGGTCGTGAGATCAAGCTCTGCATCGTGCACTCAGCATGGAGTCTGCTTAAGACTCTCCCTCTCCCTCTCCCTCTCCCTCTTGCCCTCTCTGTCCTCTCTCTTTTTCAAATAAAGAAATAAATCTTCACATAAAAATAGAGTAAATCAGTTGACTATTCAGGAAAAGAAGCTATTTGCACTAAGTGAGGGAGAAAAGAGTTGAAACTTGGAGCAAGGGGCACAGTGTGTCTAAGCCTCATTCAGCTCCCCATCCAGAAAAATCAGACAGATTCCTATCTCGTAGGGCTCTTGGGGAAACTGAATTAGATGAATTTGTTGGCATATGTACACACATTTTTCAATCACATATAAATGCTAACAGAATGATTGACAAAATACTTTCACACACAGAGAACATTTCTTAAAAATTGTTGTGTTTATAGACTCAGAGCTTGGCACAGTGGAGGTACTCAGATCTCTAGAATGCTTTATGAATAAATGAATGAATAAACAATTTAAATATTTTTTGGAGATGCATTTGCTGTGAAAGTGCCAAGATTCACATTCTTTTTTTTTTTTTAAGATTTTATTTATTCATGAGAGACACACAGAGAGAGGCAGAGACATAGGCAGAGGGAGAAGCATGCTCTCTGTGTTGAGCCTGATGTGGGACTTGATCCCAGGACCCCGGGATCATGCCCTGAGTCAAAGGCAGATGCTCAACCACTGAGCTACTCAGGCATCCCCAAGATTCGCATTCTATGAGCTATTGCATGTGTGGCCATGTGAGTTTGACCCTGATAGACATATTTTTATTGAGACTTCTTTCTCACTGCAGTAGACCCAGTTTGGGTCATAGTTTATTCTACAGTAAATAAAAAATCACAGCTGACTGAAGAGCAGAAGAATAAGTTCAGGAGTCAGAGTGTTTTGAAGGCCCTGCACTTAAAGTTAATGTTACCCATAAAATTCCTTTCCCTAAAGAAGTGCAAAGTTCTTTGTTATTTTTCAAAATAAACAGCCCATTCTTTCCTGATTACAAATCTTAGCCGGGTCAAAAAGAGTGATGTAATTTCTCTCACAAATTATGCTTTGTTACTCTTCAGAGTGTGTGTTTATATGTTGCCTTATTTTGACTTAAAATTATTTTTTCCTGATAATCCTATCTGTTTGCTATAAGAAGAGCCAATAAACATTGCTCTTCCGTAACTTTGTCTAGAATCAGAACCTATGGGAGTAAGTCTGAGACACTCTGATGTTGCCAACCGCTGCCCTAGAATCCACCCAGAGGGGGCATCCACCTCATAGGTTACCGGATCTCACCTACCACCACCAGCTTCTGATTATATAAGTCTGATGAGGACCAATAGTTTGCATTTCTGGCAATTTGCAAGTGGCGTGGATGTGCTGGTTCAAAGTCTGCACTCTGAGAATCACTGCTCTAGAGAAAGGGAAAAGAAAGAAGCTAGATTAACCTTTTTTTTTCCCCCCTTCTGCATCTCTTCCCTAGTTGAGAAGTACATTGGAATGGAGGGGGAGGTGGGAGAGGACTGTAGTGTTCATGAATGAATGTTCCTCCACATGAAAGGAAATCTCAGGGATGAGGAATAAGGATTCCCTTCAATTGTACATCCTAAGCTTTGCACCCAGTGTCCTGCAGCTCTGAAACCACCAGGAGCCAGTCCTGGGAGGAGGGCAGAAGGTCACAGAGGGCACTGACAAGAAGAAATATTAGCCTCAAGTCAATAAGGAAGCCAGAACCAAGCATATAAAAGAACAGTTCCTGGACATAGGCAACATGTGGGAGACTACCCGGTAATACCCGGAGTGGGAGGCAAAGGTATTATGTGTTCCCAAAGATGTGTAGGTAAGAACCACAGCCAGGGAAATTAAAGCATGGAAGTGTGTCTGCTGTTATCTGAGCCCATAGGCTGGTGGTACATTTGAGTTACAATAAAATACGAATGCTCAGAGTCTTCTGGCATTTATAAGTTGGCAATCCCCTTGTAAACAGAGAACACATTTTTGAATTCTTTTTCTTTCCATTGTATCAATCGCCAAGCTTATGTGGTACAGACCCTTATCTTCCCCAAACATTGAACTAGTCACACTATTTTTCAACATTAAGGTTATCTATAGTGGCGTACTGCCACAGAATCACTCCCCAGCACTTAGTTTGGCATAAAAGACCCCACTCTACCTCAGACCCTAGGCTCTGTCTTAGACAATGGTCCTCAGGTGCCTCAGCATCAACTGAGAGCTTGTTAGAAATGCAAATTCTTGTGCCAAACCCCAGACTTACTAGGTCATAATCTACATCTTAGCAAGTTGACCCCTGGGCATATGACTATTCGACAAGCATATTCTAGATTCCTGGCCACCTTTCTTTCTCCTGGGTAATCTTTTACATAGAACCGATTGGCACAGTCCTGTTTGGGTCACAAACATTGATGACAGGTGAGACGATGGATTTTGATTACTATACCGGGTATCAAACCTACTGCAGAGCCAAATGCAATTCTCCTAAATGTTTGTACCTTTTCTAAGTTATTAGCACCAACTGGCCCTTAACAGAAGGCCCAGAGAGAACCATTGTCAGAAGCCAGAATGAGAACATGACTCTTTTTTTTATAATAAATTTATTTTTTATTGGTGTTCAATTTGCCAACATACAGAATAACACCCAGTGCTCATCCCGTCAAGTGCCCCCCTCAGTGCCCGTCACCCATTCACCCCCACCCCCGCCCTCCTCCCCTTCCACCACCCCCAGTTCGTTTCCCAGAGTTAGGAGTCTTTAGAGAACATGACTCTTGCTCAGTAATAATAAGAGCAATAAGCAGAGATGCCTTTCCCAAATCTCTGATTTGTACACCTGTGCCTCAGGCTTCTGCTATTCCAAATAGCAATTCAGTGACTACTGACTCCATCCAACTGTTAGTGATGGTTCTTCAGCTTTACCTAGGACACTGCTTATAAGAAAGTACAGCTGTAAAATTCACCACCTGCTACTGAGTTTAGTGATGAAATTGAATACAGAATAAAAAACACTGTTAGAAGTCCTTTAGGCATTAGTGTTGAATTATTTATATCCTGCTGCACCTGGAAAAGAAAGACATCCTTCTATGTTTACCCATGCAACAGAGATATATTGTGAAGTGTGTATTCATCTGAAGGTGTACAGGCTCCAGGGAAGACAGCCATATGATTTTCTAGCCTCTACTTCTTTTTTATATAAATGGCATAAATGATTATCAAGGGAAGTCTTAAAAGTGAAAAATCACAGAAGCGTAATACACAGTCTGAGGGATGTGTGTGTTAGTGTATGTGCTATTATTTTTTTGTTGCCCCAGTGTGTTGGGTGATTAGGATCAATATTATGTGAAACCTGAGTATCCTCTTGCTTCACCAGCCAATGGGCATAGGTGGGGTCCCATAAAGAGCAGCAACCTAATTTCATTGGTTTTCACCCCTTCTGCCCAAATGACTTCAAGTTGATGCAAGGTGACCCCTTGGTATTTCTTGGGAGTCGCAGATATTTTCCACGTATGTCCAAAATGTCTGCTCCTTCTGGCACTCAGGCTGTTCCTTAGAACCCCATGATTCCCCAGTTGGGTTCCAGCTATTGCCGAGCGTGAGGTGTTAGGCACTTGGAAGTTCTCATGGCACAGTGTCTTTGATGTTGTGGGTAGAGAAGGTGCTGCTATAGAGATGTCACCAAAACTGTACCTTCCATGTTTGCTTGCTTGTTTTCCATGGGGTCCAGGTGTCTGGGGTTTGGGAGAAAAATGCAGCTGACAGACACTATCCAAAATCAGAAGTTCTCTCTCTTCTCTAGTTACTGAAGACATTTTAATGGGCTTAGACTCATTGCGTCTGATTCCTTCCTACACCGTGAGTTTTCTCTTGGGACGCTCTGCAATTCCATGCACAAGCCCAGATCTGGGCAACCCTCATAGACATGCCCAGATGTGTCTTCTAACCCATCTGCCTTTGAAATAAAATGTCGACTATAGAGAGTCACCCATAGGTATTCAGTTCTCTTTTGGAAAGAGTAATGAATAAAATTAAGTTTCCTATAGTAGTAACTTTGAGTGGATAGTCTTTCCTGCTTTGTCAAATATTAGTTAACCATAGAGTTGAGGTCCCATTTCTGGGTTCTCTATTATGTTCCATTGATCTATGTGTCTGTTTTTGTGCCAGTACCACACTGTCATGATGATCACAGCTTTGTAGTACAACTTGAGATCTGGCATTGTGATGCCCCCGGCTCTGGTTTTCTTTTTCAATATTCCCCTGGCTATTTGGGGTCTTTTCTGATTCCACACAAATCTTAAGATGATTTGTTCCAACTCTCTGAAGAAAGTCCATGTTATTTTGATAGGGATTGCATTGAACGTGTAAATTGTCCTTTGTAGCATTGACATTTTCACAGTATTAATTCTTCCAATCCATGAGCATGGAATATTTTTCCATCTCTTTGTGTCTTCTTCAATTTGTTTCAGAAGTGTTCTGTAGTTTTTAGGGTATAGATCCTTTACCTCTTTGGTTAGGCTTATTCCTAGGTATCTTATGCTTTTGGGTGCAATTGTAAATGGGATTGACTCCTTAATTTCTCTTTCTTCAGTTTCATTGTTAGTGTATAGAAATGCCACTGATTTCTGGGCATTGATTTTCAATAAATGGTGCTGGGAAAATGGGACAGCCATGTGCAGAAGAATGAAACTAGACCATTATCTTACACCATACACAAAGATAAACTCGAAATGGATGAAAGATCTAAATGGAGACAAGAATCCATCAAAATCCTATAGGAGAACACAGGAAACACCCTTTCTGAACTTGGCCACAGCAACTTCTTGCAAGATACATCTATGAAGGCAAGGGAAACAAAAGCAAAAATGAATTATTGGGACTTCATCAAGATAAAAAGCTTCTGCACAGCTAAAGAAACAGTCCACAAAACTAAAAGACAACCTACAGAATGGGAGAAGATATTTGCAAATGACATATCAGATAAAGGGCTAGTATCCAAGATCTATAAAGAACTTATTAAACTCAACAACATAGAAACAAACAATCCAATCATGAAATGGGCCAATGACATGAACAGAAATTTCATAGAGGAAGACATAGACATGGCCAAGAAGCACATAAGACACTGCTCCGCATTACTTGCCATAAGGGAAATACAAATCAAATGCTCCACATCACTTGCCATCAGGGAAATACAAACCACAATGAGATACCACCTCACACCAATGAGAATGGTGAAAATTAACAAGACAGGAAACAACAAATGTTGGAGACGATGTGGAGAAACGGGAACCCTCTTGCACTGTTGGTGGGAATGTGAACTGGTGCAGCCACTCTGGAAAACTGTGTGGAGGTTCCTCAAAGAGTTAAAAATAGACCTGCCCTACGACCCATCAATTGTACTGCTGGGGATTTACCCCAAAGATACACATGCAGTGAAACGGCAGGACACCTGCACCTCGATGTTTCTAGCAGCAATGTCCACAATAGCCAAACTGTGGAAGGAGCCTCGGTGTCCACTGAAAGATGAATGGATAAAGAAGATGTGGTCTATGTATACAATGGAATATTCCTCAGCCATTAGAAATGACAAATACCCACCATTTGCTTTGACATGGACGGAACTGGAGCGTATTATGCTGAGTGAAGTAAGTCAATCGGAGAAGGATAAATATTATATGGTCTCATTCATTTGGGGAATATAAAAAATAGTGAAAGGGAATAAAGGGGAAAGGAGAGAAAATGAGTGGGAAATATCAGTGAGGGTGACAAAACATGAGAGACTCCTAACCCTGGGAAACGAACAAGGAGTAGTGGAAGGGAGGTGGGCAGGGTGTTGGGGTGACTGGGTGACAGGCACTGAGGGGGGCACTTGATGGGATGAGCACTGGGTGTTATGCTATATGTTGGAAAATCAAACTCCAATAAAAAAATATACAAAAAAAGGAGTAACTTTGAAAATAGATAATGAATAAAGATACAGAAATCTCTAGTGGTTAACCAGAGCAAAATTTAAGTATTAGGGTTTTTTTAAATATGAAAACAATATGCAAGCCAGAAATCTGAGTTGACTTGAGAAAGCTTTTTGTTTACCTTTTATTGTTAAAAAGTAGCAGCATGTGATCTTGTCACAGACACAGCATTTCTTACTCATATGAAAATAAATAAAAGATAGTAAGGAAGAAAAGATGGGACAAATCCCATAAGAACACATCATCATTAATATCATCACCAAAATTTACCCTCTGTCTCTTTTGTTCATAAAATTATATTCATTCTATGACCTTTAAATCTGGTCGGTCTACTAACAAAGATACATGGAGAATAATCATCAAGAATATTCAAATAAGTTTGCTTAAAAGATCTGATTTTGGGGGGCACCTGGGTGGCACAGTCAAGAGTTGAGCCTCCAACTCTTGATATCAGCTCAGGTCCTGATCTCAGAGTTGTCAGATGGAGCCCATGTTGGGCTCCATGCTTAGTGCAGAGTCTACTTGGGACTCTCTCTCTCCCTCTGCCCCTCCTCACACCCCCCCCCCAAATAAATAAATATTTTTTTAAAATTATTTGATTTTTAAGAGAGGTAGTTTTCATAAGATAGGGGAAAATAAAAGGTATTAAGATAGAGTAAATTAAGAAGAAATTTTGGGGGGAAAATGTCAACTCAGTACATCAAGTGATGATGGGAAATTAAAGAAACTGGAAATAGAAGAAAGAAAATGAAAGTAGACAATTAAGAAGGGCTGGTGTAAACGTTGGTGACCAGAGTGGATTCTGGAAGCTAAAAATTTTTTCACTCAATGACTCATTGAGAAATATGAAGGAAAAATATGCTTATAGATTTACTATTCAATTTGGGTGGCCTGTGCCCAGCTCCTGTAAGCTATAAATGTAGTGCAAGGATGAGAGGGTAAGAGAACAGGAAGCGATGAGGAGCAATCTACATGGTGGATCTGGGCTTGGTTTTGGGCACCTCTGCAATCTGCTCACGGGCTACTGCTGCTTTTCCTTGCTGGCACCCCTGGGATTGACTCTGAATGAATGGTGCAGCAGGATGGATTGTTCTGGGGACTCAGTGACATTTTTTGTAATTGTTTGGTGTGGCAAAACATTCATTGTCATTCATTTAACAGACATTTATGTAGCATCTGCCATATACAAGGACCTATGGGGAATCCTAAGAAGTGGATCTTGCTTGTAGAAGTTTAAGGGGTGAACTCTCATGGGCGAACTAGGACATGTTCTTACATAACTTGAGTATAAAGAATTTAAGTGACATTAAAAAGAGTTGAGAAAGGAAGCCTGTTTCAATCTGGAAAATCAGGAGAGGTTTTGTGGAGATGATAGCCTCTGCTATAGGTTTCAAAGATAAGTCAGAGTTGGACATTTGCAGAAATTGGAAGGAAAGCCATGCCAAATATGGGGAACGTCTAAAGCCAAGACATGAGATTCGGAATGTACAAGGTATCTGGCTGGTATATAAAGAGTTGAAAGTGGGGCTTGTAGATAGTTGGTGTCAGATCATGGATGACAACACATTTGAACTTTGTTCTTAAGAATTCAGAAGACATGGGGCACCTGGGTGGCTCAATCAGTTGAACATCTGACTTGTAGTTTTAGCTCAGGTCATGATCTCAGGGTTGCCGAATCCAGCACTGTGTTGGGCTCTGTGTTTTTTGTAGAGTAACCTTGAGATTCTCTGTCTCCCTCTTCCTCTGCCTCTACCCCTGATTTCTCTCTCTTTCTCTTTCAAATAAATAAAATCTTAAAAAAAAAATTAGAATTCAGAAGATATGGAAGGATTCTGAATAGAAGAGTGACATCAGTAGGGCTTTGACTGGGGTATCCTCTTGCTTCACCAGGTACAAAGATTAATCTGTCCCAAGTGTGGATGGTTAATCAGAATGGAGACACCCTTGGGGTCCACTAGGAACACTTCTTAGCCTCTTGTTCCAGAATTGCATCCACAGTATTGTGGCTGCATTCTTTTTCTTTTTTATTTCTAAAGGTAATTGTTGTCTCCATTTTTTTGAATGTGGATTAAAGGGTAACATGTATTACAAGTCTCTCAACAGTAATGTAAATAAACTTTGCAATTTCTTTTAAACTTTAAATTCTATCCTTAACTTTGAAGATGAGAGTCCTAGTACTTTTAGTATATTTTCTTAAGAAACCCATTCTTGTCGTTGGCCATTCAAATTGCCTTTCTCTGCTTCTCCTTCCGCCTGTGTCTCTACCTCTCTGTCTCTCTGTTTCTCATGAATAAATAAATAAAATCTTAAAAAAAAATTGCCTTTCTCTGTATTTTCTCTACAGCCACCGAATCTTTCCTAAAGTGCACTGAACTGATCCCAGTGATACCTGTGGATCTTAAGGAGGAACCCATGGACTCATTTTGCCCAAATTCCTTTTTAGATTGAGAAAACTTTTCAGCATTTATGAGAGGTGCTAATCTGCCTTTGACTCAAATGATGGGACCCACTGTCACATAAGGGTTCTCCATTGTGATGTTATTTCGGTTTTAAAATCATTCCTTTTAATCTTGAGTTTAAATCTACTTCATAACTTTCCTCTTAATTTTGCCCTCTGGAACAACACACATTAATTCTAATCTACTTTTATGTGCAAATATACTCACGGGTACTATAACTATACCCACAAAGATATAAAAAAAACAAGATTTTAAATATCCAAAGATAGTTTACATGCATCCATTCTGTTTTAGGCTCAGCAGCCCCAGCAATTCATCTGTTTTTCATATGAAATAATTTATAGATTCTTCATCATATCTTGTGAAGCATCTGGATATTGCTTAGTTCTTCAACTTCCTCCTCAAAATAATATGCAAAATTAAACACAATTTTCTGATGTGGTTTGGTCCCTGTAAGAAAGGCCCACAATATAGACACAATATTCCTTTAATTCAGATTTCTTCTACATTACAGTGCTGATTCACATTATATGAGGAGTAAAAAAAGATGAAGTTGGTTGTGTATTTAAAAACAAACACCAAATAAATGCATAAAATTTTTATGGCTTCAATTCTAAGGACACAATTCTATGTTTTATGTTGAAAAAACCAGTGATCTCATCGTCTTCATGAATTATTAGGAACTAGCCCTTGTGATCTAAATAGCTTCTGTTTTAAAAAGTTAAAAGGAAAAAGACCTAAAGAAAGAAAACCAGTAATTTTCATGGACCCTTCACATTTTTTCTCTTTAGCCTAAAATTTTGATTCTCTTTTTCATTACATTTTCTGGGACTGAAAAAAAGTCTACTAAACTTCTCCTCCCCTCTTTCCCTGCCTTCTCTCTGTCCTTCCTTGTTCCCTCTTCTTCCTTTCCTGAAATCATACACATTCTGAATTAATTTCTATGAGATTTTTTTTTTTGCAGAGTAATACTGTTCAGAGCCACAATAACAGTATTTTTTTCTGGTTCCTTTCTGGTATTTGAAATACCAGACACCATTACTCAAATTGTACAATTTTATAGATTTACATGAATACTTTTCCAGACTCATCTAGTTTATTATATGGCATTATATGATACATTTTTAATAAAAAATAAAAAGTAAAAGGCAGGTAGCAAAATAGGGAAGACATTTCTAGAACAAAAGTCAGGCCATGGTGTTCCTATGAGTCATCACTCTTCCACAAGTTAATTGCCAACCAACACTGACTATTGCTTTCGAATGAGCCAGTCCTAGGTCAAAGAAGAAGAAGAGATAGAGCCTGTCTGTGTTCATATATGGTCAGATGTGACATCCTTCAAAAGAAACTCACTTTCTGACTCCTAAAGTTAAAGATAAAACCAATTTTGGTTTACTAGAGACTTACTTCTCAGGATCCTTTTATCTAATTATAAAGGGTAAGATAATTATGAATTTCTAATTCTACCTCACTGGCAGGCTAGATTAGCTAAATAAACTAAACAGATGCCTTATAGATTTAACAAGAGTTGTATGTGAATTCCAATTGCTGGCATTCACTCTAGGCTCAACTTTCTTAGTGTGAATCATGGAATTTAACTATTTACAATATGTATTCCAGTTCTAATTATAGTCGTATATTTAATCATACCATTTGTTGTATTTTTAAAATAATTTTTAAATATTTCTTGGTCTTAGGTTCTGCTCCTGATGCAAACGTCATTCTTTGTCCAATAGATGTCATTAATTCATAGTGAATTTGAGGATGGGTTAGATTTTTATTTATATTTACATAGTTCTTTAGAATTTAATTTCTGGCAGAATAGTGGAAAAGATACCCTGAATGACTTCCCACTACAAAAATAATAATAGTGAGCAAAATGCAGCACTGAACAGGCAGGGAAATAAAGAAAATCCTCAAAAAATTACCTGAATTATCTCTTTTTCTTCCAGGGTAAATTCTGTTTCCTCACTTTGTTTTTATATTTCATGCTAATGGTTTTCCACTGTTAATTATTTCTCATAATTTTTGGTTGTCTTTTCATAGTATGGAGGGAAAGATCGATTAGGATAGTAGTAGCCTGTGTTCCTTTGGTTTATTTAGATTCCTTGTTAAGGCCTCTGCCCTATGTGAGCACACTAGCCAGGGATCTGTCCTATTTTGGGGATCATGTTTTATTTAGCTTTTTGAATGTCATACTATCTACAATTTAGCTTCCAAATTTTTCTTCTAATTACTGGTCCACTTATGAGAACTTTTTTTTCTTTTTCAGAACCATAAGTATATATTCTTTTTAAAATTTGGTACTTCTAATTTTGTAGGTTTAGAGTAGAAGTAAACAGGTACCCTCAATTTCCTATATTTAATTTTTAATAGAGAATTTCAAGATTTATTTTAATCTCCTAGAAGACAGCAATTTTAATTAGAAAGCATAGCAGAAGACTGATGCTGAGAGGAAGAAAGAAATTCTGGATACGGTTGCTAGTGACTAAAGAAAAAAAAATCTTGGAAGGTGTGATGGTGTTAAAAAGGGTATTAGTCAGTTATTGTAGGTGAGGTAAGATATCACATTATTAGAAGTCCTATGGGGAGAAACTGAGTCCTCTGGCTAACATTTAACTGGGTGAGCTAACTTTGAAACAGATCTCACCCCAGATGTCAGTGTTCAGATAACAGCAGCCCTTGCCAACATCTCATTACACCTTCATAAAAGATCCTGAGCTACACCACCAAGTTAAGATGCTTAGAAATTTCTGAATCTAAGACAATGTGTGAGATTAAAAAAAAAGGTTTGTTTTTTAAGCCACTAAATTTGGGGGTAATTTGATAGGCTGGAATAGAAAACTAATGTATAAGAATTAAAGAGAAGTAAGGAGATTGGACTAATATGGAAAAAATCATTGGCAGCAAGTTGCCAAATGTTCTAAATTAAGGAATGAATGTAACAGCGCTGCAAAATAATAACAGGTGCATGAAATGGTCAGTATTCAAGTCCTATTCACACACACATTTATTTATAATATACACAGTTTACCAATTCATAATTTACATAATGTTTTGTAAAATAATTAAAGTATTCTATCTAAGGAAAAGAATATTTAGGCCCAAATATCGTACCATTTGTGCTTCCACTGATAAATAATGTAATTTTTAAAAGACATTTGTGGAGACAAGAGGTGGTATCTGCCAATGGATTATATTTGGAACCTAACTAGTTTCTGTCATTAATTAAAATAATTATTAAGAATAAATGGCTCTTGGAAATTTCAGTTATACAGACCTAGTTTTAAGTTTCTGTCTGGCTTGGGGCACCTGGTTGGCTCAATCTAAGTGTCTGCCTTTGGCTCAGGTCATGATCCCAGAGTCCCAGGATCAAGCCCCATGACTGACTCCTTGCTTATCGGGGAGTCTGCTTCTCCCTCTCCCTCTGCTCCTCACCTCTCTGCTCATGCTTTCTCTCTCTCTCTCTCTCTCTCTCTCTCATTCTCTCTCTCAAATAAATGAATAAAATCCTTAAAAAGTTATGTCTGAGTAAAGCCAGAAAGAACAGCAGAAGCATTTCTTTTCAAGATAACTTTTATTAATACCGTTCTAAAAAGCTTTTCTCTAATAAAGAGAGAAGAGAGAAAATAAAACATTTTTCTGTATATTAAATTATCCCTTATACCTCAAAAACATGAAAAACCTCTCATCATTTCCTTTTATTTCAGACAGAGAATGGACTCTTTATGAGTTTTATAAAAATTTATTATTAAAGTCACAAAAAAGCTTTCACTTTTAATATTTGTCAGAATGATGAAATGATCTCTAAGCACCAGTGACAAACAGTAAAAGGGTGAACTTCAGGAATCCCTTACCCCTTCATTTCAAGAACAATGAACTTTTATATTTTATAACAGCAGTTGGCCTGATATAGAGAAAAATGTTCCATATCCTTTCATTTTTATTGCGGCACTCATTATCTTATTTTTCTCCCATTTTTTGGTCATATTTTTTGGTCTCGTGTGCAATAAACCATTATAAGATATTTTAGGGCTGTCTTTTTGAGAAGAGCTTGTCGATGTCTCTAGGTATCTGCCACCAAACTGTTTCTTGGACTTTGACAGCTCAATCACTTCCGAGCTCACCCTGAGCACTGCTTGGCCTGGAGGCACTTCAAGTGAATTATACTGATAACAAGGTCTGTTCAGTTCAGATTTTCTACAGGTTTAGTTACTTCAACTTGAAAAACAATTTCCCATATACTTATTCTAAACATATAATTTACCCTTCCTTCTGAGCCAATTATTAAGATATAAAGCGTTTTCTGGTTCTTGAATTTTTGTAGTCTTAAACAGCACCACTGGATGTTATTAGTCATGTGTATTTGTTCATGACTTTTTAGAGTATAAATAAAGTGATAAATCGGCAGTGATTAGGTCAATGTGAGCTAGATACATAGCTTTGATTGCATAAATGTTTTCCTTATTTGATCACTGATTTGTTTTCAGGGATGGTATTCAGTAAATAAGGGCTCATAACTAGCTTTTTATGTCCATCCCTCAGACATGGGATCTTTACTTCACTTGTGGTTTCCATAAAACTGCTTTGACATAACTGAATCTATGGATATCAGCAGATTTTAATAAAACATACGCTTGGAGTATTAATAACCACGTTATCTACACATAGCTGATTCCACACATACAGAGGACTGGACATTTTTTCAATGGAAGTTTGCATAAGACAGAAAATTATTTCTGAATACCTTTTGTTAGTTGTTTAATCTGTCATTCTGAGAAATAAGATTACTGGTAAAAGGAAAAAAACTCTGAGTCAAGAACCCAAGTCCCTGGGTGGGTGGAGGCAGGGTATGCTAGCCTTGAACCACTTTTCCTATGGTTCATTCATTCAACAGATACACATGGGCAATTTCGTATGTGCCAAGAGCTGTCCCAGGTATAGAGAATATAACATGAACAAAACAGGCGATGCCTCTACTCTTATTTAGGATCAAAATCTCTCTTGCTACAATATTTTTAGTTCATTGAAAATAATATCAGTTCTTCTGATTCAAATAGGCAGGTAGGAAAGTCAAACTGAAATGGTATATATGGAAATACAAAGCAGTATGCAAATGCAAGGCATGATCTTATCTCTAGAGATCAGTAGACTCTTAGTTCCCCTTGCAAAACCATTCCTGGAAAGCTGATGGCAGTTCCTTTCCCCTCCCAGCTTCCCACAACTCTGAAATGCTAAGTATACTGTATAAACTTTTATTTATTTTTTTAGCGTTCAGTAATTTATCAGTTGCGTGTAATATCCAGTGCTCATCACATCATGTGCCCACTTTAATGCCCATCACCCAATCACTCCATCCCCCCATTCAAACTCCCCTCCAGCAACCCTCAGTTTGTTCCCTAGAGCTAAGAGTCTTTAATGGTTTGTCTCCCTCTCTGATGACTTCCGATTCAGTTCCCCCCTTCCCTTTGATCCACTGCTCTGTTTTTTATATTCCACATGTGAGTGAAAACATATGATAATGTCTTTCTCCAATTGACTTATTTCACTCAGCATGATACCATCCAGTTCCATCCATGTCGATGCAAATAGTAAGTATTCATCCGTTCTGATACCTGAGTAATATTCCATTGGTATACTTTTAACTGTAACAATATATTTTTAAGTCACCCATACAGATTGTCATGAAATGCTTAACATGTTTTAGAATGGCTCCTAGGTTGTGAAATATCTGAGTCACTCTGTAGCTTCTGTCTTCAACATCTTTCAAGACGAGACTGGGAAGCCAAGGAGGGCAGTTTCCTGGAGCCTGGTCAGTCAATTGTGCCATGAAGTCAAGATCACACTTCAGTCTTTGTCCACTATGGGTCAGAAGGATGATGAAATAAATACCCTGGAGTATCCAGTCAATTTAGACAAGTGTATATAATGCTTACAAAATGAAAGTCTGGAGATAAATACAAAAGCTCTAAGAAAATCGAAAGTACATGGTAGTGGATATCCACTTGACAAACCCACTTGGACACATGAAATGCAGGAGCGCAGGTATGCTGGAGAGTAACTATCCCATCAAGGATGCAGGATGGACTACATTAATACAGTAAGTTATTTTACATAAAACTGAATTGTTATATTAAAATCTTTTAGAGAATTTTACATTGTCTATATTAAGATTTCATACCAGTTAGACATTTTTTACAAAATTAGAAGTAATAATGTATGTCAGTTAAAATACCTATAGAGAGTTTACAAGATAACTTCTATGTATGTGGAGCTATGATTTTACAGGATTATGAAGCCCCAGCTTCTTTCAAAGAGGGGGAAAGGTTTAAAGAAACACCATGCAGAACAAAAATCAAAAACAAATTGGAAAAAGTAGAAATTGCACTTAGATCGCTACCTAGAATTTGCCAGGGTAATGGCCAAATTATAAAAAAGAAGGGAGGGGGCACCTGGGTGTCTCAGTTGGTTAAGTGTCCAGCTCTTGATTTTGGCTCCGGTCATGATCTCAGGTTGTGAGATTGAGCCCGGCCTCTGGCTTCACACTGGATGAACCTGCTTGAGATTCTTTCTCTCCCCTTGCCTCTCTCCGCTGTCTCCCTCTCAAAAAAAAAAAGAGAGATATACATATTTTGGGGACGCCTGGGTGGTTCAGTGGTTTAGCATATGCCTTTGGCTCCTCCTGATCTCAGTGTCTTGGGATCAAATCCAGCATTGGGTCTGCTGCAGGGAGCTGCTTCTCTCTCTACCTATGTCTCTGCCTCTCTCTCTGGGTCTCTCATGAATAAATAAATAAAATCTTAAAAAATAACCCAACAACTTTGTGTTCTGATAGTGACATGCATACACACAGTTGATAAAATAAACAATCCTGTACCCAAAGAGAATTCTTAGTCAAATAGAATGGACACCTGGATACAATTCATGAGACAACTTTAGAAACACAAAGGACATCTTATGGAAGGTAGTGATTTCTCTAACTTAAAAGTTTGAAACAGAAGAGACAAAATGAAAATAAAGAGTTTTTTATTTTAGAACTACTATGACAGACAATTTGAGAAATATATGAAATGAAAAATAAAAATTCCCCATATGCTCAACAGTGGAAGGAGACGTGCTCTGTTGTGGGAAATTTTTTTAAAACATATATTCAATTATGTGTACTGTTTTTCATTTAATACTAAACATAGGGCAAATATTTTAAAAAGGAAAGATTGTTCTTTCTTTACATATGACCTTTACCTAGATCCTTGCTAGTCGTTTGATGACCATAGTGCATGCTTCTGAAAGCACTTCATATTCCCGGATGCAAAGTGTAAAGGTGACAAGTCTGTGCATGTCCTTTTGTGTTATTCTTAATAAAGCATTTACTTAGGCATGTATAAATATCCAATTAAATATGAGCTTAAAACTTTATTTCTTTAAACCTACTTACAGAATTGCTTGGTTAAATTAAACAGTAAATTTTAGAAAATTATGAATCTACTTTCCTATGTCATGTACTAACAATTCACACTTTTACATAAAATGCTACAAATCAAACATATTTTAAATTTCTGAAGCAATTTTGTTGAAAATCACTACTTTCATTCTTAACCTCTGATTTTTAAAAATCCTAACACAGAAAGAAATTGTGTTTGAGAAAGAAGAGAGTGAACGAATGTTTATTTGTTCCACGATAGGGAGTGAAACATCAGTAATGCTTTTTCTCTTC
This sequence comes from Vulpes lagopus, assembly GCF_018345385.1. Taxonomy (NCBI): domain Eukaryota; kingdom Metazoa; phylum Chordata; class Mammalia; order Carnivora; family Canidae; genus Vulpes; species Vulpes lagopus. Next base: position 72,292,078 of record NC_054832.1, read on the forward strand.
ACATTTTCCAATTTTGTATGTTATTTATCTAATTAAAAGTTTTTTTTTTTTGGTAGCTATTTGCTTTAGAGATAAAAAATGGTTGAAAGTATTCCATCCGTTACAAAGGAAAAATGACGACATTTTGGCTTTGGCGTAATAGAAGTATACGCTTGCATAATTTCTATGTCAAGAATTAAGAACATTGGGGCCACGTGGGTGGCTCAGTGGTTAAGTGTCTGCCTTTGGCTCAAGTCATGATCCCAGGGTCCTGGGATGGGGTCCCACATTGGGCTCCCTGCTCAGTGGGGATCCTGCTTCTCTGTCTCCCTCCACCTGCCACTCCTCCTGTTTGTGCTCTCTCCAAGTCAAGTGAATAAATAAAATCTTAAAAAAGAAAAGAAAAAAAAGAAAGAAAAAAGAAAAGAAGAGAAAAGAAAAGAAAAGAAAAGAAAAGAAAAGAAAAGAAAAGAAAAGAAGAATTAAGGGCATTTAAATGTGGTCGCGGGTGTTTTAAAATAGTGATAATTACTCAATGTAGAGAATTTAGAAAATACAAGCAGACATAGAGAAGGAAATCAAAATTACTTATATTCCCTACCACGCAGGCATAAACCCTATGTATATTTTGGTCTGTGAGAATATATGTGTATTCAGTGGGCAGCTGGCAGGTGTGTACACATGTTGGCTGTGGGGTGGGCTATGGACTCTGTGTGTATTTACCCAATCATTTTTCCCTTTGTGTCTGTGTAAATGCCTTTTGTTGTTCATAATTGGGAATCTTACCATGTTCCACTCACTCCATGAAGTATTAGTATTCTCTTCTATGAATATGAATAAGAGAATAGTATTCTCTTCTTACTTTCATTTTTTAATGAAAGTAAGGGGCCTCTGGGTGGCTCAGTCCGTTAAGCATCTGCCTTTGGCTCAGGTCATGATCCCAGGGTCCTGGGATGGAGTCTCACATCAGGCTCCCTGCTCAGGGGGGAGTATGCCTCTCCCTCTGCCCTTTTACCTCTCCCTCTGCCCCACTCCCACCTCTGCTCATGCTTATTCTCTCTTTTCCCTCAAATAAATAAATAAAATATTAAAAAAGAAAAGAGTAATAATTCCATTGCATGGAGGTACCATGGTTTACTAGGTAAACCATTTCTCACAAGGCATTTAAGTTTTCCAGATTTCCTCTATTTGAAATAACAACGTAATAAACATCATCACCTAAAATGTTTTCCACATTCTTATTATTTTTTATGAAAGTTATTAGAAGTGGCATTACCATGATAAATGGTATAAACACTAAGATCATTTTTCTTTTTTTTAACTTCATTTTTCATCTTTGAGGGTCTTTTATTAGATTGATTTTATTTTCTCTATTTCATAAAGAATGCACATTTATTGTAGGAAAGTTGCAAAATATATGAAGAAAAAAATTTAAGTAAACAGCGTTTTAAAACCCAGTGAGAACTGGTCACCTCCTTTTGGCCTAGAGGGCTTCAGTCTTTCATCTGTCTGATCACAGCAAATAAATATGTCTAATTTATCTTTCTTTTTTTTTTTTTTACAAATATTCTATATTATAGCCTATATATATTTTAAATTTGATAATGTATGTAAGACTTTATTAAAGTAAATAGCATATATTTTTCTAAATGACCTGCAGAAATATTGTACCAATTTCAAGTACCACCAGGAGTTTGTCTTTCCACATCAATAGCTATTCTGAGTATGAACATTCTTTCTAAAATCTGTCAATCTAATAGGTGAAAGATGTTCTCTCTGAAATACAATTTTGCAATTATTTGGTTAAAATGTTGGACATTTTTTCTATATTTAATGACTATGTGCCTCATATTTTCAAATTACTTTTCAAATATAATTTACTACTCATTTTTTTCTATGCATTTGTTTAAATTATATATATATGCAGACATACACACATATACTTTTAATTCATAGGGTTGCATTTATTGCAAAAACCTTCCTATTTTTCTTTGGTCTTTTAAGTTTGTTCTGATGGCTTTTGTCATATAGCAGTTTTTATTTTTAATGTAGGAACAATTACTAGTCTTTTCTCTGTGACTGTGTCTTGTTTAAGAAACTTTCCCTAGTTTTGCCTTTGCCTCTCTCATTTTTATGATCTTGGTTGCTGCCTCCAAAAAGCTCCCCCTGCTACAGTTGTTTTTGAAGCAATTGTTTGGATTCAAGGGTAAAGATGACTTGGATCCTATTATGTTCATTCTTTTTTTTCTAAATAGCCAACCAATAAGATGGAAAAAAATAACACGGTCTGATAAGTCATTGCTAACGTTTCTCACATTCAATTTGAATATAGAACTCAATGTCTGTCTTTATTTGAAAAATGCTAAAGAATCTCAGAGCAATGCCCATGGATTGTGTGAACACTGACTTTTCTGTATGTGACAATGTCACTGTGGAGCAGTGGTTATTGGGGATGAGGGGCACCACAGACATTAGAACTCATCTTTTCCCCTGCCTGCCCCCCCACATAATAGATAAAGAAATGGAGAAAATAAATTATTGCCTGGCATCACACGGTAGTCAGTGACAACACTGGCACAAAAATCAAAGCGATACCCCCAGTTGGAAAAGTTGCTTTCGATACACCAGGCAATGTAAAGCTTTGCTGTCTTCTAACATTTAGCTAATTGGTATGAGACCTAAGCACTAAGAAAGTGGTTTCATCATTAGGGTGCAGATACCAGGGCACACAAATTGATGGCCTTCTCTCTCCAGTAACTCTTCTAAGAAATCAAACTCAGAAGAGAATAAAAGATAAAAGAACTCATTCCTTACTTAGAGGAACAGTCAGATTGATGGAAATGTATTTTCTCAAAAGGAGAAGTCCTTGGAGACATTTGCATTTATGCTGGCAAATAAATGTTAATTCTTTTTGTTCCAAGGCTTTTGACTTGTCAGAAGATGAAATTTAAATTTTCTCCTTTTTTTTTAAAATGAATAATCTATCAGTTACAAACATAGAAGTGGGATTTTTCTGAAGCTTAAGTCAAACAGGTACTATTAGAAATGAAATTGGATCCTATGAAAATATTGCGAGTGAATGAAAACATTGCTAAGCCAAGGTCTCACAGCTAGTAAAAAGCGTACAGAGAAAATTGCAGGGAATAATGCTAACCTTCATCCGACCCCTCAAAGTTAAAATTTCAAAGAGTTCTACTCATCAATATCAAAAGCAGCTTATCCCTACAAGGTTTATTTAAATTTTCTGAGTGGAAGAAAACATCAGGAAAAAAGTACTTACTTAATTTTTAAGTTAATTACCAATATGAGGGCAAAGCCTCCCCTTTCGTCATCTGGAGAAAAATATATTTTCCACATTGACTTTCATGAAGTTCTCTGTCCAAGTTTGGTTCAGTTTTCGTACTCCTACACAACCGTGCGTGTCAACTGTGATCCTATTTTTAGTACTGTTTCCTGACTCTGGATTAAAAGAAGAGGAGGTTGGAAAGTTTCCATTAAAACATTCCTTTCTCCTTTATGTTTCCCAGAAATAAAAACCTCTTTCAAACTAATCTCTTTTTTTCTAAATGAAAGAAATCAAAATTCCAGAATGTTATGACCTTCTCCATATTACGAACCCAAGACAAACAGAAAAAGCAAAGCAAAAGAAAACAAAACAAAAACAAAAAACAAACTTAAAAAAATGTAGCCCGACATTTTTCTCTGTGTTAATGATAAAATTTAGGTCTAGTTCAGGCTGAAAATTACCACACCCAAAGGTCAGAATGAAATACTGTATATATAAAAGTGAAATTAACTCCAAAACCAGCAGCTTAGATTTTAGAATCCTCTTCCTTTAAAATGGAATTTATACAATCTATACTTAGATCATGAAAAAAAAAATATCATTTAGCTAAAGCATATACAAGAGTTGAAAGAGGATGTTTTCTTTAAGAGGGTTACTTCTAGCCACGCAAAATTAATTTTAAAAATTAAGCAATTATCTGGATTAGTCAAATTGAAAGGACATGTTGGACTCAATTGCTGCCTTGTGTCAGTGGAAGCGTTTGAATCATCTGTATGCTTAGGCCAATTCACCACATTTTAGGGACGTGTTGGTATTAAAAGTCAGCCCGGGCTAGAAAATGAACTGTGGTTTTTCTTTATTTTCCACGAGCATAGTCATTTGAAAAAAAAAAAGTGAGATCCTTTGGAATCAATGCTGAGAAGTAAAAAGAGGAGCTACTCCTGATTTGATAGTAATTTTAGATATGAAGTAAGAGACAAAAGATACAGGTATTCCAATTCTAAAATAAATAAGTCCTGAGCATGACTATAGTGAATCTTGCTGTATTGCATACTTGAATATTGCCAAGAGAGTAGATCTTAAAAGTTCTCATTGCAAAAAACCAAAACAAAACAAAGTGTAACTGCATATGCTGATGGATCTTAACTAGACCTATTGGTGATTATTTTGTAATATCTACAAATATGAAATCATGAAGTTGTACACTTGAAACTAATATAATGTTATGTATCAATTATATCTCAATTTTTAAAAATCTTTAAAAATAATACTAGTAAATTCTTTTGCTTAAAAAAAAATACAAGTAGTCCTCAAGACCCGTGGCAGATAAAGATGAATTTATCCTAGAAAGATTTGTATTTGAGTCTTGCTCTTTTTCTGAAGCAGATTTTAAATATAGTTTTACATTCATTGTAGTTTACATCATAACTCCTCCCTACAAAAACCAAACTGTGCCTTAAATCAAACCAGAAATTAAATATGCGGGAGGTTTCAGAATAAAACTCAACTTCAATTTGGAAATGCTGTCAACAGTGATGCTATTCATTTATTCTCAGAGGTTTCTGTAGCTATCCTTAAAATAGAGAATTTTATAAAAATATAAGGAATTTAGGGGCGCCTGGGTGGTTCAGTTGGTTAAGCATCCGACTCTTGATTTCAGCTCAGGTCATGATGTTGGGGTCCTGGGATTGAGTCCTCTGTCAGGCTCTGTGCTTAGGGAAGATCTGCTTCTCTCTGCCCCTCTACGTTCTCTCTCTCTCTCTCTCTCTCTCACTCTCTCTCTCTCTCTCCAAAATAAATAAATAAATAAATGTTTCCCAAAAAAGTAAGTAATTTAGTTGAGCTTTACACTCATTTAAAGTGAGGGATGAATCCTAGCATGCTATATACACTGATATGTTCAGAATGTCAGCAATCCAATCCTAGCCACACATCGAATTTTATCTCCCAATTGTTTAGGAAAGTACTGAAAATTTCACTGTAGCTTTAACTTGAGGCCTTAGCATTAAACAATGCAGACCTGATGAATTAGTCTTTTCAGTAAGATAAGCACAATGCTTTATTCAAAGATGAAGTGTTTATCTTGGAGGAATTTTTCCTTTAATATCCTGCAGAGTGGGTCGGGAAGTCTTAGGAGAATAGGCTTTCTTGTGAGCTGACAGTCTTCATAGGCAATCTGAAATGAATCACCCAAGATTTGCTTTTTTGCTAAACATAATTCATCTTTTCTCTCTGATTCCCACTCAATCCACCCCCATCCCCATCCCTCCTACAGGGTTGCTTTGGGAACAAGGGAGAAAAGAGTCATCACACAACTACATTACAGAGTTTCCCAATTAATGAGCTATTTCCAGGGATTATATCACTCACCTTTGGATTATATCACTTGCTTGATGTACATAAGCATGGACCACAGCTGTAATTTGCGAAATTAAATGGCACATTTATATTCCCCACTGAGAAAAGCAGGAAACAAATGTATTCCCACTCGGAGGCCTACAACTAGAAACCTAATATGACTCCAGTACAAATGAATTAACGTTAGTAAAATTTTCTTTCCATAAATTTGACAATAGAGACAAATGGCCTAACTATAGAAGAGCATTTCACAAATATGGTCATGCAGTAAAAGGAAACTTGGATTTTCTTTCCATATCTTCTCGGTGATTTTAGGCAGGTCATTAACCCTCTCTGAGCCTGTCGTTCATATGGAAAATATAAATAATCCTTGCATGTACTACTAACCTCTAAGGACCAAATTAAATAATGGGTCTGAAGGCTTGTAGGTGATTGCAAAGCACTATCAAAATGTGACAAACTATTAGGAAATTTTACTAAAATACACATAACAGTGCAATGTGGATTTTGTTTGTAATAAAATGATTCCAAGCCTCTTTATCTTCAGTGATAAGTGGTATAGTGAACATCTCAATCTGGGTTCCCCCTAGGGAAGACCCTTATCAAAGGTCCTGGGCACAGATAGTTAGGAGATGACCCTAATTTTCTTCCTTATAAAAAAAGGAAGCAGGGAACGTATAAAAGAGAAATTTCAATAAACTGTGCGTGAACAAGCTGGTTATTACCCAGGGAAAACGGGGATTCAGTCTACCAGGGATCATCTAGAAACCTATGGAACATCCCTCAGAATCAATCCCTAGAAGATGGAGAGGACTCTCAGTGGGCATTACTCTCTCCTCTGACCACTATCACCACCAAACAGGTTGGTTACTTGATATGGCATCAGAGGAAGCCCTTGGCCAGAGAAAATACCCTCCAAACTTGAAGTGGAAAGCCATCAACATGCTAGAAACATGCCCTGCAGCTTTAGGGAAACTGTGGAAGGGGGTTAGAAATGGGGCAGGGTGTCAATGTTACCTGTTACAATGACATTTCAGCTTGCTGAAACATGGGAGCCATTTAGTAGGGCACTCTCTGAGAAAGTAACACCAAAAGTTCCTGCCTCCAGCCCCTCCTTCCTCCTCTCTGTTTTTGACTGCAAGTTACCATAGAGCCAAATCAGAGCGAACCAGAGGGCTAAAGAGAAGAGAAGGAAAAAAAAAAACCAAAAAACTTGTAAGTAGAAGGAAGATAATTTCTTCCCACTTTCTCCTTTTATCTGCTTCAGAAGGAGGATAAATGAGTTTCTGTTCATTCATTTACTTTAAGATAAGAAGAAAATTAAGATGATGGTGGAGGACACACATAGGATTAGGGAAAAATGAAAAAGAAGGAGGAAGAAGGGGTTGAGGGAGGAGAGGGAGAAGAGAGCTCCATACATGGCTTTTGTCAGGTCACTGAAAATCAGGGTCTCCCAGCTCCTAGGAACTCCTTATGCATAATCGTTAGGTATGAATCTGTTACGTGTCAATCCTGGTCAGCTTTCAGGCAAAATGTGAAAGTCCTTATCTCACTGGTAGACATTCCTGCATGACAGTGTACCACACATTTCTTGTCCAATGTGCTTGAACTTTCGACAAATGTTCAGATCATAACTGATTCATCAGATGATGGAAAGCTAGGTAGGGTAAGTCATTTTATGTGAATGAACCCTGTTGCTTCCTATGGAAGACAGAGAGCTATCACCATACTCAACAGCCTGGGTTTTTCAGAACATTTGCCAAGAATTTTTAGGTTGAAAGCTTAAGATTTCCATTGGCTGCTAGGAAGAAATATTTAGTCATGCAACTTCTTTTTTTCAGCTTCCCTTCTTGTCACCTGGAACCCAAGTGAAATTTTAAAATGTTGGTTTCAAGACTTTCAAGATCAAATAATGAATTGAATAAATATCTTTTTTTCCCCTTAAATGTTAACTATGACTCACAATTTCTTAGGATTTGTGCTGTTATTTGGTTTGATTCGTTTTTGCTTTCACCTGTTTGTATGCTTGTTTTCTTGCTGAACCACATATAAACTGACTTACCGCATTTTCTTGGGGATTCAAAAATGGCACAAGAGACACAGTTGAGTTGCTGGAACAATATTTCTATTTTCCCCTGGGTTTCCTCACTTCTTGACTAAAATACACAACTAGATTTACACTATTAGAAAGAATGTGTGTTTCTCAAATTTAAAAGTTTTAATAACTGAATAAGTAAAAACCATTATTGTCTATATTTTCTTGTATGTTGAGGTTTAGGAAACTCACCTTGGAATAAACAGTTTAAATCTATTTTCTTTATCTTGAAAATCAAGAGCTCCTGTGTATAAATGCACCAAAAATTAACTGCAAGCACCATAAAAATGTCGGTCATGGTCAACTGCTCTATCTAGCTTCATCTGCAGCATAACATTTGATCTCCCACCTACAGAAGAACCTTTCTGTTTAGATGAAAGGATCAAAAATCTCAAAATACTTGCAACTTCAACCACAGCAATGATTAAATCTGGCTACTTTTACAGTCAGCTCAGAGAGCAGACAGTGCAGTCAGTAGATGTGTGCTGTTTCCATGGGCTCAATACTGCCCCTGTGCAAATGCATCACTCCAACAGCCAGAGTGCAACAATGAAATCATTGCACCTGCTAGGACTATATGTTTCTTGTTGCTCTACCAAAAAAGCATTTGCGTCATGTTCAATTATTTCCTTAAAATCTTCAGAATCTAGACTTGACACTAAAATTTTGTAGTAGATGTTGCTAATGGCCAAACATCATGGATACTTCAAAGAAATAGAAATGTATCCCTTTCTTTAGTGAATATGGATAGGAACTGGTAGCCATGCAATCTTACGTTGCTTTGAAAAAAATCATTTTGAACTTTTAGTATTTTATAACATAATTAGCCCCTTTGAGGTGTGTGTGTGTGTGTGTGTGTGTGTGTGAATCTGTGTGCGTGTGTGTGTATGTGTTTAGTGGTGCAGGGGTGGGGGTTGAATATTTAAACAAAAAGTAAGTGAACAAAATTAAGTTAGAGAAAAAATAAACAGAGTTCTTGTCTTATGACATGATAGACGCATGGTTTTACATTTTTAGGGTTTAAAAATCATTTCAAATAAAAGAAAAATATTCTATTTTACTATAATAATACTTTAGCTCCACTTCTATACTTAACTTTGTTAGAAGATGAAAGAATAGATTGCATATATAATTGTATGTATTCCCAACTCAGATTAATGCTGATAAATATCAGCTAGGGTATGATGGGCATATCATTGGGTCTGTCATCTCAGAAAGTGGTTGACCATAAATGGGGCTTTGATATAAGGAAAAGGGTAAATAGGGCAAAAAGATGGTGGAGGCAGAAAGGACAGAGGGGTTTCATCAATTACCTCTTTAAAAAAAATATATATATATATATACATTTAAAGATTTATTTATTTTAGAGAAAGAGAATGTGCATATGCAAATGTAAGCAGGTAGAGGGTAGGGGGAGAAGGGAAGGGGCAAAGGGAGAGAAAAGCAAGCAGACCCTGTGCTGAGCATGGAGACCATGTGGGGCTTGATCCCAGGACCCTGGGATCATGGTCTGAGCCTAAACTGAACCACCCAGGCGTCCACATCAATTATTTGTTAAGCAACGGCTGGAGAACACTCTTACTTAGCCTTTGGTTCAATAGGAAAGCATAGATTTAAAAGATTAAAAATAAAATAATAGGTCAAGTAATAGAAAAATATTTCTGAAATATGTCCAAAAGTATTTCCCCCATCTTGGTCATCTTTTTTTTTCTTTCCCTGATTTACCTTTATTGCCCTAAACAGAGAGAGGCAGTGAGGGAAGGTGGGGGGTGGATAGCCAAGCAGCACTGGTCAAAAATGAAGCTGGGGAAACAGGGGTGCCATGGGGACCAATCCTGATTGTCCCCTCAGGACCAAAGCCTCTACAAGGAAGTGAGAAAAACAAACTCGATTGTTGCTGGTCCTCTGAAGCATAGCAATGCAACCCTCACTCCCCCAGTGTCACCTTGGTGGGGGGCGGTTGGCAGGCCCTTAGAGGAATCTCTCGCTTGGCATGCAGTGAGAACCACCATTGGCCGAAGGACTTTCCTGGGTACATGGGCTAAAGAAAGTGCCCCTGGGAGCCAGGGGTTTGGACACTTCCTGCAGGGGACACAGAAGTCCCCACAGGCCCTGTGGGGAGGCAAGGGAGGAGAGCAAACAGGTGGCTTTCAAGAGGGCTGGGCTTAGAGTAGCATGAGTGTGGGAACTGAGGTCAAGAGGTTTAGGCAGTTGGTGCTGCAGAAGACAGTGTATTTCCAGACTATAAATCTTTCTCGAAGAGCCATAGGGAATGGAAGTTCCTCTCTACCCACACCGCTTCTTGGGCAGGAAAGCTTTTGGAGGGAGGAGAAAATCCTGGCTGGGCATTGAACTTTGAATTGAAGAGATAGCTTTCAACTGCAAGAACCTGGCTTGCCATTTTTACTTGACTGAAATCCCTCCCCAGCTCATACACCCACAGTAGGAATGGAGGCCTTGAGAGCAAAAGACCTGCTGGAGAAATAAAGAAAGTGGCATTGTTGTCCACGTGAGTAAATTGAACCACTTCTTACAATAAAAAACAGCTTACTTCCAAACGGAAGGAAGTGAAAGAAATCCCCCTTCTGTATTGAGGTTATTTATCCTAGACCCCATTGAACAATCAGAGAGCCCAGTGCAGACCTGAAGATGGGAGAGTGCAGCAGACCTGGGTGGGCTTGGATCCCTGCCTTGGCTGCTAGATAAGCCCCTCAGAAGAGTTGGCCTAGGGGAGGGAGTAACAGCCGGTCACCTGGCGAATCCTGAGGCAGCCACAGGGAAGACAATTGACGTTTAGGGTCTCTGTGGCATTGGCAGACATCAGGAAGAAAAGACTGGGATTTAAGCAGCCTGTGAGCTTTGCACTCCTATTGCATTTTCTGTGACTGCCCATAGGATTTGCTGCTAAATTCCTTTCCATGAAGCTTTATTGAAATCAGTGTGTGTCTGTGGGGGTAGGTTAGGAGGTGGATGGAGAACTGTTCTTTATCTCAGCATAAGCCAATTATCCAAAGTACTCTGTTATCAGCCAGCCTTATTTTAACCTCACACTAGACTTAATCTTGATTCCTCATTTACCTGCTGAGAGCCTTTAGAGTCACTTAACTATAATAAAATAAGAGAGAGAGAGAGAGAAAATTGCAAACAAAATCCAACTTGCTGAGACCACTGACAAGGCTCAGAACTTCTTTACTACATGTGGTCCTTTCTCTTCCACTATCTTGAATCCCATAGGGCCAGCCAAAATTGTTTTTATTTTCCAGTCTCCAATCCCCCATAATGTTTTACGATCCTAGCTTAGAACTTGCTTTGTGCTCCATATATCAGTTGGTTCAAATTCTGAACATTTTGTTATATATTTCTAAGAATTATCTTTAGCATGCTTCCATTTTCCACTCTTTTTCTGGGCAAAATCAAACCTTTCTTTTAAAGTCAGTGTCCCAAATTCTTCTACTGACCAAGAAGGAAATGTTCAAGGGCCTCGGTGACAGCCCAACCCTTCCAATGCTTGCAATTATCCTATACACAGGATGTTACATATACCATTCCCTGTAAAGAAACAATGTCAACAGCACCAAACAGCTTGTGTGTGTGTGCTCTGAGACAAACAGTAAAATCAGGAAAAAGTAATTTGGAAATCAAGCTACTTAACTATTTAGCTTCAGCATTGCTATCACATGAAATTAAAATTATTACTACATCTTAGGTTAGTTATGATTGTTTTTTTCTTATGTGGTGCCTATAGGTGATAGGTGAATCGAGTTCCCAAGACACAGCACCACAGAAAGAAAAGCAATGTTAACACTGTCCTCAGTATGAGCTCTAAAAGACTTCCAAACGACTTACTGAAGAATCTTGAGAGGTCCGTGGGGGCATTGCAGTGATTGTGAACACCAGTTCACTAAGCAAACATTTCAATACACTGTATGGAATCCTAAAAAAAGATGAATTGACAAGGGGGAGGCAATTCATGTGGCTTAGTCATACTTTAGATTATTTTTGTGTTTTTATCGTCGGTTCTTTAAAAAATAAAAATCACATAGACAAACTTGGGAACATATTTCTGCTAACTTGTGTCAGCAATGCTTTAATCATTTATTGCTCACTAAGTATAACAACCAGATGTTCAGATTTTAAGGACATTCCACCCACTTCCAAAACTCCCAGTACAGTCCTAATTACCCACTTTCAGCTACTTGTTTCTTTGCTTGTGGCTGAAAACATTGCAAAACTGGCACCAAAGTGCCATGTGAATAAAACATGTTAGTAATGCTTGTACTTAATAAGTAGCTATCCTAAAGAAGCAATGTGGAAATCCCATGGCCAATATTGGCCATAAAATCTTCCTCTGTGGTAACCAAAAAGATGCCTTCTGAAAAGTGAGCTGTGCTTTCATGAGAAGATAACTGTTCTTGTAATTAGAACACCTATGATCAAGCCCCAGTTCAGCCACTTACTCATTTGAAATCCTGAGTCACTCACTTATTTCTCTGCAAAGGAGGGATGATGATAGTCCCCCAAAGCACTCTTGGACTCAAGATGCAGAGTGAATCAGTATATGTAGCAGTGCTCAGTAAACCATAAACGCCCACACTGAACTACAAATTTCATGTAGGAGCTAAGAAAGGATCATGGATTTGGAATACTAAATAGAAAAATGTATTTAAATGATGTTCACGATATAAAAGATAAAACGAGAGCATAGCCTCAACAAACAACACAACAAAAACTTCTGCCACGTCTGGCTACTTAATTTATCGCCCAGTGCAAAATGAAAATGTGAGGCCCCTTGGTTCGAAAAGCGGAAATGAAGGGGAAAGAGCCTTTTCCATGGTGGCATCTCTTCACTTTTCATGGTGTTTTTTATTTGCTATTTTATGTCTTGTTGATGGGACAAGGAGTAATCACAAGGTGTACACAAACCTTCACAGGTGCAGAGCCACCCCATGACTCAGAGCACATGTTTGACCCCATTCTCTGTGTGTGCAGTTGCCCTTTTGGGGAGAGAGTGACAATGTTACTGAGCAGGGCCAGAGGATCAGCGGTGGAGAGCCCATCCCAGGGATGCAGAGAGTTTCCAAGTCAACAGAGCTATTGTCCCATTTGTCTTCCTTAGAGAACACAACACAAAGATAAAATTATTAAGAATTTCAAGATGGGGACTGCAGAGCTTTAGACCTCAAGCAGGGGGCCTTCTTCTGAGCACAGGGTCCTTAGTGACCTCACTGTTCACAAGCCCACAAATGCTCCCTACCATTTACTATGTGTGGGGCCCTAAAGTTTTTCAAAGAGTCAGCACGATATAGTTGGTAAGAGACTCTGAAGCAAGGTTTCTGGTTTCCATCCTAGCTCTGTCTCTCACCAACTCTATGTATAACTTTGGACAAATTATTCTTTCTCTTTTAGTATCAGTTTCTCCACTTGTAAAACAAAGGTGATAATAATAATCACTTATCTCCTAGAGTCATTGAGCAGATTGAATTACTACATGGAAAGTACATAGTTCATAAATCCCTGAACTATGTGTTCATTAAAACACATTTAAATGAACACTAAAAAAAAAAAGAACACTAAAAATATATTAGTATTCTTCATATGGAATCCACATTGCAGGTCCAAGGATTCTAACCATGGAAGCATCTTATAGCTGACCTAAGAATCATCTCTGCTCCTTGGTCCTGGGCTCATCCTGGATTTTGATGGACAGCATCCCTGGCTGTATCTACACCCTTTCCTTCCCAGATTCTATCCCAACCATAACATGATGCAAGTGGCCAATGGCAAGAGCAAGAGAGAAGTATTTTAAATAGAACACATTTTCCTTGAAGAAGGCCTATGAGCTCTATAAAGGTATAAAATGGTTGGTAATGGTTAGAGAATAAAGTCTATGGGTAGGCTGGTATGGACAGCTTCAGGGATGGCCATAAAATTGATTTTATACTACTATCTGTACAAAATAACTACTTAGTAAATTATTGACTTGTAATTCAGAAATAGAATTCAGATAATAAAAAATAATTCAAAAATTAATATCAAAGTGAGTGCTATAAAAATGTTTTATGAAAATGAGTGCTTAAAAATTAAAAGAAAAGGAGTGCAAGTGGATTTTATAGTATTATTTTTATAGTATTATAAAATTGTGATCTGTTTAAATAATTTGTAAGTAACTTAAAAATGACTTTTTGGCAAGTAATGCAAAAAGCAAATGGTAGATTTTAAGGAACACTTATTTAAATAAAATAAAAATAAATAATCCTATTTGTATGTTATACTGGAAAGCTTAATTTAAAAAACTTTGAGGTCCAATAAAGTGCTAGACATAAGGGGACATAAGCACAGGCATTATAAAAATAAAAAGTGGATTTCATGAACAAATTTATTATAATGTAATTAAAATTTTGCACTTTGTATAAAAAAATCACCAAAACTAAACAGAGGGAACAGAATATCTGAGTTTTCTAAAGAAAAATTGTAATTTAAAATTTTGCACAAAGAAAAGTCCTGGATGAGGTGGCTTCGCCAGTGAATTGTGCCAAACATTTAAAAAAGAAATTACAGAAAATATTCCACAGTCTTCTAAGTAATACACACACACACACACACACACACATACACACAAGGACAATAATCCCCAACACACTACATGTTCAAACATTGAGGAGAACATTGTAACAAAGAAAAATTATAGATGATTCTACATATGACCGAGGATGAAAAATTACCAAATAAAATGTTAGCACATTGAATCCAACATCTAACTAAGAAGATAATGCATCACGATCAAGCCTGTCATTACAGAGATACAAGTTTTTTTTAAGATTTGAAAAAAATCTAAGTAATTTACTATGCTAAGAGAATAATGAAGAAAAAAATCATGAGTATCTCAATAGCTGCAGACAAAGTATTTGATAGTGTTCAACATCTATTAAAAATTAAAACTCTTAAAAGGAATTTTTAGTAGATAACTACTCATTAAAAAATTATAAAAATCCCACTTGACAATAAATGAGAAAATGTTTAAAGTTTCCCTTTAGAAAGGGGAGTAAAATACAGTTGCCTACTATCACTACTTTTATTATACCTTTTATCTTAGGTACTGAACACTGCAATACTTCAACAAATATAAAAATCAAAATCTAAGGATTGGGCAGCCTGGGTGGCTCAGCGGTTTAGTGCCGTCTTCAGCCCAGGGTATGATCCTGGAGACCCAGGATCGAGTCCCACGTCAGGTTTCCTGCATGGAACTTGCTTCTCCCTCTGCCTGTGTCTCTGTGTCTCTTTCTCTCTGTCTCTTTTATGAATAAATAAATTTTAAAAAATCTTTTTAAAAAATGTAAGGATTGGAAAGGAAGAAAAAAATGTCATTGTTTACATATAAGATTTTGTATGTAGAAAGTCCGTAAGAGTCTTTAGATAAATTATAGAATTAATGAATAATTTATGAATATTAGTGAATAATTGTCCAGCAAACTTGCTGGACAGTGATCAATATACAGAATCAATGTGTTTCTGTATATTAGCAACAATTAGAAAAATACTTTAAAGTTACTATTTATAATAACACTAAAGCATCAGTATTTAGGAATAACTCTAACAGAAAATACATACAGAAATGATCTCTACCCAGAAAACTAAAAAAAAAAAAAAAAAAAAAAAAAAATTCAAAAAGTACAGAAAACATAAGTAAATAAAGAGATATATTTTATCTATAATGTGAAAAAAAATATTTTAAGGAATTTCAATTCCTCTCGATTTGATCCATAGATTTAAAGCAATCAATAAAAATCCCTGCAGCTATTTTGTGGAAATTGAGAAACTAGTTATAAAATGTATACTGAAAGATAGGGGATGATAATAGACAAGATAAACTCAAATAAAAGGAACAATGTGGGAGAACGTGTTCTTGGCATTTCGGGATATATTATTACAAAGCTGTAGTAATTGTGACTGGTAGTACTAGTGCAATAACAGGAAAAGAGCAGCTCAATAGAACAGAAAATGCAAAAACAGTCACTTGTGCATAGACCCTTGATGTTGATACAAAAAGAATAATGAAGAATGAATGGTATTTTTATTCAATGATGATGAGTTAATTAAATAACCATATGGAAAAAAGAATGCAAATTTACCTCTATTTAAATCATAATAAAAATATTCACCTTGGGTAGGTTACAGACACAAGATAAGCAAAGTAAAAGCAAGAATGCTTCTGAAAGGCAATTTAGGGGAACATTTTCAGGATTTGTAGTAGAAAACAGTTTCTACAGAAAAAAACACAGAAAGCACTAACCACATAGAGGGAATGGTTGACAAATTGGGCTGCCATAAAATTAAGAGCATTAGCCATCAAAAATAACTTCCTGAAAGTGGGAAATGGGCTATACAGTGGAGGAGTTATTTGAAACTTCTATAACCAACAATGGCTAATAGCCAAAAAAAATTATAATGACAAATAAGTTAGGAAAACACCAAAAACGTAATAGAAAAAAAGCTAGAGATTTAACAGACCTTTCACAAAAGTGGATATCCAAATGCCAATAAACATAAGAAAAAGATGTTGGACATCATTAGTCATTAGGGAAATGTGAGTGAAAACCCCTAGATATTTCTGCACATTTTTCAGAAGAGCTAGAGTTAAAATGTCTGACAATGCCAAGGGTTAGGAAAGATACGGAGCAAAAGAAACTAATTCCCTGCTGGTGGGAGCCTAAATCGGTGTCCTACCTTCGGAAATGTGTGGCACTGTCTTCAAGATTTGAACATAAACATAAACTATGACCCAGTAATTCCTGTCACCTAAGTATGTACCCTACAAAAATTTGTTTACCTGTACACCAAGAACCATGTATAGAAACATTCATGCCTTCATGATTTGCAATAGCTAATAACCAAAATGTCTATCATCAGTATAAAGCACATATAAATGTTTATATATTGACGCAACAGAAGGCTCTATAGTCATAAAAATGAACAAACTTTTGGTATGTGAAGCAACATGGATGTATCTCATAAATATAATATTAAGTGACAAAAACTAGATCCAAATGAGTATATATTATTAGATTCAATTAGATCACATTAAAAACAAAACAAAATTAGAAATTTCGGACAGTGTTTATTTTTAGAAAGGAAGGAAACTGTATTAGTTATTTGGAAACCAAAGATGTCCAAGATATGGTCTCTTTCTTCAGGAGTTTCATATTGAGATCAAGTACATAAAAATGCATTATAAGCTGAAAACACATGAACCCTTAAAATGTTATCATTTTGAATAATAATATCCAGATAATCTGATATCTGAAGTTAAATAAGCCAATATCTAGCATTTTTTTCTGACATTTAGTCAATTAAACAACAAATAACCTCTCATTAGCTGAAATTCATTAAGCAGGCCAAGGGCTATGTTTCCATTGAGTCCAAGGCAGATGGAATGGAATGAATTTTCATTGCATCTCATCTCTCCTAAGCCAATATGAATGCAGTCCTCTCATCAGTAGGAGAGGATTATAGGGTAACTCAGATAATGTGACCTAGATGTGTTTATTTAATCATTGTTCCCTCTCTTTGGGGAAGAATTCATGCAGAGTGCAGCCATAACTTTCTTTCTGAAACCAAGAAAACCATTTGTCTTTAAAAGACAAGTGATAATAATAACAACAACAGCAGCAGCAGGAGCAAAACAACAGTAATAATGTCCTTACAGTAAGCTTCCCAGCTTGTGTCCCATTAGTAAAATATTTGTATAAAATTATAATCACACAACTAGGTCATCATGTTTACCTAACACAAATGAGAAAAATAGCTTTCTAAACTGGAAATGTGAAATGTTACTACTTTTGCAAATACTTTACTTGTAGCACAAAAGAACTGAGAAATTACCAATGAATAAATGTCATGTCTTTTCTCCTATAAAGTATCTTATTATTTTCCACAGGGCACTAAATCTCTATTTTTCACAAGTCTTTGCTGCCTATCTTGTTTCTACATCCACTTAGAGGGGTTATTTACAAGGATATTGCTTAATATATAAGTATTTAGGGATTTTCTAGGAATTTTTTTTATTATTCCAGCTTATATCTAATGTGGCCAGAGAACACAAATTTCAATTCTATGGCATTTATTGCCCTTTACTGATAAATGTTTTATATGTACTTGGAAATATAGCGTATTCAGAAATCTGAGGTACAAGATTCTATAAGTGTCATTTAGATCATGTTAATTGCATTGTTGATCCTCTATATTCTTACAAATTTATATCTGCTTGTTTTAGATTTGCAACTGTTAAAACCTATTGTGATCACAGATTTTATTTTCCTTTTTAGTTCTATTGGATTTTTCCTTATGTATATTTATTTTTTTCAAAAAAATTTTTTTTTAAAGATTTTATTTATTTACTCATGAGAGACACACACACACACAGAGGCAGAGACACAGGCTGAGGAAGAAGCAGGCTCCATGCAGGGAGCCTGCGTGGGACTAGATTCCGGGTCTCCAGGATCACACCTTGGGCCAAAGGCGGCGCTAAACCGCTGAACCACACAGGCTGCCCATCAAAGATTTTTTTTTTTTAATTATATATTTGACAGAGAGAGAGAAAGTACAAGCAGGGGTAGCAATGCAGGCAGAGGGAGAAGCAGGCTCCCCGTTGAGCAGGGAGTCTGATGCTGGGCTCCATCCCAGGACCCTGAGTTCATGACTTGAGCCAAAGGCAGATGCTTAACCGACTGAGCCGCCCAGGAGCCCCTCTTTATGTATATTTAGACTATGCTCTACAAAGCCTACAAATCTAGAAATCTTTCTAATAGATTAGCCTTTTTATCATTATGAAATGGCCTTGTGGGTCTCTAGTGATATTTCTTTCAATAAAATCTATTTTACCTGTTTTACTAGTATAGCTATGACAACTTTCCATTGGATACCATTTCCATGATTTATCTATTCTTTTACTTTCAACTGTGCTGTGGGCTCATATTTACATCATAAGCAGCAGATAGCTGGGTTTTGTGTTTCTATCCCACCTGATAATATTTTCATTGGTATTAATCCATTTACATTTCATTTAATTTTATCACTAACATATTTGGAATTCTTTTACTATTTTATTTCCACTTATGCCATAAATTCTTTCATTTTTCTTTTTCTTTCCTTTCTCACCTTGGGTTAATCAAGTATTTATCTCCCATTTTTTCTTTTTATTAGTATACACACATCCCCCTCACACACTTTTTATAACTAGTACTTTGACTACCTCCCAGACAATGCAAGAACAAACATTATCCTTCAGTTCTGTTTATCTCCCTTATCATTTTTTTTTTGCTATTGTTTTTTATTTTATTTTATTTATGATAGTCGCACAGAGAGAGAGAGAGAGAGGCAGAGACACAGGCAAAGGGAGAAGCAGGCTCCATGCACTGGGAGCCTGACGTGGGATTCAATCCCCGGTCTCCAGGATCGCGCCCTGGGCCAAAGGCAGGCACTAAACCGCTGGGCCACCCAGGGATCCCATTTTTTGCTATTGTTAATATGTATTTTAAGTATTTCTAAGCCTCACAATACATTGTTGTTTTATATAGACAATATTCATTTACATTGGTGATATATTTATATTTTCATTGACCTTTATTTGTTCTTTATCTTCTTTCTGCATAAAGAATGTGTTTTGGCATTTCTTTTAGTGAAGGTTTAATAGTAAAAATTCTCTTATTTTTTTATTTGTCAAAAGCGTCTTTATTGTTCCCCTATTTTTTAAAACCTTTTGACTCAGTATAAAATTCAAAAGTGACAGTTGCTTTTTTCAACTTTCTAGTGATATGATTCCATTGTCTTCTATTTTCCTTTACTTCTGATGGAATATAAGCTCTTGGTCTTTTTGTTATTCCTTTGAAAGTGATGAATCTTTTCCTCTGCCTCCTTGCAATATGTTCTCTTTTTCTTTGATCTGCAGCAGTTTTATCATGATGTATCTTTGTGGATTTCTTTGATTTATCTTGCATGGACTTCCTAGAATTTATTGGTCATTTGAATCTTTCACATGTTGGAAATATTGCCTGATATTTCTTATAATATTGTATCTATCTTCCTCTCTTCTTGATTATACCCATTTTAGATCTTGTACCTATGTCATATATGTCTCTGACATTCTCTATTTTTCATTTTCTTTCCATATGTTCTTTGATTTGGGTATTTTCTTCAGACCTAGCTTCTACTTCACCAAAAATCGCTTCTGCTGAGTTAAAGTTGCCTTTTAGAAAATTTTTTAATTTTAAGGATTCTATTTACTTCTTTGACAGAGAGAGTGAGAAAGCACAAACAGGAGAGGGAGAGGGAGAAGCAGGCTCCCCACTGAGCAGGGAGGCAGATGCAGGGCTGGATCACAGGACCCTGAGATCATGACCTGAACCAAAGGCTGATGCTTAATCAACTGAGCCATCCAGGCACCCTGAAAGTTGCTCTTAAACTCATCTGTTGAGTTTTAAATTTTTGCTAATATGGTTTTGCAATCTAGAATTACCATTTGACTTTTTTTTTTTGATAGATCCCTATTCTCTCTAAACTCTAAACTATCACTTGTTTTTTGAACATATTTGAACATATTTGTCAGAATTATTATTAGGTCTAGGTCCTAAAACTTCACCATCTGGATCACTTATAGATCTGTTTCTAATGGGTTTTTCCTCTTCATGTTTGGTCATTTGGACATCTCCTGGCATGTTTGCTTGAATGTCAGACACCATTTATGAAAAATTTCAGATACCCTGGAAAATGTTATCTTTCTGCAAAAAGAGTTTAACAGTCTTCTGTTAAGCAGTTGGGAGGCAGAGGGCATCAACTGATCCATGATTTTTTTTTTTAAATTTTTATTTATTTATGATAGTCGCAGAGAGATAGAGAGAGAGGCAGAGACACAGGCAGAGGGAGAAGCAGGCTCCATGCACCGGAGCCTGACGTGGGATTCGATCCCGGGTCTCCAGGATCGCGCCCTGGGCCAAAGGCAGGCGCCAAACCGCTGCGCCACCCAGGGATCCATGATTTGAGATGATTCAAGACAGATTCCTTTCTTTGTCTTATTTCCATTTCAGTTTTCCTTTATTCTCAGAGTGTATCTTCTCAAAGGTATCTGATGGAAGCCTGGAATGATTATTAGGGACCCTTCTTCCTGGCAAGACATAAACACAGACTTTTTTCTTTTCTTTTCTTTTTTCTTTTTTTTTTTAAAAAGATTTCGTTTATTTATTCATGAGAGACACACAGAGAAAGGTAGAGACATAGAGGGAAAAGCAGGCTCCTCAACTGGAACCCAATGAGGGACTTGATTCTAGGACTCCGGGATCACACCCTGAGCCAAAGGCAGATGCTCAACCACTGAGGCACCCAGGCATCCCATAAACTCAGACTTTTAAGTTTTTAGCTCCTTTATAACTCTAAACTCCCATTATTTTCTTCCAAGTTCTCAGAGGCTGCCAAAATCTGAGCCACTGTGATCTGCACTGTTAAGGAATCACTAATTGTTTTAAAGGGAAAAGCAGAGCAAAGTATCACTTCAATGCACCCCCTCAACTTGGTTCTACAAGGTCTGACTTTCTTGATTGCCCTCTGATGCCTTTCAACATTTTTTTTTAAAGAAAATTGTATTTCATTCAGCATTTATTGTTTTTCTTGGTGATAGGGTTGATTGGGTTGTGATAGATTGGTAGATAACAAGCTACTATATCAAAGTTGACAGTCGGCTACTAGGCATTCTCTGATAAAACAGATTACAAAAAGTGACCTTCAGAAGTAAATGGTATAGAAATGATAGCTGGAAGCCTGGTTGCTTTTCTTTGTTAGACAAAGACTTCTTGCCTAGAGCAACTCATAACAGAAATCAAGTAGGATAAGAAAAACGTTATATATTTGTGTATGTATTATACAAGAGAGGAATAGAGCTTATAAATTTTTAATTTTAATTGAATACCTGATGTCTTCTTGAACCAGATTGGAGGTTGTAATATTTAAGCTACATCAAAGAGACTGCCTTGTATAGTGTCACTTTATATTCATGTTTTTCTTTCCCTCAAAGATACATTGAGCTGTTCTCTGCATTTAAGCTTCATAGACCTAGGAAATGGAAGTTTTCAACTAACACAAAATGGTTCCTATAGCTGCAGTTTTATTTTGTGTTTAGAATGGGTGAAGCTAAACTAGTTGGATATGGCTTACTCTTTTTATAATTTATAGAAATGGAGTTCTAGGATACACTGATTATTTAAGAGAAAGTAATAAACTGAATGTGATATCTTTTACCTGGGCATTGATCTTCTCAACTGGAATGAAAATAATTTTCTTGGCCAGTCCGGGTGGCTCAGTGGTTTAGTGCTGCCTTTGGCCAAGGGCGTGATCCTGGAGACCTAGGATTGAGTCCCACGTTGGGCTCCCTGCATGGAGCCTGCTTCTCCCTCTGCCTGTGTCTCTGCCTCTGTGTGTGTGTGTGTCTCTCATGAGTAAATAAATAAAATCTTAAAAAAAAAATTTCTCATGAATTAGGTTTTATGACAGGACATGCCTCTTGGATAGTCTGTGGTCAAAGTCCTTTCCTTGATCCATTCTCTCAAAAGTTCCTTATTGATCCAGAAGGCAGACAATTTTCTCACTCAGTCACTGTGGATAACAGCCACCCACAAGATTCTCCTTTGAATGTTTTCTCCTTTGGAGAGTCTCTTTGACTCTCTTTGTCAATAATGTAAATAATGCAAATTCCAAAATTTCATGGAAATGGAACTGACATGGGAGTGTATAAGCCTCTCTTATAAAAGCCAAGGCAAAATCCTCTGATTTGTTTGAAAAATAAGAAACGTAAAAAACAAAATAGTTCCTCAGAGTGAATAAATAGGTCTGAAGTAGTGACAGTGCTATTTACCCATTAAACTCTTAGAGTGGAATAATGATACTGATGATGCTTTGCAGCTGGTATAGGAAGCAGTGTGCTAAGTAGACAGTAGACAAACTTCCTTTAAGAGCCTACCGGTTACAAATGCAAACCATTAGAACATTGCCACCATGATAAGCAATTGCTTCATGGAAGACTGAAAACAAAAAGATTTCAAGCACAAAGAGTCATTGGCCTGCCTGAAATGTGAAATCCCCCCAATTTTAGATAATATGATGTGATTTAAACAGCTAGATTTTCCTTGCACCTAAGTCTGGACCATAGAATAAGAAATAGGAAGTGAAAAATATTCCCTTTTCTGTGAAAGATGGAAGAAAATCAACCCTAGTTTCAGAGAGATTTTTGCAGTCCACATAGGTGCTGATTGATAGAAACTCAAATGCCCGGCCCCTGTGGCCACCTGCTGAATCAAATCTCTGGGGGAGAACCAAGCATCTGAGGTTCAACAAATGCTACGGATTTTTATTCATGCTACCTTTTGAGGAGCACTGATTTAAAGTAACTCTCAATTAAATTCTTTAGTCAAATTGCTTTGGTATGTTCATTTTTTTTCTAGGAAAACTAATTTAGGAAATAACTTCAGTCTACATGATATTTAGTTATTTACTGAGTATGTTTTTTTTTTTTTTTTTAATGCTTTCATTTAGATGCTTGGTCTTTAAATAGTCACAGAGTGGGTATGGGGTATTAGGGAATGAAGAATGTTGTGCCCAAGATTGCGAATCCGAGAAACCACCAAGGAGCCCACACCGATGCAAGCGCAGGAGGGTTTATTTGCAAGCTCGAGCTTGGGTCCAAGTATACCCAACACATCGGAACAGGGACTTGGACCCCGAAGTGGGCTACAGCTGGGGTTTTTATAGGCTGGTCTAGGGGATTTTCAGAAGGGGTGAAGGAATTTCTCAAGTTCTGTTTACATTCTGATGTGGGGCTTTCAAGGGCATTGAACTCTGTTCTCAATCTAATATGGGACTTTCTACCAGGGGTGTGGGCTCTGTTGTCTTTCTGATATGGGATTACCTGCCAAGGACATTGAGGACATTCTGCAGTTTTTTCCGTAAAGTTCAGCTCTTATTCACAGGGGCCTAAGATGGCTGTACTTGTGCTAATGCTAAACTTTAGGTGGGATGGCCTTAATTTTTCTCGGCCTCCACAAAGAACACATAACATAAGAGAAAATGAAGGCAGACATTTCCACTTAGGCTCAGGAAGAAGTAGCCTCTAACTACTTCCTGTCCACAGTTTCATCCAAAATTGAGTTCTGCTGCCTTAACCTGCTAAGGAGAACCAAAGGACAACCTGAGGTTATAGCAGGTTTTATGTACACACGTTTTCTTTCTTTTTAACCAAATGAATATTTTTGTATATTGCTAAGAAAAACTCTGAAATGCAGTTAAGCACTTTCAGATTTCATTCTAAGTAGCATGGGAATGAAACAAAGGGCAAAGAGATTCCTTCCATTACTTAATTTATTTTCCAGGTACTTGCTTATGTTGTGGAATAAGAAGTTAGGGATAAGATGTTAACAGAGATAAGAAGTTAAAGATCTTACCCTCAAGGAACGTCCTGTTTAGGAGAGATAAAAAGGCAAGCAGTTAGTTACTAAAGTTGAGATTATCACCACTAGAGTATAAACACTAATGCTATAAAAGAAGTACTTAACCCAGTTTAGGGGATTAGACAGGGCAGAATTTCCTGAGGAAGTATAACCTAAACTGAAAGAAAGTGGAAATAAGAATTAATTCACGAAAAACTTCAGAAGACCAAGAAAAACCATTGTTGATAACCATTCATTCATTCATTCATTCCATGCATTTTTCATCCAGTGATTTGAACATGTGGATGTGCAAAGTACTACACTCGACCCTGGATATAAGCTGTGAAAGTGTCAAAATGGCAACCATTGTCATCCAAGAGGACATGGACTGGAGACATACTTGTAAGTGCAGTGCAATATTGGAAAGGATCTCTGTACTGGCCAATATGGTAGCCATTAGTCAAATGGGACCATTGAACTTCAGTTGTGCCTTATGTAACTGAAGACACGGATTTTTAATTTTACTTAATTTGAATTTAAATAGTCACATGTGTGAGGGGTTTCTGGGTGGCTCAGCTCAATCAAGCTGACTCTTGATTTCAGCTCAGGTCATGATTTCAGGGTCATGAGACTGAGTACTATGTCAGGCTCTGTGCTCAGTGAGGAGTCCACTTGAGATTCTCTCTCTCTCCCTCTCCCTCTACCCTTCCTCCCTCTTGCACATACTCTCTCAAATAAATAAATCTTTTAAAAATAAAAAATAAATAAATAAATAAACAGCCAAATGTGGCAGTAGCTACCACATTATACAGCACAGCAGTGAAGATTCCTGATCTGAATCCCCATAGGGATCCAAATACAGGAACTAGCAGCATCTTAACAATTAGCTCAGCTGAGCAATGAGAGTCTAAGACCATCAGCAGTGGGATGAGGACATAGCACATGGTTAAGAGCAATGGAGTATGTTCAACTTCTAGCCAGGGTAAGGCTTTAACACTATAAGTATTTCAGTGCTTTGTCAGCATTGAAAGGTAATGCTATTGCTGTCATTTTGAAACATGGGCTGGGCTAGTATGTCAAAATCTTGCCATACGTTAGCAGACCATTTCATTCCTAGCAGGATTAAATTCCTACCTTGGGCAGCCCAAGTATTTGAGAAAAGTTGTCATTCAGATTGATGGTGTTTTTAAAACAATGTTTTAACATTGACATAAAAGGAGAAATATTTTGGGGGTTGAACTTACTTAGACTTAATAGCACGGTACAGAAGACGACTATATTCCCTGGTTTTGTTGCTTTTCCCTGTAACGGTATGGGAAGAGAGAAAGGAGGCTTCTTAAAAGGAAGCTACTCTTGGAATATTAATGATGCATTTAGTCATGTGTCTACGTATTTCCCTAACTAAACACTTTCCCAACTTGTTTTCTTTTGCCTTCGGATAGGATTTCTATCACAATGATAGATTTAGTTTTCTTTCTATATCTAAAAGTTCTATCTATACTTTTTTCCTCTAAAATTAAGACATTGATTTTTCAAACAGTAAGTAACAGTAAGGGTTTTCTCAAACTATCAAATCATGATATTTTAAATTTCTGTCAAAGTCAACATGTAGAAGGTTATAGTGACACTCACCTGCATCTTAGACAGTAGGTGACAAATATAAGACTGAAGTAAATCTACATGGAGATTACCTTTCAACAAAAGTTTCAGGCCACAGAATAGATCTCCAGTCAAAAGAGGAGAAATGTAGACCTGAATGGGGCAAAACAGTATATATACAGGAACAGTACTAATGCCTTTCTTTCAAAAATGAAAAACCGAGGCCCTAATTGAAGAATATTGTTATGCAAAAATCCTGAGGGATAAATCAAGAAGTAGGTATGTATGTATGTATGTTATGTATTTATTTATCTTAAGATTTTACTTATTTGTTCATGATAGACACACAGAGAGAGGCAGAAACATAGGCAAAGGAAGAAGCATTCTCCCTGCGGGGAAACTGATGTGGGACTTGATCCCAGGAACTCAGGATCATGCCCTGAGCCAAAGGCAGACACTCAACCACTTAGCCAGTCAGGTGCCCCAAGAAGAAGGCATTTAGCAAGGCCTGTGCAGCACCTACACTGTGCAGGGGATACCGAATCTGGCAGCTCTGTGGATAGAGATCACCAAAGAGGTGAAACTCTTTATTTAAGTCATGAACATCTCTCTAAAATAAGGCAACAAGAGGCAGAGGAAGGAAGAGAGAAGAAAAAGGAAGGGAGGGAAACAGAATGGGGGCATTATCAACTCAAAAATACCTTCCGGAGTACTTGTACATACTAGACTGCCTTCCAAATATCTAGAAAACTGAAAAGTATGATAATGGTAGCCAAGGTCATTCATAATATGGTTCTATGACTTAGTTGAAATAGTCCCCATAATTTATATTTTTTAATATTCATGCTTATTTCTGAGTACCTGATACCAGAAGAAAAGTCCTTTGGATAGCACACAAATATGTATCTCAGTAACTGGAGACACTCCCCCACTATTGAATATATATATATATATAATTAGTGTTCTAGTCATGTTTTCATGTTTATGGATTTGGTTAGTAGGAAAGCCACGGGAGCTGTGTGGATTGAAAAGGGAATAATAATAATAATAAGATCCAGTTTCTGGATTAGGAAAGCTGAGGCCCAGGCCCTACATGGTGGTGGGCACTCAGGTTGCTATCATCTGTGAGGACTGACAGGGTGACCTGCCTGCATCAGGCTCAGACAGCACTCAGTCTTCCTCCTGGGAGCAATATTTTTCGATTGTGATTCTTCTTTTAAAATTTCAGGCATTCAAATTATAAGTGATACTCTTGCTCATTGTAACAATTCAAAAGGCAGAAATAGTTTGAAAGAGAAATTAATGGTTACCATCATCGTTACCAACACTGCCTCCCCTATAGCCAGGGTCTTACTTCTGTACCTTTTCTTTGCTTGTACACCTATGCACCAACATAAGATGAGACCCGCGTATACATGTCATCATTTCCTTTTTCAGTTATGTATATTGGGGAATCCTTCCAGATCAATACTTATAAATCTACTTCATACTTCTTAGTGCTCCCTTGGAGGTGATTGGTAGGAGTTTATCATTATGTATTAACTACTCCTCTGATTGATGAATATCGCAACTGGTTATTTATTTTTGCTATTCCAAGTGTGTTGGGATAATATTTTTTAGATACTTGTGCCTTATTTCCCTTTTCCATCCCTCCCAAATATAAACAGGAACCCTAAATTCATTGCCTCAGCAAAGGCGTAGAAGAAAGGAACCAGAAGAACCCAGAAGACTCTGTTATGGACTGTGTCTCCCTAAAATGCATATGTTGAAGCCCTAACCCCTAGTGTGGCTATATTTGAAGATACATTACAGGAAGTAATTACAGTTATATGAGGTCATAAGGGTTTGGGCTCTGATTAAAAAAGATTAGTGTCCTCATAAGGAGAGACACCAGTATGCTCGCTAGTTGTCTAGGTGCTCCCCACCTGTGCACATCAAGGGAGGATCACGTTGGAACACAGTGAGCAGGCTGCCATGCAAGCTGGGGAAAGTTCCTACCAGAAACCCACCCTGCAGAACTGTAATCTGGAACTTCCAGCCTCCACAACTGTGAAGGAGTAGATTTCTGATATTTAAGCCACCCTTGTCTCTGGTACTTTGTTATGGCAGCCTGAGCAGACTAAACCCTACCCTAATTCTCTAAGACCCAGGAAGGAAAAGAAGACATCGTTATAAATAAAATCTCTCAGCCAGAAACAGAAAGTCAGGTTTTCATCACAATAAGGCAAAAATTTTCTGGACAGAGCTGGCTGGACAATAAGACTATCTCAGAAAGTGGCTGGGAAGCTACTGCTGTCACCGTGACTACCTGCAGCCTCATGGGAAGATGATGAAGGGAGAGCGGAAATATGCCATTACCCCAGTATTTTTTCCATCCTACAAAATCCCATGTTTCCAGCTGCTCTGTTGGTCTGGCTCTGTTGGTCACCTGTAGCTTCAGTTTTATGAATGGCTTTTCATAACCTTTTTCTCTTTCTTTGCCATCAAGTTTGTATTAGGAATAGCAATCCTTCAACATGCCAGATGCTCTCTCTCCATTGTCTCGTGATATTGCATGTGATGTTTATTGCCGTGCACTTTTTAAATGTTGTGTTCACAGATTGACTGTTGTTTCCTCGATAGCTTTTGGCTTTTTTGATTAAGAGACTCATCCCTGCACTCAAGCGGTACAAATATTCATTTAAATTTGATTCTAATAAGATATGGCTTTATTCTTTTATTTTGAGATTCCACTGGGATTTATTCATACATGAAAAGAAGGATTCGGTTTTCTTCCAAATGAAAAAGCAATTTTCTGAATGAGTTACTGAAGAATTTTCCTTTCTCTAGTGATTTGGAATGTAACCTTTAACAAATATTAAGTTTTCATA
Source organism: Vulpes lagopus (assembly GCF_018345385.1). Lineage (NCBI taxonomy): Eukaryota > Metazoa > Chordata > Mammalia > Carnivora > Canidae > Vulpes > Vulpes lagopus. Next base: position 72,320,728 of record NC_054832.1, read on the forward strand.
TATATTCGTATCTCTTTCTGAGGTGATTTATTGTTCTCTTAGTACCATGCAGTTTTTAACTTCCTCAGCATTATTTTTTTCCCTTTTAAAAAACTGAGATATAATTGACTATATAAGTCACCCTTTAAAAGTGGCTCAGTCGGTTGAGAGTCCAGCTTGTGCGGGCTCAGGTCATGATCTCAGGGTTGTGGGGTTGAGCCCCACATGGGATCTGTACTGGGCATGGAGCCTGCTTAGGATTCTCTCTTTCCCTCTGCCTGTCTTCCTGCTCTCTCTCTCTCTCTGTCTCAGTAAATCAATCAATCAATCAATCAATCAATCAATCTTTCTTAAAAATTAGAAAATAATTTAAAAAATTCACCCTTTTAAAGTATACAATCCAGTGGTTTTTAGGAGATTCACAACGTTGCATAGGCATCACCATGTTCTAATGCCAGAATGTATTCATCATTCCCCAAAAGAAACCCTATACTAGTTGTCACTCCACATTTCTCCTTCTCCTACCCTCTAGCAACCTATAATCTCCTTTCTGTCTCTATGGATTTGCCTGTGGTGGACAGTTTATATAAATGAAATCACACAATATCTGACTTCTTTCACTTATCAAAATGTTTTCAAGGTCCACCCATGTGGTAGTATATATCTGCATTTCATTCCTTTTTGTGGCTAAATAATCTATAGTATGGATATACCATGTTTTATTTATCCACCCCAGCTGATAGAAATTTGAGTGGTTTCTACTTTTTTGGCTAACATGAAAAATGTTGTTCTAACCATTCAGGTACAAGTTTTTGCCCAAACATGTGTTTTCAATGATCTTAGATAAATGGCTAGGAATAGAATTTCTGGGTCATATAATAAGTCTATATTTAACTTGGTGATGAATTGCAAAACTGCCTTTCAAACTAGCCATGTTTTGCATTCACACCAGCAATTGATGAGGATCCCAATTTCTCCGTCTTTCTCTCCAACACTTGTTATTGTCCATCTTTTTGGGGTATGTGTATACCCAGTTGTCCCAGAAACATATATTTGAAAAGATTTTTCTTTCCCCCAATAAATTATCTTTAGAACCCATGATGAAAATCAGGTTTTAAAATATGGGCTTGTTTCTAGACTGCCTATCCAATTCCATTGATCTTTATATCCATCCTTATGCCTGTACCATATAGTATTGATTACTGTATTATTTTGAAATTAGGAAATGTGAGACCTTCAACTTTCTTTTTTAAAAATTGCTTAGACTGTGCCAGGTCCCTGGTATTTCTGTATGAATTTTAGAATTAGTTGTCATTTTCTGCAAACAATCCAGCTGGGAATTTTAGGGATTGTGTTGAATCTGTAGATCTATTTGAGGAGTATTGCCATCTAAATAATATTAAGTCTTCCAAACATAAACATGGATAGTATTTCCATTTACTTATACCTTTAGTTTCTAGTAATGATTTTCTCAGCTTTATTGAGATATAATTGACGTATACCAGTGTAAAAGTTTAAGGTGTACAGTGTGATGATTTGATACATGTATATTTGCAAAATAATTACCAAAATAAGGCTGGTAAACACCTCCATAGTTACCACATAAAAAATACCATTTTTTTGTATGTACTGGAGTATGTAAGATCTACTTTCTTAGTAACTTTCAAGTATATAATAATAATACAGTGTTGTTAACTGTTGTCACCATGCTATACATTATGTCACCAGAACTTTTTACTCTTAAAACTGGGAGTTTGTACCCTTGAAGATACATCTCCATTTCCCTCACTGTTGAGCCCCTGGCAACCACCATTCCACCATCCATTTTGATGAGTTCAGCTTTTTAATATCATATATATATATATATATAAATCATACAGTGTTTGCTTTTTCTGTTTGATTTATTTCATTTAGCATAATGCCCTCAGGTTTCATCCATGTTGCCGCAAATACTGGGATTTCCTTATTTTTTATGGCTGAATTATATGTATATCACCTTTTTCTTATCCATTCATCCAACAAAGGACATTTAGGTTTGGTTCCATACCTTGGCTATTGTAAATAATGCTGCAAAGAACAAGTGGGTGCAGAAATCTCTTTGAGGTAGTGATGTCATTTTCTTTAAATACATGCTCAGAAGTGGGATTTCCAGATCATATAGTGGTCTATTTTTTTCATTTTTTTGAGGAGCCTCCATACTGTTTTCCACAGGGGCTATACCAATTTATATTATCCCCCAAAGTGCACAAATGTTCTTTTTTTCCCACTTTCTCACCAACACTTGTTATCTCTTGTCTTTTTGGTCACAGCTATTCTAACAAGTGTGAGGTAATAACTCATTGTGGTTTTCATCACATCTCCAATGATGATTTGTATGTTAAGCATCTTCTCATGTATCCATTCGGTATTTGTATGTCTTATTGGAAAATTTCTATTCAGTTGCTCTATTTTATTTTTCTTTATGGGACTCTCCCAACTCCTAGAACTTTTAAATAAAATCTTTCTACTGAATGTTCATTCCTATCTATCTGACCCCATATTTTGTTAACTTGTTAACCCATTTTTAAATTGGATTATTTATTTTTCTGCTTTGAGTTGTATGAGTTCCTTATGTATTTTGAATATTAACCTTTTATCAGATATATGATTTACAAATATTTTCTCCCATTTCATAGGTTCCCTTTTTATTTTATTGTTTATTGTGGGGTTTTTGTTTTTGTTTTTGTTTTTGCTATGCTGAAGCTTTTTAGCTTGATGTAGTTCTACTTATTTGTTTCTCATTTTGCTGCTTGTACTTTTAGTGGCATATCCAAAATTTAAGACTTTAATGCATTTTGAGTTAATTTTTGTCAGTGGTATAAGATAGAAGTCCACTTTCATTCTTTTGCATGTGGATATCCAATTTTTCTAAGCACCATTTATTGAAGAGACTATCTTTTCTCCACTGAGTATTCTTGGCTCCTTTATCATCTTAGCTGTGGATTTATTTCTGGGCTCTCAGGTCTGTTTCATTGATGTATCTGTTTTTAATGTCCGAACCATGCTCTTTGATCACTATAGCTTTGTAATATAGTTTAAAATCCGAAACATGAAGGCTCCAGCTTTGTTCTTCTTTTTCAGGATTACTTTGGGTATTCGGGGTCTTTTGTGGTTCTGTACAAATTTTATAATTGTTTTGTCTCTGTGAAAAATATCATTTCAATTTTGATAGAGATTGCACTGAGTTTATGAATGGCTTTTAGTAGTATGGACATTTTAACCATATTAATCCTGATCCATGAATACAGAATATCTTCCCATTTACTTGGGCCTTCTTCAAATTCTTTCATCAATATCTTATATTTTCAGTGTACAGGTTTTTCACTCTCTTAGTTAAATTCAGTCCTAAATATTTTATTCTTTTTGATGTTTTCATAAGTAGAATTGTTTTCTATATTTCTTTCTCAGATAGTTTGTTTTTAGTATAGAAAGGCAACGACTGATTTTTGTGTGTTGGTCTTGTATCGTGCAACTTTTTTTCAAAGATTCATTTATTTATTTGAGAGAGAGAGAGAGAGAGAGAGAGCAAGCGAGCAAGGGACAGGGTAGAGGGAGAGGAGAAAACATCTTAAGCAGACTCTGCTCTGAGATCACAACCTGAGCCAAAACCGAGTCCAACACTTAACCAACTGTACCCCTAGGTGTCCCTGTATCCTGCAACTTTACTGAATTTGTTGATTAGTTATAACACTTTTGATGGAATCTTTAGAATTTTCTATACAAAATATCATATCATCTGCAAACAGAGGCAATGTTATATATCTTTGTTTCTAATTTGGATATCTTTCGTTTCTTTTTTCTTTTTTTTTTTCTTTTTTTTTTTTTTTTTGACAGTTGCTCTTGCTAGGACTTCCAGTACTATGTTAAATAGAAGTGGTGAGAGTAGGCACCTTTGTCTTATTCCTAATCTTAGAAGAAAACTTACCTATGGGCTCATCATATATGTCCTTCATTATGCTAAAGTACATCCTTCTATATACCTAATCTATTGATAGTTTTTTATCATAAAAGGATTTTGAATTTTTTTCAAGAACTTCTGCAGTTATTAAGATAACTATATGATTTTAATGTACATGTACATGTATTAACCTGTGTATGTCGAAGCATTCTTGCATCTCAGGGATGAATTCCATTTGACTGTGGTGTATGATCCCTTTAATGTGCTATCAACTTTGCTAGTATTTTCTTGAGAATTTTTGCATTTATATTCATCAGGGATATTGGCCTATAGTTGTTTTTATTTGGCTTTGGCATCAGGATAATGCTGGCCTGGTAAAATGAGTTTGTAAGTGTTTCTTCCTCTTGAATTTTTTGGAAGACTTTGAGAAGATTGGCATAAACTCATCTTAATATTTGGTACAATTCATCCGTGAAACCAGGTGGTTCTGGTCTTATTTGTTGAGAAGTTTTTCATCACTGATTCAATTTCCTTAATAGTAATTGCTATGTTCTGATTTTCTATTACTTCGCGATTCAGTCTTGGCAGGCTGTATGTTTTTAGGAGTTTATCCATTTCTTCTATGTTATCCACTTTGTTGGCCTTTAATTGTTCATAGTAGTATCATTATGATCCTTTGTATTTTTGTGCTATCCTTTGTAATGTCTCCTCTTTGTTTTTGATTTTAATTATCTTAGTTTCTTCTCTCTCTCTCTCTCTTTTTTTTTTTTTTTTTGGTAAGTTTAATGATTTGTGTTTTATCTTTTTAAATTAACAGCACTTAGTTTCACTGATCTTTTCTGTTGTTTAAGTCTCTGTTTCATTTATTTCTGCTCTGATTTTTGTTATTCCCTTCCATCTGCTAACTTTGCACTCATTTTGTTCTTCTTTTTCCAGATCTTTGAGGTGTAAGCTAGATTGTTCATTTAAAAATCTTTCTTTCTTTCTTTCTTTCTTTCTTTCTTTCTTTCTTTCTTTCTTTCTTTCTTTCTTTCAGGTGTTTATTGTTACAAACTTCCCTCTTAAAATTGCTTTGGCTGCATCCCTTAAGTTTTGATATGTTGTGTTTCCATTTTCATGTATCTCAAAAATTTTTTTTATTTCCCTTTCGCTTCCTTCTTTGATCTATAGTTTTTTGAGGAGTGTGTTTGTTTAATTTCTACATATTTTTGAATTTTCAGGATTTTCTCCTGTTACTTATTTCTAGTTTCATCCTCTTGTGGTTGGAAAAGATTTTGTAGTACAAACTCTGACAGTTTTTTTTTTCTTTTGTAATGCTTTGATTGCTGAGGGATCCACTTCAAAGATGGCTATCTTGAATAAACACATTGCAAACCACACAACTAGATAAAGAGCCAGATCACCTCCCCACACTGAGGATTTTTGGTTTAGAGTCTTGGTTGGTTCCAATAACTGACCATTTGGGCCACATGTCTTTTCCTCTTCCGATGCTTTAAATTCCTGCTCTTATTTTTAAATTCACCTATAAAAAGTGAGCCTGCAAATCCTAGGCTGCTACCCTAGACCCCAATAAGAGCAGAACTCCAGGCCCATGTGCATTTTCTCTTTCTCTGCCTATGACCTCACTGTGTCACCCCAAGTGTGTTGTGTAATTTTCATGTCCTATATGTATTTTTCAAATTTTTTTGATCCTTACCATTGAAGAGCATTTTGTCATCATGATAAGAACAAATGCCAGTCCAATCATAACATGGATTATTGATAAGCAGAGACTGGCCCAAAACATTTGATAAGATTCTAGTCCTTTTAAATTTGCTAAGACTTGTTTGGTGAACTATCATATCATCTAGCTCAGTTTACTAGAATGTGTCTTAGAGAAAATCATTTTGGGTTTAAATTTTGAGGAGACCTATAAGCTTAATGAACTTAGATGTACAGGTCTCATCCCAGAGAACTTTGGAAAGTTCTCACTCATTTTTATTTTTAAAGTTTTTATTTATTTATTTGAGAGAAAGAGAGAGAGAGAGAGCATGAGCAGGGGGAGGGTCAGAGGGAAGAGCTGACTCCTCGCTGAGCAGGAAGCCCAAGGTGGGGCTCAATCTCAGGACCCCAGGATCATGACCTGAGCTGAAGGCAGATGCTTAATCTATTGAGGCACCCAGGCGCCTCTCACCCATTATTTCTTTAGATAACCTACTGTCCCTTTCTCCCTCTCTTCTTCTGGGACACCAATAATGTATAGATTGTTTCTTTTAATGGTAATTCATATTTCACATAGGCTTTTTTTACTTTTTACTTTTTAAAAAAAATTTGTTTTCCTCTGACTGGATAATTTCAAATGGTGTTTTCTACTTTACAGATTCTTTCTTTCTGATTGATCCAGGATGATGTTGATGCTTTCTATTGCATTCATTATATTCTTCAGTTTCAGAATTTTTTGATTATTTTTCTAATTTTTATCTCTTTGTTAAACTTATCATTTCTTCATGTATTATCATCCTGATATTGCTGAATTGTCTTTCCGTGTTTCTTTTTAGCTCATTGAACTTATTAAAAATAACTATTTTCAATTCTTTATCAGACAAATCACAGATTTCCACTTTTTGGGGCCAGTCACTGGAAAGTTGCTGTACACCTTTGTTGGTAACATGTTTCCTTGATATTTCTTGTACCTTGATTTTGTGCATTTTGGTCTTTACATTTGAAGCAGTCACTTCCTCCAGTCTTTACTGACTGGCTTCTGGAGAGAAATACCTTCCTTTAGCCCTTCTAGGGATTCTGAGGCTTTCTCAGATCTTTCCTTTAGCTATGCCTACTCCATACTTCCTAGACTCTCCTGTGGAGGGGACCCTAAGATTGCATGTCTTCTTTCAGTCTTGCAAAGCCAGACTGTGTGCTGACTGCCTCCCATCTGCTTGTTTTTTATAGGATGGTGCTGAAAGCTCAGATTTGTGTGTTTTCTCTAATCCTGAAAAGCCAGGCTAACTTTTTTGCATGTGCTCACTAGCTGTCTGAAAAGGCTCACTATTACCAACATCAAAGGTGTGCATGGGGGAGTCAGCTACAGGGTGAGGGGATGGGTAGAGGAGGCATACAGAGCCACTGGGGGTACCTGTGATCCAGAAGGGGATCTGCAGGCAAGGCAACTCCAGAAGCTTATGAACAGGCCTCCTGATGGATCTATAAAGCAGTTAAAGGATCTCTATCTCTTTGATATATTATTTTTCCTTTTTTTTTTTTGAAGATTTAATTTATATATTCATGAGAGACACAGAGAAAGAGGCAGAGACATAGGCAGAGGGAGGAGAAGCAGGCTCCATGCAAAGGAACCTGATGTGTGACTCAATCCCAGGACTCCAGGAACATGCCCTGAGCCAAAGGCAGATGCTCAACCACTGAGCCACTCAGGTGTCCCTCTCTTTGATATATTCCAATCTGAGCCCAAGCTGCTGATCCCCCAATTGCTCACCACCCCTACTAGTGCAGTTCAAGACTCAGTATTCTGCAAGGGCAAGAATGAAGTGGGTCTCTTTTGCAACATGCTACACAACTGGTAAAGCTGGATGCTCTTTCCTATGCTCTCACTTTCCCTCATGAGAGAAATCATGGACTGAGAAGTTCTCTGCTGGCACTGAGCTCTGCTGCCTTGGGAAAGCGGTGACACGTGTAAAGGGAAACTGTTCTTCTTACTCTCTTCACTGTGTCCAATCTCAGATATTTTTTTCTCCAAGTATATGCTGGACTTTCTCCAATGGACTTCTGGACTTTCACAAAGGCACTCTTGTCCATGGGTGATTGTCAAAATCATTTATCCTTGTGGGGAAGAGAGTAGGAAATTCTTATTCCACCATGATCATAATGTCATTCCTCTCTAGCAATGATATTTTATAGTTTTCACTGTTCAAAGCTTGCATTTCTTTTCTTAAATTTATTTTTAAGTAGTAGTTTGTTCGTTTCAAAACCATTGTAAATGGAATTATTTTCTTTTTTTTGGAATTATTTTTTGTTTGTTTGTTTTTGGAATTATTTTCTTAATTGTATTTTTGGATTGCTTTTTTTCTGGGATACAGAAATAAAATTGATTTTTGTATAGAGATTATGTATTCTGAAACCAGTTTGTGTGTGTGTGTGTATTTCTTAGGATGTTCTGTATACATATACATCTCAGAATGCAGATAGTTTCTTTTCTTTCTTTCCAAACTTGAAGTCTATTATTTGTTTTTGTTTTTTTTTTTTTTTGCATAGTTGCCCTTACTAGAACCTGTAGCACAATACTTAACTAGAGTGGCAGAAATGAACATTTTTCTCTTATTTCTGATCTTAGGTAAATAGCTTTTAGTTTTTCACCATTAGGTGAGATGGTAGCTGTACATAATATACTGTTTTGACTATAGACATTTTAATATTTTATAAGGTAAATCTCCACTGACTATTGTTTCTCAGATTTTTAAAAAGATTATTCATTTATTTATTCATGAGAGACACAGGCAGAGGGAGAAGCAGGATCCTTGCTGGGAGTCCGATGTGGGACTCACTCAATCCCCTCAGGATCATGTCCTGAGCTAAAGGCAGATGTTCAACTGCTGAGCCACCCTAGGCATCCCTGTTTTTCAGATTTTTAAAATATACTTCCACATTTATTTATACATATAAAGTTGAAAATCAGCATAACATCTGCAAAAGTCCAGGGTATTCTGATTGCATTAATTATATAGTCTATGTGATAAGAATATAAATGTTAATGGCATTAGCGCTGGCATGCAAGAACATGGTATATACTCTGGCTTTTTTATTTCCTCAATTACCAATTTCATGCTTTTCATCATTTAGGTCCTGTGGCTTTCTTAATATTATTCCTATATGAATCTATATTTTGTTGTATTGAGAATATAAGACCTTTCAAGTTTATAATCACTGTATGACCAAGTTTTCACAACTACCCATTGCTTATCCTTTGTTTAGTCTTTACCATACTTTAATTGGGTTCGTCTCTTTTCCATGGGACCCTGAATTGCTTGCTCCTAAACCTGAACAAGCACAAAAAATGTTGAACATGCCCATTTATCAGCTTTGCTTGGGAATCAGATGACCACAGTAAGACTTTTTCCTGACCCCTGGTCCTTTCCCTTTGCTTGTCCAACTTCGCCTCCAAAGATTCTGCTTTTCTCTACTTGTTCCTCCTTTACTCTTTAATAGAGAATCCTTTTTCTTTTTGATTTTGAGATGCTCAGATTTCTGAGATTGGCATATTCTTCCTATCACAGTAGTCTTTCTTGCTAATTAAAGTCTATCTACATCCAGACTTCTTTTGACATTTGCATAATACTATATAGAATGAATATATGTGTATGTAATAAAATTTTGTATCATCTATCATGCTGAAACTCCCAGAACGGTAATACATTTCTTAAATTAAATTTCTTTCCCCCCCCCTCAGTACTCAATGAAATACTAATTACCTGATTATCTTCAAACAATTAGCATTTATCACTTCCAACACTTATACCAAGTAATTTTCTCTCTTGTCTTGTCACATTAGTGAGAACTGCCAAAACATTGCTGAATTGTAGTGTTATTAGCAGGCATCCTCTCTGTTTCTCAATATGATGCAAAAATCTATTATATTACTCAATTTAATATATTAGTTGTGTTTAGTTATTAAGAAAATTTCCTTCCTTTTCTATCTTACTTTAGAGCTTTTTCATGTTAACTAGAAGTGATTCTGAAATTTTATCAAAGTTGTTTTGATAAAATGTTTTAATAATTTTGTATTTTCCAACAATTTGTTAATATAAAAATTTTATTGATAGAATGCTGATGATAAAATTTTCATAAATATATGAAATAAACTTTATGGTGTTTTTTCAATATATTGCTGGATTTTTTTTTTACAAATATTTTATTTAGTATTTTCCTATATTTATGGGACATCTGGATGGCCCACTCAGTTAAGCGTCTGACTCTTGGTTTCAGCTCAGGTAATGATCTCATGAGATTGAGCCCGGCATTTGGCTTTGTGCTGAGCGTGGTGACCACTTAAGATTCTCTCTCTGCCTCTCTGTCCTCCTGCCTTTCCTCCCACTCTCTCTCTCTCACTCTCTCTCTCTCTCTCTCTCTCTAAAAAAGCATTTTGCCATATTTACAAGTAAAATCGGTATATTATTTTCATTTTGAATATTTTATCTTCATCAGATTTTGATGTGGGAAATCCCCACCAAACCTTGAAAAGTAAATAAAACCTACTGTAAAATCACATTTAATTTTTTTTCAAATCCTTTTTTATTTATTGGTTTGCTCCAAGATCTTAAGAGAGCATGACAATAGTGCTCAAATTGTTTAGGGTCAAGTATCAGAAGAGGGATTAGATCCTGAGAGTCTCTTTTTCTTCATTTACTGTACTTATTTTTTAAAGATTTATTTACTTATTTTAGAGAGAAAGAGCATAAGTAGGGGGAGGGGCAGAGGAAGAGAGAGAATCTCAAGCAGATTCCCCACAGAGTGTGAGCCTAATGCAGGGTTCAATCTTACCATCCTGAGATCATGACCTGAGTTTAAGTGAACAGTCTGACCCTCAACTGATTGAGCCACCCAGGCACCCCTCTACATCTCCTTTAAATAATATCGTTCTAATGTAAGGCCCTGATTTTCCTGATTTCCAACTAATTCCTGACCAAACTACCCAAACTTATTATTCTTATACTTCAACTTTTTTTTTCAGTATTATGTTTCTGGATCGTACTACATTGTTTTTCACATATGTGTATCATCCTCCAAAAAAGATTACTGAGTGTAATTGTATTTGCAAGGCATGATTGCTTCTAAAATATTGCCACCATATGTTCTCTAAATGCTGAATTAAAAAAAGATGTAATTATACAGAATAATTTTGTGGTTGGTATTCTATTAATATCAGACCACGTTTCCAAGCAGTATTTATTTGCATCTTAGTTCTTTGAATATTATTTTTCAGATATATCTAATGGAATACATTACATTGTTTCATAATTAAAGGTATGCCTATCTGTTGCCCAAATTCAGGGGTGAGGTCCAACTCTCTTTTATCTTTGTACCCTTCACAGGCATTGCAGCACTGGGCATAAAATGGGTGCACAATAAATGATCCTTATATGAATTAATTAATTGTAGTCTACATATCTCTGTAGTCTGGTCATGCATCAGTAAAAACTGAAAAGAACAAATGTGTTTGTATCCAGTGGAAATCATTTACTTGAAATAATGACTCAGCAACTGATATCATGAGTCCTGCATTCAAGACTCATCCAGAATATTGTTTAGCTTTAGCACCAACCCCTCCCTTAATAAAACAAACATTAACCAACTCAAAATAGCATTCCTGTACACATTCTAGTAAGATTAGGTTTATAGATTTCTCATAAAACATATTTTTGAATATAAAGAAATTAAGAATAGATTTCATTTTGTTTTAGAACCCCCATGGATACAGGTAGGAAGAATCTATTTGGATAGAAAAAGACTTCTCTGTCCCCACGAAGAACTAAACACCTACAGTAAGGGTCCAGGAAACCTCTTTCTCTTGAACTATTCTCAAACAGGATGGATTCCTAGATTTCCCTAGTGTGTTAACAGAAATTATCAATCAGTGTGAAGACCCTAGTCACTAGTTACTAACATAAAATACACACTAAATGCAGAAGGCTCTAAGTGTGTTAGAACTTATAAGATACTAGAAGCACACAGAAGATGAGATTTCAATGTCAGAAAGTATAAGTCTCTCCTGTCCTTAAATCTCCCCTTACCCACCTTAAAGACATGGAAGCATGATCAAAGAATGGAATCACTCCCTGGAGTACCCTTCCATCTCCTGCCACCTCCCCAAACCCACCCATTTATCATATTCTCAGAGCTAAGCCACAATCTGTGTGCTCCCTGCAGCCACCCTGCAGCTGGATGCACGTGGGGAGAAAACACAACCATCCTGTGAGTCTCACTTCTAACTCTACATCACTAACCCCCATGGGCCCTTATGGCTGCCTGGAAAATATACTAACTCATTTTTGTCCATCCTCTTCCTCTTATTTCATCATTTCCGCACTTTACAAGGGGAGTCTCTCTCTCTCTCTCTCTCTCTCTCTCTCTCTCAGCTAATGACTTCTGTTCCCTACCTCATGGGAAGGATGTCCTGTATCATGTTCCACCACCCCCTGCTTCTATCTTACATTCTGCCTCACACCCATTGCACAGTGTGCCTCCTGGCGCCCAGCCCACCATCACCTAGCCATTCTGTTCACGTTGCGTGGCTCCAGCTGTCTCCTTTCTGCTGCATCAGCAGTTTCCACCTCTCTTCTGTTTTTCCCATCACTCCACAAATATGCTCTTACTTCTCCCAACTTAGAAAAAACAATCCTCTTACTCATATTTCACTCTCCTGGTGATACTCCAGTTTTCTACTTCCTTCTATCACAAAACTCCTCAATCATGTTATGCATGCTTGCTATCTCTGATTTATGTCCTCCTGTATTCTTTTGAACCTATTCTGATGAGACGTTCAGGCCCATCACCTTAGCTGAACAACTCTGGTTAAGATCACTGATGATTAACTCTTAGCTTTCATCATCATCTTCTTTTTTTTTAAGATTTTATTTTATTTATTTATTCATGAGAGACACTGAGAGAGAGGCAGAGATATAGGCAGAGGGAGAAGCAGGCTCCATGCAGGGAGCCTGATGCGGGACTCGATCCCAGGACTCCAGGATCACACCTTGAGCCTAAGGCAGGCGCTAAACTGCTGAGCCACCCAGGGATCCCCCTAAAATCTTTAATAATAAATAAATAAAACTTTTCTTTGAAATCCAGGCCCCTCTAGTCAGATGTTTAACCAATTCCCTTGGGTACCTTTTGCACATCTCAAACTCAACATGTTCAATATTAAAGTCTTCATTTTTCCTTCAAATCTGCTCTTGATAGTGCCCCCTCCCTTCTCTGCAACCATGATAATAGCACAGATTGCCCAGGCCAAACACCTTTAAATCACCCTTTTTTCTTTCTTTTTAAATACTTTATTTATTTCAGATAGAGCGATCGACAGAGCATGAACCAGGGGCGGGACAGCGTGGGGGTAGGCAGAGGGAGAAGGAAGCAGGCTCCCCACTGAGCAGGGAACCCAACATGGAGCTCTATCCCAGGATCCTGGGATCATGACCTGAGCCAAAGGCAGATGCTTAACCAACTGAGCCACCCAGGCCCTCTCTTTGTATCACTCTTAATTCTTTGCTTTCTCTTCTACTCCTCATTCAATTTCTCTCAAAATGTTTTTGGCTCTATCACTGCCAATATCCAAAATCCAATCACTTATCACCACCTTCTCTGCCACTGCCCTGAATCCAGCCATCATCATCTCTCTTCTGGTCTATTGCTTAGATTACATGGGGTTAGATTATCAAAGTAGGCCTCCAAATGAAAAGTCTCCTTCAGTACCAAGCCTCATTAATAATTTCAGGAGTCTAACAATTGTGAGGTGAAAGAGGCAGGGACCCTGAACTCCAGTGTGAATCCTCTGGCTCTTTCTTGTTGCCTTAGAAACTCTTTAGGCTACAGTAGCTTATGAGGTTTTAAGTGAGGATTACCATAACCTGATTTTCACAGGTGGAGTAATTTTGATTATGAAAAAATAACACACATGACAAGCCAAGGAGAGTCATGCCTTGTAAATCTGTGAAGTCCAGGTTTGTTGACCACAAGCCATGGGTACACCCAGGTGAAAGTACTCCAAAGATAAGGGCACTTTTATTAGCACAAGCTACTCAGCAGTTTTGCCAGAAGATCTGTCATGTTTACAAGTAGACTAGACTGGATCATTGCCTTGTTTCTTCCTCCGAAATGTGGCCCCTCCAGTCCTCACAAAAAGGAAGGGAGTGAAGACTTATCGTTTTGCATAAATAAGACCTGCTTATTTCACAATGGTAATAATATTTTTCAATACATGCATTCTCATGTTCTAATCTTTGTCATCTATTCAGTCTATTCTGAACCAGCAACCAAACTGATATTTTCAAAAGCAAGCCCTAAGATGTCACTTCTTAGGCTCTGGCACTTGCTTTTCCTCTTGGGCTTAATGGCTTCTTCTAGATGCACTCCAGGCTTACTCCCTTGCCAACCTCAGTTTGCGGTAACTGCTCAAATTTCACTGCCCTGGCCACCCTGCAGAAAAGTGCAGTCCCTGAACACAACCACACTGCACGGCTCACTTCTCTTTGTAAGTTTTACATTAGAACTTCACTGTCTAACATGATACACATTTAATTTACTTGTCATATTTATTTTTCTGGATTGAGGATGCAGGCTCCATGAAGTCAGCAGGTTTTATTTTGTTCTGTTTTGTTCTCTCAGTCTGTCTTATTCACTTTATATACTCAGAACCTACCTGGAAATGTGCCTCGCCTGTAGTAGGAATTCAATAACTGTTGAATACATGAATAACTTTTCCCATTCTATTTAATTTCCTTTCAATGTGTGTTTTTTATTCTTGATAAAACTTGCTAGTAGTTTCATCATGTTATTATTTCCTTAGAAAATCAGCTCTGTGCTTTCTTCATGAATTCTTTTCATCTGTTTCCTAATGCATCATTTTCTATTTTTGTTACTTTTATTTTTAGGTCTCTGTTTTCTGATTCTTGAGATTAAGAATAAATTGAATTATTATCTTTTTTAGGACACATAAATAAATATTTTATAATATTCACATTATATGCATAGTTTTAGCTATATTTTTGGGTTTTGTGTAGAGTGTTTATCTAATGTCTATAATTATAGTTTTTTTGTTTGTTTGTTTTCTATTTTCCTTTTAACCAAGAGTTAAGAAAGCTTGGTAAAATTCTTCGCTTTTACAAAATTTAATGTTTTTCTGTCGTTAATATCATACAAACAAGGGCAAGTGGTCAGAATACGTCATGCAGGAGGGGGAAGATTTATTAGAGAAGCCACATGGAGATAGCAGAAGAAACAAGTGTGCAGAAGTCCCCTTGCCTACTGCGTCCTGGGGCATCGCACGGGGTCCTAGAATGGCTGGATTTGACTCTGGATGACTGACTCCAGCCCTTGGATCTGGAGTTTTAAAGTTTATAGTTAGGGAAGCACAGGCCTCTTCCCTAGTGTGACCAAAGGCCAGGACACACTAACAATCCAAAGTGGCAGAAATTGTCTCCAGACCTGTCCTGCCAGCCCAGCAGTTATGTCTGGGGGACTCAGGAACCTCATTCCTAGGCATGATTAGGGGCTGGGGGCTGAACCTTTGGTTTGCAGCTGGGTGTGCAAGAATCAGGATATCAGTATCCATAGGGAAACCACCAGTGTGTCTCCTGGCATGATTGAGGACAGGGTCATTGTCCAGGATTGATTGCCTAAGCACTGGGATGAAGCCATTTACCATGATCTTTGCAGAAGACCGATTCTTCTTCTAGAATGTTAGGCCATCTGCAATGAGCCTTACCAGTTAGCCCTTGCATCTCAATTTTTAATTCAATATCAGTAATTCAAAATTCTTGCTTGGATTTTTTCCACTCTTTGTAATTTACTTAGATTCCTTTGGGGCCCATGTTTGTTTTGTTAGAATTAAATGGCATCTGCAAAGGAAATTAATTCTTTAATTTCAGGGTATGAAGTTGAATAGAAGTGTGTGTGGTCAACTTTAATAATTATACTATTTGGATTCATAACCTTATTTATTTTTTGACTACTTGATCTTTATGGGAAAAAAGAAGTAAACTAAATATTCTAACTGCTATATTTTCTGTATTAAGTCCTTTGTATATTTTCTGCAGTTTTGCACTTTTAAAGGCTTTGTTATTTAGTAGGAAGAAAATAAACATTAGCTTTTCATTTGGATTTGCACATATTATTTTAAGCATTCTTGTTTGCAATTATTTTTTATTTCAACTTTATCCTATGTCAACATTGTGACTTCTGCTTTATTTTGTTTGCCTTTGCCTGACATATTTTTCCCTTTTAACATTTTTGTGTCATTTTGCTGTGAGCATACTTCTCATAGATAGCCTGTGGTTCTTCTCTTTTAAAGCCATTCTGAGAGTCTATTTTTATAGGTATTTGATTAACATTTATAATAAAAACATTGGGTCTTAATTCTGTGATTTTGTTTCATAATATAAACTCTTGATTTTATTACTCCCTTTTCCCTACCATATTTGCAATATTTCTGGTGTGTTGTTTTGTTTTGGGCATTATATGTGTGGGATTTTTCATTATGACAGTCTAGAAAGCTTATAACTATTTTGGTGCTATTTGTATGATTCCATCTTTTTTTTTTAATAGTGACACTATGAATTCTTTCTCTTTTCAGTAACTGGAAAATAACTTTAGGTAGTTTACTTAAATCTCTCCATGATGATTTGTGAATCTTAGCATTTATTTACTTGCAACTACAGTATTTTCAAGTATGTCCTGTGCGTCTCTGATTCTGCTTTTAGCAATGCCCTATTTTCTTTCCTTTCCCACTTTGATTGTAGTTTTTATTTCTGTGGTAGTTTCATTGCGAAATTTCAGTTCTTCCTTGAAGAGCTGCCAGTTTGCTTTTCAACTCCTTACATGGGCTTTTCTTATTTTGTTTTATCTCATATTTTAACTTTAACAGACTGCTTTTACAATTATTATTTCTTGAAGGTTCTTTGCTAGTGTAGATAAAGCCTTCTTTTGGTGAATTTGTGTTTTTCTGTTACCTGGAGTTATTATTTTAATTGTATAACTTATCTACATTTTGCTTATTACGTTTCTTCCTAATTATGTTTTCCAGATAATATCCATACAGAGCTTCCATGTGGATCCTTTGTACTTACTTCTCGTTTTTAAACTAAGACCTCTAGGCCTGCTATTCCTTCAAGTCTAGGGTCAGGGATCTGAATGGAGGGAAGATGGGGGTGAGCAAAGGATCTGAAAATTTTCCATTTTTTGTATGCCTAAATGCATATCCAGTATATCCTCTGACTGGCTATGTCTGTCTTCAAGACTGTTATGTTGCTGAGCATAACACTTTGGGCTGAGCATATCACTCAGAGAAGTCCATGTGGCTCCCAGTATGTATAAAGAGATCTATATGTGTAGCAAACTTTAGTGTTTTTTTTCCTTCCTCTATCTTACTTACTGCTAAATTATTTCTCATTATAAGGAGACTAGTTGGCAGAAAGTTATGAAAATAAGTCATCCTTCCTTCAAGACTTCCTTCTTCACTTTTCTGCAGTAGGGAACTCTGTCTCCCCTGCTCCCACTACCTGAGAGTGTTCCTAGATTTTCCATTGGCCTGTCTGCCTTCTTCAAATAGTAGCAATTGCCATCTAGTTAAAATCTGGAACTGCATGCCCTGGCTCTGGGTACTTGCTCTCCATTTGGCCCAAGGCTATTCACATTTGGCCATATTCTTCAAAAGCTGTACTTTGGAGTTTTAGCCAATTTCTGATTTCATTGAAGATGTAAGTTTTGTAGTTCCTGTTCTCTTTGTTGATAACTGTGGGTTTCAGAGGAAAAAATAGAGGAAAGAACACGCTATTTCTTACCAGAAGCATTACAGCGTTGTTTTGTTTTTTAAGCTAATAAATCATTGTCATTATGCTTGACTACACTCCTAGTCTCTGGTCACATGTCACGTGGGATGGCATCTGAGAACTCTGAGCGTGCTCATGGTTACTTAGCAACTGGAGCTCTTTTCTTCCTTCCAGCTGCCTGCCCCTTCCCTACCCCGACATGGCCCGGCCCACCTTGCCTTAAAATAGAGTGTGTGGTACCATGAGTCACTTGGAAATGGTCTTCTAACTCCAGAGAAACACCCGTGGCTTCCCGAGAGATTTCAAGGAGGAACTTATTGAAGAGGAGGGTGAAAGACACATTGACATAGCCAGGAGAAATAAAACAAATTATTAATAAATTAAAGAAATATTTGTGGGACGACAAGACCTTGGGAGAAAAAGAAAATGAAATGGTGGAAGAAAGAATATGTGTATGTTTTCAATCACAAAGGTGAAGGGATCCAAGTGACATTTGGAGTTTCACTCATTAAAGCGGAGTGTCCAGATTAAAAAAAAAAAAAAAAAGCTACACATGCCCAGACGTTCTTGGTTGCCTTAATAACATGCTTTTTCACATGCTAAAACTATTAAAAAGTAAAAGATTATATGTAAATGAGGTAGATAGTAGATTGGAAGTGGAGCATCAATAGTCTAGCCAACTTTCCAAAGCCTGGAAAGAAGTGTGTGCCCCAAAGATAATGCCAGGAGAAGAAAATATTGACCTGTGTTTAAACAGATCAAGTTGCATCTGTGCACATAGGGGCTTCTGGACACTAGGGGTGCGCAGATCACCTTGGGTGACAGCAGTGGCAGCAGCCTGTGTTCTGTACTGTTCTTTCTTGATCCTTCCTGAATGTTCTGACCTGCTCCACAAGGACAGAGGGAATACAACACGGAGTCACCAGAAACAGTTATACCCTCAAAGTGGTTATTACTAGCCAAGAGTGGAAATATGTCCTTGGATGAAAAAATTATATTTTAAGAATATAAATAATTTCGAATACAATAAATGACATGTTGTACAAACAAAAGTGACTTGGCGGGCTCCCTGTGGGGAGCCTGCTTCTTCCTCTGCTTATGTCTCTGCCTCTCTCTCTGTGTGTCTCTCATGAATAAATAAATAAGTCTTAAAAAAAAAAAGGAAAACGTTTAAAAACAAACAAACAAAAGTGACTTGGTTCTTACTCATCAGATAACTTCTACGTAGGATAAGCCAATGTTAAGAAATGTCACTTTTTTTTCCAAATTAGTAAACATTTTGGTGGAACATGAAATTTATAAAATAAATATCAACCAGTAGTATATACTAGAAGTAACAAAATATTAATAAATAATGATACCTAAGTGGAAATATTTACTAAAAGTAGACAATAGAAACATCTTTAATATGATAGTGTTAAAACTACTCTGTATGTGTGGGACTAATACTAGCAGCTTTCTAAGTGGCAAATAATTCTGAAAATTCATTAAATATGAATTATAGGTTAAATTACCAACGTCTTGCATGTTAGGCAGTATAAATCAAATTTTAATTAAGTTTATTGTTAAATTTTTACAGAAATTTTTAACACTATTAAGATTACAAAATACTCTTTAGTGATGAGCCTAAGCTAAAGACATAAATCTAGCCCATTCTGTTGACGAGCTTCTATATCCAACTGAATGAAATTTCCGTACATTCCATCTACCAGCCACCAGGACTTCTACAGTTCCCTAGTTCACATAATTTAATTTCTTGAATTTCTATTTATTTTAGTAAAAAGAAAAAGATTATTAATATCTATAAGCAGTCTGTATGTTTGCCTGTTTTTTTTTTTTTCTGATTTGTAAATAAACAAGAATGCCAAGTGCAGAACAGTTAGGTGGGAAACTCTAGTGATTCACAACCCATGTGCAAGTGGGTATAATGTTGTCATCACTCCACGGACCAAACCATAGGGACTGGAAACCAACACTGGCCAGGCTACATCCTCCGACTAATGTGTTGGCAATCATAGTCAAGCACCCCTGCATTTAAGAGATTTACGTGTTATTTTTGCTCTGCCAAAAAATAATCATAACAAGTCTTCTGTGTTTAATGGAAATGAAAGTAATGGACCTTTGCCATCTTCAATGGTAAATTACTTTGAAGCTGTGTCCAAATAGAGATGTTATCTAAAAGCTAAAGTCCTGATCAACAGAACTAAAAAATAATACCATCAAACATAGTTCCTCACATCTTACAAAATGATTGCACCTATATTGTCTCAGATTACTATGCTTTAAATTTTCACAGAAAAGCCTTTTTATTATCCCTTGGAAAAAAAATTAAATAACGTTTTACTCAACACTAAGTTCTATAAGTTTTCTCTAGGGAACCTCTGAAACAATGATCTGTGTTCTCTTCAGGCTCTATTCTTACACAAGGGGCCAATATTACAGACATGAAAAATATATCTGCAAGTGTTCATGTCTTTAACCATTTTGAAAAAAAGGTTGCCTTACCTGGGAGCTTGGGTATGGGATATCTGCATGATTATTTCTTGCTTTTTGCTCTCTATTATCAGTTAAAATAATCATCCTTGTCTGCTATGTAAAAGGTTGGATGAAATTATCTTCTCCTTGGGTTCAAGCCATTCAAATTTTCTCTTTTTATTATTCTAAACTTTTTTTCTCCATTTGGGGCACATGAGAGGGAAGTCAACTTACTTAGGATATCATGGTGTCAAATTTCCTCGGGGAAAAATGCTTAGCTTATTTTGAAAGTCTATTTCCACATATAAACTGTAGAATCCTAAAACACTTAGGAAGTACGATAAATGCGTACTTCCTAAGTACTTTGAAAAACTGAGACAGTAAAGCCACTTCTTCTATTTTTTTCCAGAAACAATTTTCTCAAGAAGAACAGATAAATAAATGAACCTCAACTTTTTGGTCTTTTTAAAAAAGACCATGTCTTTCTCCTTGTCTACTTTTAAAGGAATTCAACCTGAGTTGTACGGAGTAAACAAGTGGGGAGAAATACAACCATTGTCAAATCTTAAAAGACAGCTGAAATTAATTATATATGTGACAAGTGAAAAGTGGGAGTATTTCATAAGGGGAAAGAAATGAATTCAGCTCTCAATCAGAGTAAAGCTATCAGTCAGATAACTGTTAGTGACTCCAGAGAAATGAACTGAAATGCTGTCCTAGTAAAAGGACAGTACAGCACATGGGTGTATTTCAGAGCTGTTTTAATCACCTCCTGCTCAAGCAGAATTCTCAGATCACATGCATAGGAGGTGAGTAGATATAAGGGCTTTGTTACTTGCCCTGAGACACAGGAGGCATTTTCCATGTAGCAGAGGGAGGTACAGTGGGTTCCAGTCCTGTCTCCACCTGGCCCAAGCTTTTTGCAGCAGGTCTTTGCTGCAGCCCTGAATACCTTTAGCCCAGCGTGCAAAATGAGGGCACAGGCTACACGTGATCACAGGTGTGCCTTGCACACATCCTGAGCCATGATCAACCTGAAATCTTAGGAGAAAGGAAGCGGTGAACATGCATTTACTGAGTATCTATGGTGTGCGGAACACTGTGCCAAGTTCCCCGCATGCAGTAATTTACTCAATTTTCACAAAATCTGATGACTCAGGTATTATTCTCACTTTTCTACCTCTGAGGCACAAACGTTCCTCAAAGATCACGCAATCAGGAAAGAACAAAATTAAAATCCAAAAGCCTGTTTTCTTGATCCAGAGAATGAAGTTAGAGAAAATGGCAAACATGCATGTGGAATGACCTTTATATGCCTGAGCATCAAATAAAAAATACCAAATATTTCTACAAATGAGAGACCTTAGGAAGGAAATTCAAGAACAAGGGACCGATATTCCACTGATTTATTTATCACACAGTTTTATGCTTAGAAAGTACTCCCCCCCCCCACACACACACCCATGGGCATTGTTACTATTTTTGTTCATTCCGACTAAGGAACTTTGATCTCTGTGGGGCCAAGGCATTTTCAATTTCCTTGGTGGGTGTAACAAAATGTTCCAAGTTCCGTTTTCATAGAAAGGATGAGAAGCTTTCTCAATCATACAATTCTGTTGACTTCATTTGCTTTTCAGTCGGTGTGTTATAGAAGCAGAATTTGCTTATTCTTCAGGTAAGATCTCGTTTATCTGTCTGAGACCTACTGGGGGGGGGGTAGTTAAGTATCGTTCAGATTTGATATTGAATCTTAATGATACT
This sequence comes from Vulpes lagopus, assembly GCF_018345385.1. Classification (NCBI taxonomy): domain Eukaryota; kingdom Metazoa; phylum Chordata; class Mammalia; order Carnivora; family Canidae; genus Vulpes; species Vulpes lagopus. The sequence goes on from NC_054832.1 coordinate 72,342,409, forward strand.
GGGTCTCCATAGTAGCACCATGGTACATCTCTTTCATTATGTCATTGTTAGTATTTCCTAATAAAGTTTATAATTTTCCCTATATAGGTCTTAATGCAATTTTAGTTACATCTTTTCAGTTGTACCTTATATTTTCTGCTGTTATTTTAAATGCTATCTTTTATTGCTAGCACAACACACTCCTAGTTGAACTGAAGTATATGAATGCAATTGACTTGCATAATTTTATTTCACAAGCAGAGAGTTAACTTGTTATTTCTAATAATTATTTACAGATTATTCTGAGGTTCTAGTAGAAAGCTGGATGATCTGCATATGATGACATTTACTCATGCTTTTATAGATATAGATGCATATATCTATATGTAGATATATAAAATTTCTTTTTCCACCCTGTACATGTTGTTCTTCTTGAGATTATATAGCTTCGTGAAAAGAACAGGTAAATAGTCCTTTGTTATCTGTAGTCTGGGAAGACTTGTATATTCCTTGAAAATGAAACACCAGCTCTGATGTTTTCTTCCTAGGAAGATTTTTAACCACTGATTCAAATTCTTTAATATTTGAGTGTGGTGTTCAGATTTTCTATTTCTTCTTAATGGAGTTTGATTACTTATATATTTTAAGAATTTGTCATTTTGCCTAAATCAGTGGTTCTCAACCAGGGGTGATCTTGCCCCCAGGGAACATTTGAGAATATCTGTAAACAATTTTGGTTGTCAAACTGTGGGTGGGATGAGGTTCTGCTGGTGGTTAGAGGCCAGGAATGCTACTTAACACCCTACAATGCACAAAGCCACTCCTCTTCCTCTCTCTCTCTTTCTCACACACACACCCCAAAGAATTATTCAACTCAAATGTCAACAGGGCTGAGGTTGACAAATACTGGCCTAAGTTTTCAAATTTATTGACAAAGTTATAGTATTAATATTGTTTTTTAGCTTGTCTAAGATATTTTATTCTTTATGTTAATTTATACCTTCGTATTTTACTGATAACATCAATATTTTCAACATATATTTATACTTTCAGAGTACCAACTTATGGCCTTATTGGTTCTCACTATTAAATTTTTATGTATTCTTTCTACCTTCTTTATATCTATTGGGTTCTGTGACCTTTTTTTCTCTTTATCTTGTTCACATATGAAATTTAAGCCTATAAATTTCCCTTTAGGGATATATCTGCACATTCCACATTTTAATGGAATATTACCTTTATGGTTCAGTCCTAAGGTGTTTTAAATTTCAATATTTCCTTTCAGTCACAATTATATAAATGTATAATTGTTAATTTCAAAATGTATGGAGTTTTCTACTTATCTTTTGGTCCTAGATTAATAATTTAAATTATTCTGTAGTTAAAAAAAAACACAATATTGCATTGATTTATAAAAAAATCTGTCGTGATTTGCTTTGTTATATTGTCATTTTTATTATATGTTCATGTGTTCTTGAGAAATGTGTGTTTTCATATTGTGAGGTCCATGGTCCTAGATATGTACCATAAATTGAGTTTGTGTGTTGTATTTTTCAAACAGTTCATACCTCTATGAATATTTTGAGTATTTGACATACTAGTAGCCATAACTGAACATTCTGATCTGTTATTTCCTGGAATAGCTGTCTCAGCACTGAAACTCAGTCCTCTTCCCAGCAAAAATTGCAGTGGGGTTGGTTCAAAGTTCAGAATGCCTAAACTTTCAGTTTCGTTGATGTTTTCATTAGCATTAAATACACAAAATCTGGAGGAAAATTATGATCACAATCATCATTTTCATAAAATAGTGCTCATCAAAAATGATGGAGTGGAATATAATTAAAGTAGAGGAATGTGGAAACAAAGAAAGAGCTGGCCTCTTCAATCCAGGACATCACTCTTCTAACTAGTGTTGTTGATCAATGATTAAAGGAAGAAGAAAGAGTTCATTCCTTCTTTCAGATAGAAAACTACTGATATGTGACAATAACCAGTAACCTGTCCTTGAAAGTTCATTTTTTTCCTCCTGACTAAAAGGATGACATATATAGGCATATAATTATTTTTGGGAGACTAAATGGGACATACGATTTTTTTTTTCTTGAGTGAGGTAGCTTTTGTAGGAATTTTTTTAAAAGAAGAAAGATCTGTTCTGGAATTTTTGTCAATCATATATAAAACGTTGAGTAAATCTCAGAAGTCATGGTCTATTCAGTTGACTTTGGGTAGCGTGATTTCTCTCCTTTAGAGCTTTTGTATATAGTACATAGTGCTATATCAAAAAGTATTTTTTTTATCCTCACTGGGAAAGAGTTAGAAACAGCTAATACTTTTACTCCTGTATTAGCAATGATACTAGAGAATTGAACATCAAACTGTAGTCAGCTAAGATGGTAAATATGCCTACAAACACTGGCTTCTTAACTCTGTCCCTTGACCCCTTCTATTAACTTACAGGGCAAGGATAATAGAACAAACCATGTGGGCTTCAGCAGCTTCATGAAGTTATCTTAAAAATGACTCCATGATTTTCATTGGATATCCTAAAGATGTCTAGGAGTTTCATCCTAGAGTAATTCTAATTCTAATCTCAAACTAGCAAAATGATTGAACTATTCTAGGAGTGTCCACAAATTACTGTAGTTTTACAACCCAAAATATTTCTTGGAGTCTTAGGATCTAACCATAACTCAGACATGGATTAAATTTCAGTTTATGCATTTCAAGAAAGACAAAGTACCGTCATAATTGTCTTCTAAAACTTAAAATAGGGATGCCTGGGTGGCTCAGTGATTGAGCATCTGCCTTCAGCTCAAGGGGTCCTCCTGGGGTCCTGGGATAGAGTCCTGCATCGGGCTACCTACAGAGAGTCTGCTTCTCTCTCTACTTATGTCTCTGCCTCTCTCTCTGTGTCACTCAAGAATAAATAAATAAAATCTTTAAAAAATAGGGGATCCCTGGGTGGCTCAGCGTTTTGGCACCTGCCTTTGGCCCAGAGTGTGATCCTGGAGTCCTGGGATCGAGTCCTGTGTCAGGCTCCCCGCATGGAGCCTGCTTCTTCCTCCTCCTGTGTCTCTGCCTCTCTCTCTCTCTCTGTCTCTTTTTGTGTCTATCATAAATAAATAAATAAATAAATAAATAAATAAATAAATAAATCTTTAAAAAAATCTTTAAAAAATAAATAAATAAAATAAAACTTAAAATATTCTCCTTATTTGTTGTTTGTTTTTTTTTTAAAGATATGTTGCAGGAGAAAAGTATCTGGGAATTAAATTATTAGTCTAGGAAACTTGGCCATTGTAATTAAAATGCCTAAAAGATAAACTGCACGCTCAAGGACCATAGAAGAGAAAGGGGAGTTTTTAAGATGAGCTCATGTTTTGTCTTTTCTACTCAGCCACAAGTTTCCTGAAATGCCGAGGCATCATCCCTAATGCAAGTATGGAGTGACATGTATCGAGCAGGAGTGGTATGTGGCAACTAATTCGAAATTTGGATTATTTAATAAATATTCATAAATGAGCTCCAGCTAAAGAAAAAAGCAATATTTTTGTTAATATAGTTATCCATTGCGTGTGTCTAAATAGCTCAAGTATATCCCATGACTGCTTGATGTATGTTTCATGTTGTATTGGAAGCATATAAACAGACAAATTAATAAATTTGAATTTAGGAGATCTAAATTAAAGAAAAATAGTATCGATAAAATAGATCAACTGGTATGGATACTGACACCTTGTCATATGTTTCTCTTCATCACAACTTTGTTGTTGTTGTTGACCATCTGTATAGAAGCAAAACTCCCACTTGGGTTCTCCATACAACAAAATATTAACCTTATGAAAATTTGTAAAATTGTAAAACTTTGTGAAAATGTGCTATGTTTCTTTCATCATGGTGTCTTATAGAGGAAATTTTGTGTTTGCTCCTTTCTGCACCATCTTTTCTTCCTTATTCTGAGAATAAAATTTTTCATTCTCCTTTGAAAGCCAACTCATCTCCATTCCTGGCCCTGTAATCCTGTTGAAATTGATACCATACCTCAAGTCCACATGTAGCTGGGTATCTAGGCTTGGCCGGTAGTAATTGAATCAGATAATACACAGTAATTGGGTCTCTAGTAATTGAATCAAGGGTAGTTATGTGATCCAAATTAGGCTTAGCAGTATCACCAGAATCTTGACTGGAGCCATTAAGAAAGAAATGCATACATTTATCTGGGGTTTCACCGATGGGGAAATACTAATACTGTAGTTATTGATGGCCTTCTTACCCACTATATGGAAGGAGCTGGTTTCATAAAGCACCTAAAATGGCAGATGTAGGAGTAGAATAAAAATACTGCTGCCTTAGCAAGACATCATCATTTGAATTTCTAGTTTAAACCATGCATGAAGCTATCAGATCTATCACGTTCTTTTAAGTTATCTAAGTTAGGAAAGAACTTTTTTCTTAAAGAAATTTTATTCAAATGGTATTTCTGTTACTTATATCTAAGCATCTTGAGAAATACTGAAGGTGGTACTAGGACCAGGGTATTCCAAGATTCAGACTCAAATATATGAAATTGGTTGAGTCAAAATAAGAGGTGAGTTAGCAACAATCCCCTAATTTTCACATATAAACAGAGCATTGTCTTGTAGCTCATTTTGGCACAGTTGATTCCAGCTTTGAATAGTTTTGAAAGTATGACTTTATGACATGTTTTTTGACTGTGAAGAATTATTCTGCTCCTTATTCTTTTATTTTCTTTTAATAATTTTGTATAGGATTTGACCTTAGTACTTACCTGTTGATCATTTCTCTGTAAAATTGGCTTTCCTGAATATTTACAGTGTGCTGACATGCACACGTCTGTCTCTAAGTGGAAACAGAGCCTTTTGTTAGTTGACAAGATCTGAAGCTACTAGATTATTTGCAATTAAAATATTTTGCATTCATCTCTCACAATCAAAGGCTACTTTTGGGGGAAAAAAAACAACAAAATAGTACAGCATGTATCTCCATCTATCTTTTTAGACTCAGATCTTTTGCCAGATTAAGAATGCTCCAATAGTGACTCCTGGATGGCTTAGTGGTTGAGTGTCTGCCTTCGGCTCAGGTCAGGATCCCTGGTTCCTGGGATTGAGTCCCACATCAAGCTCTCCGCAGGGAACCTGCATCTCCCTCTATGTCATTGCCTTTCTCTCTCTCTTTGTGTGTGTCTCTCATGAATAAATGAATAAAATATTAAAAAAAGAGAGTGCTCCAATAACCATGGAATACTCTCTGATCTCCATGTTACAAACAAGGAGTGATTTGTTTCACAGCACAATGTAATCACCTACTTCAACGCGCTCTGCCTTTGGGCCACTTCTTCCTACTTTACTTTTGTATTTGGTAATAACTAGAGAATCACTGAGTCTGTTTTCATGATTAAGAGGTATAAAGATATCTTTATTCCACCATCCCCAATAGGATGGCAGCCTGTATTCTTGGGAAGGAAAGATTTCTCTGAACTTGTCCTTAACTTTGGCTCTGTTATGATGCATAATTTAACATTTATTAAGTTCATAATAAAATCTCTTCTAATTATTATTTGGAAATTCACATCAGGAAAATAATCTTTTTCCTCTAAGAGTAATGAATATAATTTGATAAATACAGTGTTCCAGAATCTTATTTGGAAACCATTTACAGTAATTCATCAAATTAAGTTTTCCTGAAACAATTTATACACACCTGACCAATGTTTATTAAGTTAATTTAATAATATGCAGGAACAATTTATACAAAAACTATCTAAAAGTAATGACTATGTATTTAAAATTCGTTACATGCAGATATATAGCTTATACAGATTGTTTTAAGCCATAAACTTAACTTTCAAAATCAACTACTACTTTCATTCCATGTACTAATTGAATTTCATTTTAAAATGCCTATCATTTATTTTGTACTAATGGGATTAAATATTTATTCACAGATATTTTATTGAAAAAATCCTCAAAAATCTATATAAAAACTAACAACATGCCTAGATTATTGAGAATTTTTCATAAATAAATCATATATTATAAACCTGTAAATGCTGTATCTGTTAAAAGAATAAGTGAGTAAAATATCCATCCATGATGCTTCATCTACCTTGGACTTTCAAATTATCAGAGGCAATGTCTTATACTTTCTGTAGCAAATTTTCTCTTCTGTAAGAAGTTCACATTTCCCTACTTAAGTGAATATTTTGTTGTAATCAAATTTAAGAAAAGATTTATGTTTCAAATGTGGTCTAAAAAGTATTTTGACAGTGGGTATATTGATCTTTATTCCTGCATTATTTAATAGAATATGGAGTCATAGAGTATAGTGATATATAGATACAGATGATACAGATTCACTCATAGATGATAAATATAGATATATATAGACCTAGACATTCCCTGAGTGGCTAGCAGAGTGGTTAGCACATAGTCTTTGCCCATCTTATTTCCTGTTAAATTGTTCTTTCTTGTTCATCTTAGTTCCTGTTAAATCTGGCATACAAGTAAGAAGACCTAGTTGTACAGAGTTTAGAAAGAGTATTTGGGGCAAAAGAAAGAGTGAGTGCAAAGGCCTTACAAGTGAAAACAGTGGTTTGAGCAGCTGATCAGAGGACAGTGTGAACATGGGATAAATGGGTACAAGAGAAAATGGATAGGAAAGTAAAAGTTAAATCATGCAGGACATTATAGGCTCATAAGACGTTTGAATTTTTTTTTTGAGAGCAATGGAAATCCACTCCAAGGTTTTAAATGGAGGAGCAACATGATGTGATTTACTTGTTTAAGTACAAAACAAAACAAAACAAAACTGTGTAAATATGGTTTTGGGGAAACAGGGAGGGGAGCAGGAGAAGTCAGGATTTAGCACCCAGGTGAGTCACACCAGAAGCCTGGATTAGGAGGAGGCCATGCACCAAGAATAGTGGCCAGTATGAGACATTAGTTACCTGTTGGTTGTGGCAGAGGCATAGCAAGGAAGAAGGAGAGAGGGATTAAAGATTTCTGCAAGATTTGTGACTGGAAAAACTTGATACGTGGTGTTGCCATTTGCTGGTAGGAAGGTGGCCAACTTAAAAGGAACAGATAGAATGATAGAGAAATTTGAAAGATACATTTAGTCTAATATGCTTACAGGCCTTAACCTGTAAATGTCAAATAATTGATTGGCTATAAGTGTCCAAAACAGGTATGTTGGAACAGGTTTAAAAGGTAGTAATGTAATTGAGAAAAACCTGTTTTAGTCCTAACCATGACTTATATTTATTGCTTATATTATATTGCTTTAATTACTTACAATATAGTTAAGGGGTATTTTAGCTTTCTTTCAAAGGGATTTCAGTCCTTGGATAAATTATCACAAGTATTTTACATAAATAGGACAACATCAGAGGGTCCAATCTAAGATTTCAAAATAATTTTGTGAAGTAATATCCTTCATTTAATCTCAATCAGATGAAGAAATCACTAAAGTAATTTGAGGTAAGATGAGACTTTTTAGTGCAGATAAAGAAAATAGTGCTTTTTTGTTGGAATTTACCAGCTGGAACAGGTAAGGATTTTAATTGTATCCTTTGTCATTTCATCTGTTATATATCATTCCTGTATCTTGAAATAACTCAGGGAAGAGATGAGACAACTCTCTGGCACTATTATAAATAATAGCTGTTTTGCAAGAAACATTCATTTTTGACAGCTATTAATTTTTCTGGAAGATTCTTTGACTTCAAAAAAGCTGAAAAATATTCACTTTTGTTTTAGGGAGAATTAAATATGACAATTGACATTAAAATTTTCTCATGACTGGACTTCAAATTTGAATAATTAAATGAACAATTCCTTCTGAAGTATCAATTGGCAAGTCAAGAACCAAAGACAGATGAATTTGAGGCAATCGTTTTTGTTCAATGATGACTTGAAGATTGTCGTGTCATTTGATTTCTTGACAGTTTAATTTTAGGCTAACTTTAAATGATCAGAAAATACAATAATGAAAAGTACTTGCTATATTTGAAGGAAGTGAGGATGATCTATAAAAATGATCAAGCTCATTCAAATAAGCATGGAGCTAAATGCTACAGAAATAGGAAGTCAATTAATTAAAAAAAATAATGCTACTAGAGTAATTACCTTTATCAATAAATAGTAAAAATCACATCTTTAGTAAAAGAAAAGCATCTATTGCATAAACACAAAGCAGTTTCACAAAAAGTCATTCAAAACAGATCAATAATCAAGTAAAAATCAGATATATATTATGTAAAATATACACACTTAACACATACATGTGTATTTAAAGCACTAATCATCCATCCACTCTAGAGATTTACTAAGGATACCCTGTGTACCAGGCATGCAGGCAGACAGTGTATATAGTAATTTTTTTTTTTTTAAAGTAAGACTCAATCCCTGCCCTCAAGGAGATGAAACTCCGGTGGGGAAAGGCAGATTCAGAACAAATAATCATTAATATGATAAGGGAGGGAGAAATAAAGAAGTAATAAGGGATCAGAGATTGGCAATGCTGCTTGTTTCAGTTTGAAGACTGACCTATAAATGACTCCTGGATGGAAACCTAGATAAAGTCACACTGGGGATGTCTCCTGTTAGCCACATTACCCCTGCACTGCATTACTTACTCACCCCTGCACTGCATTTTCCTCCCATGGCACTGGCCCTTGGAAGCTTGGTGCCTGTACTGAGTGGTTGATTTTTACTGCCTCTCTGGCCCCTATTGCTCTTCCTTTCTCTATAATTTTAGAGAGGATCGAGTTTAGTTTAGTTTAGTTTAGTTTCTGCTCAGCAGCCCCCAGATTTAAGTCCAGCTCCTTTGCAAATGAGAAGCTATGGCACCTGACCAGTTTGCATGTCTCTCCATAACTCTTACTGTATTTAAACAAATTACATCGTTCTCTCTCTGCCGAAAGACTGATTTTTCATAAGCTAAGCTAGCTCACGTGTCAGGTCATCTCTACTACATAAACACTATCCTCCCACAGGCACACTGAAAGAAACTTTAAACAGTAAACGCGCGTACACACACCGAACACACCCCCCCACACACATTCTGATCTTAGCCCATGAAATATATCCGCAGGAAATATGGAAGAAAAGCCAATTCCATATGATAAAAAGCTTCAACTAAATGTAATAATTTAAGGCCCACCTTAGAGTGATGTGAATAGAAGGATGAAACGGTACATTTATTATGTAGACGTTTCTTCCTCTGGTGCACAGGATAGCTGAGGTCTACCAGGAGGCCTTCACAGCCACCAAAGTTCAGGTACAAAGTGAATTCTAAGTTAGTGACACTGAGCATAGCTTCTTTGAGAATTCACAGGATTTGGGTAAACGTGTAAGAATGTGTTCCTTTTGTAAATCAACTTTATTGGAATATAATTTGTTTACAATAAACTGCATGGGTTTTGAGAAATGTGTGCATGGTGAAATCATGACCAAAATCAAGACACAGAACATTGTCCTGTGTCCCTTCCAGCCTAGCCGTCACTTAGTCCCTGGCACTAGGCAACCACTTACCTGTTTTGTTGTCACGATAAATTAGTTTGCATGTTCTAGAATTTTATATAAAGGGAATCATATAGTGCACACTGTTTGTATCTGATTCTTTCACTCAGCATAATGATTTCGAGATTGTTCCATGTTGTTGCTGTATCGGTAATATATTCCTTTTTATTGCTGATTCATATTTTATTGTACAGATATACCGATTTTGTTTATCCATTCATCTGTTGATGGAAATTTAGGTGATTTCCAGTTTGGGGCTATTACAGATAAAGCTCCTATAAACATAGGTATAGAAGTTTTTATGTGGACCTATATTATTATTTCTTTTGAGTAAATACATGAAAGAGCTAGGTCATATCATAAGTATATGTTTAACTTTTTTGTGAAACTGCCAAGTTATTTTCGAAGCGATTGTAGCATTTATCATTCCCACCATGTCTAAGCGTTCTAGCAGTATTACATCATCACTAACATTTGGAATTGTCCATCTTTTTATTTTTATCCATTCTAATTGATGGGTAGTGGTATCTTCCTTAGATTTCTCTCATAAGTAAAGATGTTCAGTATTTTTTATCAGCTTAGTTGCCATTCATCCTCTGTAAAAGATCTGTTCAATTATATTACACTTCTTGCAGGGTTGTTGGACTTCTTGCGTTTTACCAGTTCTTTATAAATTCTGGATGCAAATCCTTTGTTAGATACATATATTGTGAATATTTTCTCCATTCTGTGGTTTGCTTTTCCTTTTCTTAAAAGTGTTTTTGATTTTGATAAAATCTGATTTATCAATTTTTCATTAATGGCTCATGCTTTTTGTATCTTAAAAAATATTTGCCTATCAGAAGGTTACAAATATTATTATGATTTTTAAAAAATATTTTATTTATTTATTCATGAGAGGCACAGAGAGAGAGAGAGAGAGAGAGAAAGCAAGAGAGAGAGACAAAGACAAAGAGATAGAGACAGAGACAAAGACAGGGGGAGAGGCAGGCTCCGTGCAAGGAGCCCAATGTGGGATTTGATCTTGGGACTCCAAGATCACGCTCTGGGCCGAAGGCAGGTGCTAAACCACTGAGCCACCCAGGGATCCCCCTGATTTTTTATAGCTTTATAGTTTTGGCTTTTACATGTGGATCTGTAAGAAATTTTGAATTAATTTGGAGGTATAGTATAAGGTTAATATACCATTGATATTCATTTTTCTTTCATATCAATAGCCAGTTGTTCCAGTACTATTTACATTGGATTGAATTGGCAAATTTGTCAAAAATTATTTGACCATATACATGTTGCTCTACTTCTGGCCTCCATTCATTCAATTGATCTGTGCTGATTCTTTCACACTATCTGGATTAGAGTAGTTCCCCCAAACCCAGTCAAGTCTTCAGGTGACTGAAGCCCTGGCCAATATCTTGACTCTTATTACCTAATGAGAGATCCAGAGCCATAACTGCCTAGCTAAACCACCCTCAGATTTCTTGCCTGAGGAGTGAGAGCAATAATGGTAAGAAAGGCTACTTAGAAGTCACTGGGATGGCCTCTAACTACCTAAATGAACCACAAGTGATACCACATTCTAAAAAGGATATCAGAGTGGTGACCATACCCCTATTCACTCACCCATTGGGCCTGGACAGAAGACACGAAACTCAGAAAATGATAGTGATTACCATAAACATAATCAGCTAATGATTCCAATTTCAGCTGCTTTTCCCAATGTGATTTCACTGCTGAAGAGAATCAACATAAGCTCTGGTACCACTCAGCAGCCATTGCTCTGATAAATACAGGAGTTCGCCTTAGGAGCCCTATAATATTCCTATGTCCAATGATTTAAATTCATGAAAAGCTACAGCAGTCCAATACAGGAAGGAATGAGGACTATCAATGTCCCACATCCTTTAGAAAGAAGTTCTGAGTTATCCCACAGGTAAGAGCTTGCTGAAGGCAAAAGAGATATAGCTTGGGTAGTAGAGAAAGGCAGTTGTATGTACCATAAATGATCACAGTTGCAGAAAGGAAAACCTTAATAATTATAATAATTTTCTTAGTTTAATATTAATAATGTTTATATATATGAACAAAATTTTTTCATCTGCTTTTCAGTTTACCTACCACCTATCATAAGGTGTGTTAAAAGTAGTTAGACCTTACACTTCGGTATCACTACATATCAAAGAGTATGACTTAGAAGAATGAGTAGAACATAGTAAAGAAGCATTGCATCTCTCCTTGAGGAAAAAACCAATATATTTTCTACTGTGCATGGGATACTTGTGGTATGTTAGCTGAAGATCTGACTCTACTATTTGGATTTTAAGTGTGTTAAAGAGTGTAGATGTGTGCCAAGTTGACAAGGGGTGGACTGTTTTGGCTTTGCAACATATCAACCTGACTGGACTCTTTTATCCCCCCACAATTCCCTTACCAGTGTCTTTACCATTAGGGTTGAGTGAAAGAGACATTTTGTGCAAGACTGAGAAGGTAAAAAGTGAAGCAGCAACCAGATGTGCACTGGATGTTTTTGTGGCTCACACATGTTTTTTGCTGGTCTGCTGGCTCATCTCCTTGATATGAAGCACGTCTGGGTATACAGCTGTTCCACATTGCCCTGGTCCTCCCTGAACTTCTCCAACACCTGGTCCAAGTATGCATTTTAGTTCTGTGAGAAAGAGTACCATCTTCTCCTGCAGAATATCCACAAAGATGAAGTTAGGTGTTGAGAGACCAAAACCCAAGGTCCAGCCCACACTCAAGGGTTCCACTCATTCATATGGATTCCAATACTTCTCCTTTCTCTTCCACTTTATATTCATCTGTCCTTCCCAATGTCTGCCTTGAAAAGCAATGCCAATGTCAGATAAGGCATGAAGACAATAGCTTTACACAGACTGCTTGACCAGCACTTATAATTGTGTGAGGTCAAATCTTTGTACTAAAATCCCTTCATATGTATAACATAATATAATATACCCATATATTTTGTAACATCGATATAATTATATCAATGATTATACATAACATCAATATAAAACATATAAATATAATATATAATATTTATATCATTGTGTTATAATTATTAATAAAATTATGTTGGTGAGATATATAATAAATATATATAAGAATTAGACATTATATATTACATATTTTATGTCCTATCATGTGTTATATCATATATTATACTATAAGTATTATATAATTAATACTAAATATATTAGTACATTATATATATCTTAGTGGTTCCACTTCTCTGATCAAACTTTAGTTGGTGGGATACCTGGGTGGCTCAGTGGTTGGGCATCTGTCTTTGGCTCAGGGAGTGATCCTGGAGTCCCAGGATCAAGTCCCGCATTGGGCTCCCAGCATGGAGCCTGCTTCTCCCTCTGCCTCTGTCTTTGCCTCTGTTGCTCTCTCTGTGTATCTCTCATGAATAAATAAATTAAATAATTAAAAAAAAAACTTTAGTTTCATATACTACTTGATATAAAAAAGGAATTACATTTCTCTAAACTATAATTTCAAGTAAGAGTTTGTGAATCTCTGGGCTAAAAGTGTTTTGGTTAATGTTTGTGTGGCAAAAAAGATGCTGTAACTGCCCTCTCATTTGTTATAGTCAGAATTGGCTTTAAAGCTTAGTTTCTATTTCAAAATTTCATCTGCATAGCTTATATTCCTATGTGTTAAGCTGATCTTTAAGTATCTTCTGTATACAGAGATGATAACTCAGCATTATCATTAATCCAACCCATCAACTTTGATGTTGGGTGGTTTGAACTTGTGACTTGTTAATAAATTTCAACAAGTAGAGTAATATTTTCAGATACAGACTTGCAGATTCTGAGACATAGGACCCCATTAGGCCAGATCTTTTTTACTTTGGGCTTAAATAAGCCCCATGTTCCTGCTGATTCTAAAGAACAAACCACATGCAGATGAAAATATTAATATGGGAGGGTATCTTGTCTCATCACCTTCTCTTTGAAACTTAGACACATTGATGCCCTATTGCTAACCAACTGTAACCACCCCATATAATTCAGACCATGGAGCAGAAAAGCCATATACATAGCTTTTCACACAACCAGTAAAAAAATTCTTTTTTAAAAAAAATTATTTATTTATTTGAGAGAGAGGGTATGGGTGCATGTGAATAGGGCGAGGGACAGAGTGCAAGGGAAGTGAAAGAGCCTCAAGCAGACTCACCTGAGGGCAGAGATTGACACTGGGCTCCATCTTGTGAGCCTGAGATCATGACCTAAGCCAAAACCAAGAGTCTGATGGCATCCGTAAAATAATCATTTAAAAACAAATGAACATATTATTGATTGTGGACTTGACAGGGCCTTTTGTGATGGTGGACAGCATGCATCATGCTACTTGTATTTCTCCCAACTAATTTTCTTCCCTGGTGATAGGGAGTAAATCTGGAATTAACAAGAGAATATGTCTGACAAGGTTATCACCATGATATTGAGACCCCAAATACAGAGAATCATCAGACAATGCTGGGACTTTTACTAAATAGATATAAATAAGTTTTTTTTTTTTTTTGGTACCATGGGGGCAGTTTCAATGGGCTGTGTATTGATTACTTTTAAAAACTACATTAATTGACACTGCTCGTATAGAAGGCCTAAATAAACTATTAAAATAAATGCCAAGAATGTTTTAAATGAACATTTAATTATCAAAAATAATTTAGATATTGCTTTTTAATTATACAATTATATTGCTGTTAGTTAGCTGTAAAAATCCTAAGTAGGAAGTATGAGGTAGGGTAGGTCAGAGGACATGAATTTTCAGTTCTAAGAAGAGTAATCCCTGAGGATCTTGTACAGTAGAGTGATGATAGTTAATAATACAGTGTTGTATACTTGAAAACTGCCAAGAGTAGACTTTAAATCTTCTCAACACACACACACACGCACACACACACACACACACACACACACACTGACTATGTGAGGTGATAGACTTGTTAATTATCCAATCTTGGTAATCCTACCACAATGTGTGTGTGCATCAAATCATCACATGGTACACTTTCAATATATCCAATCATATTTGCAAGTTATTCTCAATTATTCCTCAATAAACTAAAAGTCCTGAGTATATTCTCTAAAGGAAAAGGAACAGTGGGATTGTTGTGTGAACATATGCAACATTTCACCTATGTAAGTTGCCTTATATAATTTCTGCATAGTAGGCAGCAAGCTCAAGTGGTTCCCTCACATCTGCTGTGGGGATGTCTTCTTGGCCAACACTGTCCTCACTGCCACCATCCCCAGTCCACAGAAACTCTGTATGGCAAGGATGCTGAGTTTCAAACACTCTTTGCTTCTTGCCATTCTGAACTTCTTAGTATTTATCATTGCTCACTTCTCAAAATAGTTAAACCTCAGACTCCAGGATGCAGAGTTGCATGATTTACTTTCCTCTCTCTGAACCTTCTTTATTCTCTCCCATGGGCAAGTTCCCATCACCTCTCTCCCACTCTCACCTAGGGTCCCGGGGCTCATTCTGTTCAGATGCTTTATTCAAGAACAGATGTCATCCATCTCCATAGGTCAACTACCTTTGGCATTCAGATAACACACTTTGTCTCTCTACCCCAAACTATTTTCTCCCTGGGCTTATTTAACATAGAACGCTCTCTTATTTCAAGTAAAATATCCACATTACCTAAATGCTTTTTGGAACACCTACCATGAGCAGGTCATAGCAACCTTCACATCTGCAACACCTGTAGTTTATCAAAAGGACCACATATGGACTTCTAAAGTGATTTCCAAATTAACTTTAAAAAGTGTGTTTTTCTGTCTGTCCTCTAAAAAATAATTTTATGCTGCCATTACACAGATCCCTTTTCTTCTTTGCCAACTCTTTGTATTCTTCCTGCTTTATCAAAACCAAAACCAACTCCCAATTCACAAACTATTTTTATTTCTTAGGATGTCAGGTCCTAAGCAAACTGAATACTTACTTCATCTGTTTACTTTGCCTGCATTTATCCATCTCCAAAATAATGTCAGCCTCAAATAAATTTATGAGGTTAGAATTCAAGACAATGCTTCTTGAAAGGAGAGAGGTAGTGGCTAGAAAAAGGGCCAACAATGGGGGGTTCTGGGATGCTGATTCAGTTTCTTGATATGGGTGCTAACTGAATGGGTATTTTCTGTTTGTGAAAATTTATCAAGATGTTTGACCATAATTTATTAACTTCTTTTTTTACACTTAAAGCATATATAAATATTTAAAAGAAAATCAGTCTACTTAAATCACTCTGAAATATGCATTGACTCTGTTTCTGTTCTCTGATTATCTTAACATCCTACTCACAAATTTAACAAATAAAAAACATACTGAGTCCATTATAAAAGATCTAAGGCAATGATTACGTTTATCTTTGATTTATTCTATCGCTACCATCATAATTATGTCTCTAGCCAGATAGGCAGTATTAATATTTTTTGAGCCAAAGTAAATTATCCTAGAACTCTTCCCATTGATCAACTTCTGCACATGCTTCCATATCACATGCTTTAATTAGATAGTTCTAAAAAAAACATCTGATGAGAGTGCATTTGAATTTGCAATGTAGATGATACCAGAACTCTTGTATTAAGCTGGAACAGAGCAATGGCTCCTGTGATTAATACAATGCAAAGGACTCACATGGGTAGTGTCATGTCCTTTCCATCAACATGATTAATGGACTTCAACCACTGGAGCCTACTCATCCTGGTGCTTTTTCATATCAGAAAGAAATGGAAAGGTAATTAAAGATGAGATTTGTCATGAGAATTTTTACAAAACCACATGTACTTGCTATACCTCTTATGCACACACAAACATACCACATGTGCACACACACACAGACTCATACATGCACACACACGAGCACACACAATGTCTCTTTTGAAAAGATTGCAAATAGCTAGAATAATTACTGAAAAGCAGAGAACCAGGAAAAAAGAATTAGAATGAGTAAAGGCTTCAGTCTTAAATAACTACTTTTTGTTTGACATCTTCTACTACTTCAGTAGTATTCCAACTAAGAGAAAGTAACCAGGCCAAGTCTAGCTTTCCCAGAGTATCAGTTAAAATAGAATAAATGAGCAGTAGAAAGGGATCCCATCACATATTTCTCCTTATAGCACAGATAGACTCAATTCAACAAAAATTAGCATCTATTAGCATTCTATTCGAATGCTTACTATGTGCCAGACCCTGTGCTAGGTTCACCCAAGAGAAGTCAATGGGAGCAAGACATACCTCGTGCTCTTCGGAGCATGGCAAAAATGTAATTAAGTCAAGGATGTTGAAAAGAAGAGATTATCCTATATTATCTAGGCAGGTCCTAAATGGAACCACATGTATCTTGAAATTATGGTCACATACAGGAGAAAGCAGATAGAGAAGACAATGTCAAGATGAAATAGAAAGAGATGTAGCCACAGAGCATCCTGATGGGCACCCATCAGGCAAGACAGGCATTCTCCTCAGAGCCCCAAAAGGGAGTTTGGTCATGATGACACCTTCATTTGAGCTCAACGAAACAGACTTCTGACTCAGGCTTCCAGAATTGCCAGAAAATAATTTTTTTAAGCTACCCAGTTGTAGTCAATTGTTACAGTAATGACCTGGAACTCATAGAAGCTTCTGTTCCAACTTGAAGAGTAAATATCTAGCTACCTTGTTGAAATCTACTGATTCAAAAAACAAACAAAACAAACAAACAACTCCCCCCCACCCCCCCACCTCCCCCCACCCCCCGGTGACTGAAACAGTCCATACAAGATTCCAAGGATTAGTTACATAATAGACTCTTAACTCCAAAACCATGGACCATAGTGCTTTCCATGGACATCCAATGCCCACCTGGAGAAATGGTCTAGAGCCTGGAGCCTCTCCCACATACAAGCAATAATTTGTAATGACTTATTTAACCTTTCTAACCCACAGTTTCTCACCTGTATAGTAAAGGTAATAATAGTTTCTATTGCAAGAATTAAACAAATGTATATAAAACACTTAGTCATGTAATGGTTCCATATGTGTTAGATGTTTTATTCTTTCCTAATATTGTTATTTTTATTATTTTTCATTCCTCTTAGCTTAGCTTTTAGAGCAAACATCTTCCAAGGAATCAGCTCCTATTTCCAGGGAGCTATACCTATTAATAAATTTGTATTGTTAAATATGTAACAATTAACAAAATTATATTGTGTCCATCTTTAAAAGGGCAGTTAATACTGCAGTATGGATGCTCGCTGAGAGCAGATGGAAGACAGATGTTAGACAGGCGTGAGGATATGGCAAAAAATCTTTGCACAATTTTTTACATTCATTTTCAGTTTGTGGAAAATGTACTTCCAAATTGGAAATTGTCTCAATCAGAGATAGATATAAAAACATATTCAAGGATACTTTATAATTTTTATTTCACTTTATTCTTCTTTTCCCCTAGATATATGGTGGTATGATTGACATATACTATCATATTAGTTTAAGGTGTGGTGTAATATAAGATTTGATGAAAGTGCTAACTGAAAAATGATCACCACAATAAATTCTGTTAACATCCATCGTTCAAGGATACTTTAAGTGACATAAAAAGCTACATAGGGGGGTAGGCCAACTAGGATATATCTTCCATGTCCTTGACCAGTAGTTTGTATATGAAGAGGATTTGGTCAAGCAGCAAATTCTGTTATTCACTCAATCATTCAATACATTATATAAATTGATCTTACACTATATAAATCTAATCCCCAAACTTTGTAGAGTTCCTAGAATATGGTCTTATGTCTTTTCTTTGAACATCTTTGAATCTAAAATACCTATCTCCTCAGGCATGATTTATTTCTGCCCAGTTAATGTAATCTCCATGATGTGGTCACTTTCCTTCAAGGTCACCTGATCATCATAATTATGATTATAGCAGTAATTCTGATCATAATTCCCTCGACATAAATTAAAGATATAAGTGCCAACAAGGCAACCAAAAATTTATCACACGTTCTGCTACTTCTAAGTGATATCTGAGTGGAGTTTCCTAGTCCTTATTTGTTTTATCTATGCCAAATATGTAACTAGTATTAAGAAAGCACATCCATACTGCTTGTGAGATGGGAGATTCTAGAAGTTAAAATTTATACCTTCCAAGAATCTTTGGTATATCCCTTCTAAATAACACTTGTCTGTTCTCTCCAGTAAGGAGTACTCAAATATCATACATTATGTTGTCTCTTCAAAATCATGGATCTCCATTAGGGATGTGCCTTCTGGATTGTTATGTGGGAACAGATAGAGGACTCTGACACTTACCAGTTCATGACCTAGGAAAATTTGCTCCTCTCATCTTCACTTCCCTCATCTTTAAAATGTAAAGAAGATGTGGTTTATGTATACAATGGAATATTACTCAGCAATTAGAAACGACAAATACCCACCATTTGCTTCAACGTGGATGGAACTGGAGGGTATTATGCTGAGTGAAATAAGTCAATCGGAGAAGGACAAACAGTGTATGTTCTCATTCATTTGGGGAATATGAATAATAGTGAAAGGGAATATAAAGGAAGGGAAAAGAAATGTTGGGAAATATCAGGAAGGGAGACAGAACATAAAGACTCCTAACTCGGGGAAACGAACTAGGGGTGGTGGAAGGGGAGGAGGGCGGGTGTTGGAGGGGAATGGGTGACGGGCACTGAGGTGGACACTTGACGGGATGAGCACTGGGTGTTTTTCTGTATGTTGGTAAATTAAACACCAATAAAAGTTAAAAAAAAAAAATAAAATAAAATGTAAATTATGATGCTTCTTTGATTTCCTCCAAAAACTACTGAGGATGAAATGTGATGATAATGTATGTAAGAGATGTTTGAATATAAAAAGCTCTACCAGCATAATCTGCTGCTATTTTTTCCTTATTAAGTACTTCCAGATTGTACCCAAGCATCATACTTAAGTCTCAATGACACCTAGCTAGTATATTGAATTCTATGTTTATCACCCATACTTTGTACATGGTCTAATGATATCTGAGCTCAATGAATAATCAGTGTAACCTTCTTTCTTGTTATTTTCACTTTTGATTTACTAAAACTTCCTCTGCTATGATTGTTTTGCTGCATCATTTATTTTAATTCACAAAGATTTTCTGCACATTTGTAACTCTCACCAAGATTATAGCTATCTTGATCCAGTGCAAATTCTTGCCAGATTCTGTTTGACATGCATAAGTCCAATATGCATATTGTTTATAAAGTATGGTCTGTGCCTTTAGAAACATTAAGCCAAATGGAAAAACAAGAGGACCCCCCACCCCCTGCCGCCTGCCCTGCCAAATAATTTTTAAATCATTTTTTCCCAGCATTAAGGTTTCTAAAGGATATTCTGTTCCTGGCTTTGCCCAAAAAGATGGTTAGCCAATCCCATGAATGAGATCTATCATAGAAGGTAAAACTTCAGATGTCATGCCTGTCAGCATTCTAAAACAATCTCCAACAAGGCCACATCCTAGGGTCTTCATCTCATTTTTCAAATAAATTTTATTTTTTAGAGATGTTTTACGTTCACAGAAAAATTAAGTAGAAGTTAGAGATATTTCCTATATATCCTGCCCCTAAAAGGCACAACATCTCCTATTATCAACATCCCCCATCAGAGCAGTACATTTGTTGCAACTAATGAACCCACACTGACACATCCTTGTCATCCAGAGTCCATACTTTACATTAAGGTTTTCGCTCTTGGTGTTGTACACTTTGTGGGTTTGGACAAAAATATTAATGAAGAGCAGGGAACAAAGAGTGTCAAATATCAATTTTCAATTAATCTTCCCTGAATGCTTCCAAACTACCTTCCTGTTCAAACCATTAAAAAACCTTGAAAATGAAAACAAAAGCACTATTCACATTTATTTCTGATTTATGTAGAAATATCTAATTGATAGCACATAAGATTCTAAAAAGATTGTGCTTATAGGTAGCCATACATATCCACATTTCACTTTAAATTAAAGGAATGATTCTTGCAGTAAAAGGAAGATTTCCATGATAAACTAAAAAAGAGTGACACTCATTTCCCTCCATGGAAAATGTAATTTTCATTGTGTTCCTTTCCAAAAGTTTGAAGCTGTAAATTAAATAATATAAATGAAAAGCCTGTCATTTGTAATTTATTCAGATGCAATTCAGCTATGAAGTCACTTATTTATGCTACAGTAACTTCCAACTTGAGGAAAACATAGCAATTTTAGTTAATTGATTATAGCTAATTACTATAGTACTTTGAAAAATAGATTTTCATTTCTTTATCTCAGATTATTTTTGCTTTTCAAATTTTATTAGCTTCTTGGGAAGATCTGTCTCATGAAATTATATCACTTGAGTATCATTTACATAATTGTCATTACTGATAATTACTTATTTGAGAATGAATTAATTTGAGAATGAATGCATGAACAATGTATATATACTATATTTTCTAACTCTCTATATTGGTAAAATATATTAAGCATTTTGCCAAATAATAATTTTAATCAGTAAAGAAACTATACTTTTTTTCTCCAGTAGAATAAGAGAGTCTGGTCATGTGTGCTGAAAATTCAGATGCTTTTGAAGAATGAATAAAAGTGAATTTCCATTTATTTTTAAAACAAAGCAACACATATTTTCTCATTGAGTTTTCTTAGTACATTGCTTCTTGATAGAGAAAACTGGAAATAAACTCTTGTGAAATTATTTTAATTATTTATGATCTCCTAAATCCTATAAATGCTCTTGGATTAAAGATATGGAGGAATCACCCTAAGAATGGAAATGTCCAATGGAGCTGAAATAATGTATTTTATTAATATTCATAGTCTTTCTACTCTCGTCTGTCCTGCAAAATTATTTAATCTATATCTGGATTATTTCTGGATTACATGTTAAATAAAATACATTTGGCCAATCAATATTGAGTGACAAATCCCAAGGCACTAATAATGCAAAATACAACCAAAAGAGAATTCTGCCAAGTTAGCTCAGTGTGCAACCGGAGAGTCTGAAACGCATACAAATGAGTGTTTCTACAACCATATCAAAGTCAGAGCTTACAGATTTAGTAAAGCTCTGTGGCCTGAGCTCATGGTTGTCTATAGACTACTAGCCAAAACTTCCAAGGTTGCAGATGATCAGCCCAAATTCATATTTAGTCAAAAATGCAGGTTGGTTTGTAGGACCTTGGAAAAGGATTTTAAGCTCTTCTATGATGAACTACAGCAAAGTCATAAGATGTGGGAACTGGTTATGAAAAATTAAGTCTGTTCAAATTGAGATAAGTGGGACCTGAAACATACTCGTTGTGGACAGCTGCCACCATGCCCCCAGGGACCATCAATATTTGGACCCACAAATATTGGGTTTGCCCCAGAAACAGAGCTAGAAAGAGGAAAGTGATGTGGATAAACAGAGATCAAAATAACTTTCCAGGTGATCTGCTTGAGTAGTTTAGATTTTTTTATGAGTCTGGTAGATTATTATCTGACTTTGTTTCATAGATTATGGTGTAACAGGGTAGTAGAGTGCTTTTCTTTGATTTTGTAGAGGCAGGTTCAATTTCTACTTTTCTGGATATTAGAGGAACCTCTGTTTTTTACTCTATATTTCTTCCATTTGTGGTGTAATATATGTCTCTAGGTAAAAGAGAGAACATTTCGAGTAATAAGTACATAATTTGAGGATAATGGAAATATGGATATGACATTAGAAGCATTGTTTTAATGGACCTTTCAACATGTGACATAGGACCTAAAGGATATGCTCAATGGGATGTCAAACAATGACAGGCTTGGATAGAGGCATGTGTAAATACCCCTAGTAAGGGAATTCGACCATCTCTTTGATTACCTATACATCTGTGTGTTTCTTTTTTATCATCTGCCACTATAAAAAACCTAGAAATGGAGTTCAATCTGATCTATGGAAAGATGGAGCTGAAGACAAGCACCTTGATAAAAAAAGAGAAAAGAATATCTTTTATCTTCCATTAGATTTAGAGAAATCTGAGAAATTCTATCCACACAGTCAACAGAAGAAAATGAGTATTAATATAAATTGTGCCCAACTATTAAGCTAAAAGAAATAATGACCAAAGATCAAACAGTATGTATCTCAGCTACATAGAATCATATAAGAAATCCAATAAAAAAAATAAGCCAGTCATCGTTTTTATACTGTCAAGAAAACTAATTATTATGGAAGAGACACAAATATGATCAGATTTTAAAAAAATTTTTAAATACTCTTTTCTGAAAATTTTTTTTGTGGAACCCAGAAACTCAGCACAGCTTTATTTTACTTAAGCATGTTATCCTAATACATGTTTTATGGCAAAACACTTTAGAGGGAAAGGAAGTTTGTCCTCAAGATACCTTCTTCATTTATAACTTTCTCAATTGTTTGGGCTTCCTCTTATGGACAGTCTGAGTGGTTGATATTTTTCTTCTCAACCCAAACCTCTTTGTTTAGATTTCTGTATCATTATAGTCTTCTATTGGAGAGAACTGGTGTCAACTGGAGTCACCACGTGATTACACAATGTTTATCACCAAAGTGAAGGGGAAAGGGGGATAAAATAGTGTGTGAATTTCAGGATTATGGTAAGAGCAAAGAAAGTGTGAGACACTGTTTCTCTGTACCCTTCTCCAGCAAACTCTGATTGCCCTGCAAATATACCTCTGGAACTTCTTTAAACTATAGAAATAATCCTATAAAAATAATGTATAGAATAATTTTGATTATACAGTAGGGCTGGAGTAGAAGCCCTATACAGATGTGTGTAACCTTTTAAAACATTACAGATGATAGTGACATGAAACTGTAGTCTGATTTGTGATGGGATCATATATGCCTAACAATATATCTAGTTCTTGACCTAATCAAGTTGTCCAGTATACTACTAAACCCCCTCAATTACAGCAAACACACTTTCCAAAGCAAGCTATCCCACTTTACACAGTTCACAGTCCAAGAAATTCTTCCAAACTCAGTGTCACAACAACGTCCAGTAATTGGTCCCATGTTTTTCCATCAAAGCTATCTAAAACAAGTCCAATTCGCTTCACTCAAGATGGTCTTTCGAATTTTTCAAGTAGATGCTTTTCTGAAATACCCATTTATTTCCAGGCTCAATGCTTTCATTTCCTTTACCTTTTCCTATAAGACAACATTTCTAATCTATTTCATCAGCTCTGTTTTTGCTCTCTGAACACACTACAGCTTGTCTATATCTGCTCTTAAAAGGCACTCTTCGAAGAGATGAAGTCCTTCATATGAAATCCTGCCAGAACCTACGAGATCAAAACTAGTTTTCTCTCAATCTGGATGCTATGCTTCAATAAACGTATTTCAAAATTTTACTTGTACTACTCATTGTGGCATCCATGTCATATAGAAATAGCTCACATTTAACTTGCATAATCTAAAATTCCTAAACTGACCAACCACTTTCCACGAATTTATACTTACTGTCAACTTTTGGCCCTAAGAAAAAGATGTTCCATTTGTCACTAGAAATATCTATCATATTAGAGTTGATCTACTGTTACCACACAGCACCCTTTTGGATCGTGCTTCTCTCATCCTTTGTATTCACAACTCCTCTCTGCTTCTGGACCATCTCTGTATTCATTCACATCACTGATGAAAGTGCTCAAGAGGAGCAAGACATAGATCAAGCTCTGGCATCAACAAGAGGGATTGTCCTCCAAACACTGACATGAGTTCATTCTTTGTGAGGTTTTTAAAATGTATACAAACCTCTTCCAGATCTAGATATAACCACAAGTTTACCTCTTTGTTTTAACTCTAGTTGTTGTTGTTTGCTTTTTTAAAAAAAATTTCCAATCAACTTTAGAGGGAATTGACAATTTCTGACATTTGTTCGGCTAACAATACAGATACTCTCAGAAAATAAAATGATTATCTGTAGAAGTTTGCAAACAACATTATTCTATCTTTTAAAACAAATTCCAATATAAAATGGACTGTAGTCTGAGATCACATCATGATATTAGCACAGAATACTAACATCACTACTAACAACATTTTGTTAAAATGTTACAAAAGGAATAAGTAAAATATAACTATACTTCAATAACTGTCCCAACTTCGTATTGATCCTTCCTTGATTTTCTAAATATATTTATGCAAGTCTATTGCTCTTACCACTATCTCAAGCTGCTATATAGTGTGTTGGAACTTAATTACATGAGTCCTTGCTTCTGCCATCCTGAAATGTTCAGGCTCTATCCACTGAAACAATAGAAGGTTTTTATAGAGAGCAAGGATATAATTGGATGCATATTTTTTTAAAAATAGCTGGAAATACTGTAGTGCATTAATTTAAGTAGAAAAATACAGGCAAGTCATTTCATACTCTTCCCCTTCACACACACACACACAAAACCTTTTAAACAATTGACGAAGTTATTCACTAATTCAACAAATGTTTGCTGAATACCCATTCAGATACATTAAAAAGTGGTTTTCTTCAACAAAAGTCCTGGTATTTAATGATAGTTCAGCTATCTTTTTAGAAAGAATAAAGATAAACCTGTTATTTTTGGTAACAAATCAACAAATTTTTATTGTGCTCCTAACATGGTGCCACATAATCTAAAGGACTAAATATAAACCATACCCAACAAAAATGATGAAGACTTAAATGAAAGCAGAGACAATAAAATTGAGAAGAAGGAAAACGTGCATAAGGAACTCTCTTCAGCATCATGAAATGCACAAATGATGACAAAAGTTTGGAACCAGAAACTTCATGCTGGAATTTGAGTCTACTGCTCTACCTGGAATACTTTGGATGAGCAACTAATTTCAGACTCACGTGTATCAAAATGAAAGGATAGGACTAGTATACTTATAGGCTATAAAGTCTGTGACTTTATCTTAATTAAGATCACACTGTCTCATATAAAAAAATTCAAAGAATTGGAGAATCGACTTCAGTTCACATTAGAAGAAAAGTTGTCATTCTGCTAGTATTCAGCTACAATTTTCAAATATCCTTGTAACCTTGCTTATAACAAGGAGCTAAAGTAAGCTAGAGGTGCTGCATGCAGAATTTATGCAAAACTTCACGTGTATTTTAAATAAATCAGAGGTAATTTTCCAACATAATTTGTCTTAATGAGAAGAGGTAATTTTATTCATGAAATTTCCTCTAATTCTGGTTATAAACTACACAAACAATTAAGGATGTATGCATAGCATTTGCTATTTATGGCACTATTTTGATTGGCCTTTCATTGAAATCCCAGTTTTTTCTCAAATCCAGAAGGACAGTCCATGTTAAAAGAGCTATTGTTCCTTCATAATTACTCAGCAGCTTTTTCTATAGTATTGCCTCTATGTTATATGGTTTAGCAATTAAAAAAATTCAAATAGAAACAGCAAATAAACACAGGTGAGGAATTATTAAATATTAAACCTATTGATTTGTAGCTTGTAAGTGCAATTGTATAACAAATTAATATTTCCATTTAACACAGAGGTATCACTAATTATTTTTAAAGTGTTGTTTCAACAAAAAATAATGTTCTTCCCTTTAAAAGCCAAGAGACCATCATTACCCTACAGCAACACTAAGTAATGTCACAGTTAATGTGCTCCTCTATCTTGGAAAATGGTAACCAACTCAGTAAACTCAACACATGAGAGAGGAGGTGTAAAACAAGGGGAGGGTATGGGTTAGCCAAAGTATGGAAGGAGCCTCGGTGTCCATCGAAAGATGAAAGGATAAAGAAGATATGGTCTATATATACAATGGAACATTACTCAGCCATTAGAAACAATGAATACCCACCATTTGCTTCAATGTGGATGGAACTGGAGAGTATTATGTTGAGTGAAGTAAGTCAGTCGGAGAAAGACAAACATTATATGGTTTCATTCATTTGGGGAATATAAGAAATAGTGAAAGGGATTATAGGGGAAAGGAGAGAAAGTGAGTGGGGAATATCAGAGAGGGAGACAGAACATGAGAGACCCCTAACTCTGGGAAATGAACAAGGGGTATTAGAACGGGAGGTGGGAGGGGGATTGGGTGACTGGGTGACAGGCACTGAGGGGGGCACTGGACAGGATGAGCACTGGGTGTTATACTGTATGTTGGCAAATCGAACTCCAGTAAAAAAATATACAAAATAAATAAATAAATAAATTTCAAAATTATTGTTTAGACCTGCAGTTTACTTACATTTTATTTATATATGTATATATATGTATACTTTTATTCAAGTTTGATTTATCAACATTTTAAATGAAAAAATACATGAGGATTTTAAAATGTTTTCTTTGTGATTTACTTTTGGTTGAATTTAAATTGCACACACAGATATTTTATACACTTTGAATCCTTTGAAAAAAAAAAAGAAAAGAAAAACAAGGGGAGGGAGGCAAAAGCAACGCATTGTGGATAGGGGGACATGAGGACCTGAAGCCAGATTAGGAAGAATAAAACTATCTTCTGATAATTTGTATGGAGAAGTTACAAGAAATAATAGTTTTGTTTTTCTCTCTGTAAAACTAGTTTGTGTTCCATTTAGGATGGTATGTAAGGTAATTTGTCAAAGAACCCTCTTTCAGATAGGAAGAATGAAGAATGGCCTTCATTTTCAGTTTGCTTGCAAATTTGTGAAACACATAAAACAAGACCTGCTTTACATGGGGGTGGGAAGTTAAGAATTACCAGAACTTGCGATTTTAGCTTGTAATCATTTAAAGGCTGAATAAGTCTAAATATGACTTATAATGAAGAAGAACCCTCTAGCCAATTAAGTACTGTGTATGAAAATAACTAGATTCACAATGAGTACATACTAACTTATAGTTTTTAATGTTCTCTATTTTTGGGGCATAGTTTTAAAAGAATTCAGGACAGTCAGCTCTGGATCTTTAAGCCCAAATCCTTGGGAAAATGAAGACAATGTGAAAGGAGTCATCATTGGTTAGGTTCTGTGTGGCTGCTATAGAAGAGCATATAGAAATGTATGTACTGTGGAATCAAGACAAAAGCTTAGCAGCCAAACAGATGCCCAAAGAAACTCACTGAAGCACTAAGAAAAGGTCAACAGTCTGTATCAAATACCACAGAGGAGAGAATTGTATTTAACATTTTTCAAATTTTACTCCACTAGAATACAAAAGATGGTTCTGATCACTTGTAGGAATCAGTCCTCGTGGTTATAGCCATGGGAAGGAGAGTCCCCTACCAGTTCTGACCCAAAGGTGACCGCATGCAAATGACCTGTGGTGGAGCTCAAATATTACCTGGATGCCTTCTGAACCCAGACATCAGTGAGAGAATGAATGGAAGCCACCATCTCTAATAGATCACTGTAGCTTTATCCAAGTGTCTAGAGAGGTAGAGAGTCTTCCCCAGAAATACTTTATCATGTAGAAAAAGGTCAAACAAATCTCCATGGAGGACGGATTTGATTTGAAGAGTTAGAAAGCAAACCACAGAAAGAGAAAGAGAGAGAGAGAGAGAGAGAGAGAGATGTTGACAATCATGGCAGTGTCCCTACCCTTCTTGGCCCCTGGTCTCCCCTCCTTTTCATCTAGTATCTGGAACTGGCATGGACTTTGGTGCCAAATGGATATTGGCTTAAATCTCTGCTACAGTGTTTATTAGGGATGTAGTTCAATTCACTCTCAGAGCTTCATTTCCCTCATCTGTAACATTGGCATAATCTAGAACCATACCAGGTAATATATGAAAGTACCTAGCATGAAGCCTAGTATATAGAAGCATTCGGCTTCTACCTACTGATGCTACAATTCCTACCTTAATTATTTGTCCCTGAAGCTCAGATTTGGTTGCTTGGATATGGATCTCTCCTGTATTTAAAACTTTGCTTTCTTGAATGAACTTTGATTAAATATAAGTCTCTTCTGTGCTTAAAATTCAGTTTTTCCCAATGAAACTTCAGTCATCAGGGTTTGCTTGTGTTTGTTTTGTAAGTAATCTTTGCTCAAGGAACCAAACCCTGACCCTAGCCATGTGGCTAGTATCTTTAATAAAATAATAAAACTCAAAAAGAAATTCAAAAGTTTAAGTTACGCAAAAATCATCCAAGGCAGCTCAGCCTTCAGTGAAATTTCAGATCTCTGAATGCATTTGACAGGCTTTGTCTCAGTTCCATGTAAGTTCTGGGAGCTTAAACACAAAAACAAGGAGGCTTCACTTGTTTTGATATCTTTTAACTGAGACTCTGTAGCATTTCCTATCTTTCTCCTTGTGGTTTTACTCCCACTTTATGGGAATGACTTCACACTTCACAGCCCTCATAGGGATATTCCCTCTTGAACACTTCACCAAAGGTTCCAGTGTCCTGCCAGCAGATAGAGATTAGTGTTGTAGTTATGATTTCTGTAGAAGAGTTATCTGAGACTCAGATAAGTTTTGTACTCATTAAAATAACGAAGTGTGATAAACATAAACCACATTACTGAACATGATATTGAAAAGATCATATCTAGTTATAATCTTTTCACTAAAACTTTTTTTAAGATTTCATTTATTTATTCATGAGACACACACAGAGAGAGAGGCAGAGACATAAGCAGAGGGAGAAGAGGCTCCCTCCGGGGAGCCTGATGAGGGACTTGATCACGGGACCCCAGGATCATGCCCTGAGCTGACGGCAGACACTCATCCACTTAGCCACCCAGGTGTCCCATCTTTTCACTAATACTTAATTGTTCTAATTTTTATTCCAACCCTATAGTATTTATGTAAATACATTACTAGAATTTTTAAAAAATATATATGACTCCCACTTGAGAGGGAAGGTAAAAGATAAATAAAAGCACATTTAATGAAAAGAAGCAGGGTATCTCTGCTCAAGGTAAATAATCTGGTATCTCCTGGTATACCAGGCTAGCAAGGGACTAACAAGGTACAAGATAAGAAAACACAGCTCTTCGCAGGTGAGCACCCACATCTCATGCCCTGAGGCTCTAACTCAGGACTCTGATCTTGGGCAAGTGTCTCCTTCCCAGCCTCTCATTCCTTGCCCCACTGTTATGTGGGGTACTGATGAGGATAGAGCCACCTACTCCACTTATCTCTCCAGCTGCCTCAACACAAATTCCCTCCACTCATCCTTCAGCAGACATCCCTCCCATGTAGGGGTTCGGTGACATGTGTTGGATGCTCAGCTTGCAAAGTTGCAATTTACTCCAATCCTCCCACCAGCGTTCAGTTCAAGACCAACATTTTCTTCCTGATGCAAAATGCTCCATTCACATAAGAGATTTCCATGTAGTGCCTGTACTGTGGTCCATAATAGCCCCCAGTGAAGATTAACACAGAGAGGAGAGACCAGAATTTGCTTATGTTATCAATTTGCACTTTCTGGGATATTGGTACTGAACATGGGGCATGATCTTAGACCATTTGTCAACTAAATGTCCTCAGAAGCCCGGAGCTCACCAAACAAAAGAAGGAAAGCAGAGCCCCTCCCAAGACAAGTGTCTCCAAGTGAAAAGTACAAGTGGTAGGGATAAGAAGGGAAAGGATTTTCTCCTTCTTTAATCTTTGCTCATGCTGTTCATTTGGGGGCTAGGGCATGGGAGAAGTACCAGAGTTCTCAGGGAAACATGACAATGATAAAATCTCACAAGATTGTCCAAGCTAACAGGCATTTGTTTTCTGCAACTCCAACATCTCTAAGTCCTATGGCTACTGGAAGCAGCCCTTTAACACATGCCAAAGAATAGAGTCAAGGGCTAGCCTGGCACAGATCTTGGTGTGTCCCATCTCAGCCTTGGACTTAAGGGCCCTTGGTGCCACCCCCAGCACCTCAGAGTCAGAAAAAGATTTATCATCTGACCTTACT
The DNA here is from genome assembly GCF_018345385.1 of Vulpes lagopus. NCBI lineage: Eukaryota > Metazoa > Chordata > Mammalia > Carnivora > Canidae > Vulpes > Vulpes lagopus. The sequence goes on from NC_054832.1 coordinate 72,372,838, forward strand.
TCTCCATGCTTCCTCGCCTAGCATTTCCATGATATCCCTGCAGTCAACAACTCCTCAAATCTGCTTCCCACAGGCCAATTGTCCAGGGCAGGAGCAACCACTTCAGCTGTCACACTTCACAGTTGAGAGTGTGGGGGAGGTCACACTTTTTTTAAAAAAAAATGAGATCAGTCAACTTTACTTGGACACATTGTAGTGCTCCTGCTCCCTTGAACTTGGGGTGCACTCTGTGATCCAACAGGATCCTGTATGGCACCCCTCTCCTCCCCGAACTCCATCCTTTAACCCACATCCCCTTTTCTTTCTTTCTTTTTTTTTTAAAGATTTTTTATTTGTTCATGAGAGACACAGAGAGAGAGAGAGAGGCAGAGACACAGGCAGAGGGAGAAGCAGGCTCCACGCAGGGAGCCCGATGCGGGACTCGATCCCAGGACCCCAGGATCACACCCTGGGCTGAAGGCAGGCTCTCAACCGCTGAGCCACCCAGGCGTCCCCCACATCCCCTTTTCTGCTGTAATAACCCATGGTGTTCATTCCCTGTTGTTATCCATACATTTTTCTTCTGGTTGAAATCACAACATAAGAAATGCCCTTTGTCATAAAGTATTCTGGTATGTTTTCGTATTCTGGGAGCTATTATTTACCCAGCAGAGACATGTCATTGCTGTAAAATCTTCACCTATGCCCTTATTTATATTGATTTGGGAATGTTCCTCTTGATCATTAGCACTTGCAGAAATGTGAAAGGCTCTTACTTCTCACAAAGCGACACCCATCACGACACACCGTGAAATATAAGATTAGCTCAGGAAGATGTGCTCTTTTCCTAGACTTGCTGAGCATCATCCCATTTCTACAGGAGCTTGCAAATTGAGATTATGATTGCACACACTTGCACCTGCCCAGCCTTGTGCTGCCGGTACTGGTGCTTGGCCCTCTAATGCTGCCATTCCTTCCCCAAAACACCACTCACTCTTTGCTGGCCTGGAAAATAGCAGCTACTCTGTGCACTTAGTATTTAGTAAATATTAAAAGGCCTATATCTGGGCAGGCTTTTTTCTCTGTGCTCCTTTTTATAAATGACAATGTTTTACTGTTATATTTAGACTTTACCAGAAGGACATGCATAATGGTATTAAATATTCAAATAAACCACAACCTATTTTTTTTTAAGTCTGAGGAAGATTTCTCAGATTCTAGCAATAAGAGTACATATCTTTTGATGTTTAATTGTTAAAAGAAGAAGGAGAAGGAGGAGGAGGGGGAGCAAGGGAAAAGGAGGAGGAGAGGGAGAAGAACAACAGCAACAAGAAGGTGAAGAAGAAGAGGAGGAGCAGGAAGAGGGGAAGGGGGAGCGACAGGGTGGGGGAGGAGGAGGGGGAGAGGGGAGGGGAAGGAGAGGGATTGTAATGGGGATAAAAATTGGATAATTGAGGAAATATCCTAAAGAGCACTGTCTGGGCAGCCTGGGTGGCTCAGCGGTTTAGCACCACCTTCAGCCCAGGGTATGATCCTGGAGACCCAGGATCGAGTCCCACGTCAGGCTCCGTGCATGGAGCCTGCTTCTCCCTCTGCCTGTATCTCTGCCTTTCTCTGTGTGTGTGTGTGTGTGTGTGTCTCATGAATAAATAAATTTAAAAAAATTTTAAGAAGAGCACTGTCTAATGTACGAATAATAATTTAGGAGTCTTGACTACTAAAGGTAGATTTCCTTTAGAAGAGAAGAAATCACAACAAAGAATTGGTATATAGCTTGGTCTGGCTTCCTCTGAATGCAAAAGCTGAAATAAGGACTCTAGGACAAGTGGTTTACTTAGAAGGTGATCAGGGACTGAGAAGCAGAATGAGGAAGGAGGAAAGCCCCCAGAGGGTGCAGGAACAGGTGCTACCATGGGCAATGGAGGCTGTCTTTCCGGGGGCCTCAGAAATGCATCTCATAACTATCTCTTCAAAAGAAAGAAGGCCTTGGGGCACCTGGGTGGCTCAGCGGTTCATCTCTGGCTCAGAGCATGATCCGGGGGGCCTGGAATTGAGTCCTGCATTGAGCTCCCTGTGAAGAGCCTGCTTCTCCCTCTGCTTGTGTCTCTGCCTCTCTCTGTGTGTGTCTCTCATAAACAAATAAATAAAATCTTAAAAATAAAAAAGAAGAGAGGCCAGGGCATTTATCTATCAACTCATATCCACTCTGAATCAGAAGTGTGGACAACCCCACAGCACACCCTGCTGGGGCCAAGTTCCCACAGCTTTCAGGGGAACCTTCAGGCAGAGACGCGGAGAAATAAGACTGTCAGGTTCCTGGAGGCTTGCCCACACAGCGACAGCTGGAGTGGAGGAGGGCGGAGGGGTCACATCTGGGGCCCAAAGCACCTGCTTCAGCAGCGTCACATTTGCGCCACACTAGATTCAGATCCTGGCAGCAATATGCCCTCCTGAACTCTTCCCTGATGCCACCTCACCATCCCTCCCCAGCCCCTCACTTTCTAGAATCTTCTTCACATGCCTATCTCCTTTTTAGATAGAAATTATATTATAGGTTAACTGGGAAGAATCGCTATATTGGCATTCTTTGTTTTTAGGAATATTCTATCCCTACATTTACTCAAGTCTTTTTTTTATTATTATTATAAATGTAAAATAATTGCCTCAGGACCCACAGCAGTGCCTGATACATGGAGGGCCCACCACACATTGCTGTTTAAGGAATTAATGTTAGTGTGTTTCACGCACTAGATTATACTTTCATCCTAAGGCCCTTGATTTCTACTCCTAGGGGAATATGTGATGCTTCTATAGGAAATGTTAAAATCTTTGTAACTCCAGAGATAAGATGACCTTTCTGTTAAAAAAAAAGTCTACTATAATATTATATGGTTATATAAATATTATATAGAGCTTCAAATAATACTATGTGGGTATAAAAATCTATCTCTTCTGCAGAGGACACTGTTAGTTGATAAGGCATAGAGGGGAGAGTGTGAGACCCCAACAAGACAAATATGCCCCTACTGGACTCTGGACAGAGTGACTCTCAGAGGGGTGACATCTCACCACCCTCCTATGAACTGGTACAGCAGGAAGGCAGCTTCCGGCAGAGCATGTCCAAGAGAAGCAAAGGTTTTCATACTAATTAATTGATAAATCACAATTCAGTGAAAAACAGTTGCTCTGCCTGCTCAAAACAAAAGGAAATTTCTGGAATCCCAGTGCCCTGGTGAGGCAAGGGCCTGGTTCTCCTGCAATGAGACAGAGGAGGTAGGCAGATAAAGGATCCCTGGGCCTAGAAGAAGCATTCAGACCTGCATGGAGCTAACAGAAATCCAATTTAAGCCATTATTTTTTCTCAAAAGAGACCAAAAAAAAAAAACCAAAAAAAACAAAAAAAGCACCCCACATGAAAACAACAGAATCAGAAAAATCCTACAATCGATACATGAAAAGTAAGAGTGACTCAGGAGAGCAGTCAGGAACAGGACAAATGAAATTAAAGTCCTCACCATGGCACTCCGTAATTACTTGTAATCTGAGCTTCCTACATCCGGGTCGGTCTTCCCAAAGAGGAGACTCTGCCACCAGCTCAAGGACCATGTCTTTGGTTTCTTTGTACTTTCCTAAATCCAGCCTGATTGCAACCTCCACCCAGTAATTGGGGCTTCCCAGTCTCTGCCCACAAGCTCAGCTAGCCAGGACCCAGCTGTTCACGGCCACCCAGAGCATCCTCCTCAGGCCTCACAAAACTGATGCTCTTGGTTAGATGTCTACGACTGCCATTAGCTTGCCCTGAAATCCTCTACCTATGCCACATGTCCTCTGGTGGCCTCAGGCTTCCTGCCTGTCAGGATGTCCCTGAGCTCACACCACTGAAGCTCCCTGAAAGCAGCTGGAGAAACACCTCCCCCTGGGATTGGACTGAGGAGCCTCACCACCAAATCTCCCAAGAGTATTACCTAAGAAGTTGGGCTACCCTTCAAAAGGCCAATACACAAGAGAGGATTTTTTTTATTAGAGAGGAATGTGAGCTTTATTCAGGAGGCCAGCAACCTGGGGAGAAGGCAGGCTGGGAGATTTCTGCTGGGCCCAGAGATTTTTAGAGGGATTTAATCTATGAAGGGAATGTAATGGTCTGTGACATTTCTTGATTATGTGCAGACTCGATGGTGTCAGCTAGAAAGTTATCTTAGTGCTCAGGGCTTATGCAAGAAGTGTCAGTTCCTTGGTGCCCAAGGTGGATTGTACAAAAAGGTCTGGTTCCTTTGGTACCTAGGGTTTGTGCAGTTGTACTCTGTTTTTTCTGCAAAATAGGGCAAGGTCTAGAAATGTACAAAGGGAGGTCAGTAAAGTCATTTGTGTGACCTTAAAAACGAAAAACATTTTGCTAAAAGATTGCTGGGCTAATCAGAAAGTTGAGGTGGCTTTAAACAGACTCATAGGCCCCTGTGGCCTGGAAAAGTTCTGGACCTTCATTCCCCAAGGACAGTGGTCTGCAAATCTCAAAGAAAGTAAGATAGTTCTATTGTAAGTGAAGGGCCTTAGGTCAACAAGTAAGGAGTGTGCAAACCTGAAAAAAGTTAACCCTTAAGACTGGCTGGAGTGCTATTACGAGAGCAGCAGGGGAGCTCTGTGGACTTTTGCATCCACTCCCTTCCAGTGCCATCCTCATGGTCCTATCCTCCTCCTGCTTCCACCTTGCTGCTTACCAACTCCATTCTTATTTGTGATTTTTGTAAAAGTCTCACAACAATACTGTGAACTTGATGCTAATCCCATTTTATAGGTGAGGAATCTTATAGTGGAGGTTCAGAATGGCTGTAAATTGCCCAAGCATATGCAATGTTTCCACACCTTCCTGATGGGACTGCAGACTCCCAGCCCCCCGCCTCCCCCATTGATGCCTGATGCCATAGGGAGTGACAGGGACTGTGTCCTTGACTCATGCCTGGGTTTCAGGCCTGGATCCAGAGTTTAAGGGGAACGCCTCTAGGCAAGGTATGAATCTCAAACAACAGTTCCTCTAGAGGTAAAATGGAGATAATATTTACTTTAAATAGTATCTACTTTAAGGGATGAAATAAGATGATAGCACTAAAGTGTCTAGCACAGTGCTTAACATAGAGTAAGAATTCAGTTGATGTTAGCTGTTGGTACCGTCATTAGTATTTTTAAATCATCTGTTCCACTCCTAGCTCCTCTCTGCTTTAACTGTGGTTCCCAGCGCTGCCTGGTCACCTTTGAGTCTCTATTTGGACAGACACAATGCCTCAGAGATCACGTGTAATCCATAAATCTCCATTGACCGAGTCGGTGCTTGGCCCTCTAGCACATGTAAAGATGCGGCTGTGTAAGTGCCACTCGTGTGGCACTGCTCCTCCCTGGAAATACAACTAACCCTGGAAATGATTCAACAGGCAATAGTAAAAAGACTAAAAGATCAAAGAGGAAATCAGCCAAGTTAGGGGGATCAACCACTCGGTGAGTTTCTCTTTGTTCTCCCATATGCCCTCAGGACTTGGTGGCAGACTGTCTGCAGCCCAGAACCACTGCCAGTGGTAGAAGAAAGAGGGAAAGAGAAGAAGAAAAGAAGGAAGGAAGGAAGGAAGGAAGGAAGGAAGGAAGGAAGGAAGGAAGGAAGGAAAAGAGAGAGGAAAGAAAAAGAAAGAAAGAAAGAAGAAAGAAGGAAGAAAGAAGAAAGAAAGAAAGAAAGAAAGAGAAAGAAAGAAAGAAAGAAAGAAAGAAAGAAAGAAAGAAAGAAAAGAGAGAAAGAAGAAGAGAAGAAAGAAAGAAAGAAAGAAAGAACGAGAAAGAAGAAAGAAAGAAAGAAAGAAAGAAAAAGAAAGAAAGAAAGAAAGAAAGAAAGAAAGAAAGAAAGAAGAGGGAAGAGAGAGAAAGGGAGGGAGGAGCAGAAGGGGGAAGAAAGAAGGAAAGATGGAAAGACAAAAACTACAGACCAATATCTCTCATAAACTTAGAAGCAATAATCCTTAACACAATTTCAGCAAGTTGAATCTGACAATGCTAAAAAGAATGATATGCCACAATCAAGAAGGTTTTTATTCCAGGTATGCAAGAACGCTTCAATATTCAAAAATCAATCAATGTAATTCACCATATAAATATGGTAGGGAAGAAAAATCATATGATCATACCAATTAACACAGAAAATTGGACAAAATTCGAATTCATTCATGATAAAAACTCTCAGAAAAATAGAAGAGAAATTCCACAGCCTTATAAACAACATCCACAAAACAACCTATAGCTAACATCATACTTAATAGTAAAAGATAGAATCCTCTTTCTCCAACATCTGGAACAAAGCAGGATGTCTGCTGTCACCACTCTTACCCAACATTATACTGGAAATTCTAGCCACTTCATTATGGCAAGGGAAACAAAGAAAAAAACACATGAATTGGAAAAGAAGAAATAAGTTGTCTTTTTGTATATGATATAATTAGCTTCACAGAAAATCCTAGGCAATCTAAAAAATAACTCCTAAAATTAATAAATAAATTCAATAATGGCATGGTATATAATATCACCCCACAAAAATCAATTCTATTTCTATGTAATGACAATGAACAAGTGAAAACAAATAAAAAATACAGTACCATTTATATTTGCTTCAAAGAAAAATGAAATACTTAGATGTAAGTTTTTAAAATTGTGTACAGGATCTGTATGCTGAAAACTATAAAATGCTGATAAAAAATTAAAGAAGCCCTAAATATTTGGAAAGATATGCTATGTCCAGGGACTGGAAGGCTCAACGTTGTGAGGATGTTAAGTCTTCCCAAACTGATCTACAGATTTAATGCAACTCTTATCAAAATATCAGCTAGGTGTTTTATAGACATAAACAAGCTTAATCTACAATTTATAGGGAAAGGAGGAAGCCTTAGAATAGCTAAAATAAATTTTAAAAAGATGAATAAAGTAGAAGGACTCACTCTTAAAAAAAAAAGATTTATTTATTTTTATTTGTAGGGAGGAGCAGGGGGAGAGGAAGAGGAAGAGAATCTTAAACAGACTCCCAACTGACCATGGAGCCCAAGGCAGGGCTCAATCTCACAACCCTGGCCCTGAAATCATGACCTGAGCTGATATCAAGAGTCAGAGGCTTAGCCAACTGAGCCACCCAGGTACTCCAGGAATCACACTTTTTGATGTTGAGGCACACTATATAGTGACAGAAGTCAAGACAATGTGGTGATAGTGAAGAGTTAGACACATAGGCCAATGGAACAGAATAGAGAATTCAGAGAGCGATCCATGCAAGTATGTCCAATTGTTTTTTGACCATGGACCAAAAGCAATTCATTGGAAGAAGTATAGCCTTTACAATGAGTGCTGCTACAGCATATGACATCATATGACATCATAGGCAGCAAAAAGTATATAAAAGTATATATAAAAAAAAGTATATATAAAGTATATAAAAAAGTATATAAAGTATATAAAAGTATATAAAAGTATATAAAGTATATAAAAAGAACCTTTACCTAAATTTCACATCTTATGTACAAAATAGCTCAAAATGGATCATAGGCTCAAATGTGAAACATGAAACTATAAAACTTCTAGAAAAGAACATAAGTGAAAAATTTTAGGACTAAGGAAAGAATTTTTCAACTTGCCACCAAATATACAATCCATAAAGGAAAATTTGGTAAGTTAGATCTCACCAAAATTTAAAACTTTTGCTCTGTAAGAGATCCTATTAAGAGGATGAAAAGACAGATAACAGCCTGAGAGAAAATATTTGCAAATCACAGTTCCAAAAAAAAGGACTGGTATCTAGAAGATATAAAGAACTCTCAAAGTTCAAAATTAGGAAAACAAATAATCCATTAGAAAGTAGATCAAAGACTAAAAAAGATATACAGATGGCACCTGGGTGGTGCAGTCTGTGGGTGTCCAACTCTTGATTTAAGCTCAGGTTGTGATCTCGGGGTCATGAGATTGGGCCGTGTGTCAGGCTCCACACTCAGGGAAGAGTCTGCTTGAGATTCTCTCTCCCTCTCTCCCCCCCTCCTGCTAGTGCTTGCTCTCTCTCTAAAATAATAAATAATTATTTAAAAATTTATAGAATAATATAATTTAAAGGCATAAAACACATTAGTGGTTGCCAAAGATTGGGAATGGGGGGGAGGGAAGGGGCCAAGTCGGCAATAAAAGGGGAAAATGGAGGGTTTTTATTTTTTTATTTTTTTTTTTAATTTTTTTATTTTTTTTTTTTATTTATGATAGTCACAGAGAGAGAGAGAGAGGCAGAGACATAGGCGGAGGGAGAAGCAGGCTCCATGCACCGGGAGCCTGATGTGGGATTCGATCCCGGGTCTCCAGGATCGCGCCCTGGGCCAAAGGCAGGCGCCAAACCGCTGCGCCACCCAGGGATCCGGAGGGTTTTTATTTTTAAAAGATTTTATTTATTTATTTGAGAGAGAGAATAAGCAAGAGAGACAGAGAGCATGAGCAGAGGGAGGGGTAGAGGGAGAGGGAGAAGCAGACTCCCCAAAGAGCAGGGAGCCTGATGCATGGCTCAATCAGTGAAGCACAGAGCCCTTCTAGCGGTACCTATTTGGCTCAATTGATTAAGTGTCTGCCTTCAACTCAGGTCATGATCCCAGAGTTCTGGATTTGAGACTAGTGAGACAAGTAAAGTCTGAAAAACTCAATGGATTGTGCTGAAGTGAATTTCAATGTTTTGATAATGTTCTCTAGTTACACAAGATGCTAATATTGGGAGAGGCTGGATAAAGTATGCATAGGACCCTAGTATCTTCCTTTGAGTTTTCCTGTGAATTTTTTTAAGTGAAGCTGTGGGCCTCAATGGAATGTGAGAACTGGTACAATGAGTTTTATGCACTTAATTTCTGGATAATGTTGCTGAAACCAAGTGTTACTTAGCATTATTACCTAATGAAAAGCACTTGAAATAAAAGGGAAATATGTTTTAAATTTTATTTTTAAAGATTTGACAAGGGAAGTGAGAAGTTTCTAAATTTAAAATTAAATGAAAATGCATTTGGGAAAATATGCCAGTTAGCTAATGTTGTTATATAATTAATATTGGTCTGAATAGCTTAACCCTTAAAGAAACTCCAAATATTAGCTATTGTCCCAAAAAGATGAACTATTTTTGATGTTTTTAGAACCTGTCGTTATCAAATTCCAAATGACTGCACACAACAACCAAGTTGTTATTGCACATTTGAGTGGACAGGGAGTCATCCTAGTCGCCTACTGTGAAATAATTTTCTTTCCTTATTGTCCTCACATGGCTTTATTTCCAGAAGATATATCAACATTGCACCTCTGGGAGTACAATTCATAAAATTCTCAGTAGAGGATTTTTTTTAAACAAAACAGTATCTTGTGGTGAAAGAAAATAAGTAGTAATAATATCTTTTCCCCACAGTAAGTAAGGGCTAAGTAAAGGGGGAAAAAGAAAGGCAAAGCTTTAGAAATTTCTTCATTCAATAAGAAACTGTCAAGCAAAGAGGGAATTGGAGGTTAAAAAGATGAATACAATTCTCTGCCCTCAAGGAAGATTACTCTTTTTTAGAAAAGTTTTCTAGTCCACCTATGTAGACACAAACCATTCCTAAGCTCAGAAGATAGGATCTGTCCTACAGGTAAATCAAAATATACTGATGAACGGTGAAGAACACAACCTAACTCCAACTGCCCAGTCATGGTAACGGGAGAAAGTACAAGGTTCAATGTACAAGTACAATGGAAAAAAAATTCTTTATTTGGTCATATCACTTTGATATTTTTCAACCTTTCCTCTGAAGAACAAGACTTGAACCTATGACCTTTCAGAAGATAAATAACTTCACATCTGCCCCTATTATTCTATGAGGAGAAACTATTACAAAGAAAAAAGAAGAGTTCCGAGCTCCAACCACCTCAAAATTATAACTGGCAACAATCAACAATGGCTTGCCAAGGACAACAAAACAACAGGTGGTTGAAGTGTTATCCACTAGGAACATGGGAATGGCTATGAGGGTCTCTCCTTCTGAGGGCAGGAGCAGGTCTGTGATATATTGATGACTTTAACTTATGTGCCCCAGTAAAATAAAACGCTATCCTCTTCTTGCGTTTTAACCATGCAGAAGACCTTTTGACTTCCTCTCTTTAATTTGCCTCCAGTGAAGTTTCCATTTTCACAAAAATCCAGGATTGGGGAAAATACTGTCTAAATACTAAATACCTTCTTTTTATCATCGATGGGGTTAGAGGTAGGAGGCTATCCCAGTCAGTGCTGTGGACTGAATTGTGTTCCCCCTCCCACAATTCACATATTGAAATTCTAACTCTCAATGTGACTGTATTTGGAAACAGGGCTTTTGAGAAGTAATTAAAGTGAAATGAGATCATAAGGATGGAGTCTTAATCCAAAGGGTCAGTGGCCTTACAAGAAGGAAAAGAGATTGATGTCTCTTTCTCTAAAGCAAGCACAAAAGAGAAGTCATGTAAGTACACAGCAAGAAGGCGACCACCTACCAACCAAGAGCAGAGAATCTTTCTTTTTTGTACCTTGATCTTGGACTTCCCTACCTCTAGAACTCTAAGAAATAAGTGTCTATTGTTTAAGCCATGCAGAATGGTATTTTGTTTTGGAAGCTCTAGCAGAATTACACAGGAAATTTCCATGGTGTCTAGCTTGAAATAAAGAATGCCTCACTGGAGGGGCGCCTGGGTGGCTCAGCCAGTTAAGCGACCATCTCTTGATTTCAGCTCAGGTAATGACCTCATAGTCCTGGGATTGAGCCCCACATTAGGCTCCTTGCTCAGCATGGAGTTGGCTTGTCCGTCTCCCTCTGCTCTTCCTCTCACTCACTCACTTGCTCTCCCTCTCTCAAATAAATAAATAAAATCTTTAAAAAAAAAAAGAATGCCTTACTGGAGATGACAAAGATATATAGATACTTAGGTTGCCAAGATGTGGGTGTTGAAATAAGCCCAGAAAGAAAATGATGCCTAATAAGTCAACAAAGATTTTCAAAGGGCTAACAGCAGGTGTTAAATGCTAGGGTGTGGTCTTAAGGAGATAGGAGCAAAATTAGTGGATTAAGTATAAGTGGTGGTGGCTCGAGCCAAGTGGCTGAAGCAAGAGGACAACCTGAGTATAATGGGCTAGAATTAGGTTGACCAACTTCCTCACGTGCCATTTTCTGGGATGTGTAGACTCAAGAAATTCTGGTGTCACTAGGTAAAGACCCGTTATGGATATCTGATCCTTTTTCTTTGGATAGTAAGGCTCTAGACCCTCTTTTTTATCCCTAAACTTTGTGGTGAAGCCAATACTAGAACTGATATGGATGATGGTAGGATATCAGCATTTCTTCTTCTCTTGCTGGTCTCTCTTTTTATGTGCCGTGCCAAGGACTGGGCAGATGTGTACAGTAGGGTTTTGGTTGCCAAGGCACAGGTGAAAGCAGTCAAACATGGATGGATAAAATTTGTAGAAACTTCTCTAAGACCCATATGTGATCAACCTAGCTGGGAATAGTAGACAAGTGGATATGAATACAGAAGGTTATAAAGAACTCTTTCCAGAACCAGAATATAAATTGAAGTCAGAAGTCAGGTGACCTGGAAAGGTGTAATTACTTGATAGACAAGTAATTGTCTGGTGCCTGAGACAAATGAGGACCGGTGTAGGTAAGGTGTTGCCATCTCGGCAAGAGTGTTGCTCCCACAAAAATGGTGTTGTGAACTCCTGTTCTGATGTAATACTAAAGCATAATAGGTTGGACACAGATACGGTTGTTCAAACCCATAGGGTTTTTCCATAGCCTAAGTCAAATGACACACAAGTAGGTGTCATTCTCCTTCGGACTATGTTTATGTTATCTGTCTGGACTTGGTGATATGGGGGCACTAACACTGAGCTTCATGACAGGATTCCCCAGACGAGCTGACAGGGCTAATTAAGCAGAACTCTCAGCCTAAGAAGTGTCATACGGTGGTTGAGAGCTTGGATGCTGGAATCACATAGATTTTGGTTTTAATATCTGTTCTGCTACATACTCATTAACTGACCTTAAGCAAGTGAATTAAACTGAGTTCTGGTCCTCTCATCACAATCCTAATAATATCTGTCTCGGAAAGTTTGGAGAGGCCTAATAAGACAGTGCTTATAAAGCCTCTTCTGACAATGTCAGATACAGAAGCACTAATAAACGTTTTATCCTCAGAATCTAGATCAGTTAAAGAACAAAACCATTTACCTGGTCAGCATTTAACCAATTTCTTTATCCTGCAAAGATATTTCCTCCTCTTTTTTCTTAACCCCAAATACCAGAGAAAAAAAGCATGTGAAATCTTAGCTAGAGTAATCTAGTTTTGATTTTGAGTTCAACACAGAAGTTGATGTTCAAAGGGATTTTTTTTGTTCTAAAATAGCAAAGTAAGCTCCTTTTTAATTAGGTTTGTTGTTCTGCTTTTTTATCAGTCACTTTTCATTTCCCCCTTCCCTCCTGGAAAGTTATACTAAGTCATTTATCTGAGAACATTGCTGATTTCCATTAACGATCCATATAGGGAATTTGGGACACGTAAAGAGATTTTTATGATGCATATCAGCCTCTTTACTCTGATATAAAATTTCATTATTTTATTTTTAACTGTGCATTTTAAAGTATAAACCTCTCCGTTTATGTGAATGCAAGAGTTAAATCTACACAAGTGACAGTTCCTCTGCTATCTTGATTTTAGTTAGAGTGACAAATATCATTTCCTGACTACAGCAATCTGTTTTCGGTATACCCTCTTCAAAATGCTTGGCTTGTTTGCCTATATGGAGCAACAAATCTTGTGACTGTGTGGCATCGAAGTCGTTTCTGTGAGTGGAACATCAATGAAGGGCTTAAATATTAGTTCAGAGAGGCTCAGTTATACTGACCAATCTAGGACCAATCCTCTAGTCAAGCAAGAATGAAGGATCAAGGATATCCCACACAAAATGGCTTTCCCTTAGAGAGAAAACATTCTCCATCAAATAACTCAATAACAGGTGAAACAAATGGGGAAAGAAACGAAGCTAAACATGTATAATTTGCAACAAGAATATCTTTTTATCATCATCAAAATTATATATAAATAGTATTTGCAATTTTGGGAAGTTGTTTACATCCTAAGTGTGCAGGAAATGGTGGTCTTCTGGGTCAATTTGATTGCTATCTTTTTGTGCTTCTGCCTTCCTTTGAATGTGTACACGCAGTATTAACTTTCTGCAGCACTTTCCTGGGGGCAGATCACACAAGGCACCCACCTCAATCAGGGCTTCCCTCTGGTAAGAAAGTGGATTGCTTTTGTTGAAAAGCTCAGTGCTGAAGGACTGAATCAATCATGCAAGACATATGGTATTTCATCCTGCTCATAAAGGTCTTCTGGGAAAGCAATTTTGCAATCTCCATTGATGACCTGTCTATTGTTAACCTCCTGCTGCCAGAAAGATGCCTTGGTTACAGCCAGCTGAATAGATATGTCACAGGGTGATAAAATGGAAACTTTCTTTCTTGTTAATCCTATATACACTAAACTCACTGACTTTGAAAAACCTGATTTTGAGCACTAACCCTAAAAACATAATTTTTCTTTAGGCAAAGTACTTAGTATTTAATTAGCATAATTAATGGCTTGATTCGTCAATAAAAATTTGAAATATAAACAAGCCAAGAAAGGAAAGAAAACTTCACTAATTGATCCTTCAATTTACCTTTTTCCTTACATGGCTTGTGACAAGGATTTTAAAAGTTGTCATTAGAATTTAATGAGGCTGTGTGCTAAAAGCACTTTGGTATAGCAATGTGAATGAATTTAATGCCACTTAACTGTACACTCAAAAATGCTTAAAATGGTATATTTCGTGTTTGTATATTTTACCACAATTTTTAAAAAATGAATAAGGAAAACTAAAAACAAAACACAAACAAAAATAACAAATTTACCACTAGTTTGGTGTGAGCATGAATACAGAGACCCAATTCCAGCCTTAGCATCAAAATCTTGGACCACAACTCCCATGACTCTCATTGGATCTGGGGAGTTGGAGGTGGGTTCTATGCGTAGAGGCGTTGGGGAATAGATAGTGGAGGGTCACTTGGGGAATTGACAGAGGTCAATTCCCAACAGATAGAACAGTATTTGAACATTTTACCAGCCCATACATCTGTGTTGGCTGAGTATCAGCACCAATGAGCTCATTATTCTTATTATGTTTGCAGTGAGAGGTATCAATTACAAAAGCAGTCTTAAGTGGGCATCTTTAATAGTCCCTGTAAGGTTAAACTATCACAGAATTCAACCAGGTATATTTCCTTGCATGCCGTGGATCAGCTTGTTCTTTTCCTATGTAGATATATCATTATATAAATGTATTAGGCCGAGAAAATTGACCAGGGCTCTATATCAATAGTTTCCTAATTCTATACTCAAGCTCAAGGGAATATACTTAAAGATTCTTTGGCAGTAGAAGTTGTGGGGCCATGAGTCACCTGAAATGAATACTGGCATCTTCTTTAAAGCCAATGTCATCTTTCATCCTTCAACCATTTGACACTTAAGGAAGAAGGGCTACTCCCAATTGAGGGGACCAGAATAGGGGCAGCTTCTCAGGAATGGCTTACACACAGCAAACATCAACTCTGAGAACTGGAGGGGAGACCTTAAAGGAATTTTTTCCCATTCACGTGTGGAAGAGCCAAGGATTTCCAGAAAAGAGGAGAACCTGTGCTAGCTTGAAGGGGGCAAATTTAGATCATTAATACTATGGAGACCTCATTGGTACCTACCGACAGGCTGGTAGAGAAATGCTGGGAAATGCTGATTCATACGCAGCTGACAAAAAAAAATATCCTGCTCTTTGCCCTGAGTGCTAGAAATGCCCTCTCTTGTCCCCTCTGTCTACATAAATATTGCACATCCTCCCAGATCCAGCCCAAATCCTGCCTCTTTGCCCTGAGTGCTAGAAATGCCCTCTCTTGTCCCCTCTGTCTACATAAATATTGCACATCCTTCCAGATCCAGCCCAAATCCTGCCAAATCCATGAAGTCTTCCCTAATGACCTGAGACTGAGGTCTTCTTCGTGACCTCCCGTAGTAATTATCCTATAGTGGGTCTATGTTGGCACTGGATTCTCTAAAGACTTATTGTTCATTCTCATATGTGTGGCTGCCCATGAGCAGAGAGAGGACAGGAATCACGCATATGCTTCCCCCACAGGGTCCATCTGAGACTGAACACAAAGAAAGTACTTTACAAAGTGCTATCAAATTTAGTTTGATATATAATAGCCTCAAAATGTCAACATCATGGTTGCCCTGAAAAAAATGGCAGTATCATTATAGACTCAAAGCTGCGCAAACGTTCTGACTGTCACATACTATCATGAAAGCCCCTTGAAGGATATTCAGTGTCTTGCCTTAGGAAAACAGCAAAGGCAGGCCACCAACTTACTACAAATAACAGACACAATGAAAGCTATAAAGAACCTTCTATTATATGCTTTGAAAATCTTTAAAAGACCTATATGGTGAAAGAAACCCTCTGGAGAATTCTTTTTAAACTGATTTTGTCTATTGGGCTTAGAATTTGCCCCAAAGAAATCACTTTCAATTCAATGACTTAAAAATGAGCAAATTAGCAGCAATGCTTTAATAATTTCTAATAGTTAAATGTTAAATAAACTAAGTAGCAAACCCTTTAATTAGCTTTAATACACATTCTTGGGTGTGCTAAATAAAAAAAAAATCTATAGGTAGTATACCTTACTGAGTTCAATATACATTGACAATGATTTACTTCAATAGCTGAACATACTATCCAGTTGTCATGATAGACTACTTAATTCTATCCCTTGTTTTTGAGGTTGCAGATTTTTCTTTGTGCTGTTTGATAAAGTCATTTTAAATATGGACATTGATTATTCCTTGAGATTGAGACAGGTACAACCAATCTAGGCCAAATTAGGATATCGTGAGCTGCCTTTGAGTTTTGTACATATTGTGGGCTGGAGCTGTTGGCGTTGGTCTCAATTCTTGGAATTCCCATTTTCTATACACGAAACAGTCTAGTTTACTGATTCCCTTCAAAGAGGCATAACAGCACTCTTGCACTCAAGGGAGGTACTAACTAGCAGTGTGGGGATGACCCTGGTGTATCTTTTAAATGAACAAAATCTTCCAACATTTTGGAATGAGTAATATTCTTTCAAGCAAAAGAACATCAAGTGTCTAATTGTGACAGCCCACAAAGGAGCTCGAAATAGGGATTCTTACTGAACATTAGGATGGAAAATTGTTTCATCATTGCAACACATGTAATCAGTATATGTTTTATTTAATCACTGACTTCTTTTTAAAGATATTTTGGTATGAGGAATCTCAAAGATATACAAAAGTAAACAGAATGGTGTAATAACCAACTCACCATGTACCTATCACCCTACTGCAATGATTAACTCAGCCAATCAAGGTTCAACTACACCCACCTCCACTCACTTTCCCTCTCCCATATATTGAAGCAAATCCCAGGCATACTACAATTTTACCTGTAATGTTTTCAGTGTGCATTTTATCTGTTAAATTTCGAGTTGTATTTTTTAAAATATTTCTTAATTATTTTTTTAATATTACCACAATATAACCAGCACACCAAAAACAAAAGTGATTATTATTTCTTAATATCAAATATCCATTGTTTGGACATCTAATTTTTCTCATAAATGTATCTTTATAGTTTATTTAGAATTAGAATCCAATCAATGTCTTCACATTGCAATTGGTCATGCCTATTAAGTTTCTTTTATCTAAAATTTCTCTCTCCATCTGTCTTTTTTGCTTGCTTATTTGTCTGTTGGAAAAATCAGATTGTGGGTTTTGCAGATAGTCCCACAGTCTGGATTTTGCTGATTGTGCCCCTCAAGTATACTTTAACTTGATCCTCTCTCCTATTTCCTATAAATTGGAAGTTGGAACTACAGGCTTCATCAAATTCAATTGTTTATCTTGTTCTGTTTTCTCAAAAAATACACTTTAAGTGGTAGAGCTTTCTTCTCTCAGGAGGGACATCATATCTTATCATCTCTCTTTTTATGAACTTAGCACCCAGTGATGGTCATTACTTAGATCTGTTCATGCATTAGGCATAGCAAAATTGTGTTATTCTAATCCCATCATTTCTTCTTAATTTCTCAGCTGGAATACTTTCATTGTTCTTTCGTAAAACTGGCTCTGGGAGTTATGAAGGAAAAAAATAACAACAACAGCAACACAAAAACAAAAACCTTTTCATTTACTTAAATGAATACTATTATCTCATAATGGAATTTTTAAAGTCTAATTTGAAATTCAAAGATGAGATTGAAATGCAAACCTCATCATCAACCCTTTCTTCCCTGGCGTCATAAACCTCAACCCTGAGTCCTAGCCTTCATAGAACAGAAGACCTGCAAGCAGGAAACAGAACAAGTGACTAAGGAGGAGAAAACACACTGAGTGAAATTTCAAAACTTTATCCTATGCATTTCTACTCAACTAGAGAGATTAGGACATTTCTTTGGGCTCCATAAGCACCCTTGTATCCTGGTAAGAAGATGCATTCTAGGGGTTTAGGAAAACCTGGTACCTACACAGTAGTGCTGGCTCTATTATGCAGAAGGTCAGAAATACTCATTTACCATTTATTAAGATGAAAAACAGGTACACAGGCCAGCAAAGCATCTTTCCTCTGTTAACCAAAGGCCCTATTTTCAGTTGTCCCCATGTGTCTTTTTATCTGAGATCTGACTGGAAATGCAGAATTCAGTCTCAGTTCTAAAGTGAGATGTATGTCCGTGGGCTGAACTGTCTGCAGCTTTGACCCAGTGCAGGAGATACCGGGGCCCACACTCCAGAGCATCCGCCTGCCCTCCTGGGGTTAGCATCCTACCTACCAGAGAGACCGTGGCTCCCTACATTTAGCTTATTAATTTAGCAGGCGGGTCAGAAGGAGACTAATTGCTGGGCGCTGGAGGGCCTGAGGCTGCAGGATCCACTTTTAACTTTTGCTTTGCCAACAACCCATGGGAAAACCGATGAGCTTTTTCAGAAAGGAGGCAAGGAAACATTACATGTTTTGGAAGGAAGCTAACTGCATCCTAAGCGCATGGTTGGAGTATGTTAGACTCAACCCCATCCCTTCACATCTCAGCCAGGCTCCTAGGGTGCTTGTCCTAGAAAATACCCCCAAGAAAGCCTTGTGGTCACTCTTGGGGGGGAGGGTCACATAACACTGAAGTCACCATAGTTTATGTGTCAAACATTGGGACACGAAGTCAGATAAAGGATGTCTTCTCCATGTGAAAAAGTATATAGATAAATTATGTTTATCTATTTATTATTTACTCATCTCCATCAGTAAGAACAGAATTAAGAAACAGGAATCATGACAGAAATTCAGGAAGCAAGTGCATTTGAACCACACCATGCCTATACGTACTTTCATCAAGGTGCTCCGTGAGCAGATCATCCAACAACTTTTAATCAGTAAGACCTATCTATGTGCATCAGTTCTCTCTTCTCTCTCATTTAGAGATGCATCTAAAGAATAAATCAACCAGCAAGTATCTTCTTGCCCACAGGCATGGGCTTATTTTTGGCAATTCTTCCTGCCACTGGCTCCTGAATGCTGGTTTCCCCTGGTCCCCCAAAGCCTCCCTGGTCTCTACCAGCTCTGGTGGAAACAGGCTAAGGCCCCTGTCCATGCCATTTACAGCACTTCATGTCACCAGGTCATGGGCTTAATCACCAAGGCAAATAGAGCCTCCACATCCTTCATGTGCACTTCATTTCAAATTCTTAGAATTAGATTTGGAGAATAGAAAGTGCATTGACAATGCCTTCCCAAACTCAGAAAAGTATGGGTATTATAGTTATAATTTCAGCTGGAAGCATATGGTCTCCTTGCTAGCCCGTCTCAATTTTAGGGAGACAACTCTAAGGTATGGTGGTAACTACCATTTACCTGGACAATGAAAGCTAAAGAGTCACAAAACTGGTCACCTATAAGTTATAAGTTCATAAACTGGCTCCTATATACACCAGGCAGGGAGAGACTTTAAGACAAAACAAAACAAAACAAAACGCAGACCACTCCAGGTTGTAAGTGGCAGGTTTAACAAGCAAGTGATAAGGAGAAAGAATTCCTGTCCCCTCAAAGGTCCTTTGAGGACTAAGAATCAAGTTGACATGAGACAGATTAACAGGAAGAAAGCAAATTGAATAGCATACGTACAAGGGGAATCCACACAGACATGGAAATTCCAAAGTCAGGCAAAACAAGGCACATCCATTATCCTGAACGAAGGAGAAGGGGGTAGGGATCGGGGACTTCAGGGAAAAGGAATGCAATTCACAGGGCAATATGTTCTTATGGTTAAAATGACACAAACCACTCCACATGTCTGCTTATCTTCTTTCTCTGTTTGCCTGTCTCTCACCCTAAAGACTGGCTAACCTGCATAGTTTCTCTTCAGTCTGGTAAATTAACACTTTCTGGTTTAGCCAGGTAAGTGCGATGTCTTTCCTCTCTTCCTGCTCTATAGATTTCCCTATGAGCATACTTGCTCACCACACACTGGATGAACTCACTACCTTGTCCCTGCTTGCTCAGCCCTGAAGCATCCTCTGCCTCATAAGCCGAGCCAGCGTGGTCTCACTTAAGACAGCACCCCCTCTCTGAGGCTTTCTTTAGCTGACCTCAACCCCCTCCACCCTGCTCTAGGTTCCCTAACTTAGGTTTGTCCCCATACTGCTCTCTACGCTTCTTTCACAGTCTTGCCTCTCTTGCCCTTATCATGCTGCTTTATTATCACTTCTTTGCTCCTTCATCTCAACTCCTTCTAGACTAGAAGCTTTTGGAGGCCATCAGCTATAACTTGCTTACCTAACATGTAAGCGTGTAGCAGTTACAAGATGCCCAGAGCATTTGTTGAAAGAAAAAGAAGGAAGAGAAAGGACGGAAGAAGGAAAGCCTGGGCATTCAGGCCCCAGGCACAGGGCTACTCTGAAGGTGCTGCAGCATAGACAGATCCCTGCCCACCCTCCACATCAACGGAGTGGGGCAGGGGAGGAAACTAGGAGGTCTCTGTGTTACAGCGCATCACTTAATGTTGAATAGATTTAGAGAAATGTGAAAAAACACCTTCTTAAGTTCTCTCTTAACAACAAACTGTGATGAAAACATTGGGAAATTTCTTACCAGAATAACCTTCTCTTCTTTTGCAATCTGAGTCTGTTACATTAACTTGTCTGGGGGGAATAATGAATAAACAGAAATCCATCTCTCTCTCTCTCTCTCTTATCTTTTGGGTCTGGCCATTTTTTCTGTGACAAATAAATCCTTCCCCTCAGGATACCACATCCATTTTTGTCAGTGCATGTAACATGGAACTCAAAGAAATGTGTTCTGTAGCATACTTTGCTTTATCAGCTTTGCTTCCTAAAACTCAGGTAGCTTCAGAAGCAAATAATATTTTGCTTTCATTATTGCTTCAATCTTTGATATGAGTTGCACAACTATCTTTGTAAATAATTCCTTGTCCTTCTCATTAATATTTAGGAAAACAGCAAAAGTAAGCAATGGCAATCAGAAAGACAGACAACATGAATAATACTAGTCAAAGATTGCTTTCTACCCCAAAAGTTTTCAGATATTCCTAATACAGAATCTACCTACCTCTAGTTTATTTTCTTGTTAAATATCTTGCTTAGAAAACTAATCGTTTTTAATACTATGTAATTTGGGACGCCTGGGTAGCTTAGCGGTTGAACTTCTGCCTTTGGCCCAGGGCATGATCCTGAAGTCCCGGGATCAAGTCCCACATAGGACTCCCTGCATGGAGCCTGCTTCTCCCTCTACCTGTGTCTCTGCCTCTCTCTGTGTGTCTCTCATGAATAAATAAGTAAAATCTTAAAAAAAAAAAAAAAGTAATACTATGTAATTCTAATCTATTATTTTAGTTTGTTTTTATAAATAAAATACTCAATGCTGTTACTTTTTGCCCAAAGGCAAAAAGTGCAAAAGGCCCAATTTGTTTTATAGATCCACGTTTCTTATTTTAGTAATCATTTCACCACAACAAATAAGGAGAGAAGGAAGGAAGGAAGGAAGGAAGGAAGGAAGGAAGGAAGGAAGGAAGGAAATATAGTAAAGGCTAATAAATACTATGTTTTTTTAAATCAAGAAAATGTATTTCTGACTGCTGTGAATCAGCCATCAGAATCCCAGTGACCACGACATTCCTATTGTACTCTTTAAAGGCAAATGGAAGATAAAAAGTTCTAACCACTGGTGAACATGTCAAAACATGTCACTAAGGTCATTGAAATTGAAAGCTTTTGGTAATCTGTTACTGTCTTTAATTTTCTGTATGATAATTATCTGTTCCAAATGGAAACATCTTTCTAATTTTTAAATAAAATATTATGAGTTCTGTCCATGGTACGGCAGCTTGTGCTCTTAAGAAAAAGTTTCCATTCCCATGCCTCTGATACCAGAACACTGATAAATCCTCAGATACTGCCCCCTGGGCTGTTCAAAAGGAACTGCCCCCTGGGCTGTTCAAAAGGAACTAAATAATAACCCAGACTGAATAACCCCCTTATCTAAAAGAAAGTTTTAAAGCTGGGACAAAGAGAGGATCAGCCATTTGCTCCACTTTCTAGAGGTTTGGACAGAAAGTCGAGATTGTACCTGAAATCACAAATTAAACATGGAGCCAAGGTAATAAAGGTAAACCAAAGAAGCTTCATGTTTAGACCATATGTTCCCATGAAAAGGAAGGCCCAGAGAAAGCAGCTCCCTCCATGCATGACCTTGAGACCAGGTCAACATAACATTTCAACCCAATGGAGTCACTTTTTTAAGTATAAAAAGGGGAAAATCCAGTATGTCACAACAACCATCACCACCTCTGAACAATCTCAAAGACCCTCAGAAACTTGATCACATCATTTGAAAAGGCATTTTTCAAACTTCTAAAATAACTTTTCTCAAAGTAACCGAAATATGTTTTTTTAAGAGGAAAGTGAATTGAAAAGGCAAAGTTACCCAGAATTAGCAAAAAAATTTTCAGAAGTATTCAAAATTCTCAATAGCGCTCTTGAAAATCAGTCCAGATATGCTCCCTTTTTAACTTCAATTGTATTTTTTTCAGTGATCTTTTTTTTTTGCTCCCCTGTGTTAACT
Source organism: Vulpes lagopus (assembly GCF_018345385.1). NCBI lineage: Eukaryota > Metazoa > Chordata > Mammalia > Carnivora > Canidae > Vulpes > Vulpes lagopus. The sequence continues at coordinate 72,395,078 of NC_054832.1, forward strand.
ATTATTTTTTAAGTGCCCTCAAAATTGTGACTAAACCCATAGTCATAATCCTTTAGATTGTAATGACAAATACCATGTTCTTGGTAATCTTGGTAATTTCCAAGAAATATGAAAAAAATTACCTAAAATTTTTCCTCAGCTTTTACAGACTTTCAGAATGTGATTCAAATGGCACTTATAATGTTACCCTATTTTTTTTAAATGTCTCAGTTTAGAAGCTTTTGTCCTAGTCTCTTTGGACACCTTCTCAAGTTTGGATGTCACCAGCCACATGTGGAGAAGGGTGTTCTGTGCAGTACTGGGCAGCCCACAGCACCTTGGGAATGTTTTAGGGACAATGAGCAAAGGAACTGGAAACTGCTCTCTTATTTATACTTCCCTGCCCACACATCACTGAGATGTGGATGGCTGCAGATGCATGGCAATATGTTTGATTCAAACCTAATTCCCCCAAACATTCTGCTATGTCTTCTGCTAATTACAAATGATCTGACTCCCCTAAAGATCTTCAGCCTTTACCACTGAAAAACATAACCCTCTATGCCTGATTGTTCTTATCAGATCCTATGCTCCGAGAGGGCTGGGACCTTGCAATTCATTTCATATACCCCTCTAACATCTGGCTAGGACAGTGTTTATTCCCAGTGTAAGTTGAATGCCATTGTTGAGTGATGAATAACTGAATATATCAATACCTTCTCTCTCAAAGTCCTCCCTTCAATTATCCTATCACTAATTTCCTCTCATGTGTTCTTAGCTTCATTACCATGGAATAGCAACTTAGATCAGCTCCAGGCACCTAAGATCTGAAAGGAGTAGGCAAGTCCATTCCACTAGATGTGAAATACTGTTGGGGAGGGCCCATGAAAGGCAAGATACAGATGGGATGTCCGTAGAGGGGAATGTAAGTAGTGGATGAGAGAGAAGATGGAAAGGTGAGACAAGAGGTAGATTATGAGATGATGAATAGTAGGCTCTGAAGTCACACTGATCAGATGCAAGTCTTAATCTTGTCACTCATTTGGGCAAGATAGTTACCTCCCCATGACTCAGTTTCCTTGAGTACAGAATAGACACAAGTAGAATCTCCTTTGCAGGGTTGTTTTAAAGATTAGAAGAGTTAATACAGGTAACTTAATTCAAGTAGCCTTGATAATGTTTCTGAAAATGCTAAGCACTCGTAAATGTCTTTTGGTGTTATTAGAGAAGAGAAAGTCATATCTAAAATTTTCTAATCAAAAGGCACTGAATGACTGAAGGGATTAAAAAAACAAGATCCCAAACTATGGTATTTTCAAGACTCCATTTAGCCTTAAAGACACACGTAGACTGAGAGAAAAGATATGGAAGACATTTCATGCAAATGGTAACCAAAAAAAAAAAAAAAAAAAAAAGCAGGGGTAACTATACTTATCTATACTTATATCAGACAAAATAAACTCAAAACTAAAAATGTTTAAAAGAGACACAGAAAATTACTATATAATGATATATATGAATCAACACATCAAGCTGATACAATAATTATAAATATTCATGCACTCTACACAGCAAACCTAAATATAGAAAGCCAGAAAGTAATAGAACTAAAAGGAGAAATAACCAATAATACCATAAGTGGGGACTTTAATGCCCCACTCTCAGCAATGGATAGATAATCCAGACAGAGATTCAATAAATAGTGACTTAAGCAGCAGTTTAGACCAGAGGGACCTAACAGACATATATAGAACATTCTCCTCAAGTGCACATGGAACATTATCTAGGACAAACCCAATGTTAGGCCATAAAGCAAGTCTCAGCAAATTCAAGAAGACTGAAATTATACCCGATACTTTCTCTGACTACAATGGCATGAAACTAGAAATCAATGTGAGGAAAACTGCAAAAGTCACCAACATATAGAAATTAAACAACACTCTTCTGAACAACCAACAGACCAAAGAAATTAAAGGGGAAATGAAAACTTCCTTGAGACAAATAAAGATGGAAACACAATACATCAGAATTTATGGGATATAGCAAAAGGAGTTCTAAGGAAGAAGTTCATAACAACAAATGCCTATATTAAGAAGCAAACAGAAATTCCAAATAAACAACCAACTATGCCTTAAGGAACTAGAAAAATAAGAAGAAAACGAGTTTAAAGTTATCAGAAGAAAGGAAATAATAAAGATCATAGCAGAAATAAATGGAATGAAGAAAAGAAAAACAATATAAAAAATTAGTCAGAAAGTTCTTTGAAAAAATAAAAAAGCAAAAAACCCTTAAACTAACAAAGTGAAAAAAAGTAAAAACCCAAATCAATAAAATTATAAATGAAAAGGAAATATTACAACTGATACAACAGAAATTCAAAGGTTTGCAAGAGGCTATAATGAATTGTACACTAACAAACTGGACAGCCTTGAAGCAAAGAATTTCTTAGAAGCATACAACTTAAAAAAAGAAAAAAAAAGAAACCTACAACTTAAGCAAGACTGAATCAGAAACAAACAGAAGAATCTGAACAGATCAATGACTAGTAAGGACATTGAATAAAAAATCTCTAAACAAAGAAAAGCCATCACCTAGATGGCTTTCCAGGTGAATTTTTCCAAGCGCTTTATTTAAGAACTACCAATATTTCTTCAACGCTTCCAAAAAATTGAAGAGGCAAGAACACTCCCATATTAATTTTATGAGGTTAGCAGTACCCTGAAACTAAATCCAGAAAAGGAAACTACGAGAAAAGAAAACTGCAGGCCAATATCTCTGATAAATATAGATGAAAAATTATCAGTGAAATACCAGCAGACCAAATTCAGCAGCACATTAAAAGGACCATCCACCATGATCCAAGTGGGATTTATCCCTTGAATGCAAGGATGGTTCAAATGAATCAATGTGATACTTTATAATAACAGAATAAAGAATCATAGGGACGCCTGGGTGACTTACTGGTTCAGCATCTGCCTTCGACTCAGGGCGTGGTCCTGGGGTCCTGGGATCCAGTCCCACATCAGGCTCCTTGCGTGGAACCTGCTCCTCCTCTGCCTGTGTCTCTGCCTCTCTCTCTGTCTCTCATGAGTAAATAAAATTTTTTAAAAAAGAATCATAATCATTTCAATAGACACCAAAAAAGCACTTGACAAAACTCAGCATCCATTTGTAATAAAAACTTTTAACAAATTAGGCATGAAAGGAACATATCTCCACATAATAAAGGCCACATACAAGCACACATCTAACATTCTATTCAATAGTGAAAGGTTGAAAGTTTTTTCTCTACCATCAGGAACAAGACAAGGGTGCCCACTCTTACTAGAAATCCTAGCTAGAACAATCAGGTAAAGAGAGAGAGAAAGAGAAAGAGAGACAGAGAGAAGAAATAGGGACAGAGAGAGAGAGAGAGAGAAAGAAACAGAGAAGGGGGTGGGAAGAAGGAAGGAAGGAAGAAAGAAAAGGTATCAGAATTATAAAGGAAGAAATAAAAGTGTCCTTATCAGCAGATGTCATTGAAAAGACAACCTGTCACCAAAATGATTAAAAGGCAAATCAATAACTGACCTAAGGCTGGAGTCAAATTGTTCTGAATACTCTGAACTGAGCATGGCAAGGATCCAAAGCTCCTGCTCTCCTAAGAGTTCAAAGGAAACGTCAGGAGAGCACAGGAAGCAAACACATTCCCTGTGTGTGACCAGCACACCCAGGGAATGCTAGATGGGACAGGCTGCCTGGCTGGCAACGTTTGACATTCCTGGTGCAACATGGTGAAGATGAACAAACACATGTATTTCTCCGGAGCACAGTTCACTTGCATCAACTTGAACTTAAGAAATCGATTTTTCTAACATATGGCAATTGATTCATTTTGAAATAAAACTCGCATAAAAACAGAGTCTTTCTCCTTTCTTCTCCCAAGGTTTAAACAAAGTGACAAAGCTTAGATTAGAGCTCCAGGCATTATACTAGCCTGTAAACCTGTCAGCTAGCTGTAAAGGGAAGAGCACTGAAGTTAAAACAAGAGCTTCCAAAAAAACCAAAAGAAACAAACAACAAAAAAAAAAACCCACAAAAAACAAAAACAAACAAACAAACAAACAAAAAAAACAAGAGCTTCCTGGCTAGTAGAACACAGCAAGGGGAGAAAACAAACAAGGAATGAGTGGAACATCTAGAGATTATTCTCTCCTATAGAAAACAAGAAAGGGAGGGAGGGAGGAAAAGGAAAGAAGACATCTGAGCTCATCTTAAGCAGAATCAAAAAGAAACTGGACCTTGTGAAGAGCTACAAAAAAAAGCCTGCCTTCGTAGAGAAAGGCAAAGAGTGTAAGAGAATGCTTTGTACCCCCGGCAGGGGGAATACGTGTGAACTTGCTCAGGCCATCGAATGTTTAAGTGAGATAAAAAGGAAGAAAAGATTCAAAGTAACCATGAAATTCCGAAGATGAGAAAGCGTACACTTTTCTGTAGTTGAATGGTTTTTTTACCTACTGTTTTTTGTTTACCTTATACAGTTTATCTTAAGGAAGATTCATATTGTCACAATAGGGTAAGATGACATCTTTTGCCCCCCTCCCAGTGCCTTCCTCCTGGTTTTCACACATCCACGGCCCATCAAATGTCCATTTTGCAGCACACATCACATGTGTGACTCCCTGCTCACATGTGTCTTCCCTGCAGGACTAGCACTCTTAGGGAGCCACTAGATCTCGTTCCCTAGCCAAGTGCCTGAACGTAGCAGTTGTTCTAGAAATATTTTTTTCTTTTTTTTTTTTTTTAATTTTTTTTTTTAATTTTTATTTATTTATGATAGTCACAGAGAGATAGAGAGAGAGGCAGAGACACAGGCAGAGGGAGAAGCAGGCTCCATGCACCGGGAGCCCGACGTGGGATTCGATCCCGGGTCTCCAGGATCGCGCCCTGGGCCAAAGGCAGGCGCCAAACTGCTGTGCCAACCAGGGATCCCTAGAAATATTTTTTTCAATGAGTAAATAACCAAACTGCATGTGAAACAGTCTTTCACACACATACACACACACATCTGTGATATAAACTCTACGGCCTCTGAAATCAAGCTTGAGACCTGGTAGAGGAAAAAAAGAACATTGGGGAGGGTCCAGCAAGAGGAGACCTGGCTAACAAACTTTTTTCTCAGACCCTCATTCAGACCCCTGAACCACATCAGTTTGTCACTGTCTGCTCCCCCACAACAGCCCTGGTGTTCTTGGCCTGGGAAACATTTCTATCAACTGCGGGAATTTACACCTGGTCCATGTGAAAACATTGCTCAAAAATAGACACAAAAACTAATAAAACCCTCTGGGATTCACCAATCATTTTTGAGGTAAATGAATAGATAGCTAGTGGCCCTTGTCAAAACTGTGAAGCTGGTCGCCTTCTCCTTTCACCATTTCCCTGACTTGAGTGTGCCCTGTGTATACTTTTATGGACCAGTGTGCCCTAATTTAAGTTTCTTGTCTCTGAAGAAGAGCCTGCAAACACAGGCACCCTGAGGGTATGCATCATTGCAGGAGAGTGCAATCCTAGCTTAGGGGTAATGCTGCAGAAATAGAAAATCATACTTTAAGCAGATGATTGTATCGTAAATCGGAAATGACAGCTATTCACTAGCTGACATTTTATGACAAAGTCCTTCCTGACCAACAGCAAGTGGGCAACCATTTTCTCTGCCCATTTGTGAAGCCAGCTCTCCAGGAGAAATTGCCTCACTTGCTCCACTAATCAGCTAACAGCTGTGCTTAAGAAGATATCCTCCATTATACGGCTCATTTTCCTTATCTTTTTAAATTTTGCCCTCTGCTCCCTTCACTCCACATCATATCCCCTCCAAAAGTCAGTTTTGAGGGGATTGTCTCTTTTGAGGTCTACTCATTGACATACAATTTAGCTCCAAAAGTCAGTTTTGAGGGGATTGTCTCTTGTATGAAGAAGAATGCCCAGGAATCACTTAATAAATAAATACTTATGGAGCTAAATTGTATGTCAATGAGTAGACCTCAAAATTTGCCATAATTTCTTCTTACTGAATGCTAAGTAAGTTTGACCCACTAAATTAGTCAAAATTATAGGATTTCCACTAGTTCAAAATCATGAAAAGAATTTGGCAAGTTTGCTATGACCTGGATAAGTTTCAAATTAAAAATGTGCCTTCTCTATAAATGGTCCAAATTGTATCATGGTATTTTTCTCTTTTCATTTCTTATACTCCTCACTCTATCTGGGCAATGGCTACTAAAATTACTGCCTTTCATAGCAGACTCTTTTGTTGACAGAGAAAAAAAATCTTAGTTGTTTTAAGTGGAGCAAATTTTTCAGTAATTTTATTCATTCTTAGACTTGGCATTTGGGGGAACAACTTTGATTTGGAGTAACAGAATCGGGCTAAATCCTGAAATGCTTTGAATCCTGGAATGCCAAGCTTTTTAGGGAGTTCTTTGGGCTTCGATAACATGATACGGAAATTTGTGGAGTTTCTAAATCACTTAAACATTTTTGAATGCCCCCGGCACTGTTTTTTGTGTCAGAGCCATGAACAACAACAAAATAACACTTCTTGCCTTTATGGGTCTTCTAGACTAGCTAGTCTAGCGGGCATACTTTTGAAATATTTCAGTGTAAGGAGTGGATTGAAGGTTTGAGAAGTTTGAGGTAGAGAAACAAATAAGAGGCATTTCTGCACCACAGTCTACCAGTGGTACACGCATAGGAGGATGAACAGAGGGAAGTAGCAAGTATGTCTGAGATGTTGAGTCTCAGATAACTGGTGTTAGTAGTAACAGAAAGAAGAAATTTTTTAAAAATCTGGAGAAAAAGTTGATGGCTTTGATTTTGGATATGTTTGGTTTGAAGAAATATTTAAAAATCCAGTTGGAAATGTCCACTGAGAGTCCTAAAGCTGGGGAAAGAAACATTTGCCAAGGCCACTGAACAGAGATGCAACAGACCTCATAGACACATCTTGAGATCCCCACAAGGAAAGTAGAAAAATGAGATGAGACTGGAGCATTGAACTTGTCTCTGTAATCTAAAGTCGAATAAAAATTATCCTAATATCATTTAGGATTTTCTGTGTTTGTGTGCATTTACACCCCACAGCTGTGATGCCCATGAAATATTATGAGAAGGGCAGAGAACAAACCTATCATTCAGAGCTTTCTGTCCTCCCCGCATGAATGGAAATCAGACAGATCCACACCCTAGAAGGGTGAGGGTTGATCAGCACTTTTTCCTGGGCCAGCTATTCACCAGAGCCCTAGCCGGTCTGGAATCTCTCAGGGCGGCAGGTCCTCTGCTCCTTGTGTGTTTAATTAATAAGAAAGAGCACGATGTTCCAGGCCTATGTTGTTTGTGAGAGAGATGAGGTTAGACAGTTGCTGAATGTATTCCAAAGAAGGAATCCATGAGAGCAGATGTCTAATCCAGACATGCAATTACCACTGCAGATCCCACAGAGAGGTAGCTTTGCTGCAGTGGGAAGTAGCATTTATCAGGGCATAGGAACTGATAAACTGCGCCTGTGTTCTGGAACACCATCCAAAACAAGGGGCAGAGCAGAAATGGCAGGTCAATAGGCATTTAGAAACTAAAAATATATTGAAAGTGAGCTCCTAAAAGAATACACAGTGCAGAGTTCAATTCTTCACTAGTGGAAGTGCTGTGTTGATGTTAGGATGAAGTGGAAGAGGATTGCTTCTTGGTCTTTTGGCTAAGATCAAGTGTAGGAAGAAGTGGAGGATATTTAAATCATTTGGAAAGAAGTTTGCCCGGTGATAAATATAGAGGAACCCTCTGAGTTTTAAGAATCTTTGATGAAGCAGGTATTTCTGTTCAGTAGTGGTACTCAGAGATCACACATGTAGGCTTTCAATATATAGGCCATTCAATATATATATGGTAAGTAGGACATCCATTTAAAGCATTATGTGGGGGGAAACTGGAGATACAGTGAATTTCAATAAATCAAATACTGATAGTTTTAACTGCCATGGATTCAGTAAGGACTTGGAAACATAAAACTAAGGAGAGAGAATACTTTTAATGCATCCTATAAATCATGCAATGTTGTTACCAAATGCTAGTGGCACAACAATGATGCATGATGGTCCCATTCCAACCCCACATTGGTCAAAATGCATCTGGACTATTGGTCAATTTTGAGTGGCCCACTGGAATCTGTTCAAAGGAAAACAATCACAATAATAAACAAATCAAAAGCTATGCAATGGAAGGAGTTAATGAAGAGGCTTAGATGTTAACTCTAGGAAAAATAAGATTTAAGAGGAATATGAGATTTTAAAGGGCTGTACTTATTCTATACAACTATAGAGGGAAAAATAAGAACAAATTCATCCATTTGAAAAATATTTCTTGAGTATGTGCTAGAAATTTGTCACATAAAATGAATAAAAATACACATAATCCCTGTCCTCTTGATATTTGCTGTCTAATACAGGAATAGTAACTAACAAAACACCCACACAAATGGAGGTGAAACATTTTATCCAAAGGAGGTGAAGGTCATAAGAAAGCCCAGAATGGAGGAATTTGACTAACTAGGCAGGTGGGAATGACTTCCTTATAAAAGTGATGGGTGGAGATACTGATGTGGGTTTAATACAAAGAAAATCATTTAAAGAATGATTCAAAGAATAGGCTACCCCAGGAGGAAGTGAGCGTCTCATCACTAGATAGGTGGATAGATGAAATGGTCTGAGTGGCTGGTTGCTGGTTGATTTATAGAGGATGCCACACGTTAGGAAAGGCTATACTGAACAAATTGAAAACTCACCCAACCCTGAAGTCCCTGGAATCTATCAACAGTGACACCAGACAATGCCCAAGAAGTCTTGCTTGGAGGCCTTTAACATGACTAGATTGAATATTGCCCTCTATACACATATATACATGTACTCATGTATACATAGAGATATATACACACATGTGTATGTGCACATACACACATATATGTATGCATATATACACATATAAATGTATAAAAACATATAAAATAAATGTTTTTAATTGCAAAAGAATTTAGCATTATTATTTCATCAGACCAATGCCATTACTCCCTGCCATTCACTTCACCTTTGCCATGTTTGCCTTCTTTTCCTTTGCAAACTATTAAACAGAAATGCATTTTGGTAAGATGAAGAAATAGAGTAACGATTAAATGTTTAATGCCGTGCATTTGCTCTTTTTCTCTGAATACAGGTTAACCTTCTTTAATACAGGGGTCCTCAAACAATGCTTGTAGACCTGATTTTTATAAATATCACAGCCACATTCATTCAATTACATACTTATGTGCATGGCAATTGCAACAGAGACCTTATGTCCTGCTAAACCTAAAATATTTACTATCTGGTCCAAACAGAAAACAAAGAGGCTATCCAGATTCCCAGGATTGCGTCAAAAGAAACTACTATACATAAATAGTAGATTTTAGTATCAATGAGCGTAATACATGCAATGGATTAAAACTTATTAGATATCATTAAATTAAACCCACAAGTTCATAATTATACTTGAAAAATACAGTCACTCTCTTCAGGAGATCAAATAGAACCACTCATTATTTTTAAAACTGGTAAATCAAGAAAGAAAACATTTATCTTGCCTTCTCTATACAACACATACTTCAGGATATCTCAAGAATCAACAAACAGAAATCTCTCTTTTTTTTTAAAGCTTACTGGCTAAAAAATGAAGAGAAAGTGAAAAATATATACTTTTGTCATTTTGCAGTTTCTAAGAAAGTAATCGATCTAGGCAAATACTCCTCAATGGCTAGTAGCCTGACAAGAAAGAAAAAACTCACATTGCATATCCTCTGATAAGCATGGACACACCACATAGGAGGAAGCCTTGTTTAATATATATATATATTAAAGTGGTTTCTCAATTTCTAGAAGCTCATAATCCTGATACTACTAATTTTTTAATGAATGAGTAAAGGAGTCGACCTTTTTCTTGTTCTATATTACTTAGCAAAGTATCTAGTAATAGAAGAAGTTCATACCTTTCCATTCAGCCAATATTTATTAATCACCTGCCAATGGTAGGCCCTGTGCTAAGAACAGGAAACGTTCACTGAATGAAAGTAAGAAATGTTTCTGTGTAGACCCATCTCTCTGAATGCCTAGGAGTTTCCAATTAGGAGTGTCCAGGCGGAAGGGCACAGGGCTCAGGCCACAGGCATTCTGTGACTTTATTCATTAGGTTTCTCCCATGCTCCTTGGAGGCAGATGGTAGGGCTCTCCTTTCAGTGGGGTCCACAGGATCAGGGCAATGCTCTTCTGTCATCCATGGAGAGCTTCTGAGCTGACTCCCACATTTAGCCACCGTCCATCTGGACTCAAGAGGTGGATTAGGGGCCAGTGCACTGCCCCTTCCTTTGTACCTCATGTGAGAATCTGTTCCTTGCTCCCTTAAAGGGTCACCTTTCCCACCTTAGGATCTCTTATAGAACTGATACCAGGTCTGGCTATGACTCTACGGAAAGTAAAATTAAATTCTTGATTTTTTTCTGTAGTTCTACAACTGGAGAATGTAAGTAACATATGCAGTGTTCAAGAGCACCACACATGATTTTCTAAACACAAGTAATATATTGCTCCCCCTCCATGTTAGGAAAGGATGCTGAATTCCCAGTGCTCCCCAAAGGGAGCACACGCTGAAGTCCCCCCTCGCCCCAACCCTGCCAGCCCCAGGCTGTCCCATGAGGGCATGTTTGTATCTATCTGACAGGGTATTCCCAGCACATAACAGGATGCTTGACACATAACAGGTATCATGAAATCTTTGTGGAATGTATCGAATGGCTGAGTAACAAACCCCTGAACTCAGTAAATCAGTGATGAGCTCCATTTACAGTCTGCCCTTTCTGTGGATACGGAGTCTCCAGATAAACAGTTCTTGTGTTATCACAATCACACGTGGGCTTTCAGGCATGCACTACTTCATTGTGGTCATTGGAAGGAATAGCAAAATTTGAACACATTTAGTAATAATGTTATTTTAACAAGTATCACAAATGTATTGTGGTACATTCAAGATGAATTTAAACGGAAAGGTTTTTTTAATTCTTTAGATAACCCTCAGCACTGAGTCTTCTGCTCCTGCAAAGTTGGGAAGAAAATATATTTAACTAGGTGCAATTTTCTGGAATAAGCAAAAGCCTTACTATATGAAGAACAAAGTAATTTGGGTTGGCAATCTGCTTTTTAAGTAGAAAACATTAAAATGTAGAACATGGGAATTTTGGGATCAAGAATTTTCTTTGATTTTTTTTTTTTTTTTTTAGTGTTTAAAAAGTCAGGTTAAAAAAAAGAGTAGCTCTCTTTACCTTTTTAATTGAAAAAAAATGCTTTTCAAGTATTTATTTAGGATGATCTGATTTTTTTCCCACTAAAGCAGTTACTTTTACCCCTAGAATATAGATAGGCCCTTGAATATAAAAAGAACAGCAAAGATTAGAGAATTTTAACATCTAGCTATAGTACTTGAAGCACTGTGTTCTAGAAACATTCTGAGGATTTCTTTGTTTTTTTAAGATATTACCCTGAAATCTGAGACATATTTGGACTTAAGACCTTTTCTCCAAGCTAACTTGGAACAACTTCAGGGAAATCCAATTAATATATTTTTAACTACAAAATTTGGAACTTAATTAGATGAACCTTGTAGGACCTATATGAAACTTCAAACAAATCCTTCTAGAAAATAAACTTTTAATTTCTTTTTCCCTAATTTCAAATCTATTAATAACCAAGAGAAAGTTCGAGTAAAATAGATTTCATAACAATATAATCTTACCAAACTTTAGTAATTTCTACCAAAGACTACTTATGTAAGCTAACTTGAGAATGGAGCTGTAATTGATATTGTTGAAATAAATTAACTTATCTAATTAAATACATTTGTGTCTTCCAGTAAGGACCTGAAGTTTTGTTTGTAATCTCTAATAATAATTTTTTACTTTAAAAGCCTCTCATTATTTAATATTCAAATGATGTAAAGCTGATGCTTTTAAAAGAATTTATTTGGGTCAGGAGTTTTTCAAAATCTTCTATGAATTAAAAACACTAGTAAGATAGTGCCTGAGATCCAAAGGTATTCAATCTGTTTGGGGAAATATGTTTGTCAGGCATGAGCTTTCACTTTTCCACTTAACTTTGTTTTACTAATTTAAAACTCAAAGAATTGTTTCTGTCATAATTAAAAGAATTTAAGTTGCTGCATGACTTTGTTCTTTCAGCGCTTGGAGGGGTTTGTTTGTTTGTCTGTAAATATGTAAACCTATCAAGGAAAGGAAATGAACTTTATGTGCATCCAACATCTATTAGCTCATTAGAGACAGGAATTTAGCAGACACGACCAATAAAGGAAGTAAACAAACTGGCTCTCTGATGCCCTGGGTGCCACAGTAGCTGCGAGGGCATTCTCCCAGGGGCTGTTTTCACCAGGGAAAAGGGAGAAACGGCTCATCCTTAGAAGTATATTAATTTCTCACAATGAAACATTCGATGCTGAGATTAGGGAAAGAGAAAAGTATGCTTATGGTCTCTAAAGACCCCTAGAAAGCCTGGTGTAAATAAGAACTTGCTTTCGAAAAACTGTGGAAGAAACAACCATTCCATAATTCACCTGATGAATACATACGAATATGGGAACCCTCAGCAGAATGCTGGTGTGTTCACCATCCCACAGAATGGCTCCTGGCTCCAGCATTGTCAGCATCATTACTTATGCCCTCTGGGTTTCAGGTTCCTCAACTATAACTGGATAATATGTAATAGTCTCCAAATTGCTTGTGACTCCAATATGATCTTAATTCATAGTAAGATAGTAGAGGCTGATAAAAGCTTGTCACACTCCTCACTCTCAGCCCTGGGGGACTTTTATTTAACAAGAGCCTGAAAGCTCTGGTATCTTTACCGCAAATAACAAATCTTATCCATAAAAATATAATAGAATATAAAGAGGGCCTTTAAAGGACCTCACAAATTATACCTTTCCCCAGCCATGCACTTCTCCTAAGCATGAAGTCACCCTTTGTACAAGCATAAGGGTGAACTTGCAACCTCTCTATGATAATATAATCAATCTAAAGATTCTTTTTTAATGATGGTTGACCACATGTGTATTCTTTTTTTCAATGATAGATATTTTAGAAAGTTATAAAAATCTTTGGGTAAGGGGCAGATTCTGGGCCTGTGACAACCGAGTAGAGGAGAGTAGAAATCATTTGTATGAGAATTTTGTCAAGATTCAGCACCATGCTATTTCAAAACAGACAAATTATCCGTGTAGGAAGCTAATACATTTAGGAATTCTCTGGAACACTTCTAATATCTTGGAAGGTTTCAGGGGTGAAAATTTAAAAAGTGATATTTGCGACAACAAAATGTGTTTTTTTTAATGCCTATTTTCTGTGGCAATTTGTGAGCAGAAATGACTATCACCACATGAACTCACTTTCTACATTCTACTAATTACAATTTGTTCATAACTTTGCAATTATTAATTTCTTTGGAATTGAATATAATCACATTCATTGAAAAAGACAGATACTCAACCGCAATCTAGTAGTTGAGAGAAAGAATAAATATCTTAAATCACCAAGGAATTGTTTATATTTTCTTCTTGATGGGCTTGTGTGTCTTATATTATTTATATTTATGATCCTTTCACCTCAAGTTTCTAGGGGACAGGGACTGGGAGTTCTGTTTCACTTGCTTCCATCCCTCCACGACACAAAGACATAAGATTGTGATGAGTCTCTGTGAACTATAGGTAGATGATCTTGCTTGATAGCTGGAGAACAACAGGCGTTCTGATGAGGTCAAACACAGGGCCCCAAGTTAATGGCCACAATGCAAAGCCAAAGGTATGCACACATCAAGAAGCCATTCCTGTTTCCTTCTGTCATGTGGACCATTGTAGGGAGATCTTCAGTGCTTCTCTGGGAACTTGAAGGACAGGAAAGAGAAACCTCCACTGGCTTGTCTACATGGAGAACTCCATTAAAGGGTTTTCTCACAGCAGCTCTGGGTCTTCCTGTACCAGATGGAGAAGGAGGGAGTTTGCCAGGGCACACTGCTACTTCTAAGCACTCTTTTACCTAGAACCGAATTGTTCTTGGAGTTACCAGGAAAAGTAATTCAGGGGGATGTAATGTACATGGGGAAAAAGAAGTGGGGGGCAATTTACCAGAAAAAAAAGGAGCCTTAAATTCAACACAAGGGTTAAGCCTGAAAGGGTATGAACAACCAGAACCATAAGGATACCATCTTCCTTCACATAATCCAACCCCCAAAGAAGTGTTCTCCACCAAGTGCCCTTTTTATTACTTCTGTAGGACACACACACACACACACACACACATCTGTCAATAGCACAACTGCCACAGCCCCAGCAGCACAGACAAAGTCTTGTCCCATCACCCTCAGGGATATCTTAGTTTAAATTCTTCACTGAACACATACTGTCTACCTTTCTTTTGTATTACCTACTCCTGGTTAAGACCGCCACTCTCAGCCCTGACGGTAGAATGGCATATCTTCTCTGAGGGTATAAATGGACAAGGCCATGGGAGAGTTTGCTCCTTTTCAAGCATTCTAAGATCAATCTGCATTTTGCTGTGTCACCTGCATCCAGAGGCTGGCCACACAGCTCCATACTCTGCCAGCTTCTTTCCACTTCTATAGGTCTAGATGTAGCCTCCTCCTTTGGGCACACAGCCCCTGTACATACACTTGTCTTTCCAACAGCTTATGCCTTATAAGCTCCCCTTCTGCCTGTTCAGAGCCTCCTAAGGGCTGAGGGCCTCGTGGTGCACCCAGGTCCTCTCTGTGAGGGAAGACTGTCCTTGCCCAGCTGTCAACAGTGCTGTGTATTTGAGGAGTGTTTGGCTACAACTAGAAGAGCCAGCAGTGATGTTTTCCTCCGCATGTTGACATCTTCTTCTGTCCAAGTAATTTTTGGAAAACTCACAGATTTCCTTGCAACCCATAGGCAAAGTTTCAGAGTTCTTGAGGCCTCCACAGTCTGCTGCTATTTCTGAGTATGTAAGCACAAATATGGAACGTCTTGTCCAGGCCCTGGCCCCTGAGAGCACAGTGACCGAACCCGGTCTTTGTTTCCCAGAGATTACGCAGCATTGGGCTGCAAACACCCTCCACACAAGCTCACCTGGGGCATGGGGAGAATGAAAGTTCAGCCCAAGAAGCTTCTAGAAGAATGCGAGAGCTTGTGGGAAGAAAATGCCTTCCCACACATACTTTTTTAAAAGTACCTCAGTAGATTTCAGGGAAATTAAAGATAAATATCATCTTACTGAAATGAGATGAAAAATTTGAACTTTATAAGTATTCCTTTTCTCTCTCTTCAAATAATATTGCACCCTTCAGAGGAGGGGGATGAAATTCAAAGAAACCAGAGTTGTATTTCCCATTTGGTCACTGCCTTCAGTTTTCATGGGCTCTGTTTTCAAGTCTCAACCTGTCTCTGATCTATCTGTATGACAAGAATAATGAGAATGACTATAGTAATAATAATAAGGAAAACAAATACTCATGTGACATTAATTATGTCTAAGCTCAAATCCTCATAACAACTTTAAGAAATACCATCTCCGTTTTATAGATGAGGCACAGAGACTTCAGGTAACATACGGAAGATCATACAGCTAAGAAGTAGTGAGCTTAGAAACTAAAATCTTGATTTGGAACCCCAATTTTCTCAGCATGTGATATTTGAAGCACAAGCCAAGATTTCTACAAATTTCTAGGTGCTTAAAAAGTCATGGAGTATCTTGCCTTTTGGGCTTCTGTTTCTATGACAGCACAACATTAAGTCTAGTCTCACAAAACGTTTCTGGAGAAATAGAGTGCTAATGAAAAAGGACTTGTTCCTGACATGACATTGGTCATGTCTCTTCCTACCCCCTACCCGCACCCAGGGCATCTCTTGCTCTGACCTCAACCTCTTCATTTCCCTCCTGCCTCCCTTTCTTGGTCGCATTCTTCCATCCCCAGTAGCCCATCATCTCCACCACAAAATATAATCTATCCTCCTTCATTCTTAGCAAGAGAGTTTTGCTACTTGAGCCTGCACTTCAAAGTCTCACCCTCTACCCCAAGTGGTGTATCAAAGAAATTCTGGTGCCAGCTATTAAGATAGTACACTTATCCTACCTCGACGCAATTTGATAATGATGTAAGTGTGATCAAAGAGAGGAAGTGTGGTTGTATAAGACAAATTCTTAAGATTCAAGAGAATGTTTAATGCAACCCATTATTTGATAGTTCATCCCAATTAAAGATCTAGAATGAGGACCCCTAGAGGAGGGACATGGAGATGAATAAGACAGACCAAAAGGCCCCTCATGAAACTTACCTTTGAGAAGCAGAGATGGACAACAAATAATCAATAGACCATACGATACAACGTCAAGTAGAAAGAGTGCCATGAAGGAAAGAGTAGGGGATCCCTGGGTGGCGCAGTGGTTTGGCGCTTGCCTTTGGCCCTTGCCTTTGGCCCATGGCACGATCCTGGAGACCTGGGATCGAATCCCACATCAGGCTCCCGGTGCATGGAGCCTGCTTCTCCCTCTGCCTATGTCTCTGCCTCTCTCTCTCTCTCTCTCTCTCTCTGTGACTATCATAAATAAATAAAAATTAAAAAAAAAAAAAGGAAAGAGTAGATCCAGAGATCGGTAGTGAAAATGTAGAAATGTAGGAGGAGATATTCTGAATAAGGTGGTCAAAAAAGGCATCTTGGAGAGGCTAGTTGGGCAGAAACCAAATCATTGAGGGAGTGAGCCATGTGTGTATCTGGAGAAGAACCCTCCAGGCAGAGGGGACAACCACTGCAAAGCCTCAAGAGGAGGCCAAGGTTGACAGATGTGGAGAGAGAATATGGCTGCAGTTGAGTGAACACAGAGTAGAATTCAGGGGGTTCTGCTCTTTCAGGGCAGAGAGGAACAGACGGGGTTTTGACCTCTAAGTACATAATTCTTTTTTTAATCAGCTAAGTACCTTGAACATACGATTCTGTAAAGATATGTCTTCCCCACTTAGACCTATAGAAATTCATAGTATAGAAATTTATATTTATATTTGCATGTATTTGTTATTCTTTATATTTATATTTGTTGATTTCTTGCCAGATTTAATCCATAGTAAAAATGTTAAAAAGCCATGGTTTGAATGATGATTCTGTTATTTCCTCAAATTATTATTTTTTAAAAGATTTTATTTATTTATTAATGAGAGATACTGCAAAGAGGCAGAGACATAGGCAGCGGGAGAAGCAGACTTTGTTCAGGGAGCCTGATGAGGGACTCAATCCCAGGACCTCAGGATCATGACCTGAGCCAAGGGCAAACGCTTGACCACTAAGCAACCCAGGTGCCCCTCAAATTATTTTGTCACCAGAAAATTGATCAGCCTACTTCTCATGTCTTTATCATCAACACTGACACAAATTCTGTAGTTTGCATAAACTCTGTGCCATGGAATAGGAAAATTCCTTCAAAATTAAATGCTATTTTATCAGAGGATGCATTCTTAATGGACATGTAACATGAAATATAATTTATTAGCCAAAGTCCTGTTGCTGTGGTAGGCATTTTGCTTCCTTCTTTAAATGCCTCTGTGTGTGTATGTGTGTGTGTGTGTGTCTTCATGCTCCTCTGCCCCCAGAATATATTTCTATCTACTCTTTCTCTACTCTTTACAAGGTTTTCCACTTCCACCTCACCGCCCCCCCCCCCCGATGTTTACGCTTTTCTCTTCCTCTGTTTGTTCTCCAGAAGGCTCTAGTAAACTATTATTCAAAGGTTTAAAGCAGAGGCATGATGTGGTCCAATTTACATTTTAGGAAGATGGATATTGTTTCTGGGTGGAAAACAGATTGGAAGAAGAGAAGAGAGATCAAACTTTTGGGAAAATCCACATCATAATTAGGAGTGGTCTGTATTAGGTAGAAGAAGTGGAAAGGAGAAAGCAATGAGACTTTAGAAATTGAACCAACAGGACTTGCTTACATACTGGATCCATGGAGTCAATGTGAATTAAGTCCCTTTCCATCCATCCCATCCCACCGCACACACACACACACACACACACACACACACACACACTTCATCTTATTCTCTTTACACATTCATGTCTATCTCCTCTTCTGGACTCTGACACAGGGCATCTCCTCTGTGAATCTTCCTAAATAATTCTGGCCCACAGTGATCTTGATAGTCCAGACCCCAGCACCTAGATCACATATCATACATCACTGTTATTTTTCCTATTTAATGCCTGTTTTATTAATAAACTTTCAATTGGTAAATGTCTTCTCTCTCCAGTTAGATCACGTAAACATCCTCAAAATAGTGACCAAGACTTATGCATTTTTCCCCAGACAGCACTTAGCGTAATGCTTAATATGTATTGTAAAAAATAGTTAATTACATAAAGGACCCAAGAGACTTCATGACTGCAGAATTTAGATCTAATCAGGCAGAAATTAAAAATCAATTAAATGAGATGAAATCCAAACTAGAGGTCCTAACGACAAGGGTTAACGAGGTGGAAGAACAAGTGAGTGACATAGAAGACAAGTTGATGGCAAAGAGGGAAACTGAGGAAAAAAGAGACAAACAATTAAAGGATAATGAGGATAGATTAAGGGAAATAAGTGACAGCCTGAGGAAGAAAAATCTACGTTTAATTGGGGTTCCTGAGGGTGCCGAAAGGGACAGAGGTCCAGAATATCTATTTGAACAAGTCATAGCTGAAAACTTTCCTAATCTGGGGAGGGAAACAGGCATTCACATCCATGAAATAGAGAGATCCCCCCTTAAAATCAATAAAAACTGTTCAACACCTCGACATTTAATAGTGAAGCTTGCAAATTCCAAAGATAAAGAGATGGAGCACTTCCAAACTCGTTCTATGAGGCCAGCATCACCTTAATTCCAAAACCAGACAAAGACCCCACCAAAAAGGAGAATTATAGACCAATATCCCTGATGAACATGGATGCAAAAATTCTCAACAAGATACTAGCCAATAGGATCCAATAATACATTAAGAAGATTATTCACCATGACCAAGTAGGATTTATCCCTGGGATGCAAGGCTAGTTCAACAGTAGTAAAGCAATCAATGTGATTGATCATATCAGCAAGAGAAAAAACAAGAACCATATGATCCTCTCAATAGATGCAGAGAAAGCATTTGACAAAATACAGCATCCATTCCTGATGAAAACTCTTCAGAGTGTAGGGATAGAGGGAACATTCCTCGACATCTTAAAAGCCATCTACGAAAAGCCCACAGCAAATATCATTCTCAATGGGGAAGCACTGGGAGCCTTTCCCCTAAGATCAGGAACAGGACAGGGATGTCCACTCTCACTGCTGCTATTCAACATAGTACCAGAAGCCCTAGCCTCAGCAATCAGACAACAAAAAGACATTAAAGGCTTTCAAATTGGCAAAGAAGAAGTCAAACTCTCCCTCTTCGCCGATGACATGATATTCTACATAGAAAACCCAAAAGCCTCCACCCCAAGATTGCTAGAACACATACAGCCATTTGGCAGCGTGGCAGGATACAAAATCAATGCCCAGAAGTCAGTGGCATTTCTATACACTAACAATGAGACTGAAGAAAGAGAAATTAAGGAGTCAATCCCATTTACAACTGCACCCAAAAGCATAAGATATCTAGGAATAAACCCAACCAAAGAGGTCAAGGATCTATACCCTAAAAACTATAGAACACTTCTGAAAGAAATTGAGGAAGACACAAAGAGATGGAAAAATATTCCATGCTCATGGATTGGAAGAATTAATACTGTGAAAATGTCAATGTTACCCAGGGCAATTTACACGTTTAATGCAATCCCTATCAAAATACCATGGACTTTCTTCAGAGAGCTAGAACAAATTATGTTAAGATTTGTGTGGAATCAGAAAAGACCCCGAATAGCCAGGGAAATTTTAAAAAAGAAAACCATAGCTGGGGGCATCACAATGCCAGATTTCAGGTTGTACTACAAAGCTGTAGTCATCATGACAGTGTGGTACTGGCACAAAAACAGACACATAGATCAATGGAACAGAATAGAGAATCCAGAACTGGACCCTCAACTTTATGGTCAACTAATATTAGACAAAGGAGGAAAGACTATCCACTGGAAGAAAGACACTCTCTTCAATAAATGGTGCTGGGAAAATTGGACATCCACATGCAGAAGAATGAAACTAGACCACTCTCTTGCACCAGACACAAAAATAAACTCAAAATGGATGAAAGATCTAAATGTGAGACAAGAATCCATCAAAATCATAGAGGAGAACACAGGCCTTTTTGAACTTGGCCACAGTAACTTCTTGCAAGATACATCCACGAAGGCAAAAGAAACAAAAGCAAAAATGAACTATTGGGACTTCATCAAGATAAGAAGCTTTTGCACAGCAAAGGATACAGTCAACAAAACTAAAAGACAACCTACAGAATGGGAGAAGATATTTGCAAATGGCCTATCAGATAAAGGGCTAGTATCCAAGATCTATAAAGAACTTCTTAAACTCAACACCAAAGAAACAAACAATCCAATCATGAAATGGGCCAAAGGCATGAACAGAAATCTCACAGAGGAAGACATGGACATGGCCAACAAGCACATGAGAAAATGCTCTGCATCACTTGCCATCAGGGAAATACAAATCAAAACCACAATGAGATACCACCTCATAGCAGTGAGAATGGGGAAAATTAACAAGGCAGGAAACCACAAATGTTGGAGAGGATGCAGAGAAAAGGGAACCCTCTTACACTGTTGGTGGGAATGCGAAATGGTGCAGCCACTCTGGAAAACTGTGTGGAGGTTCCTCAAAGAGTTAAAAATAGACCTGCCCTACGACCCAGCAATTGCACTGCTGGAGATTTACCCCAAAGATACAGATGCAATGAAACGCCGGGACACCTGCACCCCGATGTTTCTAGCAGCAATGTCCACAATAGCCAAACTGTGGAAGGAGCCTCAGTGTCCATCGAAAGATGAATGGATAAAGAAGATGTGGTTTATGTATACAATGGAATATTCCTCAGCCATTAGAAATGACAAATACCCACCATTTGCTTCGATGTGGATGAAACTGGAGGGTATTATGCTGAGTGAAATAAGTCAATCGGAGAAGGACAAACATTATATGTTGTCATTCATTTAGGGAGTATAAATAATAGTGAAAGGGAATGAAGGGGAAAGAAGAAAAAATAAGTGGGAAATATCAGAAAGGGAGACAGAACATGAAGACTCCTAACTCTGGGAAATGAACTAGGGGTGGTGGAAAGTGAGAAGGCCGGGGGCTGGGGGTGACTGGGTGACGGGCACTGAGGTGGGCACTTGACGGGATGAGCACTGGGTGTTATTCTGTATGTTGGCAAATTGAACACCAATAAAAAATAAATTTATTATTAAAAATATTAGTTAATTAACAAATTACCGGATTGCATCAATATTTGCCAATTATGATTGACACTTGACAAAAGTCATCTATTTAGGTTTCTTCAAATGTATATTTGAAAACTTACTTTGATGATCTTGCTCTTTCTATTAAAAGACTATGTCTCCCATCAGTGACAGGACCATTGGTTAGAAAAATCTCTTAAGTTAAATAAAATGGCTAAAGTCAATCTAAATATCTTTATCTTTTTATTCTTTTATTTTTTAAAAAAAGATTTTATTTATTTTGGAGAGAGAGAGAGCACAAACAGGAGGGAGAGGTGGAGAGAGGGAGAAGCAGGCTCCCCACTGATGCAGGGATCCTGACACAGGGCTCCATCCCAGGACTCTGAGATCATGACCCCACCAAAGTCAGACACTCAACCCACTGAGATACCTACATGCCCCTCTTTCCTTTCAAGAAGAGAAAAATTGCAGTGAGCAAGAAATAATGACAGAGATCTTGTTTGTAGGTAAGAAGATGGGAATCAAATATGCATCTGTAACTAAACTCTTCCAAAAGTCTTTTGATGCAAAGCAAATATAAACTATGTGATGAACCTCAAACAAGACCTGAAAACCTATTCTGTAGGTCCTTGCCACATTACTAAAAACAATTCATACCAAGAAGAAATGTGTATAGAGGTCAGTCAGGAAGTCATGGGATTAACCCTGCTCCTCATTGCTATTATTCTAATAAAATTCAACATGTTTTTGTGTTTGCTGTCTTAAATCAGAATTCAATGTTTTTCTTAATTTTTTTCTGATCTTATCTTTAAAAAAAATATTAGGGGGGGATATTTATTTATTTGAGAGAGAGAGCATGAGCATTGGGGGCAGGGGGGACAGGTAGAGGGACAAGCAGGCTCCCTCCTGAGCATGGAGCCTGATGTGGAGCTTGATCCCAGGACTCTCAGATCATGATCTAAGCCGAAGTCAGACATTTGAATTTAACCAACTGAGACACCCAGGTGCCCCATTATTTTAATCTAATCTTGATGTGTACAGGTTGTGGCTATGCATGTGGCTCTGCAGCGAGCAAGACTGCCTAAGTCCAAAACATGGTTGTCTCCCTTCTCAGCTCTGCAGCATTTTGGTAAAGTTATTGGAAATCTCTGTGCCTCACCTTCCTTGGTTGTTAAATGGAGACAGTAATGATAGAGTCTCAGGATTGTCATGCAGATGAAGAGAGTTAATAACTGAAAAGTATACCTGGCTTTTAGCAAGGGTTCTGAAAATATTGACTCTGATTAATAACACACATATACAGATGCCTATTTGCCCAGCCAGAAAGTTGTCCCAGACTCAGGCCATGAATTCCATCCTCCATATAGCTGTAGCTATTATTCCACCATTTATATATCTTTTTTGTGTCTTCCACTGATGAACCAAACCACTGTCGTATAATAAAAAATTTGGATGGCCTTTGTCCTCAGGTCCCAGGAGGGAGCCCCTAGAATGGCCTTGTTATTCATGTTGGGCCCTGAAGCTACACCTGAATTTATGAGTTTATGCTAAAGAGATCACTCAAGGTAGGGTTTGGCCATGCCAGCCATACCAATAACATGATTAGAAGTTTGGGAATTAAACATTGTGGGGGGGGGATAATAAGAGCCCCTGATTTGCAGCCAGTTGGTCAGATGTAGAGGTGGTTTGGGAACCCAGACTTGTTCCTGGGGTCTGAAGTGAAGGCAGTCTCATGCTCATGCCCTTAACCTGTGACGAATCTCAGAATTGCATTGCAACCACCAAACTCTCCTGGTCATTCCTAAGTTCAGGTGAAGTAGCTGGAGAACAACAAAAAATTAATTCTGGCCTTGCCTGTGGTCTGGAACATGTTTCTTTGTTATTTTACCTAAGAACATTTTTTCCTTCATGGAACTGGCCTCAGTTTACTGTACTCCCTAAAGGGAGGGCTGATTGAAGTCTACCTTTCTCACTAGGCTATAAATTCCCTGAAGAAATCTGGAATTCAATAAATGTGTGCTGGATTGATTGCTGAACAAAAGTCTTGGCATGAGGACTTCTTTTGCCCCAATATACTTATATCCAGATTTAAAAATGCATGGCCAATTTCTACAACTGATCTTCCCAACAGTAATAAAAGTGACTCATATTAATGACTGTAAGAATAATTATTTTCTTAGGCACTTATCTATGCAATGGGAATGAAGAGACAGTAAAAAGCCCTTGAGATACTCAGTTTTTATGGAAACTACAGGTTAAGAGAAATATCACCTCTGCCATTATCAAGCAACACATGGGGATTTCTTTTGGTGAGTTATAGACCTAAGGTGTTCCAGGCTCTTCAGTAGTAGAAAGTACATGTACCCTTGGCACTTCACTGCTTTGTGCATACCATGATGCACACAGAGGGAAGATGCTGTTTCTCTGTGTAGTGCTCAAAATTCAACCAACTCAGATGGGAAAGGCTGAAGATAAGACAAAATAGGTTAAGAAAAAGAAATATAAGATCCAGTCAATGAAAATGGAGGATGGAAATATAAAACCAGTAGGAAAGCAGGCATAGAATATTCTCACTTATTCAACAAATACTCATTAAAAGTCCATCACTTGTTAAGCAAGTGTTCAACACTGGACAAAAAGAGGAAATGACATGATCCCTACCCTCAGAGAGCTTATGGATGAGTGGAAAACCCAACAAACAAAGAAACCATTACAGATGTGTTAGCCTGCAGTTGTAATGGTTGTATGTACCAAGTGCAGTGAGAGGGGAAGAAAAGGAGCCCTGAGGGCAGCCTGAAAATTGAAGGAAGAAATTCCAAAGAAAGTAGCAACTTGAATAATGTGTAGGAATTTCCCAGTGGCCAGGTGAAAAAAAATTCTATTTTTTAAAAGAATTAAAAAAATAAACAAATGGATGAACTTGAAAATAAACTGGATTATTTTGAGGATGGGAGTCTTATCACCATAATGGCAAGATCTGGATATCATAAAGATCATTCTGAAGGCAATGCAGAGAAGTCCAGAGAAATGAAACAGACAGAAGCAAAATACCATGACCTTTTAGTGCCACTATACCAAGGGGCATTGGAAATAGAACACAAAGGACAGACACAAAAGATATTTAGGATCTAAGATTGACAGACTAGCAGATGGGTGAGAGGTAGTCTTTGAAGTGTCCAGAGTTTCTGGCATGGATTCCCAGATGGATCATGGAGCCATTATTTGAGATGGAAACACAAAAGAGCAATTGGTGAATTCAGTGTGGGAAAGCCACAGGGAGTTGTCTCATGAACAGCTGGAGCTCAGAGGAACAGTTTCACTGGAGAGGAAGGCTTGAGAACCACCAAGTCTAGGATACAGCTGAGCTCATAGACTAACAAAGCTTGATCAAGAACAGCTTATAAATTGAGAAGAGAGGAGGTAGGGCAGCGTGCTCTGAAGATCTTGATGCAGACGTCCTGATCTAACTGTCATCTACAAAGAAGCTGTTCTAAGAAGAAAACTTGTAGTCACTGGTCCAGAGTTTGGTTCTGAGAGTTTTCCTTTAGATTTCTTGTCCAGGTTGTCTACTTTCTTCAGTATACACATATTTGATGAATAAATGCATGAAACTACCTGTTATTAGCAGACTAAGCAGTATGTCAGCAAGCAGGAAAAAAGAAGCAAGGGAAAAATTAAAATTATTAGAAGAGAAGAAGCCTTATTTAATGTATATGTGAATGGAAAAGAAATAAATTGTATGAAAAATCAAAGTTAGAATAATAAAAGTAACTAGTAATATTATCTTAAAAGGAACCAAAAGAATAGGAATGAAAATGAAGTGAGTCAAATTTGGCATAATATCAGATACAGGAAAAATCATATGTGATTAATTCCTTGGGTATAAATGCATCACATTATCTCTAAGAACATTTAGTGTTCTATTGGGTAGATGGAATGGGACAGCCAGGTGGTGATTTCTCTTTGACTAACTAATTCATATTTTTCCAGAAAAATCAGTAGTTAATTTTGAGGCATTTCAGCAGAGATGAGAACATCTTTATTCAATAAAACTGAGACAACTGTAGAAAAAAAAAGAAGAAAAAGCTGCACTGATAACTGACAATCCATAAGAGGGAGGGAGGAAATATTCAAATTAAGATAATAACCTTTCCATAAAAACATGTACAGAAATTAAGTAAATTGCTATATTTTTGCTCATAGCCAACTCAAGGATGTTGCTGTTTTTCTCTCCAAGAAACATTAAAGCATAGCTTGATCAATAGGGAAATCTGTTTGCTGTTTTTCTCTCCAAGAAACATTAAAGCATAGCTTGATCAATAGGGAAATCTGATTTTAATAACAAACTTCACCACCAGAATGGAGCATTTCTAGAGCTGACTACTTCACTCCTAAGAGGGGTTTCCATTGTTCCATTTGGTTTGGTTTGACATGAACAATCCTTAGAAATCGCCTCTACTCTCTTCCTTCCCTATAAATGGAAACCTGGATCTTGTCTTCTTATTTGGATATAATCTTTTGAACATAAAACCAGACAAGAGGATAATTAATTTATGAGACTAAGTCACCTAATTAAACACAGCCCCGTGTGTCTTTACAAATGAGCAGAAATCTTGAAGTGTCAGATTTTAGATTTTTAAATGACCCTTGTATGATTAAATAAGAGAAATCGTTCACTGAACTATCTTCTGTAAGACTGTACAAAATGTCAAAATAATCAGGAGAAAAGAGAAAAGTAATAACCAAGTATGACATCAAGGGGGGGGAAATGACATGAAAATCGTGGTGTCTTACAGACAAGACTGACTATATCACCTACCGGGTCCAGTGCAAAATAAAAATGTCAAGCCCCTTGTTCAAAAAATGGCATGAAAGCAACATTAAAGTGTACTAAAATATGAAACTTTTTTTGAAGTTTTTCATTTTTTCTTATGGTTTCTCTCTTGACTTGTCATTCTGAGGTGTTTTTTTTTAATTTGCTATTTAGTGTTGTTCTAAGTAAATAAAACTTAAAATGTTTAATAATTAGCACAAATTCTACCTTCCATTTTTACCTTTGTGCAATGTCAGTTTTAAATGCAAATAGAAGAACATTTAATTATCTTTTTTAAAATTTTTATTTATTTATTCATGAAAGACCAGAGAAAGAAGCAGAGACATAGGCAGAGAGAAGTAGGCTCCCCGCAGGGAGCCTGATGTGGGAATAGATCCCAGGACCCTGGGATCTCAACCTGAGCCAAAGGCAGCCGCTCAACCACTGAGCCACCTAGGTGCCTAAAGAGCATTTAATTCTTATGCAGAATCACCAAATTACACGATTTGCATTCTAGAGCTCTTCCTTTGTGCGTATAGTTACCAGAAGAGTAGAAATGCTGCATAAAATTAACTCGTCTGTTTTCATATCACTGTTTGATATGTGCACTGTCTACCAGTTCTCTACCTCAGGCTTATGGATGAGGAAGTAGGGCTGAAAGGAAAAGGAACTATGTCATCATCTGATATCATTTTCAGTGTGTTTGGCTAGTGTAAGGAAGTAACATGAGTAAAAAAGGACAGAATAAGCTTCCTTGGTCATTCATTTTTCTTAGAACACCACTGACTTCTTTCCATGTTCAGGGTAAGTTATGACAAATAGAAAGTGTGGTTTCTTGGAGCCAATATGGCCCCTACTTACTCAGTCATGGATATAACACGCTTGCCTGTAGGCACTTTGAGTTTCCCTAAACTCCCATGTGTTGTGAGTCCACCTGATTTCTTGGTTCATGGACTGTCAAAATGCTATGTGTGAATGGGGCAGCAAAGAACAGCAGTCACATGTTTCTGGAACCTCATCTGCTCATATGCACTCTCCACTGTCCCAATGGACCTCAGTTACAAAATACAAATTCAAAGATAAAATTATCAGAACAATGACAGCAGAGTACTAAATCGAGCACAGAGCCCTTCTGAGTGTAGGCGTTGTGTTAACTACATAGACTTTGCACATCCATGAGGCCCATCCAGCTTACTACACAGCTTTGCACGCGTTGGGGAAATCCACATATGACAGCCTAGGAAGATGAGTGGGCCAACAAGGAAGCCTTCAGTGACACATGATTGTGGAGTGACCCTTTTCACCAATGCATCCACTGGAGGATGCCTTGGAAGGATACTGCTCTGGTGTTCTAATCTTACCAAGCTGAGGTACTAGCCAGCCTGTTCCTCAATGGTGTTTCCGTCCAAATATAAGGATATTAGTCTTTAAAAAGCAAATAAACACAAAAATAATACATAAAAATATATAAATAAAACTTTAAAAATAGCCCGTAGAAATGAATAAAGACTACCAAATTATCTAAGTGCTAGCACATTCCACTGACAACTCTGATGGTGAATTGTATTTCTTTTTATTATTTATTTATTTATTTATTTTTATTTATTTATTTGAGAGAGAGTGCATGTGGTGGAGAGGGAGAGAGAGAATCTCCAGCAAATTTTCTGCTTGGTGCAGAGCCCGCTCCGATCTCACAGCCCTGAGATCAGGACCTGAGCTGAAACCGAGAGTAAGACCCTTAACCCACTGTGCCACTCTGGCATTCCCTGAATTGTGTTTCAAATGTTATCTAGCAGGCTACTCAAAAGAGGTGCTGAGCATTTGCATATGGAAATACATGCTTATCTCCTGATTACAGCTTTACTCATTTTGAAGTCATCAATGTTCAGAGTAAAGAGAAAATTCTAGGAAAATTGCTCTTAGAACATTTGTTTACCTCCACTGTATTTCGAGAATTTAAAAAAAAATAATATAATTTGATTTAATGTAACTTGATACTGCAAAGCACTACAGACTAGGAAGACAAGCTGACCCAAGCAGAATTGAAATAAGTAGACATGACATAAGATTTGAAAGAGAAGACAATTTTTCGGGTCACTCAGACTTGTTCAGTCTTAGACACCATAGATTCTGAATCCAGGCATCCAGGTTCAAATCTTGGTGGGATTTACCATCTACTCTGAATTAGAATAGTGTCATTTTGCAGCCCTAAGGAAACAGGAATTTGGGAAATAGGAGTCAGTGGTTACTCAAACCATGAGGTGAAATGCTGATGGGAAGATTACAACAGGGGACAGGCTGATAGCCCATGAACTCACTGATCAATCTTAATATCTCTAAGAGATATGTCTCCTCATAGAAATACACACACCACCTAGGAAATATTAACAACAGCTGCAAATGAACCTGAGTCTGGCCAGATGTAGAAACCTAACCAGAATTTAGAAGCACATGCTAATTAACACCATGGGTATATAATGATCAAAGTTCAGCATGTGGGAGGTGCAATGGGATAAACATCCTAATCTTCCCAAATAAATTGCAGGAGACCAAGGATGTCAGAGTGGAGACCTATAGGTAAGAAGTGACTTTTTAAAAAAAATTTTTTTTCAAATAATTTATTTATTTATTCATGAAAGACAGAGAAAGGCAGAGACACAGGCAGAGGGAGAAGCAGGCTCCATGCAGGGAGCCCGACGTGGGACTTAATCCTGGGACTACCAGGATCACGTCCTGGGCTGAAGGCAGGTGCTAAACCGCGGAGCCACCCAAGGATCCCCAAAGCTACATATTAGCCACATGCAATTTGTGAGCCTTGTTTGGATCCTGATTCAAAAACATCAACAGTAAAATATATATATATATATTTTTTATGACATATATATATATATATATATGACAAGGGGAGCTGATAATTTGATATTATTTAGAAATCATTATTAATATTTTAGTGAGATAATGATGCCACCCTCATTATCTTTTTAATTATATTTTTAAAAAATTATAATTATTAAATTGTAGGGATTTAAAAAGAAACACAGATACAATTACATGATGTCTGGAATTTAAAGTAATCCTGTGGTGGAAAGTGGGGAAGTCACATCAAATGAGACTGGGTATGAGCTAGTAATTGTTAAAGTCAGGTGATGGGTATGGAAGAAGGGAGGCATCATTACATTACTATACTTTTATGCTTTCCACTATTCTTTCTATTTATATGTATGTTTGAAATTTTCTATAATAAAGTTTATTTTTGAAGGTTTCTATTTTATTTATTTATTTATTTATTTATTTATTTATTTATTTATTATTTATTTATTTAAAGAGGGGGGTGGTGGGAGAGAGAACAAGCTTGGGGAAGGGCAGAGGAAGAAGGAGAGAGAATCCTCAAGCCGACTCCCAACTGAGTGCCCATCTTGGAGCTTGGTCTCAGGACCCTGAGACTATGACCTGAGCTGAAATCAAGAGTCAGAGGAGTAACCAACTGAGCCACCCAGGCGCCCCTATAATAAAAAGTGTAAAACATAAGATTTTAAAACCAGTATTCAAGCAATATTTCACAGCGTGAACTACACTCTCCTTACATATTCCATTTCTCTTCATGACACCAGCATCACCCACTTTACATAGGGAACCTCAAAGCAGCTATTACTCCAAGTCACAAGTGTCCAACTTACATGTCTTCCCCTACTGTCGCCCCTTTGCCCCTCGTTCTTCTGTTTCCTGCCTGAAAACAGATAGTCAAACAATACATGTTTAGCCCATTGACTGTTTGCACCGGTGTCTATCAGAGGTTGGTCCTCATTCCCTCCGTGCTAGGATACATGGATACTATCTATACATGCGTACTCCTTAGTGTAAACAGATGGGAACAATATAATTATCATCTTCATCTTTTTTACTTCCTTCCTCAAACCCCTCCTCTATGGCATCCTGAGACCCTTCAAACCTCCAAGTCTAGTGCCAGGATCCTTTTACATTGATCTTCATGCTTATTTCACCACTAGAAAGGGAGAGTTTTGAAGGCAGCAAGTGTTCCTTATTTATCCCTTTAACTCCAATTTAAGACATACTAAGAATTTAATAAAGCTGGGTTTTGTTTGTCTGTTTGTTTTTGGTAAAGGAAGAAAGAGAAGGAAGGGAGGGAGGGAAAGGGGAGGGAAAGATAAAGAAATGGAGACTATTTAGAGACTATGAAGATTAACAGTGTCAATGTTTGATATTTGTATCCGGGAAGCCTGGCGTTCATATTTTATATTTGAATTATGTTTTACTGCTTACAACATGTTTTTACAAATTCTCCAATCACAGAAAATAAGAGCTATGGAAAAGTCCATAAATGTTAGAGTCAGTCCCTGCCGTGTTTCCTGGAATGAGGTCCTCTGCAGATCTAGATGTGATATAAAGCCAATACCTATACTCTAGCCTCTCTGCAAAGGACTTTGTGTGTAGTCAAAGGGACAGCATGAATAAGGCATCTTACCTATTCAGATGGCCCCACATTTGAGGCCCTTAAAGTTCAAAATCTCAGAGCAACATGGGACGCCTGGGTGGCTCAGTGGTTGAGCATCTGCTTTTGGCTCAGGTCATAATCCCAGGGTCCTGGAATCTAATTCCACATCAGGCTCCCCAGAAGGAGCTTCTCCCTCTGCCTGTGTCTCTGCCTTTCTCTGTGTCTCTCACGAACAAATAAAATCTTAAAAAAAAAAAAAATCCCAGAGCAACTTAACAAAAGTATATTGATCCCAGAGAACTATTAAAACTTAATCTTTCTTTAATCCCTGAAACCTCCACCAAAAGCAAAAAAAAAAAAAAAAAGAAAAAAGGAAAGAAAAGAAAAAGAAACTCAATCTTTTGACACAGATTTATTGAGCAACTACTATAGCCCTGGTCTTGTGCTTTGAGGGTAATAATAAGAATAAAACTTAATCCTTATCTTGCAAAACCAGTCTGTTGGAAATCTCTGTGCTTTTCCATAACAGTTGGGACTGTGAGTAGGAGAGAAATTAGAAACCCAACAGTTGAAAATATCCTTCCTAATGCATGCACAACCATGTGAGTGCCCATTCATTTTTTAGTCAACAGTATTCATTCATTCATTCACCAGGTTTTTATTAAACACCTACTATGTGCCTAGCCCTGTTCCAGACACAAGGAAGAGAGCCATGAATGGAAGAGACGACCCTGGCTCTCAGGAAACGTGTCTTCTGGGGCTGAGCGCTCCCCCTATTCTAGCTACAGTGCTGGGCTCTTGCTCATGTTAATGCACTCCGACTGTTACCACTTGGAGACTCTACAAGTGGCTAAATGATTGAATGACATAACCTGAAAAGAGATGAAATTTGTCCCATGAAGATTAATAACTTGATTTTCATTTCCTCAAATACAAAAGCTACAGAAACGAACTATTTGTGTTGCTGCCCAGAATCTACCATTTGAGCCTTTCTTTCTTTTCTCCAATTCGTCTGGACCATCCTCAGGGGTTCTGTCTTCCTGGAATATTTTAGGTAACTATCTTTAAGCCTCTCTGTGATTTCACTCATTATCCCATCACTCTTCAGGGTGCAGACCAGGTCTCTAGCAAAGGAAAATCACCTCAACACAACACACACACTCAAGATTCAATTACCATGGAGGGAAAAAAACACCAGGAGAAATAACACTGGTATGTATATTTTGTTTGTCTTTAAGATTTCAATTCAAACTTCACTGACCCTCAAACCAGATCAGAATCCAGACTGTTCCTTTAAAATACTCATAATAGAGTCTCGTAACTTGAACAGCATATTTATTTGGCTGATTATTTGATGTCTATTTTTCTTCTCTGCTACAGGGCACAGATTAGCCAATCCATGAACATGTGATACATAAATAATATTGAATAAATGGTTCTCAGAGCCTACACAAGCTCTATATTGAAGAAATACAAAGTATGTTAATCATTCAAAGTTAATATTTCATAATAAATTAGAATACAAAATCTATTATTATTGTATGTATTTCTTAGTCTTTGAAATACCTCTTCTTTTTGATAAACTAAGTAAAAATAGTTTTCAAAGAATTAACATTTTTAGGAGGAAAATAAAAACAAAGAAGGAGGAATTATGTATATGATTTCAAAAGTTTACCAAAATGTACGGTATTTAAAGATAATTTGGTTTGGGGGATTTTAGATCATAGCTTGTTTTAATTCTGCAGGTTCTAAAATAGCTAATGTATAATTTCTGGAACATGGTAAACAAATATGCTCTATTTAACTATCATTCCACATGCCTTCCACCTATCAGAAATAGATCATTTTTATCAGGTCCTGTCTGTTTGAAGTCAACTTCATTCTATTCATCAAGTTGACAATCTTAAATGAAAGTCAGTGTTCTATTTGATTTCCCACCACCATAATGTGCCTTCAGCCACAACAACCTTCAAATTGCTTTTCCTAGGAAAGATCGCAATATGATAAGCTCACAGCCAAAAAGCCTTAATAAATCAACTAGCATAGAGTATAAAAGTGAAAAATGTACTAAAAGAGAATGTCAGATCTTATTTATTTTTAATTTTACTCTTTTAGTATACATACATCATTTTTTATGTTTAAATATTATCTCCAAATCATCCATTCAAAAGAGGCCTTCAAATTAATTTAATTTCCATATCCTGTGTGAGCAAACACAATAAACAAAAACAATCTCTCAATCGCCAAACCGCATTTTTCATTCTTGGTGGATTAACCACAGTCTGCCTTAACTTCTGGAGAGGAGCTGATTCACTTATCCCAGAACTTAAAGTTTTTTAAAAATATTTTTTTTATTTATTAATGAGAGACACACAGAGAGAGGCAGAGATACAGGAAGAGAAAGAAGCAGGTTCCCTGCAAGGAGCCTGATGTGGGACTCCATCCCAGACCCCGGGATCACAGCCTGAGCCGAAGGCAGACGCTCAACTGATGAGCCTCACAGGTGTCCCAGAACGTAATATTTTTGACTTGTACCAGTATAGCTGGAAGAAATTATTCTGGGGTTTACTACAAATTCGGGATGGCTCTGCCTCTGCATCAATTAGGACCTATGCAGCAGCAAGTAATGGCAAGTGCATGCACTCATGGTTCAAACATCACTATTTTTTTCAAGATTTTATTTTTAAGTAATCTCTATACCCAAAGTGGGGCTCAAACCCACAATCCCAAGATTAAAAGTTGCATGTTCGACCAACTGAGCCAGCCAGGAACCCCAAAACATTTTTATTGATACCAACTCGAAGGCAGACAGGCTCAGGGTTGGTCTGGCATGACAGTAGTGCCACCAACCACTTGCACTCCTCTCCTTTTCACCACGATCCTCATCATGTGGGCTGTTGCACTAGGGCTTGTCACCTAGTAGACATCATGTGCTCACACAACAGTGTCCAAAAGGAAGAAGAGAAGAAGCCAGAAGAGCTGTCTTTTTGCCCTACTGTCTCCTGCCCTTCCATCACGGAAATGAATCTTTCCCAGAATTCCCATTTTGAACTCAAAGGCCAGAAGTAGTCCCATGCACACCCTGGATTAATTGTTCTTTCAATTCAGGGAGAACCATCCGTTGCAATATGGTCTCCTCCTCTTCGGGATGGTTCTTAAAAAGGAACAGAAAAGAGTAGAGGTTTCAAAAGAAATGAGGTTACGATGATTAGCCTGGATCAATTGACTCAATCCCTGAGAACTCACTCTAACAAAGCAAAAGGAGACTTTCCTGTTTATAAAACAAAGAAAGGACCAAAAGCCAATCAAAAAGGATGGCTTTACCCTCCCAGACACCCATAATTCCATCTTTAGTGGTTTAATTCATTGAAAAGGGACATGCAGCGAGTAGGATAGGATCAAAGTACACACGATTGATAAAATATTGGCCCTGAGTAGTTGCAGCTTTAATAAAAGGCTGAAAGAATTTCATTCTTACTTTTAAGATAATTCTAAGCATGATATAGTTACAATAAAGGCTTCATTAATGAATATTAGAGATTTACCATTTTCCTTTCATATAGTGACCTTAAACATTTACTAAATGACATTTATTAGATTAAATGAACAAGTCCTCCAAGAAGAAACATTGAATTGTAGGGAAGTGTCTAAATGTTAATGTTGAAAGCCCATGAATAATCTTCATGTCATCTCTGCAGGGCTATTTCATGATAAAATGTGACCAGTTCATTGCCACTGAAGAAAGGCATGTCAGCAGGACCTTCTTACTCTGCCATCATCAACCATTATTCATATTTCATACAAAAACTTTGCAATCACCTATTTATCAGTCTACCTAACTGTATCACCACCCTACCTATATTTAGAACTTTGCCCACAAAGATAGAAAAGGGGAATTATCACATCCTCACTTATGCACATCTACACCATTTCTCTGGCGTACCAGTTCATCATTATATCCATAAAGTTCATTCTGGAAAGTTCTTTTTCGCCCCGAGTAAACTTGTGCTGAGTCCCAAGGGTCCGCTCTCCCTGTTTTAGATTCTCTCTAAGCATTCCTTTGAGCATGGACTCATAGCGCCACTTGGGCTAAGCTCTCCATCCATTGGTTCAAAGATGGTTTCCCTTTGGAAAGGCAGCACATCTGCCCTTCTTCACTTCTCTGGAGCAATCATCTTCTCTATTGTTCTTCAAATATCACAATACGGTGATACCCCCACAGATATCCCTGTTTCTATTCTCAGATGAAATGCTTCTGGACAAGTTGCTTTAGATACTTTTGTCAATGTTTGTTCCAGTCTGAAATATCTTTCTATTTGCCATGAAGTAATGGAAGCCAAATGAAGGTTGAATAGCTGTGTTTTTCTCCCTCAGATCTCTCAGCCTGGGCTACCTGCCCAAAGAATGAAACTTTATGCTCCCTGCATATTTTCTCAATCCAAACAAAATGTGGAAATGTACAATAACTTATTTTCTTTTACTTAGAAAATGAAGCATCTCTGACAAATTTGTAATGCTCATCAACTCTGGGTTGATATATCATTCTCTTCTACTCTCCTGTGTTTTTACAAATTCTCTTTATTTTCCAATGAAAGCTAATATATTTTAGTTCTCACTATTCACTCAGCAAATATTTTAAGCACATACTACTACTTGCCAGGGGTTGGACCAGACACTTAATGAGTGCCATCCCTAACCAACACCATTTAGATATCTTCTGCATTTTTTGATTAGGGGATAGATGCGTAGAGATCTTAATGAACTGGAGGTGTCAGAAACCCATACTACCTCCCAGTTCGTCTGAGTGTTATGTTCCTAACACTGCTAATAAGCATTGTCCTCTTTGTGATACTTCACCTTGCTTAGGTGGCTCTACTATGGTTAGTATGTGTCCATTTTATTCCTGAGTTCAGTGATAAACTCTGTGCTATGGAGTGGCTGCTTCAGGCTGTAGACACTTTCCAATTATCATCTTCATCAGGATCATTCACAACTCTGATGGTGGCATTTCATTTTTATTGTGCTTCAAGTGTCTCTAAACTCTGAGCATAGCCAGTACCAGTTAGAAAGGCAAAAACTCCAGAGAAAGTGGGGGCAAATCTCAGAGGAGAAGAGATGGCATCAGATTCCCCTCCACCCCAAACACCACTTTACTGATGCTCAGCCCTCCATCTCCCTCCTCATTCTCATCCCAGATCATTTTCCCTACTCTCTGCCCCGGGAGGTGATGGTAAACCTCACACTGATCCCATAAGCCCAACTGACTTTCTCTTTTTTGCTCCTTGACTTCAGCTCTGACAATTTGCAAATCTCCCATCCCTTGTTCCAATCCCTGTCTCCTCCTTATTTTCTATTCCCAGAACCCTCTCATTGTATCTGTGCTACAATCAAAACAAAACAAAACAAAACAAATTCCATGTTCCAAAATGTCATCCTCTTGGATCGCCTTTCTGTTAAGTGCTGTAGACAGTGGCATCACAACTGTTTGTTGAACTTTTTAAAACTTATAATCTTAAGTTCTTCAGCCCTCATCTAATTAAGCCTGTAATGCCCTTCTGGTAGTACCAGACTTAAAGATGATTTAATGAGGGTAACCAAGAGTTGTTAAAAGCTAAGTCATTGAAAGCACAAAGGCTAGATCCAGAATCCCTGGCAGTAAATCCTGCTTTTATCAATTCCTTGCTGTGTAATTTTAGATAAGGCATTTAGCTTCTCTCTGCCTTGGTTTCCATTTTACACAAAATTAAATTAAATATAGACTGTACTCATAAAGATGGAATAGGGATAAAATGAGTTAGTACTTGTAAAGAGCTTAGGAAAGCGTCTGGCATATAAGAAGTTCTATTTAGAGCTTATCAAATATATTTCTAAAAGAAAGAGAAAAGATGGCTTTAAATTATTATAGAACCAAAAGAATCTCAGTTAGTAATGCTAGATTTGGTAGTTGCTAGAATGTTACTTTCTGTTATCTGTGAGAGAGAAAACTTCATTCCCTTAAAAATAATGTCAGGCCTTTAGGAGAAGCAAAGGTAGTCATGGTTAAGTTGATAGCCATGAAGATAGTGATGGAGACAAGATTTGGGGAACAAAGCCCCAGGGATCTCATGTGGCCTCAAGGCAGCCACATAAGAAAAAAGCGATCCTGGGCAGCCCTGGTGGCTCAGTGGTTTAGCGCCGCCTTCAGTCCAGGGCCTGATCCTGGAGACCCAGGATCGAATCCCACGTCGGGCTCCCTGCGTGGAGCCTGCTTCTCCCTCTACCTGTGTCTCTGCCTCTCTCTCTCTCTCTCTCTCTCTCTCTCTTTGTGTCTCTCATGAGTAAATAAGTAAAATCTTAAAAAAAAGAGAGAGAGAGAAAAAGAAAAAAAAAACTGATCCAGAACAGTCAGAAATCAAACCAGACTTTAAGAAAGTACAGAAGAATAGACAGATCACTTCTGATGATGGTACTGTTAGGAAGTGGCTAAGCACCTGATATATCTTTCCAGACGGTTCATATAGCATTCTTTTCCATTTACAACTCGTATAAAATCAAGCTGTCTTTTATTCATACTATGTACAACT
This sequence comes from Vulpes lagopus, assembly GCF_018345385.1. Classification (NCBI taxonomy): domain Eukaryota; kingdom Metazoa; phylum Chordata; class Mammalia; order Carnivora; family Canidae; genus Vulpes; species Vulpes lagopus. Next base: position 72,432,396 of record NC_054832.1, read on the forward strand.
GCAGTCTGATGATAAGTAATGTTAACACTTCCCCGTGCATTTTAAAGATAAATGATAGATGATAGATGATAGATAGATAGATAGATAGATAGATAGATATAGATAGATAGATAGATGATAGATATAGATTGATTTATGAGAGAGAGAGAGAGAGAGAGAGCAGGGGCAGGAAAGGCAGAGGAAGAGGGAGAGAGAATCTCAAGCAGACTCCTTGCCAAGCATGGAGCCCCATGGGGGCTCGATCTCAAGACCCTAAGATCACAACCAAAAGTCAGATGCTGAACCACCTGCACCACCCATGCAACCCTTCCATATGCATTTTGAACACTTTATCTCATTTAAACACACCAATATGGCAAGAGAGGTATTGCAGTCTGCCTTTTGCATAGGAAGCACCTGAGGCTGTGATCTCTCTAAAAGTCAGAACACTAATAAGAGCAGAGCTGAAAGTCAAACTCAAAACCATCTGTCTCCAGATTCTGTGCTCTCAACTGGTCAGCTTAACTTGGTATTCAATGTCCTTTCTGAAGGTCTTATGATGGCAAATGATTTGAAGTGAAAAGAATTTTAGATAGGGACAGAGAAGGCTTGCCTCTGGTTCTTGCTTTGCCATAAAACAGTGGCTTAATTTTTATTTTAAGCACAACAAGAAAATACCAAGGCTAGGCTTCTTGAGATTCAAGAAACCTGAAACTCTGGTAAGGATAGACAAAATTTTATATTTATTTTTATCATATTTTATTTAATGTTTTGTTTTATCTTATTTTAACTTACTTTGGCTCAGTAAGAAGGAGTTTAACCCAGAGACCTTGCGAGTCTTAGTTACAAGGAAATAAGGAATTCATTCAATCAGAAGTGAAAGGTAGTTTGGTGGAGATATTTAAGAAATTTTCATTTCCTCACGACTATATAGAAAAAAACAATTAGAGTCAATCAGGATGAAAATTAAATGTGCATATCCCTAGAAAAGAGTCTTCTGCGTTACCAAGGGTATGTCACTGTGGACACAGGTGCCCATGGGCACTCCACAATGGGGCAGCCGCCTGCCCTTGGAGAGACAGTGGGGAGCGTTCACTCCTGGGGATCTCTCTCCAGGAGCCGCGGGTCTCCAGAGGACAGTCTGTCCCTAGGAGCAGAGGACGAGGATGCAGTGCTAGGTAGGGACTGAGTCTGTCCATAGGGTGGGGAAGAGTATCCCTTTGGCCCACACATAAAACCCCCCATTCTCCCATCTGTCCTCCATGAGTCATAAAACCTGTGTTCCAATCTCTGCCTCTCCAGCCCCTATATGTCCCTTAACTGAGTCCCACCCCTGGAAGAGAAAGGGGTGGGTAATAATAGCAACAATAGTAGCAATAATGAACATATAATTTTTGTGAGATTGTGCCCTTGATTTGGGTTTATTGAAGCATGCATATTGATTTTGGCATTTGTTAGCAAAATGAATTTTATTACCGATTTTAAATACAAAAGGAGATCTGAAATGTTGCCCCTTTTGATTCCCTGAACAATCTCAAGGAATATTCTGGAACTGTACAAAGCTTAAACAATTGTTCATTCGCATTAGTAGTCATCTTGCAACTCAGTACTAATGAGGTCCAGGTCTCCGTGCTCATTTTTATTTCTATAAATTTTAGAAGTCATTGTGCCCTTTCTTTCCCCCAGTACTGTGTTGGTATTCCACTGATGTCTAATTATCTCTTCCGCCTTCTTCTTTGAGAGGAACAATGCTGCTTTAGTTTTTCTAACGGACCATTTAAATGATAATCTCTTCTAGAATTAATTGACATTTTCTTTATTAGTCTCTTGATTTAAGTACAACTATTTGAATATACATTCGGAAAACATCATCCCAGACTCCAAGGGCTTGTGTGCCTGTCGTGGTTGTTCACAAATGCCAGAAGATCTCCCAATATAACCTCCACTCTGCTTTGGGAACGGTTATGATGATCAACGATTCTAGGGCTTCTCATTCTGCCTAATTAGAAATTTATATCTGTTTGACAGACCTAGCTCCGGCTGTTCTTGAGTGTCCCTTCTCACTAAGCACAAATTTGGTGAACAGGAAAACTTTATCCAGACTTTCTGAGTAAGGGACAGTGGGACTGAGCTACCAAGAAACACCTAGAAAAAAGATGTATTGGGTTATGTTGTACATTTTTTTAAAGGAAGCAATTTGCTTAATAACTGACAAAACTAATCAAAAAGATCAAATAGCACAGATGTTACTGGAAAATCTGACAAACCCTACAACTCTAAATTATTTGTGGTAGTAGAGGTAGTATGTAGTGACTTGAAATGCATTTTGTTAACTAAGTTTCTTTTCCATGAATAAAATTCTACCACACTAAACCTTCTGGTTAATTAGCTCTCCCTGGGCACCTGGGTGGCTCAGTGGTTGAGCATCTGCCTTCATTCAGTTCAGGGCATGATCCCAGGGTCCTGGGATCGAGTCCCACATCGGGCTCCCTGCAGGGAGCCTGCTTCTCCCTCTGCCTGTGTCTCTGCCTCTCTCTCTCTCTTTGTATCTCTCATGAATAAATAAATAAAATCTAAAAAAAAAAATTTAGCTCTCCTTGCCATCTACATAGTAAGCAAAGTCCACTGAAGCCAATTCTGCAAGATGTTCTTGTTTTCATTTTTGTTTTCAGCAGAGAATACATAGTTCCTGCTCAGGAAAAAGGAGATAGATCTTAAGTGGGGAAAGAGGAGGTGCAAATGTGAAATAGCCAGCAGTACACCTACAAGCTCAGTAGAGATACAATATCCATGAGACATTTCTCTCTCATCAGACTTTGGCAGATCAAAGAAACAGAAACATTGAGATAGTCTCTCAGAGTTCATTTTATTTGTATTCTCCCTCTCTTTCACTAATGATTATTGCCTTTTCTTATATAGAGAATTAATTCAATAAGATTGAATTCCTTCCACATTTTTAAACAATCAAAAAAAAATAGCTAATTGTTAGACAAAAATAAAGAAAAAAGTAGGGGGGAAAAGAGACTAAAGTCTAAGTGACTTTGGAAAATGTAATCCTTTTTTGAGTTTATGTTACAAAATTCAAACACATGGTCCCTGTGTAGACACAGTCGCTTGATTTAAGAACAACTACTTGAATATACATTCAGAAAACATCATCCCAGAATCCAAGGGCTTGTGTGCCTGCTGCGGTTGTTCACAAATGCCAAAGATCTCCCATATAACCTCTACGTAACCTAGTCCTGAAGAAGTAATCCAGGCGTTGTTTCCCTGTTGCTTCAACTTAGCCAATAATGTCAGTTAGTTGCAATCAAACACCAGTTAATTCACAGTCTACTTGTAAAGAAAGCTGAGCTCGAAATATGTATACAATATGTTGGCAGATCGAACTTCGATAAAAAAAAATTGAAAAAAAATGTCTATTCGACTAGGGGAGGCAGATTTATATTATTTATGTTTGTACTAGTCTTATTTATGTTTCCTTTTAAAGTCTCCACCCTTGATCAATTCCTCCATTTAAATCTCCTCAGAATCTGGTTCATTCTACAAGTCAGTACCTATGCTGACCATGGGGCAGATGCCTCCCTGCCACTTCCACGTCATAAGGGAAACAGCCCGTTCAAGAGAATTGCGCCCAGAGAGAAGATGCTCCGTGGACGTCTCGTGGCCGCAAGCCCTATGTACCAGAAGGGATGAGGACTTCATACTTCTATAGCCATAAACCCAAATTTCATAAAGTTGTTTCTTACAGGGCCCCTCTGTTCAAGATTCACATCCCAAGTCTGTTGTAGAAAAAAAAAAAAAACATTAAAAAAAAAAGGCAAAAATGAGGCAGTATAGGCTATCCTTAAGGAGAGGGGGTAAGCTCTCAAGTACTTTGTATCATTCTAGTCTCTCCTTCCACCCATCCTACCTGCGGGTTTCATCCATATCTCAGGAAAGGTGTCTCTCTGAGATAAAGTTATCTCTTGCTGGCCCTCTGCTCCAAATTCATCCTTTTGGTCTCTCTGTGAAAGTGGTTCTGGGCCGTCTAAAATATCATTGCTCTGCCAGCTAATAGGGTGGGAAGCTTTATCAGTAAAGGTGATGGGAGAAAGGCAGCAGTGTTTGCTTCCTGCCTCTGGCAGGGTCCTGCTCCTGGGGGGGTCCTGCGGTGCAAACCTCTTCTCCAGCACCCAGCTCTTGCAGCGACCGGGGGCCACCAGCACCCAGCACCAGCACCCCCCTCCCAGTAGTGCCTGGAAGGCAGGCTTGTGGCAGAAGCCAGTGCCTCCAGGGAGATGTCACCACAGTGGAGAAAAGATTCCCAGGAAGCTCCAGAGGATGGATTTCCAGCAAATTCCACTCATGTGGCATGGCAGTGACTTGTCTGCCATCCGGGGAGCCAGGGATGCACCCACCCCCAGAAGTCTGACCAGCAGCCCTTCTCTAGGTGTTTGTCTCAGCCCTGGGGTGGTCACCGCTTAGAGCAGCTATTCCTGTATTCTTTAAAGCTCTCTTTATTTCTTACCAGCCTGTCTTACTCTAACTTCTCATTACAGGTAACTCTCTTTACCTTAAGTTTTCCATGCTCCAATTTCTTTTTTTTTTTTTTTAAGATTTTATTCATTTATTTGAGAGAAAGAGAGAGAATGCACGAGTCATTCTCCCTGGGGAGCCAGGGAGGGGCAGAGGGAGTAGGAGAAGCCAACACCCCTCTGAGCAGGGAGCCCAACTCAGAACTCGGTCCCAGAACCCTGGGATCATGATCTGAGCCAAAGGCAGACACTATCCATGTTCCAATTTCTCTGGGTCTCTCTATCCTGACTGGAACAACACTGATACAGAGTAATTATTAATGCCTAATACTAATGTCATATTACACTAACTCCTCTTAAAGTTACCCAAAGGTAACCAAAGGACAATACTTACCTGTTTTTATTACTGTCACTATTATTGCTCTTATTTCAACGCCAAGATAAATTCGAGATTTTTGGATATATAATTATAGGTGTCAAATATGAGTTGTGAATTAGCTATTAGATTAAATGATATAAAGAAAGTTTCAACATTTAAAAATGTATTTTTGAGGTGAGAGTACTCATTGTTTTCTCTAGGGGGCACTGAGGTTCAATGTCAGGGTTTGCTCCTTAGGAGTTAGAGTAGCTCTATAATAATCCTACTGGTGGTGAACCCACCATGGGTCAGAAACCAGGGTATGGATGTTACGGATATCACTTAATTTGCCTCTCTGTGAAAAATCTTGGGGCACCTGGGTGGCTCAGTTGGTTATGCATCTGCCTTTGGCTCAGGTCATGATCCCAGGGTCCTGGGATTGAGCCCTGATTGGGGTTCCCAGCTCAGTGGGGAGTCTTCTTCTCCCTCTGCCACTCTCTCACCCTCTCTTGCTCTCTCTCAAATTAAAAAAAAAATCTTCAAGGAACATATTGTTTGTGCCAATTATATAGATGAGGTAATTAGGCCTCGAAGTTAACTTGCTCAAATTCATACAATCGTAGAGTCTAGATTCACAGCCAGATTCTCTCGGACTCTGGAATAATTTTTCTTCTCCTAACATGATCTAAGGAATCATGGCAGCTTCTGGGGACAGTCTGAGGACACAGTCATTTATTGCCCAGACATAACAGCAGCTATGTTACACTTCTAGGCTCATTCCTGCTGTTTATTTGTCTCATTTGTTAATTTAATCTAATTCTCTGGAAATGTGTGCAAAATTATACAAACTAGAATGCACAACTATCTCAGATGACTCATATTTTTTTTTCTTAGGCAAGTGGTAACTTTTATAATTAGAAATAATTCTGTCTTCACATTTTTCCTTTTCAAATATGTATCTCTGTACTGACGTACCGCCCAATGATTCTTCACTAACTGATACTCAAAAGTAGATTTTATATTCTATCTGTACTTCTCTGTGGAAACAAATATCTCTCTTGATGACCAATCAATAAAACACTCCCATTAGAAAAAAAAATGAGGAATGTAGTCTCCTGGGTTGCCAAAATGTGTCATACATTTAATCATCTCTTACTGAGAAGATGAGTATTGAAATGTTTCTTGTATACAAATTGCAAAATCCATAAGGAACCAAAGAAAAATACCCGTAACTTGAATCTCAAATAAAAATTCTGTCACGGTGAGTTTGAATCGAACTTTATCCTTAGCAATTGTTAAGTGCTTACTAACTTGCACAATGGCACTGTCATTTAAAACTCAATACAAGACACAAAATTGTGACAAAATACCAGTTTAGAAGGAGAAAATCTTCAGGGCATATATTATCTATTAACTTTGCCTTCCCTAACAAAAGCAACAACACAAAAAAAAAAAAAAAGCAACAACACAAAACATAGGGTGGTTCAAAGAATATAAAAATCCACACAGAGGGGAGAGAAGCAGCAAACAAAGACCTCTTTGTCAAGGCCACGTCATCAAGACAATCTAAGACATTTAAAAGTGCAAATGTATTAAAACACCATCTTCCCAAGGACTCAGGCAGCTGTGAGGGCAGAAACCTGCTGACTTAATTTTCGCCCCTCCACAGAGCCTGTGCAGTATTACAGAAACTTCTTCATTATTTTGGACTTGGAAATCACATTGTCTGCATGAAGGATGACTGTTGTTTCTGACACTCATGCTTCAAAATGCCTGGCTAATGGCTTGGCCAAACTCAACTGGTCACCAAAACTGAACCTAACTCCTACTTTATACTTACTGCTAACCCTCAGCCCTAAACAATTCTTCCCACGAATTGATGCCAAGATCAGAGCAAATATAGCCCCTTTCTAAAAAAGTGATTTATACCTTCTGTTCACCTGCTTTTTAATGACTCTGAGCCATCCAATTTGAATTGCAAACCATGGAAGACTTTGCCATGCTTTATTTTTAAGACAGAACATACCTTATGCTCTCGCATAATGATTACATCAATAATTAGTCATTTAAAATCAACCAAGTATTCTAGGCGTTTAAGGAGAATTTTATTCAAAAACAATTTACATATATTAGACCAAACTATAATGGCTATAAAGTATAAAGTAGTTTAATTAAAACCTCTACAATGATGTAGACGTTAAACGACGCTTTTAAAACCTGGTATCCAAAATCTATTCAGAAAATATTTTTGATCACTCTTAGTGCCTTACGATTTTTGATCCAAAGTAGCTTGTTGGGATCCCTGGGTGGCTCAGCGGTTTGGAGCCTGTCTTTGGCCCAGGGTATGATCCTGGAGTCCTGGGATCGAGTCCCACGTCAGGCTCCCTGCATGGAGCCTGCTTCTCCCTCTGCCTGTGTCTCTGCCTCTCTCTCTCTCTCTCTCTCTCTCTCTGTCTCTTGTGAATAAATAAAATCTTTAAAAGACAAAATAGCTTGTTGCTAGGAAAAAGTCAGCCTTTTCAACAAATGGTGCTGGGAAAACTGGTTGGGTACATGTGAAAGAATGAAACTAGGCCACTTTCTTTCATCATAAAATTGATTAAAAATCTAAATGTGAGATCTGAAACCATAAAAATCCTTGAAAAAAGCAAGGCAGTAATTTCTCTAACATTGGTTGTAGCAATATCTTAATAAATATGTGTCCTGAGACAAGGGAAACCAAAGCAAAAATAAACTATTGGGACTTCATCAAAATAAAAAGTTTATTCACTGCAAAGGAAATAATCAACTTAAAGGCAATCTATGAAATGGGAGAAGATATTTGCAAATGATACATCTGATAAAAAGTTAGTATTTAATGTATATAAAGAACTTTAAAAACCAACAGCCAAAATACAAATAATCCAATTAAACAATGGGCATAAGACATGAACAGACATTTCTCCAAAGATGACCAAGAGACACATGAAAAGATGCTCACCATCACTTGTGATCAGTGAAATGCAAATCAAAACTACAATAAGATATCACTCCAGAATGACTAAAATCAAAAACACAAGAAACAAGTGTTGGCAAGGACAGGAGAAATAGGAACCCTCATACACTATTGATGGGAATGCAAACTGGTGCAACCACTGTGGAAAACAGTATGGATGTTTCTCTAAATATTAAAAATAGAATTACCCTATAATCTGGAAATCACACTAAATGGGTATTTACCCCCAAATTACAAAAACACTAACCCAAAGGGGTACATGCACCCCTATGTTTATGACAGCATTATCTACAATAGTCAAACTATGGAAGTAGCCCAAGCATCCATCGATTGATGAATGGGTAAAGAAGATGTGGTTTATAAATACAATGGAATATTACTTAACCAAAAAAAGAAGGCAATCTTGCCATTTGCAACAATATAGATGGAGCTAAAAAGTATAATGCTAAGTGAAATAAGTCAGAGAAAGACAAGCACCATCTGATCTCACTCATATGTGGAATTTAAGAAACAAATGAGTAAAAGAGAAAGAGACAAACCAAGAAACAGACTCTTAATTATAGACAACAAACTGATGGTTACCAAATTGGAGGTCAGGGGGTGAAATAGGGGCAGAGGTTAAAGAGGACACTTATCATGATGAAAAAAAATCAATAAAATAAAATAAAAATTCTTTTAAAGTAGCTTATCTCCACAAAATAGATTCCACATTCTTAATGACCTACATAGAAAAAAGTATATATTTTTATAGGGACTATTAAGATGAAACCAGTTCAGAGGATAACTGAGTAACATATACAAGCAGGTTCCTATGACTTAGTACTTCAGGTTGGTCCTGTGCTCCTCAAACTGTATTCTGAGAGCCTAGAGGTAAAGCCTGAAGTAACTTCAAAATTGTGAAGGCTGCATGATTTTTATTAAGCATTTATAAGAATTTTCCACTCCCCCTCTTTATAAAACTGCATTGGTAACAGAGAAAAATTCCGCAAATCTTCCAATAAAATCAACTTTCCCCACAGATGCTCCTTTTTTGTTCTGTGGGTTCTCATGTCTGCTGGGAAAACACAGCACACCCCAGTTTGCAGAATACAGCCAACCCTATCGGGAGGTCACTGACTATCTTTGAAAGAATTGCTTTATTGCTCTGACATGTTTTTTTCTTTAAGTAAAATATAAAGTACCAGTAACCCCCATGGAAAACTGTTCAGAAAAGCAGCAAACCATAGGATGTGAACCCAAGGAAAGAGTAATGCACTTGTCCATCGAGAACTTTCGGGTGTGGGCCCTCATCAGTGCCCGACTCTCCTGCCTGGTCTCCCCTTCAGAGATCTCACCTGGCTGTGACCAGCAGGCTTGGCCGGTGCTTGCCTAGACAGTGGGAAGTGGAACTTCAATCCTACAACATTCCCCCAGTAAATGAGAGAGTCCAATAAGCCACCAGGGTTTCGTTATAAATGGGTCCGGCTCTGCCCATGCTTTGCACACACTGACCCACAGAGGGAGCCACCCCGGCAGGCAGCACAGCACCTCTGAACTGCCAAGAAGAGATCATAGCTCTGGCTCTGCAATCCTGCATTTTCAAAGGAGTTCCATCCAAGACTAAACAGGAGTAGTTTGGCATCTTTGTTTCTGGTGGCAGAAGCCTAGTCTAGTAATTGTTAACTCCGGAAATGGTTGATCCAGAGCCTGACACCCCCACCTCAGGGTTGTTGGCTCCTCCTTGGTGGCAGCATTGACAACCGTCAATTCCTTGTGCCCCGTGGGTGCCATCACTTGAATCCTCTGGAAGATCTTGAGGATGTATACCCTTGATAAATGATCCATAGCAAGGGAAAATTCTAAGAGTCGTTGCAAAGTATCCTCTTGTCTAGACTCAAAGCCCCCAAACATGTTTGTCGGAAGGAGGGATTTGTCTCTGAACTTCCCAGGTAAACAAAAGCTGAAGCTGGAGTTTCTGAAGGAAAAAGTGTTTAATCATAGAGACAGGCAAACCCAGCCAAAACCAGCAGACGGAGTCAAATGGCTATTAGCCGAGGTCATTTTTATAGAGACTGTCATGTGATTTTAACCAACAACTCACACTGACTTTGGAGACACTTCCTCTTCTGAAGTATCTTTTGATGTATGGTAATTCATTCATATGGATTCAGAAACCCTTGGCTGTCTACACCGCACATATTAATCAGACTTAAGTCAATCGGTTTTCAGTTACAAGGAATCTGGCGGAAAAGCAAGTGCGCCGTCTATTGCAAAGTTTTCTAATGGCAAAATGCAAAAGGCATGGAGGTAGGGGGCAGTGACTAAACTTGACTTCTCAATTCTTGTTTTGTCATGATTTAAACAAAGCTGGAGTCGGTTATAAGTGTAGCTCTGGGCTTCCTGAGAATAGGAAGGAATTAGAGCCGACTTTGAGCCATAAGATGGATTTGGAGTTTGCACAGCTCAATCCCTGGAGCTTTCAGGTGATGGGAGCACAGCGAGATGTTATGAAACTTTCCTCAGAAAGGATGGGATGGGAATTAGGGCTTTGCAGATACCTCCCGAGATGTCCAAGGCATGGGAGCAGGAGGGTGAAATTGGGAGGGATTTGGGAAAGTGTAGCCCTGCCTGCGGCTGTTAAGAGAAGACTCGTGATGGAAGTCCAGCCAACCCGTCGGTTTTTATTGCCATTCATGAGATGCCCAGGGCCAGAGACCTTCGAGGTGCAAGAGCCTGGTGGCTTATCTGCAGCCACTGCATGAAGCTGCAGTGATCTCCACATCGTCTTATAACCCAAAACCCTCGTCTCTGAAGCCAGCTCAGTCATTTCCACTACCTGGATGCATCACTGTGGGAAGGTCATTTGACCTCTGTGATCCCAACCATTTTGCTCACTTGAAAAATGCATCCGTGAGCAAAGGTGGGGACCTGGATAACCTGATGCATGGGCAGCCTATGGCAGTGCTTGGCATGGAGCCAATTTCCTAAAGCAGCAGCTGCATTGTGATTCTTCCATCCCCAGCCTTCTTTCTGTTCAATAATCCCAAAGTATCTCAGAATGTAGGTTTTATTATTACTTAGGTATGACAAGATCAACAGATCAGGATATGACTGGCATTGAAGAGAGAGTGTGTCATACTCACAGATCCTAAGAGGAGGGCTGCGGGAAGCCGGACAGAGAAGCACCGGGATCGGCAGGAGACAGAGGGTGCGAAGGGAAGATGGGGACAAGAGAATGTGTTGTAGTTTCCATGGGGAGAAACAGGTGGGACACAATAGACTATTGTAAATCATTTCAGTGGCTCTGGAGCAAGAGGTGTTCCTAGATGTCTGGTCTCTAGCCCTGGGGTAACCAGAGCTGGTGAATGACAGCCCCAGTGTGAGATTTTAAAAAATAATTATTAAATCTCTCTGGGGTGCACCCCAACCACTACAGACCCAGGTCTTCAGAGGCCATGTGCACGCTTCAGGCTGACTGGATGAAGGAAAAAGGGAAACAGTTGATTCATTCTTCAAGACGTGATTTCCTCACCAATGGGGAGTTGGGTGTGATGGTTCAAAATGGCACCTCTTCCTTCTCAGAGTTCAGAAATCACTGAGAAAGATGCAGAGGCAGCCAGATGGAGATAAAAATATCAGGTTTGATGTGAATGATGTTGAACTGGAGAAATGCAGCTTGCACCTGGGGATAATAGAGCATCCATAGCCTCCCCTAGAATCAACACACCAGCCCGCATGCTTACACACACACACACACACACACACACACACACACATGCCCTGAGACAGAGTTGACCTTGGCATGCCTTTCCATGGAGAGGAGGAGCATGTGTGACCCAAAGACAAGTTGTTTTGGGAAAGAGACCACTCCAAAGGTGGGAGCCACTCAATTCCAGCTCTTCTCCCAGGCTCACAGTTGAAGACTCACTCCCTACTGTTGAGGATAATAAGTGCAGGGCAAGGAAAGGAGAGAGCTACTGTCCTCCAAAATTCCAGAAATGGAAAGATTTCCTGTTTATTACTGTGGGTCCTATTTATTACTGTAGAATGATGAGGAGGGGAAAAGAATGATGTTTCCTACAAGTATATTAATTCCATTGCATTACCGGATACTTCATGTGTGCAGACTCTGGGCTGGGTCCTGGGAATGCAGAGATTAATTAGGCAAGGTTCCTGTCTTTATGCTCACAAGCTGGCAGGGGAATGAAGGGGCACATAAAACAAACCACTCTAGGACACTGTGCTGTATAGTAAAAGCAACAAGGCTATAAATACTCTAGAAGATTTGTGAAAGCCCACAGTTGTCTCAACCTACTTCCTGAGACCTGGAAGGGGAAGTGGTTGTCCATCACCACACACATACACACAAACAGAAAAACATCCACAGACACACAGAGACACATACAGTGCACACACAAAGACACACACAGAGACACACAGACACACTGTGCAATAAGCCAGATTCTCCCCAAATCTCAGAAAGGCCACTTTATAAAGCAACTAATATTGAACTCCTTCCATATGCTGGTCTGGAGGCATCTAAAAAAGCATAAGACACCATGCTTGCATTTGAGACAGAAAAATGTAAAACAAGTCAAACATCATTTCTAAGGGAACCATGATAAAGGCAGGTTTGTAGTGAATCAGTACAGAACATACAGAAGGAGGAGAAGTGATCACAGACTGGCGTCGTCACAAAGGCTTCCTGGAGAGGTTGGGTCTAAGTTTAGACTTTGAAGAATGTGTCTAGACAGAGGAGGGGAAATTTTCCAGATGAGAGAAACAGCTACTTGCAAATCTCTGATACAGGAGGTACAAGCATGTTGTGTGTGTGTGTTGGGGAGGGGGGTGAGCCATGGATTTAGGCAGGCATTTTGCCAAAACATACAGAACACTGGGACGTGTCTACTGCTCAGTCTGTGGATAGCAGCCTACCTGCTGGGCAAGGTAGGAAGTGACTTCCAATCAGTTCACTGGAGGCCTGAGGCACTTCTTATCTCTACACACAGATGATGGACAACGCTGGAGGAATAGTGTATCTGGAACTGAAGGAGGAGAACACCATAGGAATAAGCCAGTCAATGGCCCAATCAAGCCTAGCAAATCTGGATCTGTCAACCCATTCCATTTTCCACGCCTGTGGCTCCTGTCACCTAGTCCCACAGAGCACAGGAACAGCCCCATTGAGGCACTCCTGCCTGTATTTGAGAACTAGAACGGAAATGGCACCAAGTCTGCTAATAATCTCAAAGGCATTGTCTAAAGAAGCATTGCCACCTGCCCAGGAGCCCAGGAAGTTGACAGACTGCCTTCCTCTGTTCCTCGTGGTCATCTTGTCACCCACACCAGGCCTAAGCTGAACCTGGGTGCTCTCTCTGCAGAGATGTTCCTCTATCTTTCATGTGTGCTCTCTCTGTGTTCTTACTGTACATCCTCAACTCTCTGCTCAGATTCCGTGTTGAGGGTTGGACAGCCCAAAGGCAATCCAACCTGTAACAAACCACCACAACAAGGCTGCTGTACAGAAAGTCCATTTTCACGACTGTTGGGAGGTTTCATCTCCCTGTTGCTGGAGGAGACCGGGCCAAGGGTATGAGAGGCGTGATTCCTCCATTCTGCATGGTCCTGAAGCAGTGCAGCGTCATCACGATGTCTGTCAAATCAGATTTCCCGCCTCTTAGTAAGAACTCCTAATCCTCAGTCAAGAGAGAAGTCTTTAATATTAAAGTGCTACAAGTAAAAAATAAATAAATAATAAATAAATAAAGTGCTACAAGTAGAAGGTTAAAGTACAAAAGTGATTGCACAGAGAAGAGATGCCAGCAGTTCTGATGCCTTTACCTGTTTCATGTCTGGAGCCTACCTTGCTCACCTCCATTCTTACAATGGGGAAGAAGGGCAGATTCCCCAGGACCAGCTTTAATCAAGTATCTGTTAAATACTGGTACCTTTTTGATTTTTCTTCCTTTTCCTAATATTTATTCCCCCAAGGAAGAAAAGATCAGTCAGGAAAAATAGTGGAAATCTTTAAGATAAAAATCCTTAGGGATCCCTGGGTGGCGCAGCGGTTCGGCGCCTGCCTTTGGTCCAGGGCGCGATCCTGGAGACCCGGGATTGAATGCCACGTCGGGCTCCCAGTGCATGGAGCCTGCTTCTCCCTCTGCCTGTGTCTCTGCCTCTCTCTCTCTCTCTCTCTCTGTGACTGTCATAAATAAATAATAATAAAAAAAATTTAAAAAAAAGATAAAAATCCTTATAGCCCAGTAGAATAATATATAGAGTGGAAGGAGAACAGTTCATCATAAAGACATTGTTAGCCTCTGGCAACTTGTTTTTGCCCTGCTTACATCTGAGTGCTCTGAATCTGGCTTCTTAATAAGTAAAACTCAACTGGACCTCAGAAAGCAAGGGCAAGAAGATGGAGAGTCGATATGCTGCTTCTTTGTTCTAGAGAACGCATTGCTATAAGCATAAATTCAGATAGATTTCTACTTGCACAAAATAGGCAAAACCAGGGAAACAAAAGCAAAAATGAATTATTGGGACTTCATCAAGATAAAAAGCTTCTGCACAGCAAAAGAAACAGTCAACAAAACTAAAAGACAACCTACAGAATGGGAGAAGATATTTGCAAATGACATATCAGATAAAGGGCTAGTTTCCAAGATCTATAAAGAACTTACTAAACTCAACAGCAAAGAAACAAACAATTCAATCATGAAATGGGCAAAAGACATGAAGAGAAATCTCACAGAGGAAGACATGGACATGGCCAACACGCACATGAGAAAATGCTCCGCATCACTTGCCATCAGGGAAATACAAATCAAAACCACAATGAGATACCACCTCACACCAGTGAGAATGGGGAAAATTAACAAGGCGGGAAACAACAAATGTTGGAGAGGATGTGGAGAAAAGGGAACCCTCTTACACTGTTGGTGGGAATGTGAACTGATGCAGCCACTCTGGAAAACTGTGTGGAGGTTCCTCAAAGAGTTAAAAATAGATCTGCCCTACGACCCAGCAATTGCACTGCTGGGGATTTACCCCAAAGATACAGATGCAGTGAAAGACCGAGACACCTGCACCCCGATGTTTCTAGCAGCAATGTCCACAATAGCCAAACTGTGGAAGGAGCCTCGGTGTCCATTGAAAGATGATGGATAAAGAAGCTGTGGTCTCTGTATACAATGGAATATTCCTCAGCCATTAGAAATGACAAATACCCACCATTTGCTTCGACGTGGATGGAACTGGAGGGTATTATGCTGAGTGAAGTAAGTCAATCGGAGAAGGACAAACAAATGGTCTCATTCATTTGGGGAATATAAAAAAAATAGTGAAAGAGAATAAAGGCGAAAGTAGAGAAAATGAGTGAAAATATCAGTGAGGGTGACTGAACATGAGAGACTTTGGGAAACGAACAAGGGGTGGTGGAAAGGGAGGTGGGCGGGGGGGGGTGTTGGGTGACTGGATGATGGGCACTGAGGGGGGCACTTGACGGGATGAGCACTGGGTGATATGATATATATTGACACATTGGACTCCAATTAAAATAATAAATTAAAAAAATAGGCAAAACCAAATGAACATCCTCCAGACTTTGCAAGACAATAGACTATGTTTTGCATGCTTCCCACTCTCCCCAGAAGTTTTAAGCTCTACTTAGCCTCACGCTCAGGGAAGTACTTGGGGTGTCCAAGCAATGGCCCGCTGCATAAGGGGGTAGTAACACACATTCACCTCAACCTAGCCCAACCCATCTATATCATGCCTCTTAGAGCTACATGGGTTCCAGGTTTGCAAACCAGTAGGCTTCGGTGGAGTCATATACCCTGGGGTCCTGTCATAACTGGCGGCGCGGTGTAGTAGAAAGCGTCTGAGAGCAGAGTTAGCGGACTTGAGGTGACCTCCTCTCTGCCACTTACAGATTGGAAAGTGGGCAAGCTGGTTGACTGTAAAATGCCGCATTTTCTCGTCACTATGATACCTGTCTGGGCAACCTCACAGGGTGGGTATGAGGAGCAGCACGACAGAACACAAGAAAGAGCTTTGGGAACACAGGAGCGTGACTCAGATGTCATTCTCTTACCTACCCACACGTACAGTTTCTGATGTCGGAACACTTTTCCCTTGTCTTTGCACTTTCTAGCGCATGACTGGTAGGATGTGATTCCCAGATCCCTCTGCAGGGGTGGCCAACGGTGACAGCACGTCCTTCCTTTTATCCAAGTTGTCCTTTTACTGTGGAAGACCAGGCTTTCTCTTCTGTTCTCAGTAGACAACCCTGGAAGGACCCTCTGCTCTAAGTACCAGCACCTCAGTTCTCTATCTCCAGTACCACTGGGTGGGGTCAATTTGGAGTAAGTAGGAGAATGGATATCTCTCCCTCCTATCTCTCTTTCTCTACCCCTAACCTCCCTGTCTTGAATCTCCCTCTACACACACACACACACACACACACACACACACACACACACACCCTGCAAACACATTCGCATCCCAGCTGCTGCTCTGAAGCAAGCACTGCCACGTGCCTCATGTGTGCGATGTCCCCATCCGCCGCAGGAAGAATCTTGCCTAGGAATAGTTTGCTGGTGAGGTGTCTAGCTCATAGACATGGCTGCTCAGCTGAAGATCAAGTGCCTCGTCATAGAGACAGCATCTGTTTTGCCTCATGGGGAATAGAAGCACGTCAGTTACTCTTCGTTATTAGAACGTGATGTTATGCCAAGTAAGATATTCCAGTGCAGGGGAATGTTAAAGGCTGCAATATTTCCCCTCCTCACCTCTCTCCTGTCCTCACTGGGTGCTCCTTATCCCTAACCCCCTGCCGTCCTGTGTCATTTCTCAGCAGGGGATTGCCAGTGTCATTTCCTGGTGTGGTACATGTGGTGGGGAAGGAACAGGCTTTCTGTTTTGCTAATTATGTTTTGGAATGTTTTAAAACAAATGCATTTTAATTCTAAGGGATCATAGAGTTAAATCCATCACACGAGAATTCTGCTATTACGAGGTCAGCTCCTTAATCAATAAATAGTGGATTTGTCACCCTTTTCCACTTCCAGCTAGGAAAATCTATGTGCAAATGTTAGTGAGTGTCTGCACGTCCAAAATAGAAAACGGCGCTCATCAGAGCTTCCTCTTCTTATTTTGTGTGTGACTCTAACACAGCAAACAGCTTCTGCAGACAGGGGGCCGCTTAACTAGACATGTGACAGGGGCCATAGTATTGCTGCCTGAGGCTTCAAGCCCTGCTCCCATCCCTTCTGTGCCCTGTTGGCCCCAGGGAGCATGGTCATTCTCTCTCCTCCTTGACCATGATGGGGCTCTAGCCACCTGCCAGGGAGATATTGCAGGGAAAGATAGCAGGCAGGTGCCCTCACTGCATAGGAAATGAGAGGGCAGGCCAGTTTCCTCCTAATACCCTTCAATAGCCAGATTGAAATTGGACTCACTTCCACCAAGGTGAGCAAAGAACATCTGTCTTGTTCTTTTTCTACTCTGCATTTTTCTTTCCTTAGTCTCCCACCCCATAAGCCTTGCTGGTTAGTGAGGAGGGGAAAGGCCTTTTAAATCTGCCAGTTCCTGCAATAGTGGGGTCTCAAGATTCCCAGCTGTCTCCTTCCCTATTATAGCTGTCTTTTCAGGAGCATACTCCTTTCCCCACTGTGCCGCCACAGTGGCACCTGGTTGGTGGCAAACTCACGATGCCCAAGCATCTCAGAGTTGTGCTTGTCTCCCTTAGGCCTGACATCCTTCTCAGCTGACGAAAGGGCCTGGCATTGGCTCTCACAGGCACTGGGTATCCCATTCTGTCTCCCCTGCAGCCCTTGACGATGGGTTCATGATGTCCCCCATGGCAAACCCCTGAGTGTTCACCTAGTGGTTCTGATGTCAGTCACTCTCTCTGAGACCCTTACAGGCTGCCTGATGAAAACCAGACAAGGGTCACTAAAACCAGACCCTCTCCTGTGTAAATACTCTCAATGGACATTATATTTACTTTCATGTAGTTACTGGATACTTCTGGTACATTCCCAGATCCCAATGGGTAAATGGGGAAAAGACCCACTTGCTTTCAGCTTTAATCTCATATATCCAACACCACCTCTGGTTTCTACAGCTTAGGCCTAGGATTAATGCAATTTGGTGGTTGCCTTCCTTCCTCTTCCCACAGTCTATCCATAGGTCAGAAGGAGCCTATCAAGAAGATAGCTACATGTGTCATAAGGTCCTCCAGGCCAAAGGGACATCTAACCTGGAATCATACTGGCTGATGAAGTAGAGTGAGAAAACATCTTGCAGACAGAGAAAACCCAAAATATCATTCCCATGATACTTCCTTTAAGCTTTCTGCCCACTCCAAAAAATTAATAAAATAAACAAAAATTAAAAAGCTATAAAGTCATAAGCCATTATTAAAGCAAAAGGAAACATGACCGTTCACCTCAATGTCATTGAACTTAAGTAATCAAATCTGTGATGGAACAGGAAGATTTAGGGAAAATTCTTATAGTGACAAGTTATTAAAACCAGACGTTCCAGAATTCTTCAGAGCATTTGGGACATTTCCGTTATGTAGATGAGAAAATTGTGAAATGCTGCAAGCTTAACTAATGTATCCTTGGTCCCAAATCCAGTGAGAGAGGGAGGACCAGAAATCACAGGTGTTTGACTGCCTCTGAAATTAGATATAATCAGCCCCATTATTTCCAGGCATAAACTGTAGATAAAAGGAAAACAAAACAAACAAACACAAAGGGATCAGGCCAAGGCAAGGTATACACTCAGCACAGTCCACTAGACAAGAGCAGATATAAACTGGGGAGCCTAGGGGGAGCCTGGGGCCTCCAAACAATTAGGCACATCAAAAAAAACATCAATGCCATCTTGGTCCAGCTGTTCGACAAAGCCATAGTAAATCTCCATTGTGGACCAGACGCTAGGGAAGCCAGGCCAGAGAAGTAGGGAAGAGTAGAATAGCAATCTGGAACTAGAAAACACAAATTCCAAGAACAAACTGAAGGAGAAGGTCACAAAATGAGCAAGGAAGAAAGAAAGGAAGAAAGGAAGGAACACTGGAAGGAAGAAAGGCAGAAATAGATGGCAGAGTCTGGATTGCACAAGAAGTCTCGGCAAACCCCACCCCATTTTAGAAAGCTGCATACATATTTACATCTGCCTTGTTGCAAAAAGGATTTAAAATGGGGAAAAAATGTCATTACCATTTGCATGTGACTGATTTGCTTTTGTGTCCCCCAAGTGGTCCTCAAGAGGTTAGCAGAGCACTAGTCATCAATTTGTTTTGCATTCCTTTGCTGTCCAGTTTTATATTTTCCGATCCTTAAGAAAATAGATGAGTCTTACAGAATTTTTATGTAATAATTTAACTTTTCCTCCTTTATGCTCTTTCATTCATTTGCTAATGTTTCACTACTCTCTTTCAGCGAGAACTATCAATACGAGTGTCCTGTTATATTGGACAGGTGCTAAACACTTCATAGAACTAACTTGTATATTTTTCCCAGGCTTCACATCTATTCTGATAGAAAGGGAATGGTTGGTACATTTACTGCTCAAAGTTCTTAGCCTAGAAATTCAAGCTCTCCCCTTTCTGGTCCCAGACTGCTTTTGTGGCTTCTCTGCAGACACTACATGATCCAGCTACATTAGGCTACTCTCTGGTGCCTTATTTACCTATTGTCACATTTTACTCCCTCCTTTCTTTCCACCTTCATGTGTTCTCCCCCAAATCCTGCTTGGAAATCTTCCTTGTCTTCCACCCCTCTCTGTGAACACTTCCCTGATGTCCAGTTCTCCGGCAATCCTCTACTGTAGTTATTGCATCCATGCCTCTTTTATGCATGTGCATGTAGGAATCAGTTCTGTCACTTTGCGGCCTGCTCTACTACCTCTCACTTTTGTATCTTGGCCAATACCCCCTATTGTCGTGTCCCATGGACCTCAAGAGGCAAATATCTCAAGCTGTCATTCTTCATATATCCATTCATCCATCCAAAAAATATTTCCTGGGTACCAAATATCTGCAACCATTCCTTATGTTGGAGTAGACTCAGGAACACCTTACCCTTTTCTTTCGATCAACTTTCCACCTACTGTCCCCTTCTTGGTTCCAAATTCATGGCTCTGAACCCTATGTCCTGTGGATTTAGCTCATCATCTTGACACTGGGCACCGTGTCAACTGGAGTTGAATTTCACTGACCCCTTCTGTTCCTTACAGGCTCCTGGAGTTGGCCCCACTGAGTCCAGTTCCGGAGCAAATACTCGGATATTTTCCAAACAGGCTAGCATCTCACATCCCTCTATTGCTGCCCTCACACACAAAATAGAAAATTTATTTCTAGATTCACACTCAGATAATGTAGGTTGTCAGGCTCGTGACAATGAATAGGTGCTAGATAAATGGTTGACCATTTTATCTGAATCACTATAAAAGTGAAATATTACATGTGACTTTTACTGACAACTAAAACTTGTAAAAAAAAAAAGTCTTGAAAGTAAATATACAATCCACTTACTGTGCTTTCTCATGTGTGATTTATATATAGCACAAGATCTGTTGCTTTCTATTGTGTTTCTGGGAGGTTGCAGGAAAGTACTATTCCCTGATTGTGACTTTCATCAATTTCTGAGCCACTTTGGCTCAGCAAATGATTAGGCTTGAACAAAGCTAAGATCATTTCAGAAAGTAACTGGGCTTTTTCCAAGAAGCCAGTGGAGTACTTCTAAAATAACAAAGCCCATTCACTTTTCAGTGAATATAATCAAGAAACACTGGGATGGGAGTAAGGGAGGGAAAAGACATCTAATCCCACTTTCCATCCTGCATCAGAATCCAGGCTATGGTAAAACTGCTGCCTTTCCCCTTTGGGGAAAAGGGAACTTTTCAAACTTTCTACTGATGGTGTGTTAAATTGGGGCATCAAACAATGGACAAATGCCACTGAATGTTCTTGACAGATCAGTCCTCCTTTGGCAGGGGTCTTTGTCACTGATGGAGGGCAGAGCTCCCAATTGCCATGGTCTAACCAGCCACACCAGCAGACTAGCTGTGAAAGGAGAGATGGTGCAGCTAGCATACCCTTGTCTTTTATTATGGGGAACCACATGATAACTGCCAGTAATTTTCACCCAACATTCTTACTACTGCTTCCTGAGGTAGTACAAAATGTCAATTCCTTTTTACAAAATGTTCTTCCAGTATGAAAATAATAAGTGTTATAGTAAGGACAAAATAAGATTATACATGTAGGATGCCTGGCACAGAGTGTGACTTTGATACACGCTGGTTTGCAACAAATATTTCAAATGATCTAGAGTATCTGACTTTGGCTTTCTCCTCTTCTCTGTTATCCAAACCAAATAAGTAGTTTCCTTAGGGCAGGATCCATAACTAATTCTTCCACATGTTCTAACATAGACTATCGTCCACCTCCTCAAGCATGCACTTTGTATAAAACATCACCGTAAAGAGACTGAGTTCCATCTGTGATTGTAAAATGCATACCCTCTGCCCTTTTTTGAAAAATGTAATTTCCTCCAAAATATTCACTTAATTCTCTAGATTTTCAAGAAATAATGTCTTTATTTGAGTCATAATGTCTTTTTGAGTTATAGTAGTGAGTTTTTTTGTTATTTACCCTTTGTGAAAGAGTCCAATGAGAACAGCTTGACTAAAGTCATATCTTCACCGATTATCTATCACAGGTCTGCCTTTGGCTTTTTAGAAGACTGATATAATTGCCCTTTGTCTTGAAATGACTAAAATGTCCAAAGGTTGCCCTACAAATTACGAATGAAGAGCACGTGAAATGGCATATGAACCATAAGAACAGAAGCACTGAAATAATTGCCTATATACTCTTAAACTGAGTCCTTTAAATAATGCATAGGAAAAAAAAGTAAAAAAAAATTTTTAAATGCATTGTCCAAAGCCAACAGTTACAATGTTTTTCTCGAGGATTACGAAAAGGATAAGTCCTCTTTTTAGTATTTCTATGTCTGAACTCTTCCAATAGAAGACTTCACTTTCATTTTTGTCTTCCTTAACAATGATATCTTAGTTTATGGTGTTCAAAGATGCTACCCTCCAGCCTGCCAGCAATCTTTTTTTATATATAAATTTATTTTGTATTGGTGTTCAATTTGCCAACATATAGAATAACACTTTGTGCTCATCCCATCAAGTGCCCCTCATCACCCAGTCACTCCCACCCCCCGCCCACCTCCCCTTCTACCACCCCTAGTTTGTTTCCCAGAGTTAGGAGTCTCTCATGTTCTGTCTCCCTCCCTGATATTTCCCACTCATTTTTTCTCCTTTCCCCTTTATTCCCTTCTACTATTTTTTATATTCCCCAAATGAATGAGACCTTATAATGTTTGTCCTTCTCCGATTGACTTATTTCACTCAGCATAATACCCTCCAGTTCCATCCACGTTGAAGCAAATGGTGGGTATTTGTCGTTTCTAATGGCTGAGTAATATTCCATTGTATACATAGACCACATCTTCTTTATCCATTCATCTTTCGATGGACACCGAGGCTCCTTCCACAGTTTGGCTATTGTGGCCATTGCTGCTAGAAACATCGGGGTCTTACGGGCCAATACAAATCAATAACCAGACTGATCTTTGAGCCTCCTCTGCAGCATCTGGATGCTCCATCCCTCGGTCTCCTGCAGTGGGGAGTTTATTTCCTTCTAAGACACCTTATTCCATATTTATGGCTTTGCGCCTCAGAGACCTCTAATAAGTATTTTGCCCAGCAAAGTGCTATGAAGTGAATACCTAGAAGAATTATGAGGCTGATGTTACCAGTTAGTATATATATATAAAAAAACAACAACCATGTGATCCCAACCTCCACCATTTTTAAGACACAATAAAATGTCATCTAAATTTAAGCATTATTCACTGAAGCCAGCATCATTTTGTTCTTTTAACAATGAAGAAATAAGGCTTATGCAATAGCAACCAATGCCCAAAGTCCCTCCATAGATGAGCAACAGAGCTGAAACCAGAGTCCAGATGTTCTGCTTCCCAGTAAGTCTCTTCAATAATGTCTCATTGCCAACCAGGGGGCTGCCAAATCCTTCCTGAGCTGATATACACATCAAATGATGACACCAGTAATAACCAGTGTATTCTTCTCCCCTGTTGATTTGGCTGGAAATTTTGACTACAAACAAAGCCTAGATTTTGACAGGTTGTCTCTGAGAAAAATCAAATTTAAAAATTGACCAGTCATTTTGATAAAACAAGGCAGTATACTCAGCCTGGTTCAAAGTTGTGTATGTCGCCAGATGCTTTTTCACTGAAAAAATTACAAGAATACAGTGCAAATGATACTGCTTTGAAGAGGAGTCAGGAAAGAGAGCCTCCAAGGTCTTGCCAATTCTTACTTTCTGACTCCATTAGTACTTTTTTTTTTTTTTTATCTGAAAGGCTGTCATGGAGATATTAGACTTCACTTGATTCTCCAAGGTTCTAGCTTATAGAACTAGATTCTGTTGCTTTTAAATATTCCATGGGTACTTTGATGTATATGTGTACCAGCATCATTATGAATTAGCCTCTTTCAGTCAGTGAATATCCCTCAAATAAAGCAGTGAATGAAAGTTCAGCAATTTCTGAGTCTTTCTTAGTTTTGTTCCAGAAATTTTATTCCTAAGCACTTTCATATCCTATCAATTATTATTTTAAATTGGCAGTATTTTTTTTAAATTGGCAGTATTTTTAAAGGCAGTATATTACTTTGTGTCTCCTATATATCAGCAGGTACTCACATTACTCAGAGTTTTTAAGTTATGGGACAGTTAATTATAAAAGCCTTAATTATTGCTCTGCAACTATAAAAATGGACTCTTAATGATACCATTGGAGGGTTAATCCTTGACACATGGATAAAAATGAACAGATTTTTTTTTTAAATCTTCTGCATGACGTCATGTAATTGGACTCAGAAGATTCAGGTACAGTGTGTTTCTGTAATTGAGTTCTTTGTGATATAATTTTTAATTATACACAGAGAGTTCAATGCTCATTCGTTGACTTCTTTAAGCTTAATTTTTCTTTTCTACCTGCAGTTCCTTTATTCAGGTTTACCTCTTTCAATGTGGATTATTTGAATTCCTAACTTAACAGATTCAGCCATAGCTGACTTATTTTCTCTTGTGCAATGGTTAGATGAAAAGCATATAGCTTAGAAAATATAGCATAACCCTGGAGATAAAAGCAGTAATTGTTTTCTCTAATGAGGAAAATGTCTTGAGAATGGTCTGGGATTATCCCTTCCTCTCTTTCATTATTCAAGTAAAAACCAGCTGCCTTTGGCACTTAACACATTTATCTGTATATAGTGCAACTGTCACCGACTTTGTATTTTCCCAAAAGGTAAATCCACACTCCATTGCCTTTCCCTGACTTTAATGCAGTAGGAATCTCTACTGCTAGACTGCAGGTGCTGACTTGGCAGCCATCATCTCTCTGGACCCTACAGTTTGGTTTCTCAGCCTGATCCATCTGGAAATGTGTCGGGGCCTCAAGAACAACTTGTTTATACAGACCAATTCATAGTAGACTGACTTGGGTGAAAACTCAACTTACAAGGGGAAACAATACTTTCCAGTAGAAATTCTGCCAAGACATCAACATTAAGGTCTGAAGGCACCTTGAAGGAAAGGGTTAATAACAACAATAATAACAATAGCAATAGTTAAGAACAGACACAGGGGAATGAAAAGAACATAATTTGGACACACCTGTTAGAACTGGGGCCCTAAAAAAATATTAATCCCAGCTTTCTTCGTGTCTCCCTTTTTCAGACCTTGAATTATCTCACCCTTTCTTCTGATACAAGAATTATGTTGTTTCAAGAAGACATGCCAAAATTGCCCGTGGGAAAGAATGAAAAGTTATAGAATTCTTAATAAAAAAGTGTAGTTCACCTTGTTATTTCAAGTGGTGAAAACTGGGATAACATAATACAATGGAAAGATGACAAGCTGCAGTGTCAGAGCCCCTGTGCAGAATCACACTCCTATTCAGCCTCAGCTCTGGTAGGCACGAGCTGTGCTGTGCTAAGCTCACCTCTTAAGTGGGGAGTGTAACAAAATGCTCAGAATTGTGGAAAGATTTGTGAAAATGTCTATAAAATACCTAAAGCCTGATATTTGGATGGCATTCAAGTAATGGTAGTTATTTCTACTACTACTACTACTGCTATTATTATTATTAGATAAAATATGTTTTAATCTACTCATTGTAACATTGTGAAATGGTGAAAATAAGGTTCATAAAGGTTGTAATTAGATGGAAAACATAACATTCCATTGATAATAAAAAATCATAAAATAAAATTACTTAAGCCATGCTAAATAAAGTAATTCATAGAAACAATGACCAGGAAAATACACCCAGTCATTAGGTTTCCTTACTTTAGAAGGTGTGACGTTAAGTAACTTTTCTTTCCCAATCACAGTTTTTTTCAAATTGCCAGATTTTTTATGTTAATTATAGACATATTTTTCAAATAAGAGAAAATTTAGGCTTATTGCATTCTTAGAGGCTCCTCACCAGGTCAGCACCATATAAGCTAATGTACACTGACTGCTTTTTATTGCACAACCACTATTCTAAGCACCTAACATAGATTACCTCATCAAGTGCTTACAATAGCACTATGAAGTATGTATTATTATTATTCCCATTTTGTAGATAAGACAATTGAGGCACAGAAAGGCTAAGAAGATTGCACAGCTTCTAAATAGTGAAAATTAACCCAAGATCACCAGCTCTGAAGTAGTGAAGCCAGGACTGAAGCTGAGGAGTCTGACTTGGTGCCAACCTGCCCAGACCAGCCCAATCCCACACTGCCCCACCCTAGCAGCCATCACACTGTACATGGTCCTCTCCCTGAGCACCCATAGCCTGTGACTCTCCCCCAAAAAGCTTGGGCTTCTACTTGCCACCTGAGGTCTGAGTAAAATGGTTATCCAGCTCCTTCCCTAACTAGCTGAATACCTATCATCACCCCTTCCTCATGGATCCTACCTACACTATCTTGTCACATTCAGAATTCTGTCCCCTGCAGATAATGGAAACCTGAACAACCTGACCCAGTTATTGAACCTTAAGGTAATCTTAATCTTTCCAAAAGATGTGAGTGTCATTTCCAAATGGTGCCAAACACTGGTAGTTATAAACAACTTCCTTTTAATTCCTCTATTCCAGTATTTGCATTAGTAACTATACAGGGCTGCTTGTGGACTGAAGTCTGTATTTCCCCACCTCCAGTTTACTTTAGATTATTCAGGAGAATCACCATGCAACTTAATTCAGGACTGTGCTATAATAAAGAATATAGTTGGTCTTTTCTCCTGCTTCCTGGCACAGAGCTTCCAAAAAACCTTGGGATTTCCTAAATTATAGGAGTGCCTTATTATGCTAATGAGGTGACTGCTGGTGGGCCCCTCAATAGCTTCAGGTTGGGAGCTGGTCTCCAAAGAGACCAAACAGAGAACTAATGGGTTGGAACTTTCAACCACCAGAACTTCAGGAAGGGGAGCTGGAGGTAAATTCAAATAATGTGGCCAATGATTTAATCAATTGTGCCCATGTAATGAAACTCCAGTAAAAACTCTGCACACCTAGGCTCCAGGAAGCTTCCTAGTTGGTGTACATGTGATTGTACCCTGAAGATGATGTCCTAATTCAGAGGAGAAGGCATGGAATCTCTGTATTCCTAACCAGACCTTGCCCTATGTTTACCCTTCATACTACACTGTAACCATAACTATGGCATTTTCAGAGCTCTGTGAGGCATTCTAGTGAATTCGTGAACCTGAGAAGGTCATCAATCAGAAGTTAGAGTGGTTCTAGGGACCCAGGAACTGACATCTGAAGTAGGGCTGTGTAGGGGAGCAAAAATTCGCCACCCCAAAATGTGCCTCATTGGCATCTGTGGGTTATTTAGGGCTGATTATTTTTAAGAAACATAAGACTTTAGAGATTTTCCTTTTTGCCTCCCCTAAACTGCCTGAAAGAGTTTAGATAGAACACCTGCTCCAGGAAGGGAGCTATCACCATATACAACTACAGTGTGGTAGTTAGGGAAGAACCTAGCAAATTCTATTTGTTAAATTCCTCTGTGTCAGAGGAGGGGCAAGACGGCAGAAGAGCAGGGCCCCCAAGTCACCTGTCCCCACCAAATTACCTAGATAACCTTCAAATCATCCTGAACATCTACGAATTCGGCCTGAGATTGAAAGAGAGACCAGCTGGAATGCTGCAGTGAGAAGAGTTCGCACTTCTATCAAGGTAGGAAGACGGGGAAGAAGAAATAAAGACACAAAAGGCCTCCAAGGGGGAGGGGCCCCCCGAGGAGCCGGGCTGAGGCCGGGGCGAGTGTCCCCAGGACAGGAGAGCCCCTTCCCGGAGGAGCAGGAGCTGCACCAACCTTCCCGGGTGGAAAGGGGCTCCCAGGGAGTTGGAGCAGGACCCAGGAGGGCGGGGATGCCCTCGGGCTCCGGGGACACTAACAGGCACCTGCGCCCGCTCCCCCGAGCTCCCTAAGGGCTGCAGCGCTCGGCAGGACCCGGAGCAGCTCGGAGGGGCTCGGGCGGCGGCTCCGCGGAGGGGGCTGCGGGGCGGGAGCGAATCCAACAGCGCAGGCCCGGAGCACAGGGCGCCGGGACACAGCCCAGGATCCGGCCTCCCCCAGGGACAGGCAGAGGCCGGGAGGGCCCAGGACAGCGAGGACGCTCCTGCCCCAGCTGAGCAGATCAGTGGCCCCGCCCGGAGCCTCCAGGCCCTGCAGACGGAGAGCCCCGGAGCTACTGCGGGAGCTGACTCCAGGGCTGCAGAGCTGGCCCCGCCACTGGGGTGTTCCTCCTGGGGCCTCACGGGGTGAACAACCCCCACTGAGCCCTGCACCAGGCAGGGGCAGAGCAGCTCCCCCAAGTGCTAACACCTGAAAATCAGCACAGCAGGCCCCTCCCCCAGAAGACCAGCTGGACAGACCAGTTCCAGGGGAAGTCAAGGGACTTAAAGTGTACAGAATCAGAAGATACTCCCCAGTGTTTTTGTTTTGTTTTGTTTTGGTTTGGTTTGGGGTTTTGTTTTGTTTTGTTTTGTTTTGTTTGCGTTTTGATTTGTTTGCTTCATGAAATGGGCCAAAGACATGAAGAGAAATCTCACAGAGGAAGACATAGACATGGCCAACAAGCACATGAGAAAATGCTCCACATCACTTGCCATCAGGGAAATACAAATCAAAACCACAGTGAGATACCACCTCACACCAGTGAGAATGGGGAAAATTAACAAGGCAGGAAACCACAAATATTGGGGAGGATGCGGAGAAAAGGGAACCCGCTTACACTGTTGGTGGGAATGTGAACTGGTGCAGCCACTCTGGAAAACTGTGTGGAGGTTCCTCAAAGAGTTAAAAATAGACCTGCCCTACGACCCAGCAATTGCACTGTTGGGGATTTACCCCAAAGATACAGATGCAATGAAACGCCGGGACACCTGCACCCCGATGTTTATAGCAGCAATGTCCACAATAGCCAAACTGTGGAAGGAGCCTCGGTGTCCATCGAAAGATGAATGGATAAAGAAGATGTGGTTTATGAATACAATGGAATATTCCTCAGCCATTAGAAATGACAAATACCCCCCATTTGCTTCAACATGGATGGAACTGGAGGGTATTATGCTGAGTGAAGTAAGTCAATCGGAGAAGGACAAACATTATATGTTCTCATTCATTTGGGAAATATAAATAATAGTGAAAGGGAATAGAAGGGAAGGGAGAAGAAATGTGTGGGAAATATCAGAAAGGGAGACAGAACATAAAGACTCCTATCTCTGGAAAATGAACTAGGGGTGGTGGAAGGGGAGGAGGGCAGGGGGTGGGGGTGACTGGGTGACGGGCGCTGAGGGGGGCACTTGATGGGATGAGCACTGGGTGTTATTCTGTATGTTGGTAAATTGAACACCAATAAAAAATTAATATAAATAAATAAATAAATAAATAAATAAATAAATAAATTCCTCTGTGTCCCATTATTTCTGAATGGCCCAGCAAACATTTGTTGACCATATACTCTTTGCCATCTTCCTGTAAACTTTCTCCCTTCCCTTTGAAGTCCCAGGCTCCTATCCCCTTATCATTAGCTCTGGATGCCACATAAGATTCAATTGCCTGATTGCCTATAGGCCTCATATTCTTATATAGCCTTTGTACATATGTAATTATATTTGCTTTTCCTCTGTTAATCTGTCTCATGTTGATTTAATCCTTAAACAAGCTAAATGAATCTTGAATAATAAAGGAAAATTTTTCCTTCTCAACAGCTGTCTGTAAAGGACACATGTAATCTAAGGCTAACTCTGGGTAGTTAGAATTGAAGGGTAGTATACGCAGTTGAGGTGGAAAATAAGCTATAATGATCAGAACTAACTTTATTGGCCCTGATCAAAGTACCTAAGTTTGGACAAATTCTGTCTTCCCACATTGTCACTGAAAATCTCTGCTTAGATTCAGATCATAGGCCAGGATATAAGTCAGGGATATACAGTTGATCCTTGAATAGCATGGCTTTGAACTGCATAAGTCCACTTATATGTGGATTTTTTTCAATAAATATGCTGGAAAATTTTTGGAGATTTACAACCCTTTGAAAAAACTTGCAGGTGAACTGCATAGCCTAGAAATATAAACAATCAAT
Source organism: Vulpes lagopus (assembly GCF_018345385.1). Lineage (NCBI taxonomy): Eukaryota > Metazoa > Chordata > Mammalia > Carnivora > Canidae > Vulpes > Vulpes lagopus. The sequence goes on from NC_054832.1 coordinate 72,461,984, forward strand.
CAATCAATCAATCAATGTTAGGTACTATTGTAAAAATACAGTATATACTACATATAACATACAAAATAAATATTAATTGACTGCTATTGGTAAGGCTTCTGGTCAACAGTAGGCTGTTAGTAGTTACGTTTCTGGGGAATCAAAAGTTATACCTGGATTTTTTACTGCACAAGGGTCAGTGCTCCTAACCTCTTGTTCAAGGGTCAACTGCATGACAAAGATATGTGAGAAAGGTATACCAAACAGCACCAGGAGTATCTGCATTTAAGACAACTATAGTCCTTAAATATTTCATAGTGCAAGAGACAGCCACAGTAGTGCCTTTTGAAATACTGACATGTGTTACAGAGCCAAAAAAAAAAAAATTCTGTTAGGAAATAGAATGTCCAGGCCAGGATGCATGACAGCAGAGAACAGGCTGATACAATGGCCTATTAAGATGTAGCCTTCCTTGGAAAGAATAGGGGACATGGCTGGGATCTTTGTTCTAAGGAGGGAGCCAGCCCTTGAGAAATACTTCATGAGGGAGAAGTCCCCTTTAACAACTCTTGGAAAGACCAATCTGAATTCCCAATAATAGGGACTCGGATGAGTAAATTACAGGACCTCTCTGCATAGATGATGATGTAGCCACTGTAAATCATGTTGTAAAAGTTTAATATTGAAAAAAGCTATTCACTGATGAAGTAGAAACCATGAGTGACTGAAGAGTGTATGTGGATGAGCCAGTTTGTCCTGGGGGAGGGGGCTGGACTGACTATCTCCAATCCCATCCTTCCCACCTTCTAGCACCTTTCCTCAGGCAGCCCTCTGGCAACTATATCCAGCCTCTCCAATAATAGTTTTTTGCAAATCCCATTCTCTCTACTGGAAGAATGAAAAAAGGAATCAAGAAAGGGAGGGGAGAAGAAGGAAAATGATCTTTTCTTCAGTCCTGCTTTTTAAGATTTCAAAGTGACCTGATACCTTGGTGTACTAATGGCTAAGGATCTTCACAGAGTTGGTAAGTTTACCACTGCAAGTAGGATATTTGGTTCTAAGGGAGACATTGAGCCAATGAGGGACTCATTTATTCACCAAGCAGAAATCAGGCATTAGGGAGTGCCAGGTATGCAAGGAAGATAGAGAGAAAAAGACGAGCCAGCCCTCCAAAAGAGTAAGATGATGGTGGCATGATCCCCATGCACCAGGTATGGTTTAGGCCCTTTGGGCCCAAGAAAGATGTAAGTCACTTCTGAAAGAGAAGCATTTAGAAGATGATTTACCAGGTCACCACTCAGATTTCACAACTGTGTATCTGTGTCCTCAAGCTCTTTGCTACTTAACATGACAGAGAAAAGTGGCAGTGTATTGAAAAGTCGATTTCACCATATTTCCAAAATTATAAGTATCAATTTATTACAAATAATAATAAGATATTACAATAAGTTTAGCACAGACTAAATGTTCTGATTTATTTATTCTTTCCAAGTTTTATTTAAATTTCAGTTAGTTAACATACAATATGGCATTAATCATTGTTCTAACTTAAATATAAATACAAGGTTACCTTTAACATATTAGCTCATATTTTCTAAAATTTTAATATTTTTAACCGTGTTAATTTTTTTAAAGAAACTTCATATTTCAATTACAACAGTTTAGGGAAAAGATTAAAAACTATGCTATTCCAGAAAAGAATGAAGTCTGTCTGAGTAATAATACTGTTATATTTTGAAACTCAAAGCAATGAGTTTTCTGTCTTTATCAAAAAGAATAAAATGCCACACTATTTTGAAAGTTACTCAGAACTTATCAAAAAATGACAATGTAAGGAATGACGTCTTTATTATAAAATGTATTCAACTTCTAGGCTTTGAGGAGGGAAGGCTTATAGCCTTTCAAAAGTATGTGTTTTCCAGTGACATATGAATTTATATTTTACAGCTACTTTTAAAATAAGCCCATATTCATGATCTTGGGTAGAACAGAGAGAAAAAAAGGAAGGCCATGCACACTTGTGCTCTTTTTTTAATTAATCAGATCTTAACATTAAAGCCATATTTTGCTCCTGGTTGAAAAACAATTCCATGAGAAAAAACAACACATATCAAAACAAAACAGAAAACTTAGCACTCTCTCCATCCAATCTAGGATATAATATTTGAAAATCAGTCCTTTCATTTATCCACACCTAATGTCTATATCAAGAGCAAATGGGACCAATTCTTTCTTATGAGAGCTAGCTTCTAAAAGACACCTAAATAGCTAAAAGATATATCCTCTCTTCAATAGTGCACCAAATTAGTGCATGTCTAGAATGAAAAGGGCCTCAACCTCTTTGTACCTACTATTCCCTCGGCCTCAAATGCTTATCCTCTGGTTCTACCCATTTCTGGGTCCTTCCCATACTTTGCAAGCAGATCAGGTCCTCACAGAGGCCATTGCAAATTACTTTACCAAAAATGAGTCTGACACAAGATTCTTCTCTCTTCTAGAATCCTGTTTATTGTCTCTACTACTCTAATCAGCATCTGCGATTATTTTGTTATCCATTGTTTCCTTGCATATTGTCAGCTTCCTCAATGAGTTACGAGGTCATCCACGACAGTAGCTGGCTCTGTCATCTTGTTCAGCACCCTCAGGCCCGGAGTGGGGCCTGGCAGAGAGTGCGCAAGCATTCAACAAAGTTCTAGATTCCACTAAATGTGTTAGTCACCTCCAGAAAAGAACATCTTCATACCTTTTTCCAAGAAGATATGTCTCTTGCACTCAATCGCAGACCCTACACGTCCAGACTTCTGCTCAGGACATTTCTTCTCTGTAGGCAGAACCCACTAAGCAAACAGTGTTTCTCTTAGAGCTGAAAAAAACATGTGACAAAGGCCTCAAAAGGGTCAGTGTTTGGGGCCAAGAAGAGAGAGGTATCCTCAAGAAGGCCTTAATGCCACATTTGTAGCATGTTTCCACCATTCCACCAAAGAGAGATCCTTGGAGAATCAGCTTGCGTTTGGAGACCTCTGATTATCCCATCCAGAAACAGCTGCATTAATCCCTCCCAACGAACTACATATCCAATCTCTCATGTTTCAAAGTCTCATGAACTTTGGAACCGATACCAGGTTTATATGAACTAAGTACTATGGCAAACAATCTGCGAGTGAGTTACAGTCCCTCCTACAGCATCAATACCTTAGGCATCAATGCATGATAAATCAAGGCACCTCATTTGAGCTTCACAGAAGTCAGAGATTTGGAACAGGAACTCGTTCTTTGGAAATAGGTCATACCACCAGCACTCACCATCAGGCCATCATTTTTTCTACTGAAATTTTATTTTATTTCAGGTGTTTTACACTTTGGATGAAAAATTTCTAAGGGAAGGAGACAAAATTGGACCATAAATTCAATATGATTATTGTCATCCTTCCTTCCAGAAAGAGGAAGAATTATCCAAACAAGGAAGTAAAATAGTAATACTTCTAAATTCTGTCTCCACATAGAAAATAACACGAATACTAAAACTTAGAACAATAGCAGTCCTACAGTTTGACAAGGGTGTGTAGGAGAGGTGGTGAGCAACACTGAAATTCCTTCAGGTATTTGCAGAACCCCTGAGCTAAAGTTAAAAGCTAAAATTATCATTAAAAATACAAAGTATTTTTAACCCCACATAAATTAACAATGTGCCTATTTCAATTCTGTTGTTCTTGAGATGACTATGTCCTTTGGAAATTTTTTAAGTTACTTAAGATTTCCACCATGACTTTACTGTTTCAGGAAATGCGGTTATTTTTTGGTCTTTGTTTGTTTAACTGCAAGATATCGTTTATGCCATCAGGAGCATTGTTTTCAGCTACTGGCAAAACCTGGTTGAAGTTCCCCATTTTATATTCTAAACAACTGGGTTTATTGGCAACTGTATCCATTATCTCCCTACTGATTCATTTATGTGGGCAAGATTTCAGAATACCTTAATAAAAAATAATACAAGCAAAATGTGGTTGCCTGTATCATGAGGAGCTCCCATACAGCACATCTCAGAAAAGTTGGTTTTAAAGTTCTCTAAAAAGATTTGCTGGCTTTGCACTACACCTCCTTTAAAATAGTCTTTTTTCATAGAAGAAAAAAGTAATAAGATTACAAAATAGAAGCCATTTCAGGAAATTTCCCATTGCTTAATACCCGAACAGGGATAGTAAAGAGAAAGAGGTGAAGGTTTTAGGCTGGAGGAATGGGAATGGTGTGTTGTGGATTGAACATTTGTGTCTCCCCCAAATTCATATATTGAAGCCCTAATCCCCAATGTTAGGGAGTTTTGGAAGTTAATTGTATTTACATGAAGTCATGAGGATTGTACTAATAATGGGTTCTACAGAGAAGAAAGGAGACCAGAGCTCTTTGTCCACCTGCACACAAAGAAGAGGTCATGTGAGCACATAGCAAGGTGGCAGCCTTACAGCAAGATGGTGGCCTTCAGCAAGCCAGTAATACCTCACCTAGAACCAATCTACTGGTGCCTTGACCTTGAACTTCTTAGCGTCCAGAACTGTGGGAAATGAATGCCTGTTGTTTAAGCCATTCATTCTGTGGCGTTCTGTTATAGCAATTGGAGCTAAGACAGAATGCCTGCTGGGAGAGAAATAATAGTATTTGAAGAAAATTTAAAGCAGCCACTGGCAAGCAATAAACAGCTTCAGCATTGTCACCCACTGAAACAGAATCATCACAATAAAACTGTCCCATGTCATGCCTCTTGGACACTTAATGTCTCTTTAGGTTGAGTAAAGAGAAGCCTGTGGTGCTTTGGAATGAAGTATGGCCTCACCCCGAGGCTACTGAAGGGCTCCCAACAAGTATCAGCCCCTAGAATGCAATCCTCTCCCTTCCTCAGCAGACTGGGTAGCTCCAGATAATAAATGGTCAAAACTTCTTGGGCTAAATAGAACTTTAATGTAGTTTGTATTTTAGCAACATATAGACACTTGTGATAATTCTAGGTCTAATACTTAAGTAAGATATTAACTACTATAAAAGAAAGCAAACTGATACAAATCTCTTCCCAGGTATCTTAATAATTAATAAACTTTATTCATGCATAATTATATATAAGACATCTATTGGGGTGCCTGGGTGGCTCAGTCAGTTAAACATCTGACTCTTGATTTCAGCTCAGGGTCATGAGATCAAGTCCCAGGTCATGCTCCACACTGACCGTGAAGTCTGCTTAAGATTGTCTCTCTTCCTCTCCCTCTGCCCCTCCCCTTCTTGCTCTCTCTCTCTCTCTCTCTCTCTCTGACTCTCTCTCTCTCAAAAAAAAAAGACATCTATTAATGATGTTTTCTGTATAATAATCCCAGGGTCCACAGTCTAGAATTGACAGATAATGAATGTATTTGCAGACAAAGAAAATGGAAACATTATTCAGGAAAAGTAGAATGATTAGGCAGATAGTCATTGGTATCTGTGGATAATAATTTTATAATATTCACATAACATCAATTTTAATTCTAAGTTTGATCTCTGCTCCCAGTAGCCTCCTGCTATGGTTAAATTATCATAAATGCTGTAATGCTGACAAAACCTCAGAAAAACACTTGGGTGGATTCCTAAATTAGAAAAGGAAAAAAAAGAGAAAGAAAAAGAATAAAAAATAAAAGAAAAAAGTTTGAATCAAGCTATCTATTTCATTAAAGACTGAGCAGCTAACTTTTCTATTTTTTTTAAGATTTTATTTATTTATTCATGAGAATACACAGAGAGGAGAGAGAGAAGCAGAGACACAGGCAGAGGGAGAAGCAGACTCCATGCAGGGAGCCTGATGTGGGACTCGATCCCGGGTCTCCAGGATCACACCCTGGGCTGCAGACAGTGCTAAACCACTGAGCCACCAGGGCTGCCCGCAGCTAACTTTTCTTAAAAGGGTTATCACTAGACCAGAAAGAGACTGTGTCTAAATGCTAGATATAATGTAGGCAGCTTAACATTTATCAAAAAAGCTGCCCAAATAATTAACTTAATTTTCTGTTATTTTGTGTCATGCATGATTTCAAATCATCGAAGAGTTTTCTAATGCCCTCCTCCTATCTGAGACATAATACACTTTTCTAGCCTTGATCAAATCTTGAGAAATAGCACTAAAAATGCAAAGTTGCTAAACATGCATCAAGGCAAGATGCAAATTCCTCTTCCATGTATCCCTTGTATTCTTACCTGACTAAAGTTTCTAGCAGGGGAATTGTTTACCAAGCAGGCACGGTAATTGTTTCTGGTATTCAATAATTATGATCTAAGAAATAGCATGTTGGCAAAAGTCATCTTCTAAAAAGTAATCTAATCTGGTTTTGATTAAAATCGATTTCCTTTTTTATTTATAGTGAGACCTGGTGCCAGATAACTCTTCCAAGAGCATACCGTATAATTTCGTTTCTAAAGAATACACAATTGCTTCCTACTAACCAGTGGCTTTAGTCACTGGATTAAGATTCATGACTCTCTATAATCTACCTTTGCTTTTTTTCTGCCCACATTAGTCTTTCTGTACTCTCAAAATTAATTCTGCACTCCAGCTGGGCCGAGTCTCTTATTGTTTTTTCCTACCTACACTTGTTCTTATCAATATTGTCCCTTACCTGAAATGCCTCTTCACAACCTGCCCAACACATGCATACACACACACACACACACACACACACACACACACACACAGACATTCTCATCTTGGGAGTCATTAAGACCTCAGTCTGAACTTCAGCCCTCCCATTTGGTGGCTGTGGGAATGATGCCAACTTCACTGACCTCCTTGAAGTGTGCCTGGAGCAGAGGAGAGCTCGGAAGATGTCAGCTCCCTCCTTTGCCCTCAAAACCGTAATCACCCTAACTTATTTCAATAATTCTGCTATGGTTCAAGTCATGTTTAGAATTCTTCTTATGGAATTATCTAAGTATCCTGTCAGAAATCCACTCCTCTGTAAGTCATGGGCAACCAGGCAAGAGGATGCTTTAACAAGTCAGGTCTATTTTGTTCATGTAACAGGACATCCAGAGGCACAGAGTCCAGGGCTGGGCTGGCCATTCCATGATGCTATCAGGATCTCACCTCCTCCTATTTTGTCCAATCATCCTTAGGATTTTGTCCTCAAGATGTCCTCATGTTTGTAAACTAAGTAATACCCTGCCCCCAGCATCTAGAAGGGGATAATACTAACCCTAAATGTAGAGGATCTAGAAGATTCCCCAGGCACAGAAGACAAAAGGCTAAAATCTTTCTCCATGCAAGGCTTTGCCTGTTAAATAGGAAAAAAAAGAAACTTTTCCAATAACTTCCACCTACATATTATTGGCAAAGGCAATATTTCCTGGCCATCTGAGATGCACACAAATGCCAGGAGGTTGACTATTTCAGTTTCCTGGCCTCTGTAATAAAAGAAGGCAAAGGGAGAGGGGATGATTAGATATTGAATAAGCCAACCTATAATACCTGCCACATTTGTAAAGTCGGTTCATGAGACTCTAAGTTTACCAAAGAATTCATCCTGAATCCACCCTCAAAAATTATATTAACCATATCTGCCCAAAAGAATAGGTCATAGATTCTGCAGGCTGTTCTCATAGGGGAAAATGTAAACCAGTTTGGACAATTGTAGAAACCCTGGAGGAATATCACTCAGTTTCTAAAAGTAATTAAAGTGGACAGCATTCGTCTCTACAGGTGCTTTCTCATATATCTGGGCTTTAAACAAAGTCGATATGTCCTTGTCAAGTGGTATGCTTACTCTTTCATTCTCATACATGCCCAGGTAGCCTCCCCACAAAAGAGGGGCTCTTTGAAGATGGCCTATGTCCTGTGCATCTTCTTTATCCCTATTGTACCCAGCAGGGTGAATAATAGCATGCACTGAGGTGTGTGATTTAACCAATAGAAGGTGAACAAAGTGCTACTTTATAAAAGAGATTTCTAGGGCATGGTGATGGGAAGCTGTGAATTTGTGCTGGGTACACTGAGGCACTATAATGTAATAATTGCATTTAACAGAGTCCTTTCATGTGGTAACCACTCAATAAATCTTTGCTAAACTGGATACAGGCCATTTATCTTCCATAGGATTAAACAGAGGCTGACCCACTTTCCACAGATCTGAGTGGGAGAAACTATTCTATTAGACTCTTCTAAAATTTCTGAGTTTCTAACTCTTTGGTCTTAATTTCTCCCTGAGTACAGTAGGGAACACCTATAAATAAAAATAGGAAAGGCAGTAGTATGTCACAACTGCAGGGAGCATCGTTCCCACTGTAACCAATGGAACAGTGCTATGCACTAACAATGTGGTTCCATGCATCAGCCTTTTGGGGGATATTCCAATGAACATATGGCACTGGCACTTGCCTTGTTCATTTAACAACTGAATGATGGCTGAGAAAGAAAACTTCTTTGCAGGAAAAGACAAGAATTCCAAGGAATTCATTGATATTGCTAAATAGATCCATTTTACTTATCATATGACAAACGAGAGGTCTCCTGTTGATGAAGTGGTTAGTTAGCCTGTAAAGCAAGTGATTTTGACATTTCTCATTGTGACTGCCAGAATTGTGGGGGAGATCCATCATGACCCAAAGTGCTGTCATGTGCTTTGTAGGATGGATCTTTGAATGTGAATTTGAGTTTCATTCAGGGTGTCAGGAAAGGTAAATGGCACACAGGACACCAGCCCAAGCCCAGTGAATTCTGATATCAGAATTAAGCACCACGTAAGTCCCCTAGGTTCTAGTTCTACAGATGGCAAATTGCAGTGCGTCCAGCAGCTCTAGAGAGTCAAATTCAAAACTTCTAGGGCTTCTGTGAACAAGTTCATCTCATGATGGTAGCTTGAAATTGACCCTGGTGAAATTATTCATACCACAGGAATCCAGGAACACTTCAAATTAGGGCTTTATCTTTTAGAGCTGGTTGGAAACATTTATGAACACATCTCTGGTCATGATAAAATGGAAAAGAGGCTGCAACCTTGGAGTTACATGGCCAGACACCACGCAGGTCACAATCAGGAAAGCCAGACATCTCCCCAAAAGGTAATGCTAATAGATAACCACCAAATTCTAGGAACAAGTCAAACAAGTATTGATCATCAGCAGATGTTCTACCCTGTGCTGGGTCCAGTGGTTATAAAACAAGAAGATGAAGGCAAGTTCCCTGACTTTTGAAGAGCTCCCAACTGATTTTCCAACATTATTGTTCTTGACCCTGTTAACACTCAATCCTTACCATTTGCCAACTATTTACTTAGTTATCAAAACCTACAACATTAGGTTTATTAGCTTCATTCTACAGATGAAGAGATAGGAGCTTAAAGAGACTAAGCATATCACTCAATCTGACACAAGGTGGGTAAAGCCAGGCAGTAGCCCCAAGCAGGCAGACCCACCAAGTGATAACACCCACAAAACATGATCACAACAGAGTGAGGGCTCGCTGAGGGCAGAGACGTCCATACTGGGCCATGTACAGAAGGTCATCATGAGAAGACAAGCCAAGGACACAGCAGAGGGACATGAGATGTAGATGGCTCATACAGCAGGGACAGTAGCAGGGGAGGGAAGCAGAAGAGAGTCCAGAGCTGGCATGAGCATGGGGGCATCCCAGACTGGTGATTTGTGCCTGACTACAGCAAAAGGTGCCCCGTTGACCCCAGCACCATCACAAAGATCTCCCCCAAACAAGCCTCTGAGACAGGCACTGAACATGTCTCCCCAACATGAGCTGGCAGGAGACAACACTTGAACAGCTAGCCCATCTGCACTTGATGAAGGAAGGAGTGTGCTTTGAATCATATCACTATTGAATTTCCTTTTCTTAGAAACTCTAAATCATGACTCCAAATTCACATTCCCCAAGATTAAAATTGAACTAAACTTATGTTTTCTCTGTGTGCCAGAGCATTTTTTATTGAGCTATTTACTAAACTTCTGGTCGTGGAAATTACACTTCGTATTCATGTCATGGTCTAACTAAGGTTGATGATGCTGGAAATTGTAAAACTCTAGCTTACTATATCTAAAAACAGATGATGATGCTGGAAATTGTCAAACTCTAGCCTACTACATCTAAAACAGACTAGGCAGTAATTAGTGATTTCATCTCTTTGGTGACTCTGACATCTCTCTTTTTATTTTTTTAAAGATTTTATTTACTTATTTATGAGAGACACAGAGAGAGAGAGGCTGAGACATAGGCAGAGGGAGAAGCAGGCTCCCTGTGGGGAGCCTGATGTGGAACTCGATCCCAGGACCCTGGGATCATGACCTGAGCCAAAGGCAGGCTCAACCTCGGAGCCACCCAGGCACCCATGACATCTCATTAATCAATCATTATCAGTCTTTAACTCTTTCTTTTTTCTCTCTCTCTCTTTAACTCTTTCAAAGCATGAGCTCCTACCTGCTGAGGTTCTGTGGATTGTTTTCTTAACCCTATAGATATGTTTCTTTACCAGAGCTTCTGCATAGCAAAATTTTGCACATGGAATCAAACACTCTGAGCAAAGTTATGTCTTCTGAGATACATGAAAATCACACAGAAAAGCTTTCATGAAATAGCCACTAAGGTAGCCATAGAGTTTCCCATTCCTGAATGCCAGAGTTAACTAGGGCTCCCACTGAATCTGCAGGTGCTTAATAGAGAAGAGAGCTTTGTCCCCATAAAGCTAAGAAGAGAAGGGGCTTTCTCAGGTTCCTTTCCTTCCTTGGAGAGCAGGAGATTTTGAAAGCAATTCAGTGAGTTCATTTTGGAACGGTTTCTTGACTCAATTCCAGTGAGACACTAAATTAAAACAGTCTTCCCTGGTTTGGGCTTATATTAAAGGAGCCACAAATTAATATGATCAAAGATCAAAAGTGTAAACTTGGGATTATTCACTGAAACATCCCTTTGTAATAATAAATATTTAGAAACAGTATCAATGGCCCGAAATAAATTAATAATTCATTGTGATTATAACATTATGGATCACATAAGCTATTAAAAACCATGTACTTGAAGGACATTGAATCCCATAGGAAAATGTCACAGCATAATGTTAGATAAAAACAGTAATATCCAAATTTTAAAGTAATTTATGTCTTTTTCTGTGTATATATTTATAATGAAGTATATACATATATAATACATAATTAATTTCAGCAATATTTGTGACCTTCTTTCCATTGTTAAATACATAATATATATTAAGATGCAAATGTTAATATGTGTGTGCATATATAAATAGCTGATAGCTATTAGTAATAACATATTTTATATATATTTCATATTGGAAGGATATATGCAAAATGCAAAATGTTGCTAAAGTTATTTCTGAGTAGTTGGTTTATAAGAAATGTTTATTTTATTCTTCATATTTTTAAATATTTTCTAATTCCCTACAGTAATGCTGTATATGTTTATAGTTAGAAAAACAGTTAGGAAGCCTCCAGTTAATTTGATGCCCAGAATCACACTCCGTCTAGACATAACTCTTCACTCATTGCTTCCCTAGCAAATGTGCTGTCCCTCTTGCTATGATTTAGTGACCATGGAAGCCAGCTGGCTAGGGGTGCAGGCTGATGTGCGTCAATCCCAGTGCACATAACCAGAGCCTCCTGCATCCTCACAAGTTCACTTTCTGCTCCCACCCTGGCGTATGGTAGAGATAGTGTTTTGTCACAAACATAGGTTTGGCTGAAATGTCGCCGGATATTAGAACAAAAATGCATTTGCCATTGGCTAAGGAAGTGGGAACCCTTTTTATCCCCCAAACACAAAGCATAGATGGAAAACGCCTACAGAAAAATACTAGCAACAGACCCAGAGTTCCCTTCAAAACTTAAAACAGGTACAACATTGAATCCTTCCCTCAACTAAAAAGGAAAATTATGCTCCTAATCATGCCATCAGAAGCATTTGAGTAATGAGCAACATGTAGAGTCAAAATAGTCTTTAAATCATGAACCAAGTTTGTCGTGTTTAAATTTCTATTGCATGAACATTTCATCCACCCGAGGAAGATGGATCACGATGGTTTCTAATCAAGACCTATATACCCAGTCTTCAGCCATCAGTTCCCTCAAACATGTCTGCTCATCCCTGAGGATGGCTCCTGAGCAAAATGGCTTTGGTTGTGGGTATTGCTGCTTCGAGAAGAGTTTAAAGCTTTGTTCCTGAGCGTCTGTGTCTGAATGACCAGTGGTCCTTGAAAAGGTAAGTTTCTGCCCCCTGCTCTCTGGGCCTAGTGAAATCAGCAGTGCTGGATCTCAGCCCTGAAGTCCATATTTCACCTTCTTCACAGGTGATCTACATGTACAGTATATGCACATATACATATACATATACAGTTAAGAAGCTGTCTTCTTGCTTTAAATTCGTCTGATTTTGCTTTATGGGAAATGCTCCCCCAAGTTGGTGACTTTCACCTGTTGTCTCTTACAGAAAGCAAGTTCCTTTTCATGTCAGGAACTTTGTTTCTTAATGTAGTTTTAACCTCAGATGATACATTCATTGAGTCAGAGAGGTTTTCTCTCACTGCATATAAAGGTGGAGCCTTTTTAAAAGTCTACTCCAACTGAATACCTCAAAATGAAGGCCATCATAAAGTCATGCTGAGTCACTGGAGAATCGGAAGCCATGTCTTCTGGGAGAAGAGGATGTGAGGAAAGAGCAGAATACCAAAGCCCGGTGGAGCTCAGGAGAGACATGCATCAGGAAGTGGCTGCCCCCTGGAACCTACAGACTTAATAAGCATAAGGGAGCTCAGGTGGACTTTCAGATGAATCAGAGCTCAGAAGTGTAGAAGGAGCAAAAGAAGCCAGGAGAACCAAAACTGAATTAAGATGACTAGAGCATCACAGGACCTACACTCCATGGGCTCATGGAGAGCCCAGCTCTCTTGTGTAGTTATAACATTAGCTTTAGCACAGCAGGGAATTCAGGCAGCTTTGACCAGAGAGGTCCACAGAGAAGACTTGCTTACCATCAGGTCTGTGGCACTCTTCCAGAATTCTGTTTCTCTTACTTAAATGCCTCATATCCAAAATCTTGGAAAGGATTCCAAAATATCTATGCCCACTTAATTTATTAAATCCCTAGGGTTAGATTCTTAGAAATTAGACACCTAGAAATAATGAGACTGGGAACTTATTGGGACATTCCATGTAAGAATCATACTGAACAGCCCTGAATTAATGAATAAAAAAAATCAGAATCACAATACGTGGAAGTTTTTAAAGTATGTCATAGTTCATGTATATTTCATCCACTCAGAAAGTAGTTATTCAGCACCTCCACCTGCCAGGTATATGAGGATATGCAGTGAACAAAGATAAAGATGGTTTCTGTCCTCAAAGAGCTATGTTCGAGTGGGAGAAGACAGAGAAGAATCAAGCGATCAATGAGCTCACATAAATTTGCAGGGCTGACATGACCTATGGAGAAGAGATCTAATGCTGGTAAAGTTGGGAGGAAGGGGTCTGCTCAGGTCAGGGAAAGCTTGCCTGAGGAAGTAGCACTTGAGCTGGAGGCAGGAGGATGTGTAGGAGTTGACCAGGCAAAGAGGCAGTAAGTAACAGGAGTGTGGCTGAAAGAAGTTAGCATAGCTAGAGAGGTGTGATGAGGCAAAGTATGGTGAAAGTAGGCAAGCAGACCAAGATGGTCTTGGAGGCCTGAGGACTGGGCTTTCTTTATCCCAAGGGTAAGAGGAAGACACTAAATATGGCCAATGGAGAAGATGGACCTGTGATGGAAGAACAGATATGAAGGAAGGGATTATTGAAGCAGTAAGATTGGACAAATCAATTAGAACCCACATCAACTCCAGGCAAGTGAATGATCACTTAGATTGTAGGTGTCAGAGTGGTCAGTGGATTGCATTGGAGGATCTACTCTCAACATCTCACTGTGGAAATGCAGACGGATTTCTAGGGAGGTCAACTGACCTCCATAGTCCTATATGTAGATGGGGCAGTGCTAGTGCAAGAGCTGTGTCCTCTGACCCCAACACCAGAGGTTGGGCAGGGTAAGGTAGGATACTGTGTCATTCACACAGAACATACAAAATAAATGTTGTTCTTATAATAATATGGCCAAATCCATAACCAATTTTAAATATAACCAGAACACAGCAAAATGTGAACAGTGGTATTTAAGTAGCCTCTGCTGATGAAGCCTCATTGGGCAGAAACCCTCACCAAAGCTCCTTTGGCCCATAATATTCGTAATAGCACACAACAGCAAAGGATCCATCACATTTGCATATAATACTTTGTATTTTAAACTAATATAATATGTATGATTCCACTTGGTTCCCACAACCCCCATGTCCATGGTCACAGTGCCAGTCAGTGCAGAGCCTAGGCTCTTGTTTCTGGGTTCCATATTTTCCTATTAAAAAAAACCCTACTGGTTCTGATATTTACCCATAGTGCTTCCCAAATCACATCTCCACTCTTCCCCAGTGATGCCAGAAATGCCAATGGAATACAGGACAGTTATTTATACAAGTGATGCCAATGGTGGCGGCCGCTACAACTCACTTAGGAGCAGGCTTCATGCTATGTGTAGTGTTTCCCTGAATTTTTACAAAATTCTATCGGGTAGGTGGTATCATTATGCTAATTTTACAGAGGGACATTCAGGCTCAGAGACATTAACTCAAGACTACCATAAGTTTATGAAGCAAAGAACAAATTAAAAATCAAGTCTGATGCCAAAGCCTGACATTCCAGTAATAACCCATATTTCCCTATGCCGAGGGTGCCTGAGGCTCTCAGCCACCTCTTACATGGTCTGTACCATGTCAAATGTAAAATGAGCTTAGCGGGCACTAGCCATTTTGGATGAAGCCTTTGCCATCTCTTTATTATTTGCCTTGTCACACATCTCGCAGTTTAAACTGAGACCACATTTATACAAACCATTTTGTCAAGATGCAGGTCATATAAACATCCCATAAACAGTCCCCTCCAAAAGAAACAAAGCATTGAGATTTTTCTCCCCAAACCACATACTCTGTCACAGTAAGTGGAAGTATCTAGCTTGGACAATTTTATGTAATAATAAATAGGAAAGAATACAAGGAAGGTCAGTTTTAGGGTCCAGGGAGGTTCACCCTGAGATAGTAGCATAACTGTTATGTGGATGGATGTTCACGTTTTGCACTGCTGGTTTTACAAATAAGTGTGGATACCTTGCTGATGTTATTGGTAGGTCAAACTGATAATAAAGCATCCAATGCCAGCCCTGATTGGTTCCAACTCAGATATTAACTATATGTGGGGAGGAGTGTGGATAGTCAAAACTGGGTTAGGAGGAAAAGGAAATTCCTAAGCAATTTCATCTGAGCAACATGTAATAACGAAGTGTAATGAAATGTAATAATAAAGTGGCTAAAAGCAATGAGGAAGTGACAAGCCTTATCATCCAAACTGGGTCAGTTTAGATATTGAAAAAGGACACTATTAATGACTGTGTCAGAATATCCTAAACTGAGCCATCATAACAAACCATTCATACAATCACCTAACAGTAAAAAATGTGGAATGAGGAGAAAGCCACACCAAAGAAAGTCTATATAACTGAGAAGTTAGGAAAGAAGAGAGAGTTCACACATTGGGGAAATTGAGGCAAGAGATGAGCTACTGCCAAAATCCATAAAAGCAAAGAGAATTCATTAAGCCCTTTCAAGGTCCTAGCAATGAATTCACATGACCCTAGGTTTTGTAAAAGAAGAAAAAGTAAGACAGGAATTCTATCAAGTTGCATGAGCATGAGGACTAAATGTTTCCCTACTCACAAGGCTGATCCTTCTACGTGGCTGCCACCAGGCTCTAAGGCACAGAGCCAGGCTCAGACCACAGAAACAAAAAGCTTTTCCAACATGCCAACATTACTCCTTCAAATTCCTACTTTTTCTCAGGTCATGATATCACAAGTGGTCCGAGTGGTCAGAAGCCTGCCCTCCCCAGTGACGCACCCCAAATTAGACAGTAAACAGAGAGTCCATCAACATTGTCACTGACAGTAGTTCAGAGAAAAAGTTACATGTCAAAGAAAAGGTTGCAGAAGCTTTAGATAGGGCAGCCTGGGTGGCTCAGCGGTTTAGTGCCGCCTTCAGTCCAGGGACTGATCCTGGAGACCTGGGATCGACCCACGTCGGGCTCCCTGCATGGAGCCTGCTTCTCCCTCTGCCTGTGTCTCTGCCTCTCTCTCTCTCTCTCTCTCTCTCTCTCTCGTGTCTCTCATGAGTAAATAAATATTTTTTTTAAAAAAAGAAGCTTTAGATAAGTATGTGCAATGGGCAATGTTGAAGTGTGCTTGCTGGTCTGTCAGTTGTGAAAGCTCTTGCTTAATTACATGTATCTCCCCAGTAGATAAACTCATGGGCTTTCTCCTCTTGGGGCACAGCAAACTCACCCTTTTACCCTCTCTCCTTCACCACAAAGATGCTATGAGTACTGAAGACCAAGCAAGTCAGAACTTTCTAGAACAGGACTCATGCACTCTAAAATCAAATGCCAGCTTGTACTGAGGTACATATAAAAGCTCTTTGCTTTCTTAAGCAGAATCAGTGGAGGGGAGAAAGAAGATGACAATTTCTTCCTCAGAACAATGAACTTCTGAGAACCGAGTGGGAGAAATTAGTGACAATAACACGACGTCTGTCAACTTCTAAAAAATTAGAGTCAGGAAATCCAAAAGTAAAGTTGACAGAAGACAAATTAGGTTATATCAAGATCTGACACATCATTGAATACCTGCTAATGGGAAAAAAAGATTTTATTTAAACTTTCTTATTGTCTTTATGCATAATACTTTTAAAAGCACATAACATTTTCATAAAAGCATAAAGAGTATTAAAAAGTAATCTTGCTTTTAATATGGAAGAGAATATGAGAGGCATGTGGAGTTCATTCTCCAAAAATGGTAGCAGCTCATTCTTGAGTCTATTCTTTTTTCTTTTCTTTTTTGTTTTTTCCAATTTTCTAACCTTTACTCTCAGGTGGAAGCAGAGAGAGAAGATTTAACACATGCCAATCCTTTTTGTTCTGTTGGAAGTTTTAAAAAATAGATTGCAGTAAAGCCAGAAATGTGGTATGGGAGCAAAAGTGAGAACAACTATCTGATTTGAATATCTTCCTCAAAATATTAAAATGCAATTTGTCGAGGTAAAAGACTGAGTCATTTTCTGCTGTCAGCAAATGCGACAAAGACACATGGCCAAATGGCTTCTTAAACTTGATTGAATATTTAACAATGTTCATGCCAATGGTCACTTGAAGATAACTGGTAATTATTTTAGGAGCAGCCATGAAACCTACACACCTTGGAGACCTTGCTCAAAGATTAGTGCATGTTTATATCCAAACCAAGGGCCATGGTTGAGAAACTTGGACCATGAAGGAGGCAGTCTAGGATCCAGCAGTCCTGGGTTTTCATCCCACCTCCACCTCCTATGAGTTGTATAACTTTGAGCAAGTTATATACCATCCCCAGAAGTCAGTTTGGTGTGTTATATGTATATTAAGCAGGGGGGATGTGGTATTGGAACCTGGCAAGGTTACAAGCCCTAAATAAATGTTAAGAACACTTTAGGGGCTTGGCTTTTGGGCTTAGGCAGGTTTGAGAAAAAGGCCTTCTTAACCAAGTTAAGTTCTTTATTCATCCTTTATCTTACAATGGCAAAAGAAATGATTCGGGATCCCTGGGTGGCGCAGCGGTTTGGCGCCTGCCTTTGGCCCAGGGCGTGATCCTGGAGACCCGGGATCGAGTCCCACGTCGGGCTCCTGATGCATGGAGCCTGCTTCTCCCTCTGCCTGTATCTCTGCCTGTCTCTGCCTCTCTCTCTCTGTATGACTATCATAAATAAATAATAATAAAAAAAAAAAAATTTAAAAAAAAAAAAAAAAAAAAAAGAAATGATTCAAGTTAAATATCTCCGTAAGTATACAGGTTCTTGACAATTAAGGGAGATATTACCTCAGCAGCTCCCAAAGAAATGAAACATTTACATGTTTATAGTTCAGTGATGCATTTAATGTGAGCCATAGACATTCCAAGGTCCAAATTCCCAACCATCAATTATCCAGATTCCTAGATTCCCATTGTCTCCTCATGCTTAACATTGAGAACTCTGACAGTCATAACATCTCTACAAGAAGAAAAGCAAAAGTAAGACAAAGAGAACAGGGTCACCCAAATGATCAACTGTATTCTACGTGAATAGCAGTAGAGCTACACATGGACCACTGTGTTGGTGATTTGAGCCAAAGTAATAAAACAAGACAAAGAAATTGTGACATAAGAATTAAAAAGAAGAATATGCATATGATAGAACTATACATCTGTGACATCCCCCCAAAACTAAATTAATAAAAAAGTTAACAATCATAGAATTTAGCACAACAATTTTAAGTTGATATTTTTTCAAATAGCCCTCACATACAAAACAAGCATCAATTAAAATATATAATGGAAAAGAAGACGACTTAGATACAGAAAAAAATCACACATAAACTCAGCAAGATTAGGAGATATATAAAACTTACACGAGAAAAAGCATAAAGCACTCCTAAAAACTATAAGGTTTACTGAAAGATGGAAAGACAGGCAGTATGTCTTGGTAGAAAAACTTGTGCTGTAAAGACATCAGTGTTCCCTGGGGTGATTTATAAGCTTAATGCCGTCTCAGAAAATATTAACAGATTTTTTTTTCCTGGAGCTGGACAAGATGGATATAAAGTTCATTGGAAGAAAAATCAAGCAAGAATAACTACAAACACCCTGGAAAAGGAACACAATGAATCAGATTGAGTGGAGAAACTATTCCTACTATATATGAAATGACATTATAAATTACTGTTAGAGTAGTATAAATCTATATAACTAAAAACGGAATGAAATTGATTCATGAATACCAAGGCAGACTAATAGAATAAAACAGAAAATACAGAATAGACATAGTTGCATGTGAAAATTTAGTATATGAGAAAGGCAAAACCTCAAAGCAATGGGGAAAGGATGGACTTCTTCATAAAGTAATATTGGAACAACTGAATAGCTCTATGGGAAATTATAAAATAGAATCTCTTCATTACATTCGACGCCATGAAAGTTTCAAATAGGTTAGAGATTTAAATATAGGAAATAAAACCATACAAATATGAGAAGAAAAGGAGCGAATTCCTTCATTACCTGAAAATGCACAAAGCTTCCCCAGGTATGACTCAAAGCACAAAAGCAACAAGGGAAAGTATTGATAAATTTAGCCATATAAAATTAAAACACATTTGCAGAAGCAAAGTGCAGACAAATGACGAACTAGGGGAATAGATTTGCAACACATTTCACAGACATGGACAAACAGCTAATGTCCCTAATATATAAAGAGCTTCTAAAAGTAGAGAAGCTAGAGAAAGAGGTAACAATTAAAAATTCTTAGAAAAAGAAATGCAAATAGCCTTTAAACATATAACAAGATGTTCAACCTTGTTCATGGAAAATAAATGTAAATTAAAATCTACTCTTCTGACACCTAGGACAAAAATCCAAATACTTCACAGTATACCCACCACCTTCTTACCCCTCCAATATTCCACCAGTAGCTACAACAGGTACAAGGAGAAATAAATGGATACAAAGATCTATGTGAAATTCTTTACATTCCAGATGAATTCCTAATTCTGATAAATTCAGAAATTAGTCATTTGTGAGGCTAAACTGTTTTCCTTAAGTGCTACCCACCGGCTGATCAACAGATACTCCTGAACATAGTTCAAAAGCTAGAACAATTTCTTACTAAAATTCTTCAATAGTTGTGTTTTAGCCCCTCAGCCTCTTCACAGCTGAGATCATTACTGTACATTTCTTATTTTTTCGGAACCTAAACTGGAGTTTCCTGGTTCCTTCTGATGGTATCCAATGCTGCCAATAACCACAATGTTGATGTCTCTATCAAGGATAGGAAAACCCTGCCCCCCACATGGCTCTCTATATGGAGCAGAAATAATTCTGACATTAGGCTTGTCTACAGTCCAGTGGCACTATAAAACTTCACAGCAAGCAACCAGGTGTCATTTTGCCGTGTTTATTTGATCCTACAAGTCAAAGGAAGTTGTAGGAAGATGTGGCTTACCACCTTTCAGGAGGCTGAATACCAACACAGGACCCTCCGCTCTGAAGACAAGTGACACTGTAATGTAATTACTCTGAAAGGGGACAAAGTATAAAAAGGCAAAAGTAAATGTTCTCACCATAAACACCTTACCTCAACTGGACAAAGTTGGAATGCAAAGGGAATTTCCTAAAATGTGCACTTCTATAATTCAATCTGGTGCACTTAATTGGGGATTTTCAGGATAATTGGCTCTTGTGGACATTTAAAAGCAAAATAGCCAGCTCTGTTAATGGAAGATCAGGTGTTGGGCCTTTCAAAATAATATTCACAGTCATTAAGATGGTTCTAGGAAGAGCAATACTGGACAACGTGGTGCCCATTAACCAGAACCGTGAGATTAAACAGATGGGCATAGCATCACCAGCCTCCGCCAGCTGCCTCCACCAGAATAGGAAGCTCCCAGGGTCTCAATAGGCCTTTCCAGAACTCCTGTCCAGGTCCCCATCGTTTGGCAAAGAAAGAGAAAGAAGATGTATGGCTTCTCTCTGAACTGAAGGCAAACTTGAAAATAAAATCCTCTGAAATATGGAATACTCTGAGGGTTCCTAGCTAGACGTATCTGTCGCTTTAGGATTTCTTCTGTTGTCAAGTATGGCGTCTTTCAACTGTGCTACCCCCTCAGACTGTTACATGCACTTCGACTCACGGCTGTAAAATCAAAGAACAGCTTGCTGGATGGCATCACTCTTAGTAGCCAAGAATAAAGTCTTTATTTTCTCCACTGATCACTGTCCAAGTTTACTTTTGACAGGTCCCACTAGCTGGAGTTCGCCATCTTGGCCTATTCCACATGTTTACTTCCTTCCAAACACCATCACATGCCTTAAGCCCACACTGGCAGAAACAAAGAAATCTGTGATCAGAAACCAGAGGGTTAGCGGTGCTATGGAGGGATGGTTGCAGCAGAACTACAGGAGCTGCCGTAACGAAGCAGCATCGCTTTTCCAGTGGGGAGTAAAAACTCAGACAGACCTATGGTGAGAAAAGCCCAAGCAAACCTTTCTTCCAAAACTTATACTCTACTTTTTTAAGAGATGTGTTGTAAGAACCCTTCCTACCATATTTGACAACTTTTCCTCACAGGGCTCATTCTGAAGCATCAAAAATTCATTTCCAGGGCTTTTGTGCAGCAAGAGGCAAAACACAGTTACATTACAAACATTGTCACACTCAGGGGACAATGCAGCAGAGTGGTTCACAAAGCCACTCGGCGGTATCACCTGCCATATAATTTCTCAATTCCTTATTACTCCCACCAATGAAAGGTACGATCACACTTCCATCCTCCTTCGCTACCGCAAACAGCATGCATGGGGGCACCCTTCCTTCCTTAGCTGTCATCACGCGCCTTGAGTAACTCTGAGGAAACTGCTCACCTCTAAGGAGCAAGGCAGTTTTCATAAAGGTGAAATGGACTCTTCTTTGAATTAATGTAACATTCTCTTCATCAATCTCTGATTCTTATTTCCCATTCCTACTTATTTATTATTCTAGGTCTCATTGAGGAGTATTTGAGGGTGCTGCTATGCACGAGCTGGTGTTGGACTGTTTAGGTCTGCCTCCAGAGTGCCAATGTATGCAATTCAACAGTTCTATAAAGATCTCCCTGGATGTGGGCTTTGTTACTGATGCAGAATGAAGAAGTCACTGATGTGGTGGAAATTCCATCCCATTCAGGAATGTGAGAAGCAGCATTAGATGAGAGAAAATTTCAACTGGTTTTGGACCTCTTTTTAGCTTTATCTCCAATGTGATTTCTTTCAATGGAGATGGAATTGACATAGGACATTGTATCAGTTTCAGGTGTACAACATAATGATCGGATATCTGTGTGCCCCACAAAGTGAGCACCATGGTAAGTCTAGTTGACGTCATTTCCAGTTGTGTTTTTAGTGAACAGCACAGAGGTCTCATCTGCAGATGCCACACGTATTTCTCTGTATGGATGTCTTAGTGAGTTTCCTTGTGAAGGTGGCTTCGTATTTTAAAAAATGTTAGTGCTTTATCTTTTTATGAAGAGATCCACTGTACAGAGGAAAATTGGCACTGATTGCAGACACGTTCTTTGGAAACATGGTCAAGCTGTTATTTCAAAGACAAAGCTGAAATTCAAATAGAGGTTTTACAGAGAGCCACGTGCTAGGACGTGTTTCAGCTCCTCAGAAGACTATTCAAGACCGAAGTAGCAACGCCTGCACTTGCCCAAAAGACAGTGTATCAAGGTGCGTTTTTATCAGGCTGTTTCCTAAACCCAGGGAGTAAAATGATTCTAGTGGCACAGACAATATGCTTCTAAACATATTTGCTTATTTGCAGGTGAAAATTCTCCCTAACTGCTTATCACAGGATACCTATTCCATTATAAACATCTTACGAATAATAGTCAATAAATATTTGCTGAGTTATATTGAGCTTAAGTAGTTGAAATCTAAGGAAAAGTTTTTGGATGCCACCAGTAATGCTTCACAAAATACTATATTGTTTTCTAAAGAAAAAAGAAAAAAACGCAAGGCCAGTCTTCTACAAACATTTTTTCTTAAATACTGTAGTTTTCAGCCAACAACAGAGGACCGATTACTAGAAATAAATAAACTTGGACTTTTGGAAACGAGACTGTAGAGGGATATATATTCCTGCACAGCAGTTTGCCAGAGACTTCCGGGTGGTAGAGAATAAACGCTTCCTGCCCCCACCCTGTGCCCATTCTCTGCTCAAACTTGAGTAGCCTGCTCCTGCACTTACAGAATTGAAGAACAAGGCTGCCTTGAGGCAAAAACAATCTGCAGGCATTTTACCTGTCAAAAAGCTGAGCATCTGCTTTTCTCCCTCCACCAACCCCTCACCCTCCCTTTCTGGGAGCAGAAGGCCACCTCCCCATCTCTCCTTTCCTCCCTCTTAGACATAGAAGAAGCATCTCTTAAGAGAGTTGACGAAGAGTTTTGAATCCAGCTATTTCTTAGAATTCAAATCTCCACAGCCCTAAATAGTCAACTACTCTGTGCATGTGGTTGACAGTTTGCTGTGTTTTCCCTTCCCTTAGTTCTATTCACATTGCTTCAACAAGTTGGCCTCAGTTTTTTTTCAGTGGCGAAGGAGAGGCTGAACTAGAAACTCCATGCCTGAACTCCATGCCCACTCCTTCCCTGGGCCTCAGCACAGAGGGTCTTTCAAAAAATACTTGGACTTCAGTTCAATTCAACAAAGAATCAAATGCCTGTTCCATGTGCAACATAGTGTTAAGCACCCAGAAGAGGAGAGGCATGAGTACAGTTCACAGGAGTCTCAAAAAGTTCCCAGTCTCCACTCTGTTGAGTGCCAGGTGGGACTAGGAATGAGCTATGCAAGCATCAGATATCGAGATCCCCATGTGCAAAAAGAGAAAGAGAGATACAAATATAAACTCAGAAAAGTTAAGTAAAAACTACGTGCTTTATTATATAAATTAATAATATCATTTATAATTCATGCTTATTAAAAAATCTAGAGGCAATAATGACCCTTATAAGCAGATAATGCTTTCTGAATAATATTTATCACTAAAATGAATTAGGATTTCTTGGACAAATGGTCAGTTTCAGGTTTAAGGCAGGGTATGGACGAGAGTCTGAGACATCTATTTTTTTTTTTTAATTTTTATTTAGTTATGATAGCTACACAGAGAGAGAGAGAGGCAGAGACACAGGCAGAGGGAGAAGCAGGCTCCATGCACCGGGAGCCCGATGTGGGACTCGATCCCAGGTCTCCAGGATCGCGCCCTGGGCCAAAGGCAGGCGCCAAACCGCTGCGCCACCCAGGGATCTGAGACATCTATTATGCCAGAAGGCAAAGAAGCTACGGGAGGTAGTGTCAAACACAGGACTAACTTGAAGAAACTGCTGCTAGCCATTGAACACCAAAAATATTATTAATGCATAGTTTGCAACATATCAAATATGTAAAATCCCTGAGTTCTTATCATTCCAAAACGATAATGCCTCACATAATGGTAATGACAATTGCCAGGGTACTGATTTATTATTATAAAAAATTGAAAATGAAGGCACCTAACTTGCCTTTCTTATATGCATTGTATATTAGAGTAGATGAATAGTTGATGAGGAAAAGTTATATACATAAGAGTTCCAATCAGTAAATGCAGGAAAAACATGGCAAAATAAAAAATCAGAACTTTAGAGTCCTTACTGGCATCATTGATTTGGGCAATGGTAGTCCAAACCCTTAGGTGAGAAGCTGATGGGGAATTTTATAATGGTCACTTACATTATCTAAAGTCACCAGCCAATTTTAACATTACTAGAAGTGGAATAAAAAGGTGTTACTATCACTTGATGTGATGCAATTTGTAAGTTCATAATACCCTCCATGACATATTCGAGCCCCCCAAAAAACTTGTAATCAAATTGAGCCTCCATATACATCTGTTATTTATAGGACATATATACAGTATATATTGAACAACACCTCGAGGTTGAAATTAGCTGAGTCCACAGTATAAAAAAATTTTACAGAAAAATTACTTGATTTCTTTAATCCATAAATAGCAGAAAAAATAAGTGTGGAGATTTATTAAACGGTAGAAAAAAAATCTTTCAGGACATAGCCCAGCAAATGAAATACAGTCTCCTTATTTTGACTCTAATTTGAAAAGGAAAAACAACCATTAGAAGTAACTTTTTAGAGAAAAATTGGATGTAGAATATATGTAGGGTGGGATCCCTGGGTGGCGCAGCGGTTTGGCGCCTGCCTTTGGCCCAGGGCGTGATCCTGGAGACCCGGGATCGAATCCCACGTCGGGCTCCCGGTGCATGGAGCCTGCTTCTCCCTCTGCCTGTGTCTCTGCCTCTCTCTCTCTCTCTCTCTGTGACTATCATAAATAAATAAAAATTTAAAAAAAAAAAAAAAGAATATATGTAGGGTAATTTTGGGATATCATTGTTAATTTTATTAAGTATGATGATGGTATTTCATAACTGTTAGAAATATATACAGAAGTATTTGTAGGAGAAATGATATGGTCTGGGATTTATTTTGAAATACCTAACAATTATCTCTTTCTGCCATCTTTCTATGACGCCGTAACGTTGAGAGTGAATGCCCTGGCAGCTGTTCTCAAGAGCATTAACACTGCTGAAAGGAGAGGTAAATGCCAGGCTCTCATTAGGCCACACTCCAAAGTCATTGTCCAGTTTCTAACTGTGATGATGAAGCATGCTTATATTGGCAAGTTTGAAATCACTGATGATCACAGAGCTGGGAAAATTGTTGTGAGCCCCATGGACAGGTTAAACAAGTGTAGAGTGATCAGCTCCAGATTTGACTAAGACTCAAAGATCTAGAAAAATGGCAGAACAATCTGCTCCCAACCCACCAGTTTGGTTTCATTGTACTGACAACCTCAACTGGCATCATGGACCATGAAGAAGCAAGATGAAAACACACAGGAGGGCAGATCCTGGGGGTTCCTTTTCTAGGGATGTAATACATAAGTGCAAATAAAATGCCTTAAAAAATACTTAACAATTAAAAAAGGAAAATAGATGAAACCAAGAAGAGGCAAAATGTTGGTAATTATTCAAGCTGGTATTCTGCATATGAAAATTTACTTTTCTATTCTATACTTTCGTATATGGTTGAATGTTTTTGCAGTAAAAAATTAAGTAAGCATAGATTATGTGGCACCTGAGTAAAGGGATGTATTACACAATATATGCATTGACAGGGCTGCACTATGTCCAAAATGATTCAGAATCACAACAAAGACGCAGAATGGAAAAAACATTGAGCTGGAAGCTGGGCACTGGTTCCCATTTCTGATCTCCCTCTGAACATCTCTATAACCTTGAGCAAGTCATTTTCTTTCTCTGCATCTTAATATCCTCAGCTGTATAATAAATATTTGACTAAAAATTGACCTCTAGCAATGCTAGCCTCAGAGTGTCCTAAGGTTACACTAGACAATATGTGGTGTGGCTCTCAGGGATCAGCCTGCCCTAAATTCAAGTTCTCATGGTGTTGCAGATGTTCCAGATGTTTAGGATAGGAGATCCTTCATGAAAATTCCCCATGCAGTATCCAGCATATTATACATGCTCATTAACAATTCAACACCAGCAAAGTATTTTTTAAATATGAATTCCAGGAGTAGAAAAGTCCATGGTAACAGGATTTTCCTAATGTTACCCATTTAATACCAGAACCAAGAATATAAATTAGATTTCTCAGCTTTTTCTTCCAAATAAACCAGGCTACATTGAAAAAAAAAAGGTAGCAAGAAATTTAATTTTTAAACTCAGGCAGAAAGTATAAAAGGCAATAAACTTCAGGGCCTGAATCATAGAGTCCAGAAGATGCTGAAAGACACCGATGACAGGAACCAATGAGCCCAGCCCAAGAAAGCCAGTGAAGAAAAAGAAAAGCAGGCCAGAGGCAGGGCTCAGAGTTGGCATGAACACTCCATGCAAACCCAGGATCTGAGTTCATTCCAATAATCACTCACTCCTCTGAGCTTTCAGGACTGATGCTCCGACCACTGCTTCCTGCTTGCTCTCCTGCATCAAGCCACATGGAGAGACAGGGCAGCCCCAACCTAACAGGCTGATTACAGTCCAACCTACAGGTCTGAGCCTTGGATTTGGCTGATGCCGTAATAGAGGTGTTGTAAGCAGCGAAAGGGCTTTAGTTACTAGCCTGCTATGAACCTCAGTGACTTCAGTAACATTAAATATTTAATGAGCATCAATTATTTATGAGCCTATTCCAAGCATGTGGAACACACCAAAGCATCCTTCCAGTGAACTTGCCATCCAGACATGCTGATGACTGAATACTTGAGTCTGAACTAGGTTTTAAAGAGAAAACACTAATAAAAATGAATAAATAAATAAATAGAAAACACAGTACCCTACATACAATAATCAGTTGACCTATAATAAGCAAATAAATAAATGAGTAAATGAAAATAGATTGGAAATCAACATCTTATTTCTATCTTCCCCTATCACAACCTATGGACTGGATGGCAAGGGGCTGGGGCAGGGGAAAGAGATCTCTCACTTTTTTCTCTTGTCTTAGAGTTGAGAATTGGATTATAAGGCTGGAAAAAGAGAAACTGTAGCCCCTTCTTGATAATGGTTCAGTGTTCTTCCACACTGCTTCCCAAATGAGCATGTAGAGAATGACTCGCCATGTAGGTCATCTTTCCAAAACTATACTATGAATCGAAGAACAAACTAATAAGAAATAAATTTGTTTTACTATAAGTCTTAGTTAAGAGATAGAAATAGATGTTTTTATTTCCTAATACAGATTATAGATAAAAATAGCCACAAAACAGTTTAGGCAAAATATAATTAAGGAAAAGATTTAAGGAAGGTCCTTAGTTTTATGACAAAGAACAATCCATCTGTCTACTTATTAATGATAAGAGCCAAAAATGCTTTCCATCCTTTATTAATAACAATGGTATCAATTTCCATGTCCCAGTTATTCTGACCTCATTAAAACCCAAATGACTTCGGAGAAAGTCTTCTGGAGACTTGCTCTCCCAATCAGGGATCAAAACCAATGATACCATATGAGGCCTTAATTCTCTAAATTGCCACAACTCCCAGGAATTAACATGGTCATTTTTCTTTTTCTTCTTTCCCTCTGTTGTTGGATGGTAGGAAGGCCTATGTGGCAGGGCTAGAAACACTAAGATGTTTCCACACTGAAGAAGTCACCGAGGAAAGGCAGGAAGAAAAATGCCAAGTACTGCCTGTGTTAATCTCTCCACTCTTTACAGAAGGTAAAGGAATAACCCACCAGAGAAACCTCAAGAGTGGAAGTCAAGGGGTAATAATGGAAAGTGAAAAAATAAAAACAAGGAAACAAAGTTCAGAAACTGTCGATGGATGGGTGCCTCTGCTATGATAAAGAAAGAGTCAGTAAGACATTACTTGCACACAGAGCCAAGTCAACCCTGGCCAGTGGGACGAGCAGCTATCAGGAGATCGGTCTCTGAAAGGTGATGGTAGATGTGAGATGCAGACAGGAAAACATGAAGAGGGGAACATGCAGGGGAGGAAGATGAGCAAAGGATAAAAGCCATGAGTGGGAAAGTTACTAAGAGTGAGGTACTTATGAGCAAAAAGGATACACTAAAAGAGAGTGAGGAAAATTAAGAAATCTGTGAAAGTTTGCTTAAAGCTGCCATCCATAAGCAAAAAAGGCCATTACATTAGGCTTGCCCTACAATTACTATACAGCTGCCAGAAGTCCCACTGTTTTCTCAAAACTGCAATACATTTTCTTTAATTTCCGTGCAAAAGTTCATTCGATCCACTAATTAAGTCTACCTGCAAGCACACCAGAAAAACACAGTAGCAGCA
This sequence comes from Vulpes lagopus, assembly GCF_018345385.1. Taxonomy (NCBI): domain Eukaryota; kingdom Metazoa; phylum Chordata; class Mammalia; order Carnivora; family Canidae; genus Vulpes; species Vulpes lagopus. The sequence goes on from NC_054832.1 coordinate 72,490,524, forward strand.
TTTTGCTCGGTTTTCCTACATCTGACAGGTGGCTTCTCCCTGCATCTCTGAACATTGGTGATACCAACCTCCCAGAAAGCCAAATGTAGCAGACAACCCAAACAGCGGGCTGTTTTTCCTTGGTGTCAGTTCAGCTTCCTACAAACAAAATTAAGGCAGCATCTGGTTAGCAATTGAAAACACGTATCAAAGGGAGGAAGCCTAACTCAAAACAGATTTTTCTAACCATCCTCAATATACGTGTGTAGAAAGAATGTATCTTTTAGTCCTCTGACTGCAAATGTCAGTGATTATAAACATGTGTATCACAGCTTGCCAGCAATTTGTTCTTGCCCTTGAATGACGAGACCCATACAGAATCCAGGGCAGAATGTGGAACTCCCTTTGGCTTCAGCATGAAATACAGATATATAAATGGTGGTAACAGGAATGGACATGAAAATGCTCAGAAAAACCCCTTATAGCCAAGCACGTTGGTCTCTACTAAATGCCTATCGTCTTCTACCAAGACTAAGACGGCTTAAAGAATGCAAACAGAACTAAGTTTATTTGAGAGAAAAAATTAATTCCCAAGGACTGGTAAAAGGGAAATCATTTTTGGAAGAGTTGCTCAGAGGGAGGGAGGTCTGGGAAGCTGGAACATTCTGATACATCCTGGCCCTTCTTCCCTTTTTCAGCAACCTGCATGTGTCTCACATTTTGTTTCCCAAACAAGTGCTAGATTTTACCCCAGAAGGGAAAGAATTTATAAATGTACATTCTAAAGTCCTTTGTAAAGAAAAAATCTACTTTAGCATGCCTTAGAGTGTGTAAGACAAAATGAAAATGTTGTGGTTAGAGATGTTTCTGAATTAATATCAATAAATAGAATGATTGCCTGTTGGTTTCTGTTTCACCAAACAAAATATAGCTGCCAATTAAACCTTCTGTAAGAGTACTCCTTACGGACTTACTCAAGAGAACCACTGAGTTATTTTGTTTGCAGAAGTGATTTCCTTGGGTATTGTTCACTTTCTGTGGCTGGAGTGGGGAATATTTGGTCCCTTTACTGAGCTTTCTATATGTATGCTCTATGGGATGAGGTGCTCTACCTGGGAGAACACCCAGTCCCAAATTCTTGAGTGTCATCAGGTCTAACTTAGCTCCTGGAGAGCCTTCCTCAACCTCTTATCCCCTGCAGGGCCATCCCCTTTCTCTGTGTGCTTACTCTCCAACATTGTAGCAACCAATTATATGTTGTCTCAGTTGGTTATAAAATTCTTTGCTTTATAAGTCTGTCCTCTTCAACCAGGTGGCAAGATCCTCATGGATGGAGGCACGTTACACACTTCCCACACGTTACTGCAAAGTATGTTACACACTATGCATTCCACTAAAATGGAACCAGAGATACAAGAAGCACTCAAATAAAAATGCTCTGTTCTCCATAAATCTCCAAGTGCATAATGGAACAGATATGCAGATTATCATGATATTTTCAAGCTACCTATTTGATGAGGGAAGAAAAAATAAGCAACATAAGGGAAAGGCTGTGCTGGGTTAGTGATTCTGATAACTCAGGGGCATGTTTCCACAAGAAGATAAAGGTAGAGTTAATAAGTAAACCTAAAGGGCATCAACTATTTAACTGGGAAAGAGATCTAAAATGAAGGACAGAGATTTACATGGAGGGGGATGCAAGTGGCTGGAGGGGAATTTTTCAAAGAATTTTTTTGTATTTCATGAAAATTGCAAGTTTCAAATAGGAGGATTCATCTTTCACTCTTCTGGAAAACAATTCAGCATGTGATTGAAAAAATTGGAGGCCTAACTCTGGAAAACGAACTAAGGGCGGTGGAATGGGAGGAGGGTGTGGGGTGGGGGTGACTGGGTGGCGGGCACTGAGGGAGGCACTTGACGGGATGAGCACTGGGTGTTATTCTGTATGTCGGCAAATTGAACACCAATAAAAAATAAATTTATTATTAAAAAGAAAATTTAAAAAAATAAGAAAACATTGGAGGCAATAGATAAACAAAGAAATCTAGACATCAAACTCTAAAAGTGGTTTTAATTAGAAAACAGAATCTTTAGGGAGAATGAATTTTTAGCAATGTGGCAAACCAACCCTGTTAAAGAGTCCCTGGTTCCTGCTAAAAACACATAAAATACCAGATAAGTATTTAAAGAGTATTTTCAAACATATAATCAATTTTAAAATACAGGAAACTTTCCACTTGTCAGATACTAAGAAAGAAATCAAAGTCTAAACACTAAGGGGAACCTGGTGTTTCCAGGGGGCATAGGACTGTTTTTAGACTAGATATGGGAATTTTGACACCCACACAGGATGAAGTGTTGCCTCAAGTTCATATTAGGTGGAAGGAGAAGCCTCCCATGAGCTCCCTGCATACACAGAAAATTTTAAAAATAAGTCAATAAATTAAAATAAACACCACTCTGGGGCCACTAATACCACCAGGACACATTAGCAAGCTAGCATAAAAATGCTGTGTACTGTCACTTTCCTAGCCTAGAGTACTTCCACAGAATAAACATACATAAACAAATAAACATCTCTATAAAAAATCAACTCACTATAAAAAGCTACAGACTATATGAAAAAACAGGTTGCAAAAGGGGGTAGGGGACATTTCACAAAACACAAGTTTTCCCCCCAAAGAACTCAAATTCATTAAAAAACCCAAAAGAAAAAAAAAACCCAAAAGAGATTCCAGAACCATAATATTTTAAGTGATTAAAGATAAAATTAAATGACCAGAATCCTTAAAAAAGAAAACAAAAAGCAGAACAGTTGGGAAAATGAAAAGGGAAACCTTAAAAAATTCTCCAAATGAGAAAGTATAATCTTTAACATAAAAAAAATCCAATGAATGAAATACAGCAGATCATAAACGGCTAAAGAGAGTTGACAATTTGGGAGAGGACTCTGAGGAAAGATCAAACACAAAGAGATAAAATGAAAGAAAATATAAGGAGTGCTTATGAGACTACAGAATATACACATGTGATGTATCTCTAAATATGAAGCAGTAGGTCCAATTGCTAACCTGGACAAAGATTACAAGACTGACTATACTAAAAACCTGGGAACACGGAAAAAAATTAGTGTATGTGTTGCATTCTTTCTAACCATCAGACACATTGCTTTAAATTTAGAGATATTTTTTAACCTGAAAATGTGTCTGTCTGGAGGTTGAAGAAAAGCATATTGGTCATATATTTTTCCCACCTCCTCAATCATGTATATTTTAATGTAACTAATACTCTGCTTAAAAATGAGTTCAGGCCAGGCAAAGGTTTCTTAGGAAACAAAAAGCACAAAAAAAAAAAAGAGAAAAAGAAATTAGACTCTATTAAAATCAGAAGTTATGCTCTTCAAAAGATGCTGTAAATAAAATTAAAAGATCAGTCACAAACTGAGAGAAATATTTTTAAAATACATACTTAGAAAAAGACCTGTGTATAATTTATATAAAGAACTTTTTCAATTCAGTAATAAGAACACAAACAACTCATTTCACTTTTTTAAAAGAGAAATTATGTATTTATTTATCTGAGAGAGAAGGAGAAGGAAGGGACAGAGGGGGAGGGAGGGAGAGGCTCTTAAGCAGGCTCCACACTGAGCAAGGAGCCCAATGTGGGGCTAGATCTCACAACCCTGAGATCATGACCTGAGCCAAAACCAAGAGTGGGACACTTAACAAAATAAGGCATCCAGGTGCCCCCTGAACAACTCATTTTAAAAATAAGTAAAAGATTTAAACAATTTACCAAGGAATTTTTTTTTAATTTAGAACTGACAATACAAAGTGCAAGCGAAGGTATAGAGCAACTAAAACCCTCATACATTGCTGATAGGAAAACAGAATGGTATAACTACTTTGGAAAACAGCCTATTGGTGTCTTATAACATCCATAAGCAATCCATTCCTGAAGGATTATAACATCCCAGCAGCCCTACTCCTAGATTTTTAACCAAGAGCAATAAAAAAAAAAAATCTGTGTGTAGATGTCTGCAGCAACTTTATTCCTACTTGTTAAAACCAGAAACAAATGAAATGTCCATCATTGGTAAGTGTATAAATGAATAGATACACTCATACAATGGAATATACTCAGTAATATAAAAAAATAATTACAGATATGTGCTACAACATAGATGAATCTCAATAGCATATGAAAGAAACCAAATACAAAAGGCTACATCCTCTATGATTTAGTTTTATGACATTCTTGAAAATGTAAAGCTATCGGGACAAAATCACATCAGTGATTTCCAGGGGCTCAGACTCACGGAAAAAGATTAAATACAAAAGGACATGAAAATAATTGGAGTATTAGGAATTTTTTACATCTTCATTGTCATAGCAATTACACAAGTGCAATATTTGTCAAAACTCATCAAAGGAACACAATAGAGGGTACACTATATATAAATTATTCTTTAATGAATTTACTATCTTTTTTAAATTCATGTATACTATGATTTCTGACTTTGGAAACACTCTGCAGAATTAAAAGTTCCAGCACAAATTAACTAAAGTTGCACAAGTAAAGAACAGAGTGGGTGAGAAGGGATATTATTCAAAGTATAAAAGATGAGATTTTTACAAAATTAAATCTATTTCTTCAGAGTAAAGAAATATGTTAAGTCTGACTGTATAAATAAAACAAACAGGCACCAAAAAACTATTATAACTAATAAATAATTCAGTACAATTGCAAGACACAAAATATACAAAAATGTTGCATTTCTATATATAATAATGAACTCTCAGAAAGAGAAGTTAAGAAAACATTTACAATTGCATCAAAATGAATAAAATACCAGGAATAAATTTAAGCAAGGAAGTGAAAAAGACCTATACACTGAAAACTTTAAGACATTAAGGAAAGAAATTGAAGAAGACAAAAGTGAATAGAAAAATATTCCATGCTTATGTGTTGGAAGAATTAATATTGTTAAAATGTTCATATTACTCAAAACAATTTACGGTTTTACTGAAATTCCTGTCAAAATTTTAATATCATTTTTCACAGAAGTAGAATAAACAATCCCCAAATTTGCAGGAGACCACAAAAGACCCAATAGCAAGAGCAATCTTGAGAAAGAACAAAGTTAGAGGCATCAAGCTCCCTGACCTCAAACTACACTACAAAAACTACAGTGATCAAAACAGTATGGTATTGGCATTAAAACAGACACACAGATCAATGGAACATAATAGAAAGTCCAGAAATAAAACCATGCATATATATTCAATTAATTCATGGCAAAGGAGCTACGAACCTACAATAGAGAAATGACAGTCTCAGAGAAAAGCCAGTTGAGGAAACTGGACAACCACAGTCAAAAGAATGAAACTGGATGACTGTTTCACATCCTACATGAAAATTAACGCAAAATGGATTAAAGGTTTAAATATAAGACCTGAAACCATAAAACTTCTAGAAGAAAACATAGGCGGTAAGCTCCTTTACATAGGTCTTGGTAATGATTTTTTAAATCCTGCAGCAAAAACAAAAATAAATAAATGGTTTTACATCAAACCAAAAAGCTTCTGTTCAGCAAAGAGACATCAATGAAATTACTATGACAACCTACTGAATGGAAGAAAATATTTGCAAATCATATATCTGATAGAGGTTAATATCCAAAATATATAAAGAAAAAAAACCAAAATATATAAAGAATTTGTACAACTTAATAGCAAAAGAAAAAAATCTGATTAAAAAATGGCAGAGGATCTGAATAGACATTTCTCCAAAGAAGACATCCAAATGGCCATCAGACACATGAAAAGATATTCAACATCACTTATCACCAGGAATATGCAAATCAAAACCACAATGAACTATCTCTTCACACCTATTAAAATTGCTGTCATCAAAAAGACAAATAAGTGTTGGTGAGATTATAGAGAAAAGGAACCCTTGTATGCTATTGGTACAAATATAGACTTGTGCAGCCAATGGTGGATAAGAGTATCGAGATTCCTCCAAAAAATTAAAAATAGAACTACCATGTGATCTAGCAATTCCGCTTCTCAGTATTTATCCAAAGACAATAAAAATACTAATTTAAAAAGGTATCTGTACCTTCATGTTCATTGTGGCATTATTTACCACAGCCAGGATATGGAAACAACTTACAAGTTTATCAATACATGAATTTAAAAAATTCATACACACACACACACACACACAGTGGAACATTACTCAGTCATAAAAAAGAATGAAATCTTGCCATTTGAGACAACATAGATGGATTTTAAGGTCCATAAAAATGCTGAGTGAAATAAGTCAAAGAAAGACAAATACTGTATGATCTCACTTACATGTGGAATCTAAAAATGAAAACAAAAACACCACGTTCATAGATAGAGAACAAACTGGTAGTTGCCAGAAGGGGGTGGGCAGATATAAGGGTGAAATGGGTAAAGAGTGTCAAAAGATGCAAAATTTCAATGATAAAGTACATAAGTCATGAGGATGCAATGTCCTGCATGGTGCCTACAGTTAATAATGCTCTTGTGTGGGAAAGTAGCTAAGAGAACATATCTTAAAAGTTCTCATCACAAGAAAAAAAAAATTTTTGTGACAATGTAAGGTGACTGAGGGTAACCGTACTTATTGTGGTGATCATTTCCCAATACATACAAACACTGAATCAGAATGTTGCTGTATACCTGAAACTAATATGTCGATTATATCTCATTTGAAAAAAAAAAAAAAACTTGTAAAGCCAGCAATAGAATTCAAAACTTCAGGAAGATTAGAATGTGTACAGCAGGCCCAGCATGGCCTGGCAACCTGAAGGACCCTCATCCCTCCTAGGATAGCCACAACTTGGCCTCTACCTGTAGGTCCAAACAAGAATGGGAGCTTGGACAAGAGCTAGATCTGACTTCCAAAATAAGCTGGAAATACACACTTTTATTTAAGGTTTCCTTTTTCTTAAATACTGGACCCCAACTCAAAATTTTAAAACATACCTTATCAGCCAAACAAAACGTCTCTGAGCCAATTTCCAACTCCTGGCCACTATTTTGTAACATCTGCTATAAAGAACTGTATCTGAGGGCTCCTCCTAGCCAGCTTTTACAGCCCCCAAATTCCAAGAAAGAAAAGAAGTTGCGTTCAAAGCTGCTTCTAATACTTGAGATATCTGAAATTAAATGTTCACTGCTATTTTAATGAAGAGCAGAAGTCGTAGAACTGATCAATATGTGCCTCTGAAGATTATAGCAAATAACACCTGGATCCCCAATAACACCATGATTGGCAGGATCTATTTGCAGGTGATACGGTTTGAAGCAGGGGGGAGCATGAGGCCACATCCAGGGATCCCAATGCACTGCACACCAAGACACTTCTCCTTCCTCCCCCTGGTCTCTCTGCCTTGTCCTCCCTATAGTCACGTTGCTCTCAGCTCTTCCCCATCTTCTTCTAGTAAGTGACCTGTAATTAGAACAGAAAAACAACAGGTGCAGGGGGTACTGAGAAAGCCATGGGAGCTTCGGTGGCTCCAGGCATCAATTCTGCTTATTAATAAAAATCTATCTACTCTTAACTATGTGTCCAGCCCTGTTATAAGCATTTTTCATTTGAATCTTTACAACAATCCTATGAAGTACTACAATTATGACCCTTTGCTGATGAAGCTGGGAGAGGTTATGAATTCCGTCAAGGCCTCTAGAAGCAAAGCCAGGATGAAAATCCAATCCAGATGATCCCAACACAAAGCCCCAGAGCTCTGCTCTTAACCACCCCTACTCCTACCTCCTGGTCATGATTTCATCAAGTTTTATTATTATTATTATTATTATTATTATTATTATTATTATTATTATTTGCCCACTACAGAATACCATTCAGTTTCCCCAACCCCAGAGTGAATGTGAAATGAGACCATGTACCTGTGGGACATATATTAACATTTTAAGGGAGCTTTGAAATCTACTTTCTCCTCATTATAGTAAAAAGAGTTTGTTCTTCGTCATGATAAAAATGAGCAGGTTCTGTGAAGGCCACAGAGATGAGCTCATCTCCCTGATTTGCACTTTTTTTAAGGATTTCAAGAGACTTGGAAAAAGACCATTATTCTCCAACATACTACTGTTTTATGATGAGTGGTGTTTTCCCTGTATTTTATGAAAAAGCAAAATGCACGTGTGTGTGTGTGTGTGTGTGCATACAGGTGTGCTAGGTGTATGTGTGTGTGAAAAATGAAGTATGTGTGTGGTGAGTATGTATATGTGTGATGTGTGTGTGTGACTTTTTGATGTGTGTGAATATAGTGCATATATATATATGTATATATGGGGGATATGTGTATATGTTCATATGTATGTGTGGTTGTGTGGTATGTGTGTGTATACACATGTATGGGATGTGTATTCGGTGTGTGTGAGTATGGGGGATGTATGTGTGACTTTCAAGGTGCCATTCAGGGCAATCGATGTAGCCACATGCTGTAAGGTCCAGAGGTTAAACCATTAGCCCAGGCCACATCCATTTGAGTGTTTTTTCCTGTAGATAGCATTTCTCTTAAGTATGATCAGATGGTCTGACTGCAGGGGACCTTGCTATTGTGTATACTCCTGGGCCTCTCTACAGATCACCAGCATCACACTGTCTGGGTGTAGGTCTAGGAATTTGCATATTTGTTTAGTAGATGCCCTCATCAAGGTGAATACACTCCTCTTCAAAGCCATTGCTACCAGCTATGGTTAGACATGTGCATATCCAGCTCAGGCTGTATGTATCCATATAATCATGATACAAGGGGAAGATAATTTGGGCATAGACAAATTTTCTCTTACTTTTCTTGTACTAACTGAAGAAGTGGAAGAAAAAGAATCTTACCCTGTACTCCCAGGACACACCCACATACACACACACACATATGCACAGAGGTAAAGCACTTTTATGTTCTCAGTTTCTAAATTTGTTTTCATTTTGACAAGTACGTGAAGCCTTTCATGAGAGAGGCTTTGATTCTTTTGTCAAGGTTTATCATCACCCAGCATCACTCTGGACGTTTCCATTCTATATATTTGGCTGTGTGCTGCCAATAGCTGAGGTTTTTCTGCCTACAAGTCAAAGAAATGGTGTCTGTCTTTTAAAATATTTGAAACAGTTAATATATTTGAGGTCTCTTTGCTTGACTGGTAGGCCATCGTGGATCTGGGATTCCACAAGTAATTATCACTGATGTTGCAAATGAAGATTTTCCGAATGTGGGTGCTTTTGGCCAAGCAGTTCCTCTAGCAAGAGACAGTCAAAGGTGTCAAACTAAAAGGTCTAGCCACCCCCCCCCAAAAAAATACATCCATTTAAAACATTTGAAAAGCTATACTATCAAAATTATAAACTTTCCCATGGCAAATGGCTTGCAGACTGATATGAATAAACTGGTGAAAGAGAATCAAAGCAGAAACCCAGGAAGAGAATTAAAAACAAAGTGCAAGCCTCACATAGGACCTTCATTTTCCTTTCCTTCTAGTAATGAAGCACTTCCCCAGGTGAGGTCCTAGAGCCAGGGATGCAAGCATGGTCCTCAGGGAAGTGTACTCCTGCTCCATTTTGCTCCCAAAATATCCTTCTTGCTTTTTGCATGGAAAGATTCTTCCTCCCCACCTCTGTTCTCTTGTATTGCCTCTGTCTTCTCACGAACATTATCACAAAGTGGCATGTGGCACATAATGAGCTAATAGCAGTGATCCATCTGAGAAGCAGCAAGGGCCCAGATAAAAGCAGTGAGGATGGGGAAAGAGGAGGTGAGGGATTCATGAGATGCTGAAAAGGTAGACACACCAGGACATGATGATGGATGAAAGGTAGAGATTTAGGAAGATGGAGGCGGTCACAAATAACAAGCAAGTTTCTAATTTGAATTCCCAGACATTAGAGCTTGCAAAGTCCTATGACTCTAGAGGCCAACCAGGTAAAATGTATTAGTAAAGAGTTTAGTAATTATATTAGTAATTATAAGAAATTCCTCTCTCCAGATGATGGATTTCTTAAATCAAGATAAATCTACCATCTTGTCCAACAACCATGGAAACTCAAGATTGAGAAGGAATTTACTTTCATTGGATACAACTACACCTCTAATTCTTCAATTCCTTTCACCTCTAGGATTTCTTGGCAACCCTGGGATTCTATTACCCTGTAGTTGCTGTAATGGTCTTGAGCTATAACAGCTCCTACTCCCTACATCTGTGTGCAGTGCTGTAGATTTAGAATAACTCTTTTTTAGGCTTCTCTCCTGAGATAACACAAGTAAGAAGTGATTTGACACTTATCTTGTTAAGATGAACAATAGATAATTCGGATGCCAATCAAGTGAAGAAATGTCCACATTTTTCAAATCAGTCAAGTAATTGTCAAATCACTTCACTCTGCTTTTCAGATATATCTCAAGCTATGAGGATTCCCAGAGTTTTAAATTCTGAGTGTTTTTAATGGTCTTTTGAAAACTAAACCAAAATGAACTTGAAAGTGATATCTTCATTCAAAAAACTTTTATTGGGTGCCTGTTACATACAAGTATATGTGCCTACATAAGGAGAATAAAAAGATTATGGAAAGTCACCTACAGGCTAGGAGAGGAGAAGTGTACTATCAATCATAAACTAACATAGAATAGCATTAATACCTATACAAGTTTATCCTTCTTTTAAAAACAAAATAGAACTAGTAACAAACAACTGGGAAATAAGCTTTAAATAATACGATTTGAAAGCAATCAAAATGTGTGAAATGCTTAGGAGTAAATTTCACAAAATGTATGCAACACCTACACACTTAAGACTATAAAACACTGCTGACAAAAATTAAAGAAGACCTGAATAAATGGGAAGATGTATCACATACATGGATTGGAAGACACAGATGTTAAGATGCCAATTGTCCCAAAACTGATCTCAGAATTAATTAAGCCCAAACAAAATCCCAGCAGGCTTTTCTGTAGAAACTAATGAACTGATTCTAAAGTTCATATGGAAGTGTAAAAACCCCATAATGGCTAAAACAATTACAAAAAAGAAGACCAAAGTTGGAGGGTTTACAGTTTGATTTCAAGACTTACTATAAAGCTATGGTAATCAAGACAGTGTGAAATGTTAGCGTATACACAGACATGTTGATCGGCAAAACAAAGAATCAAAGAGTTTAAAATAGATCCACACACGTATAGTCAAGTGATTTTTTTGACCAAGCTTCCAAGTTAATCCAATGGGAAAAGTGTAGTCTTTTCAATAAACAGTGTTGAAACACTGGATATTCGTTTTGGGAAAAAATTAACTTTGACTCTTATCACAGACACAAATATTAACTTGGTATATATCAAAGACTTAAATATAACAACTAAAACTATAAAACTTCTAGAAGAAAAGAAGAGAGTGTCTTTACAACCAGGGGTGGTAGGCAAAGATTTCTTAGGTAAGACACAAATCTTTGGCTCTTCAAAGGACATAGTTAAGAAAATATTAAGACAAGCCTGACACTGGAAGAAAATATTCACTATTAACAGAATGTATTTATGACAAAGGATTTAGAAACAGATCATACAAAATGCTCTGACAATTCAATCATAAAAAATAAATATGAGCAAAGTATTCAAATTGACATCACAAAAAAATATATATGAATGACCAAAAAGCATGAAAAGAAGCTCAACATCACTAAGTCAACAGGGAAGTATAAATTAAATTACAAAATGCCACTGCACAGCCTTAGAATGGCTAAATTTAAATTTTAAAAAGAATGATTTCCAGAAGTCTGTCATTCCCTGAGATTGAATACAGGAGCAAGGGCAGATTTGAAGAAGAAATGACTAAAGTAGTTAAACACAGACTAAGTTTGAAGTGCCTGGAACACATATAAATTGAGATATGCTCAAGCAGACAGAGGAGGAACCTGAACTAAAGATAAAAATTTAGGAATATATATGAATAAAGGTAAAGTCCTAAAGTGGATAGTTTTTCCCAAGCAGAATGTGTAACTTGAGATGAGATGAGGCACAAGACAAAACCATAGGGAATACAATCATGTAAGGGACAGATGGAGAAAGAAAAGCCCTGAAAACAGTTAGAAGGAAAAATGGAAAGGTTAGAAAAAAAATTTCAGGGACAATTCCTAGAAGGAGGGCACAGTCAACAGTGTCCAATACTGTGGATATGACAAATAATATAAGGATTGAAAAGAGTTTCTTGGCTTTTCATCTAAGAGGCTATTGCTGAGTTTAACAAGTATGATTTCCCTACAATGATAAGAACAAAATCAAAATGGCAGTGGAATAAGAATTCATAGGAAGATGAAAATGGTCATTCTAGACCATTCTTGTTAAAGCATTCTTCAACAATCTTAACTGTGAAGATAAGATAAAGTTAGGCTAGAAGTTGGGCAGGGAGAATTACTACAGATTTAAGAGAGTGCTCTTTTATTTTTAATTTTTTTTCAAAATTTATTTATTTATTTTAGAGAGAGAAAAAGGTGGGAGAGGGGGCACAGAGAGAGGGAGAGGGAGAGAATCTCAAGCTACCTTCCTGATGAACATGGAGCCCAATGTGGGGCTCAATCTCACAACCTTGAGATCATGACCTAAGGTGAAATCAAGAGTCGGATACTTAACCGAGACACACTGGTGCCCCCAAGAAAGTGTTTTTTAAACATAAGAGAAAAAAACAAGCACATTTTCGTGCTTAGGAATGCAATATGAGGACAAAGAAAAAGCTGAGAGGCAAAGACTAACAATACATGGGAAAAAGAAGTAGTCAATGACACAAGCTTCCCTAAGGGCTTAGGAGGATGTCAAGTGCAAAATCAGACTCATTTGATGTGAAAGAAGCAAATCCATTTGGAGGTTTTACAGTAAGGAGCTGAAGAACTTGTCCTAAGTGAGTGTCCATTAATTAATGAATGAGTGTGTGTCATCCTCTAGGGGAGGACAAAGGATAGGGCAAGTGATAGTTATGATCCCAACATGTTCTCCTTCTGTCTGATTCCCACATCTTTTCTAGGGAATATGAAGTTAAAAACAAACACTTTGGGGCACCTGAGTGGCTCAGTGGTTCAGCGTCTGCCTTTAGCTCAGGTCATGATCCGGGAGTCCTGGGATCAAGTCCCACATCAGGCTCCCCACAGGGAGCCTGCTTCTCCCTCTGCCTATGTCTCGGTCTCTCATTAATAAATAAATAAAATCTTTTTTAAAAACACACATTATACATGAAGGACAAAACAAATCTTTTCTTACATCACCTCTGCACAAATCTTGAAGACATCTAGCTCCCTGTGAAGTGGACATTGCAGAGCAAAGGGGGGCAGATAGAAGTCAGTGCTCCCTGTGTCACACTACCCTGAGCGACCAGCAGCTTTCCCACCACTCCCTCTACCTCACATGGCTTATCAGTCTCCTTCCTTCCTCTTCATTTCCACTTCCCCTGACCCCCCCCACCAGAGACTTTCCATATCAGATCAATTCCCCCGTCACACCACATTGCACCCTGACAGCTGTCTTCATTGATGGGCTCTTTCTTGTCTCTCTGCCTTGTCCTAGCTCTCTCTCTCCTATCATCTCCACTTGTTCCGACCCTGCTTTTCTTTGAAGCTTCCAAGTGCCCTAGGCCAAGTACCTCTACCACATTTTACCTCTCCTAAATTGCCCTGCTACACACAGAAATGTTGAAGATTAATGTTACACAATATATTCGAAATAAAATAAGATATTAATATTGTGCTATCCACAAGTCATCTTTTCCATAAGTATTCCAATTTTATGAAGCAGCTTGCTACCTACAGTTCATATAAATTGTTCTATCATTGTAATTTATAATTTGGAGCACCGGATCCAGGTAAATAAAAAATCTCTTTCCTTTAGCCATTATCAAAATATTCACTTGCTTTTATTATTTGAACACTACACTAAAGCAAATAAATCACAGCTTTGAAAATGAGAAGCCAAGAATACGACAATTCAGGAACTGAGAAAAAATATTTTGCTTCAGAAATTCAATACACAGCACAATAAAAAGGGTGATTAATATAAATGCAATACCTAACATAGGGTGTATATTAGTTTTTCACTTAATCCATGCAATAAGTTAGTGAAGTTAGTTTTGTCATCTCTGTTGTACAGATGAGAAAAATTAGGTTTAGAAACTCATTTTTTCAAGTGCATACATTTAGTTGATAACAGAACAGAAATTAAAATGAGCACTTTCTGATCCTAAACTCTTAATAAAAACAAAATCATTTTTATTCATAAAATCTGCAATGTGTTAGTTTCTAGGATATCTGTTAAGATATTCACTGGATTTACTTTTCCAGCAAGTGTATTATCAGATAAGAGCTTCAGAGTTGGAAAAAAAAAAAGGTGTCTATTTCAACCTTACTATTCTCTTACTACATTTTGCACCACCAAAACCACCTTCTCTAGACTGATTTTCACAAGAAATTTTTTTAAAATGTTTTTCCAAGATCTAGTATCTACACAAAACAAAGTAAATATCAAGAGAATGACGAGTCAGTAATGAATGTCTGCAGGCTTTTAGCTTTGTCCTTATATAATTTTATGACATTTTAACTTGTTGAGTCCATCCCATTAACATGGGAGCCCCTGGAAGATATAACTACAAGTAGGAACACAGTTCTTAAAAACGACTTTACTGTGCATCTTTCATGTACAAAGAAAAGCTCTGTGTTGTGGATTATATGCAAGGAATTTCCTCAAGAATTCCAGGTAAACTGGAGTCCTTGCATTTATCCTAGGGATTTACTGTTGCTCAAATCTATTTAGAACTTCTCCTCTAGCACTGCCTCAAATGCAGAAATTGGTTGCTTGGTGGATGTTTTCATTCATTCATTCCATTAATATTTTTTGCCTTCTCTGCAGGTCTTACAGGTAGGATATGCAATTTGGTTTTGGAAACAACCAAAAACAAATCAAAGTCAAGTCATTAAATAAGGTTTAGGTCCAAAGAGCAATATAATTTTCTAACATGACTGGTTTTCGGTTTTCTTCAAGGCAATTCCCAAAATCGTTTTTTTTTTTTTTTAATTTAAGCTGCTCAACTGATGAATGGATAAGGAAATGTGGTATACATGCACAATAGAATATAACTCAGCCATCAAAAAGAATGAAATCTGTTATTTGCAACAACGTGGATGGAACTAGGGGTGCATTATGCTAAGCGAAACGTCAGTCAGAGAAACACAAATACCATATGATTTTACTTGTCTGTGGAATTTAAGAAACAGAATAGGTTAATATATGGGAGGGGGAAGAAAAAGAAAAAAAGAGAGAGGGAAACAAACGATAAGAGGCCCTTAAAGATAGAGAACAAATTGAGGTTGATGGAGAGACGTGGGTGGGGAGATGAGCTAGATGGAGGACAGGTATAAAGAGGGCACTTGTGATGACAAGATGTTGTATGTAAGTGATGAATCACTAAATTCTACTCCTAAAACCAACAATGCACTATATGTTAACTAGCATCTAAATTGAAATTTGAAAAATAAATGAAAAATATAAATCAAATAAAATAGAAGTCAAGCTACTTGGCAACCCTTCAAACATCTAAACTTTTTCAAACTGCAGCCTTTGTACAAACTTAGTTTCCCAAACAGGTTACCACGAATGGCTTGTATGCCAGGAGACACTACTCTCTTCCATCTGTGGGGCAGCAAGGCCAGATATGAGGCCATTACAGTCCTCAAGACGGTCACTTCAGCCTGAGCACAGCTTCATCTGCAGCTCTGAGAAGGCCACCTGATTTGAGCAGAATCTGACAGCATGCCCCACCCATGCCTGAATCAGGGCCAGAAGAGCGACGCCCTGAACTCAGAGCAACGCTGCAACATTACATGGTAGCCAAAACAATGCACCTGGACATAAAATGCAGCCAGGTATACAATGCATGCCTCTTCTGTTGGACAAAGGGTCATGGAGTTGCTAGAGGGGTGTGTTTACCTGTGCCCAAGGAGCATGGTGTCACAACACAGAGTGATGCCAGTCAGGAGCGAGAAGGAGGTGATAAGCTGAGCAGGGGTCCTATAGGCAAAAGCCAGACTACAGTCCCAAATATCTACCTTCAAAATATGGGAGGTTTATTCCTACATGGAGGATTTGGTTTAGTACTTACAAACTAGCTGCATGGGATTGGTTGGCAATCTGTGAATTAGAGTTTCACCACCATTTCTTAAAAACATGACATGAAAAAAATCCAACTTTGAAGTGTTTTTGTATTAGCCAAAGAAATGGACTACATTTGTCAGTGAAAACAGGGAAATGTTTTTGGATTCTTTACTTTTGTTATACATTTTATAATGAGCATAAAAAATGATTTCTTACCAATGAGGACTAATAAGAACCTGAAGATCATTCCAATCGAGTGGTCAATCACTCTAATTCAGCGGTTATTCTCAGCTTCACTCATAGTGGGGATAACCAGATATGTTGACATGATGGTATATAAAGTAGCAATATCACCTATGACATAATCTAGCTAAAAATATTTAATTTTAATCTATTGGTATTTAAGATGTAAATTCCAGTTTCTACAAAATGCAGGCAATAGAGGAACAAGATAAATGACACGACAGAAAATAAGTAAATTACGGGTTATGTTTTCCATTTATCAGGTCTAAGTGTTTTTCATCAACATCTTTTAATGTTCTCTGTTAAGGCCTTGTACCTCTTTTGTAAGATTTATTCTAAAAACTTTCTATTCTTTATCAATATTATAAAACAAACCTTGTTTAAAATTAAATTTTCTGTTCCTTGTTAGAGTAAGAAATAAAATTAAGATTCAGATTCTTGGAAGAAAAAAAAAAGAATCCCTATATTCGTTGGAACCCCAGGTATATCTTCTCCTAATCTAATGAGTCATCATGTAACTTGCTTTATTCATGCTTAATACTCAAATTTATTTTTTCCTGTCTGAGAGCTGAAGGCCTACCTTAGGAACTCTATCTCAATTCTGAGTTTACACATACATATACATTATGTTTGATGAGCTGAGTTTAGTTTCCCTTCCCTGCTGTTTTCATTATTGTTCACCTCTCTCCCCCTTCTCTCTGTCTGACCCACGGATACATCATCTATTATTTAAACTCACAGGCAACTTGGTATCAGCTCACTTTTTCTCCTAAGGGGTTTATTTTGTTTGCTGCATTTTTGAGAGTGAGAATGTACCAGCACTCATTTTCCCTGAAATGGGGATTTATCACCCCATAAAAGCATCTCCTTCCAACCAATCCTACCTACCGTCTCTCCGTGACCTGGGCTCTGAGCCAGTCTGAAGAAGAATCCCTTCACAGGGATCCTTTATGGTAACGTGCCCAGCTCACAGAATCCTAGCTTGCAAAGCATGTTACTTTAGATTGTAAAGGGAAAACAGGCAAGTTTACCCTGCCTCTGGCATGACTCCAAATATCTGAAATGTTAGAATGTGGTGGGGTTTTTTTTTGTTTGTTTGTTTGTTTGTTTGTTTTTTGCTGAAACATTATACAATCCCCGGAGTTCGGAGTGCAGAACTGCTGTATTCCTACTACTGATTTGTTAGGGATCCAGGGGCAGGGAGACAGCAAGTTCCATAATAAAGCATCTGCATCTGAGTGGGAGGAAAGGGAAGCAGGGGAGGCACAGGCACCTGAAAGACATCATTCAAATTAGGCATTTCCCATCCTGAAAATGATGAAAGAGGACATTGCAAGGACTTTTAAAATCCCTCCTACAGCTCCCAGAACACCACTCATCACCAAGGGTTTACCAATCACCTTTTTTTTTTTTTTCTGGTTTCTGTAGTAAATCCCTTTTGTCTAAAGTTTGAGACCTCAGAATTAGAAGGAGTGAACTTGATCCTGACATGGAAATCAGAATTCTCTGGATTAGATACCTTAAGAGAAGATTCTCTTCCCTTTGGGGAGTCTGATTTCTGGAACAGCCTTCTTCCCAGAAGGTAACTGCAACATCTATTAGTTTGAAATAAATATTTACAACACCATGAAAAGCTGAATTCCCCGCAAGCCACTGCCACTGTTCAAATATAAAGAAATGAATACAGAAATGCATGCCATTTTGCTTCCAGGATAGATGGGGAAGGGGATGAAAGAGATCCTCTTGGGGTGTACAACGGATATCCACCCTCACCCCTTCCAACAGTCAGGCCACACATTTATTCAGCATCCACTACGCCCCAAACACTGGCCAGGTTCTGGGGCACTAAGTATCCTTGCACTATCCTAGGGGCATCCCTCTCTCTCTTTCCCCTTCTCTTTCTCTCTTTCCTGATATTTAAAGCGCTACAGGGAAAGAAGCAGATTCACCAAGAGAAACCAACTCAGCAGACATTCATTATTCCAATCAGAAACGAACCAAACCTGTAAGTAGATGCCAGGGAGGAGGCTTCCCCCGAAAGTTCTGGCAGAACCTGGTTTTTGCCACTGTCTGGGCTGGTCACCTGGATGTCACTTGGACCCTGTAGGGTTCTGAGGATTCTAATTCCAGGATTGTAAGGAGCCTTGCCAGTGTCTAGCAATGCACATTCCAAGGAAGCCACGCCTGGCGCGGTCATTCCACGCACACGGATGTCTCGTCCCTGGTCGTGCATTTAAAGTTGTCGGGTGACGCCAGGCACGCCAATGCCCAGGTACAGCGAGATCCCTTTCCTTTGGGGTAGGATTTGTTCGTGCACTCCTTGTGCACGGAGTACTGCCCTGTGGCCCGCTGCCTTTACAAAGCCCAGGCCACTGGGGGAAATCTCACAGATGCAATATCCCCTCTCCGTTGGAGAGAGAGTAAGCAGCTGGAGAGGAGACCAGCAGCCCCCTCGTGGGAAGAGCCTCAAGTGTTCAAGGGGCACGTTATGCTTCTCTGGCAAGACGTCAGCCCCGGCTTCCTAGGGCTAGGTCGGGCGTTCCGCCGCCGCACCCCAGCGCTCCGCTTTCCACGTTCCCAGCTGCAGACTCACCCCTGCCCTAAGGCAGCCCTTGCACCCCTGCAGCTCTGCGGTCACTCCGGGTGCGGGTGCGGAGCTGGCCCTGAGACCCCTCCCCGGGGCTCCCAAACCTACGCAGGAGAGCGCTGCCCTCTAGCGACCAAAACGGGCGATGCAGCGCGGCCCGGGCCCGGGGAGCCCCTGCGGCTGCAGGTGCCTGCGAAGGCGGGTGCGGCGCGTCCTTGTAGACGGGCGCCTGTGGCGGAGAAGGACCGAGACCCTCTGTTACCGGCTCGGCTGGGACCGTGTGTGGTTCCCCACTAGGGCCAGGACAGAGAGACACATGGATGGATAAATAAACAATACACCTGCGATGCGCAGGTGGTAGACGAACCGGAGGGCACTCGGGCGACGGATGCTTAGATTAGCCCTTGCCGGGGCTTTCCTATGTCAGAGTCGACAGGCTAAATGCCCTCGTCCTTTAGGTCATCGGTGTCTCCCGGAGTCTCAGGAATGGCGCATTACCCCCTTGTCCCTCTGCCAGGTGGGAACGCTGAGGCCTTACACAAGATGAGTGACCAGCCCCCTGGCAACCTTCCGCAGAGCTGGGAAGTGGCAGCGTCGGTCTCAACCCGCAGCCCGGACCCCGCCGTTGGCTCTCGGCGCCCAGCCCCGGGCGCCCGGTGAACGGAGTCCCCGCGCTGCCCCTCGCCATCACCCGCGTCCCGGCCCGCGACAGCGCACCCGCCCCGCACCCCTCCCACCCGTCAGACATCCCCGGGACACCCCAGGCAGCGCGCTTCTGGCAGGGGGTCCCCGAGCTGGAAGCCTGCCTGGGGAGCGGGGTACGGGCTGCTCCGCGCCCGGGGAACGCTGCGCGCACCCACGTTTGTCAAGGGGTCTCACTTAAGGGCGAGGGGAGAGATTTTGAGATTCCCCCTAAGGTTCCATCATTCTTTCCTTTAAGCCTTCACGGCGCCGAGGATGCGCGCGGCGCTGTTAGAACCTGCAGCGGGGGGATCCCCGGGTGGCGCAGCGGTTTGGCGCCTGCCTTTGGCCCAGGGCGCGATCCTGGAGACCCGGGATCGAATCCCACGTCGGGCTCCCGGTGCATGGAGCCTGCTTCTCCCTCTGCCTGTGTCTCTGCCTCTCTCTCTCTCTCTGTGACTATCATAAATAAATTAAAAAAAGAACGTGCAGCGGGGCCGCGGAGCCCAGGGAGGAGCCCAGGAGGACAGGCGGGTGGAGAGACGGCAGCACCTTGGGCACCACCTTGGGCACCACCTTGGGCAGCACCGCGGGCAGCACCGGCCCGGGAGGCGGCAGAGAACGCGCAGGTGCACCAGCTCGCGGACTACCCGGCGCGCTGCAGACCCCTGAGTCCGTCCACCTGCGCCTCCCAACGCCCCCCCCCCCTCGCCCCGGAGTCCGCAACGCCCGGGAGAGCAATTCCGGTGACCTCACTCGGGGCACCTGCTGTCCTCCCACGGCTCCCCGCCCCCCCCCGGGCCGCGTGCGGGGCGGGCGCGGACCCCTCCCGCGCGGGCGTTGGGGCTGGCGTAGGGCCTGCGTCAGCCGGAGCCCGCCGGCGATTGGGGCGCGCTCGCCTCGGGGGCCCGGGGGCTAATTATAAAGTGGCTCCCGCGGCCAACAGCCCGGGACGGAGGGCGAGGCCGGCGCGCGGAGCCCGCAGACGCCGAGGGCCGCGACGGTGAGGCCGGGTCTGCCCGCGCACCTGGCGCCTGGCCCGCGCCCGCCGGCTCACACCTGCGCTTGTCTCCCCTGCAGAGCACCGCCCGGGACCCGATGTCCGCCACCAGCCTGCGCCGCCCTGTCGCCGTCAACGTGAGTGCACTCGCCCGAGCAGCGCCTCGGCTGCATGCGTGCGGCGCCGTCCGCCTGCTCCGGGTTTGCTTTTTGCGTTTTTGTGCGTCCCCCCCCCCCCGGCGTCTCATCCATTGCACGGGGTGTCCCAACTTTCTGTGGTCCCTGAGTGTGAGTGTGAACCCCCGAGGGCGCCGGTTCCCTCGCAGTTGGCCTGCGCACTCCCAGATCCTCCCGGGCGGTGCAAGCGCAGGGAGCGAGCCGAGCGCCTGGGCATCCCCGGGTTCGGGGCCGGGACGGGGGTGGGGGGGGCGCGTCCACCTGGGCCCCCTGGCAACTCCAGGAGCGGCTCAGGAGGGCGCGTCCCTGCGAGCTTTCTGCCCCCGGGTGGGACCCGCTTTGCCCCCAGAACGCTCGGAGTTCGCGTCCCCTTTTCCCCGCAGCCCATGGCGCGGCTCCTGAGACTCTGCACCTGGCTGCTGGCGCTCGGCCCCGGGCTCCTGGCGACCGTGAGGGCGGACTGCAGCCAGGACTGCGCGACGTGCAGCTACCGCCTGGCGCGCCCGAGCGACCTCAACCCCCTGGTGAGTGTGCGCGGGCCGCGCGGGGCCGGGGCCGGGGCCTGGACCCCGGTGACGCAGGTGTCCCACTGGGCCGCACCGCGGACACAGCCCCGCTCTGCCCCAGCCTCAGGACCCCCGACCATCCAGGGACCGGGGAGGTCGCCACACAGACCAAGTTCGCCTTAACCCCGGGGATGCAGGAGCCCCAGATGCGCTCCCCTCAGCATCTTGCCGCCCCACCTGTCCCGCCCGAGGAAGATACCAAGAGCCCCTTCCAGACCATCCATCCTCCCATCCTTCCTGCAACTAGTGTCATAGTATATTAGTGACATTTCGTTGTCTTTCTTTGGATTTCATGTCCCCAGTCCTTTCATCCTCAGATCACGCAAGCCCTTACCCTCACCTGTGCATAGAGAGAGCAGAGGAGCAAAGGGTCGGGATCCCGAGGAAGGGAGAGGGGCGGGGGTGCGCAGTCCTACCTACCGGCAAGTGACGCTGAAATTCAACTTCTGTCTTACCCCGATGCACTTTTGTAATAGCTACTAAGACAGCAGTTGAATTTGGCTATGAAAAAGGCACAGGAGAGGTGGCCAGTGTCCAAGGAGGTGACAACAACGCAAAGATAAACTACCTGTGAGGAGCTGTGGGGAGGGCGGGGAGAGAAGCTGAGAACAAGAGAACACTCATACTCTGATCAGAGTCCCTGTGCTCTTAAATTGCCCCAGGTGCTCTACTGAATCAGAATCTCTGAACTGGGGACTCCAGGAAGCTTCATTTTAACGTACCCCTCCAGTGACTCCTTTGCACTGTCTTGTCAATTTGTTGGAATTCTGCGATAACTTAAAAGGCTAGGTAGAGAATAGTGTATTAACCCAAGGAGTTAAGCCCCTCATTCGAGCCTTGGAAGAAATTTTGTGAAGTAGATGCGTAAAATAGGGGTGAAAATTAAGGAAAGAATTGCACAAAACCCAAGGCGTACATTTCAGGTTCAGCGTTTCCTTGTTTCACTTGAGTTACCTGAGCCATTTCATTCCATCTGTGCAGGTACTAACATGGCACTAAAGAGAGGACACATAGTAGGGCTTTATATTTAAACTATGATGAAATGCTGCATCGTAAGTTTTATTACGGATAATAATTCCCTTCATCTATCTTTTGTCTTTCTGATTTGCTTAACCGGTTGGTTTTTCTGGGGCTTACATGTAGGGTTTTATTTTCTCTGTGACGAAAGGCTTTGTTAATGACTGTGTTGTTGGTATGATAGCAGTTCTGGAACTTCTGCTCAGATGCAGAAGACATGAGAAATGAGATTGCCTGACTAAAACCATGTAGAAGCAACATAACAAATATTGGGCCTCTACCATCTGAAAGACACTTGTACTTGGTTCTGTGGTGGATGCAAAGCTAAGCAGGCATGCCATGATTGATGTCCATATTGAATTCACTGTGTAATACGATCTTGACCATAGAACACAGAGTGTGATAAATATTACCAAAAAATGCATTGGAGCTTATTTTTTATTTTTATTTTTTAGTTATCCGTGAGAGACAGTCAGAGAGAGCAGAGATATAGGCAGAGGGAGGAGCAAGCTCCTCGCAGGGAGCCCGGTGTGGGACTCAATCCCAGGACCCGGGGATCACGACCTGAGCCAAAGGCAGATGCTCAACCTCTGAGCTACCCAGGGGCCTCTCTGCATAGGAGCTTATAAATTAACACAAGTCCTTTAGGGTGAATGTTTTATTCTGATTATTTGTCATTATTTCTTTTTGAAGGAATCCCAACATTAAGAAGCCTTTTGGTAGTACTGTACAAAATATTCAGTGGTAATTTTTGACAAAGAGATCATTTATGTTTCATTTTAGAATGGAAATGTTATTGACATCTGAACATCTTGCATTTTTAACGATATTTTTATTTCCTAGGTATCAAAAATAACATGGGATCATTTTAACAGCATCATCTGTAGATTTTTATATATGCAACTATTTAATTTTCTTAAATAATTTTTAAGAGCTGGTTAAAGATCACTAAGGAATTTCGTTGCACTAATAGAATGCTTTTTTTGCATTGTGAAAATAATATGTGTGTATTTTATATAAATTAATATACCAATATATTTTAAATACCAAGAAAGGACCTGGTTTTTCTAAATCAAGGGTCTGTAACCTGAATTCTATAAGTATACTTCAAGCAACTATCGAAAGCCCTGAGATGCCCAGAAATATTACATAGATTTTATAAACTATCATGTAATATTAGTTCTCTTTTTATCATACCCAAATGATCTGTCGGTAGAAGAGAACCTAACAAGGTTAATAGAACATATAGTCTAAATCTTACAATGATTAGAATTTAATTATTATATAATAAAATAAGGAATTATATATTTTATCAAATAATATGATTTCTATCGGGGGGAAAATGTTTTTGTATTACCTGTAACTAAATGCTAACAAACATGAATAATGTGTGAACATTTGCATATGATAATTTCATATCAGACCTTATCATTACAAACATTTGGTTCAAGGTGATTAAATCAGTTTTAGTCTGTTTAAATCTGTTTTCAATCAAGAGAGAGGGATAGCAAATCAGTATGTTATAATCCAAATAATTCATAGGACTTAAAATGAGTTTTAGAATGTCTTTCTTTTCCGATTTACTTTGAAACTGTTGTTTTCCTTCAAAGAATGAAAATGTTTGAGGGCACCCGGGTGATTCAGTGGTTGAGCATCTGCCTTCAGCTCAGGTCATGATCCCAGGATCCTGGGATCAAGTCCCACATCAGGCTTGAGCCTGCTTCTTCCTCTGCCTATGTCTCCAGCTCTCTCTGTGTCTTTCATGAATAAATAAATAAAATATTTAAAAAAAAAAAGGATGAAAATGTTTGCAGGAATACTAGATGCCATTCCAGGTAGAATAGTAACTCAAGAGAGTAAACAAAACTTATGTTATTAGTATTGATTTTATGTACGAGACAAGAAGATGGAAGGAATCTGGGGCTGATGTCCCTAATTAGGTAAAGAGAAATTTCTCCCTCTTGGTTAGAAAAAGCTCAACAAAATGCAATCAACAATGGAAAATTATCCAGTGAAATTAGATTGTGCAGGCAGCCAATCTAAGTTAAGATTGGGTGGGAAAAGTCTTTGACAATATTGAAATGGCATGGCAGAGATACAATCTGTTAAAATTCAAAGAAAAATTCTAATTCAATTCAGTTAATTACCTACAGTGATTCCACTTTCCTTTGATTTGCCTGTTCGGTATACTGAAAAGTTGTGATAAGAAAATGGCAATTACTTTATTATATGAGAGTTTCCATATCAAAGCACACACTCAGTGGTTCAGGAAAATGCCTTTACCTAATGAAATCCGAAAAGCCTCTTGGTATCACTAACTAGAATTCTTTTCCCAGGCTTGCACCCTGGAATGCGAAGGGAAACTACCCTCTCTCAAAACCTGGGAAGCCTGCAAGGAGCTCCTGCAGCTGTCCAAGCTGGAGCTTCCTCAAGATGGTGCCACCGCCCTCAGGGAGACCAGCAAGCCGGAGGAGAGCCACGCACTGGCCAAAAAGTATGGGGGCTTCATGAAAAGATATGGAGGCTTCATGAAGAAAATGGATGAGCTTTATCCTCAGGAGGCAGACGAAGAGGCCAATGGAGGGGAAGTCCTGGCCAAGAGATATGGGGGCTTCATGAAGAAGAACGGAGAGGAGGAGGATGTCCTGGCCAACTCCTCAGACCTGCTCAAAGAGCTGCTGGGAACCGGGGAGAACCGAGAAGGGGGCCCCCACCAAGAGGGCAGTGATGATGAAGATGTGAGCAAGAGATATGGGGGCTTCATGAGAGCCTTAAAGAGAAGCCCCCAACTGGAAGAAGAAGCCAAAGAGCTGCAGAAGCGGTATGGGGGCTTCATGAGAAGAGTCGGTCGCCCCGAGTGGTGGATGGACTACCAGAAGAGGTATGGGGGTTTCCTCAAGCGCTTTGCCGACTCTCTGCCCTCTGACGAGGAAGGCGAAAGCTACTCCAAAGAAGTTCCTGAGATGGAGAAAAGATATGGAGGATTTATGAGATTTTAACCCCATTGGCCGCCAGTGACCCCCGGCCCCAGCCAGCCTTCCTCTGCCCCCTGGTCAACCGTGTCTTACTATCGCGCACTGCTTGCGTTGTAGAGTTGACTGTGTTGTCTGGATGACTTAACTATCAACCTGAAAGTGCTCACTTCAGGCCCTGTGTTCTCTTGACAGTGTTTATGCTCAGTGGTGGTCTATTGCAGCTGTGTCCTTTTCACGCTACAATCGCTCTTGTTCCCTTGTCCCTTTATTTTTGACAGAACACCAATAATTGCTTCTTTGTAAATAGATCCAATAAACCCATTACCCCAGCTGCATGACATCTTTGTAAGCTTCTTCTTCTCCCAGGCCCTCACTCGCCTTCTGGTTTCCACCTAAATCCTAAAGTTGAAGACACTGAAGCTTTGGACAGAATCGTCATCACTGGCTTCCTTCTCTTCCAACAGCCAAGGCTGCAAAACCGTTTTTTTTTTTTTTTTTAATTTACCTCCATATATATGGGGACGCCTGGGTGGCTCAGTGGTTGAGCATCTGCCTTTGGCTCAGGGCGTGATGCCGGGGTCCTGGGATCGAGTTCCACATCGGGGTCCCCGCAGGGAGCCTGCTTCTCCCTCTGCCTGTGTCTCTGCCTCTCTCTCTGTGTCTCTCACGAATAAATAAATAAAATCTTAAAAAAATAATTCCTCACAGCCTAGATGAGTGAACACACTGAGCAAAGCACAGCATATTTCCAGTCTCATTTCTGGAAATCAGATACAGGAAGAAAAACCAAAGCCTGATAGAGAAACTAGCTGTGCCCTCATAAAGAAGGAGATCTGCACTTATATCCAGAGGTGCATGTCTGGTTTTTTTTCAGCAAAGTATTTTAGAAGTTAGTAAGAAATACAAAATAATTTAGCCCCATGTCACAAATGCAGATGAAGTCCAGGAAGGTTAAATAGTTGAACCAAGGTTGCCCAGCAGTTTAAGGATAAAAAATAGAATGAAGACCCCAAACTTCCTCTTGCTCCCTAGCAATGTCCTTTACACTCCAGCTCCTGATCTCTCACTCTGGTCACTACCAAGAATTGTAAAAACTTGGGCCTGTATCCTCTTCAGTAGTGTATATCCTTATACCACAAGCAATGGTGGGTTCTCCAGTAACTGACAAACGGACATATGTGAATAAAGGAATGAATGAAGGAATTTGGTGACCAGATCACTGGAAAAGGTATTATGGATGCTTTAGAAGGCAAATTACCACACAAGAGGCTTATGGCTACTTCATATTAATTAAACCATTTGGGGAAACATTCAGGAACAAACACCAAAACTGTAACATTCTTCCTTTTTTTCTAATTGAAACTACTTGCTGCTCAACTCCCATCCACTAGGACCCTCACTCATTTTCTCTTTTGTGCTCTTTCTGACAAAATTCAGTGTTTAGCAACTCAGAAAAATAGAGGAAGAGTCTCTGCTCTGCAGCCCACCACCTGTGTGCTCCATTCTGATGAGGCAACTCTGCTGTCTTGGGCAGTCTGTCCCTCTGTGTCCAACCCTGCTAGGGTCCCCAGGACATCCACATGGCCAGGCACTATTAGAAGACTCCTGTCCTTCTGATCACTGCAAGGGGTCACAGGTCAACACCACTCAGAGCCACACCACCACCTATCGTCTTTTGCTTCCAGGTGAGAGCCCTCTCCTTTTGAACTAGAAATGGAAGTAATGTGTTTGGAGCAGATCAGGAAAAAGGCTATAAACAACAGCCGGCCCTTGGAAACCAGTGTCGTGAGCAACAGGGAGTGGCAAGCCTGTAGCACATTGGAGGTATTAGGTCTCTGTTCATCCTTAGACAATTGTTTCCCTGGGAAATGCCAGCATCATATTGCCAGACTTTTCCAAAGAAACCTGAAACCCAGAGTTTTGTGGTAAGAGCCCAAGTTTTTAACTGGGGCCATTGATTCCATTTAAAAAGACATAGACCAAACAAAACCCATCTGCAGATCAGATTTGAGAGACATGGGGCTAGTCTTTTGAGGGGGAAAAAAAAAGTCATTTAATTCTCTCTCCTAGAGCAAAGGACCCAAACCTTGGAAACAGGAATCCAGCCTATTTCCTAGAGATGGTGAGAGTAAAATGCCCTTGTCCCTCCATGATAAGATAGTAACATCATTATTATAATAATACAATATGTATTATTATATATTTGCACATATATATACATACCTCATACAATAGGGTCTGAGAAAAATCACAATTTTTACAATCAAATGAATACAATATTTTCCAAATCAAGCACAGTTCTTTATGTAGGAGCCCCTTCTTTACTATTTTGTGGTAGCTGTGTAGACCAGACTGAAACCCTAACAGACCCGTCACCTCTTTCACCACCTGGCACCTCTGCTACGTGTCCAGCAGTGCCTGGGGTCAGACAGTAGCATTCGCTCTTGCATTTCCTCCCCTCTCCTCATGCCTGGTAGAAGGTGAAGAACCACAAAGGTTTAGGGAGGGAGAGAGCCGAGAAGGAGGACAGGGAAACAAGAAAAGAAGAAAGAGGAAAAGATGGCCAGGGCGGGGGCTTCCTTCTCTCTGGCTGCCTATGAGGCCTCCTGCTCCTGCTGGAAGGTTGAAGGGAGCCCTTAGCTTCACAGTACGTACCGCCGCTGTCCAGGAGATGTGACTTGAGGGGTGCTCTGCGGTCTTCCTGGGCCCCCAGATAACTCTCACGTTGTCTGGCCTGCAGTCTGAAATCCATCATTGGGGTTTGGGGCCTTTCACTCTTAAAGTCATTGATTTTCAAGAATGTCCTAATTAGGTTGGTTCCCAGGAGCCTTAGCCCAAGTCTCCGGGGATGCTGTTTGCAAGCAGAGAACTGTGGACAGTTAGCTGCTGACCCAGATAACTCTGATTGTGCTTCAGTGTGTGCTCAGCACAGGTGTTCGGGGGTCCAGAAACACGAGAGGGACTGGGGTTAGAACGAGCCTAGGAGGAAGACTTAGGGTTCCCTGGGCTGGTTGTGCCAGGAGCTCCCAACCTCTGCTGAGCCAGAGCCCGGAGACCTCTGCGCGCCCTCGGCGAGGAGGCGCACACTCCCTGCAGGGGGCGCTGCGGCTCCATCCGTATCTTTCCAGCTCTGCTTCACCCATCACCTCCATCCAGGCCCTCAGGCCGCCCCAGTTCCACCTTAACCCTAGTCTTGGTCTGGGTTCCTTTTGAGAGTGGATAGCT
The DNA here is from genome assembly GCF_018345385.1 of Vulpes lagopus. Classification (NCBI taxonomy): domain Eukaryota; kingdom Metazoa; phylum Chordata; class Mammalia; order Carnivora; family Canidae; genus Vulpes; species Vulpes lagopus. The sequence goes on from NC_054832.1 coordinate 72,519,138, forward strand.
GTGTACTCTGTGTGTAAACTCCGGCCAGGCTGCCTGGGTTGAAATCCCAACTAGTTTTGTGATCTGAAGTCCTTGTCCCCACTCTTTCCTCATTAGGTGGCTGTGATAACTCCCAGTTCTTACAAGGAGACATTGGGCTTTTCCCTACCTGGCCCTGCCTCATTCTGGGCCTCTCAGGACCAGGTGCTCTGTCACCCTGACGCTTATGGGGACCAGGTACTAACTTGGGCTTCTCCAGCACCAGGTGCTGCTCTTTTACCCGGGGCCACTCAGGGATCAGGAGCTTTGTCGCCCAGGCCTCTCAGGGATGAGCTTTGGTCTGGTGAGAGCCTGAGAAAACCCAACAAGAGCATTTTCTCTTCTGAGGTTTGTGTCTCACGAGGCAGAAAGGATTGCGGCGCCACTTATACTCCTCTTCAGTTTCTCATCCTTCTACTGCAAAGTGGAAACCCTGTGTAACGAGAAAGTTACCCAAAAATCAAAGGCATGAAGAATCTGAGCCTTGAGCTACAGAGCTTTCTTCTTAGGAGAAAATGGAGGAGTGTACAGCTTTGAATGCTTTGAAACTATGACCAGCTTTTTTCTGGAAGCCTACTTAATTAAGCACCCCCACGTGAATCATGTGATTAAATCAACAAATAATAAAGACAGCTATATCAATATGTGGTGGAAAATCATCCCAGACTGAGCCAGCAGTGAATACAATGCCCCAGATGGGAACACGTGAGGCACTGGAGGAATGAGACTTATGAGGCCTTCAGGCTTTGGGCTGTAGTCCAGATGTGACAGACACCAATTCCAGGTTGAGAGCAGGTAAGTGGCGAGATAAGTTGGTGTGTCTCGACTTCCCCCTCTGCCAAATAGAACAAGTTTCCTCACTCCCTGTTGTCCCGAGAGAAGAATGTTTAATGACATCAGTTATATCTGTCATCATTTGTACCCTTCAAAGTATCCTGGTTTATTGGGCGGGTGGCGGTGGTGGGGGTGGGGAGTATACAAATGTTCATGTTTTATGATAAAAATACAACGAAGAGATTTTCTTCATCACTTTCTATACCAAATGCCCACACCTGCAATGCTCACTCATTGCAATCATGTCATTGACAAAACATACAATTATATTAGTGACCAGGAATGCCTGTCTTTGCAGGGGAGGGAGTGCACAGCCACATCAGCAGAGGGATCTTGGCCATAACTTGCGCACACCCATCCATGTCACGTGCTTATGCTTTTTCTCTCCGTTTTTTTTTTAATTAAATATAACATATCTACAGAGAAGTCCACATATCACACATGCATATCATCTCACTGGTTAAAGAATTGTCTGGTAGGGCAGGAGCTGTAGGTGACTTAGGAATGAGCAGAACTTATACAGAACTTAGACCGTGAGCCAGTTATTCATTGAGTGAATATTTCTGGAGCGTGTACCGTAGGCCGCGCACTACTCTAGGTCCAGGGGCTCCAGAAAACAAAAGTCCGGCCCATTCTCTGCTTCCTCACCCTTATGTTCTACTGGACAGAGTCAAACACTAACCAACAAACAAAGAAGGTAATCTCAGATAGTTTTAAGTGCTCTACATGTTCTTCCTAAGAAAATTCAAACAAATGCAGAACTCTACAATGCTACTGTGACCTTCCTCTTTCATCTCCCAAACCTTCCACAGAAGTAAGCACTATTAAAAGTTTGGTGCTTATCCTAAGTATATATATATTTTCACTAATGAATACACACACATGCCTGCATGGACATACACAGTTTTGTTTTTATCGCCAACTTGAATAAAATAATTCTGTACATATTATTCTGCCACGGTTTTTTTCTCCTAACATATTTTGGCAATATTTCTGCATCAACATGTAAGTCAGCCTGATGCTCTTCAACTACTACCTGGTTATTATGTAACATGTGTACTTTAAAAAAAAACAACTCCATTGGCAATTTTTTCAGATTTACCAACAATGCTGCAGTAGATAACCTCACAAATATATATGTACTACATATCCTATTCTATATAAAAAGGGTGTGTGTGTATATGTGTGTGTGTGTGTGTGTGTGTGTGTAGCAGTAGCAGTTACAGCAGTAGTTGTCAAGCAAAGTACTACATAATCCCAGAGTAAGACTCTAAACCCTTCTTCCCATTGTACATTGATATCAGAGTCACTAAGGAAAACACAATACAGTCAAGCATTGGATGGATAAATGTTTCACTCACATAGAGAAGAGACAGGGCAAGATCAGCTCCAATACTGGGCATTGGTCCCCCAATTACCACCAGGCTTCTACCCACGGCCAACATGGGACAATTCACCTACCTGTGTCCTTCCCTGCAGAGGACAGATATTGCAGTGGGGTTGGCCTGGCGTCATTTCTCACACACCACACTTTAAGTAGAGACAAAAGGAACTCGCTGAGCATGAAACAAGAAGAGATATTCCTATACAATCTGATAAGCCTCCAAAAGGCTGTGCGGGTTCTTTATTTCTTGCTAAGGAAGTGCAGGGACAAGGCTCATTCTTATACAGACTGCACATGAGACTGCCTTTCCTACCAGTACTGTACATCACAACTATTCCATAGAATGACCTCCTAAAAGTGGAATTGCTGGGTTAAAGAATATGCATATGTAATATTTTATGGTATTGACACATGGTTTCCAAAACTACCACGCCAATTTATATTCCTACTTACAACATGTATGTATCTTTTTATCTGTTTGGTTATTGGTCTTTTTGTCTGAATTGATTTATGGGTAATCTTTTCACAGGTTATACTAAATAATCCTTTTTCTGTATATATTGAATTATATAATTAAGAAGTTCAAGCTTTCCATCATGTATACCTTAAGCTGTAATTGTAATGCCTCAAGTTATAAGTCTTTTGGGAAAACTTTGGAATTAAACTTTCTCAGAGCCCTAGAAATCATACAGTTGTGTTCTCCATGGGACCATTACTCCAAGGAGGAACCAAGTCTGTCTCCTGATGATAGCTTTAATGTGAAATCATTTTTTGCAAAATAAAACACATACACAAAATGTGGAAGGGTGCCTGGGTGGCTCAGTGGTTGAGCATCTGCCTTTGGCTCAAGTCATGATACCAGGGTCCTGGGATGGAGTCCCACATGGGGCTCCCCCCAGGGAGCCTGCTTCTCCCTCTTCCTATGTCTCTTCCTCTCTCTGTGTCTCTCATAAGTAAATAAACAAAATCTTTTAAAAAAATGTGGAAGCTTTTGGGAGTTGGAATGTGTCTCATGGAAACTCCTTTGTGCACAAATAACCTCACAAAACAAGTAGTCATCTACTAATCCACACAGACAATTATTGACTCAACCAGCTTTCCAAGACTGTAGGATAGCCTAGTAATGGCTGCCATAGCAAACAATATACCTGGGCCTTTGAACAGAGAATATTGAGTCATATAAGAAGACAAGGTAGAAATGGCTTGAGACAATCAAGAGTCTCTAAATTGAAGCCTGACATCCACCTTGAAGCTGCTTAGGAAGATTGGCTTCATTGAGCATCTCCTTTACCTGAAAGACTTCAAATAAAATCAAAACTAAATTTTATATGACCGGATCCTTGTTACATAGGGCCTTAGAAGATATTCTAGGGAAAAAAAGAAATTTATAGAATTTTATCAGAATTTAAAGCCACTAAAACAAAACATTTCACTGAAGATCAAGCAACCATCATAAATCAATTGCACTAAAAAGCCGGTTGCTGATTTATACTAGTACCAGTGACTTCCATGGGCCCACTTCTTCACTCCTCCCTGTTTAGTGTCATCAGACTTGTTATGGCCTTTCATTATAATTCTCAAAAAACACTCCTTTTGTTTGACTGTTTGGTTTATTTTTCCCTTCACAGCACGTGTTTCATTTTATAACTATTTGTTAATTGGTGTGATTGATTTCTGTCTCAACAAGTGGTAAAGTAGAAACTGTTTTGTTTTGCCATAGGCATTCAATAAAACAGCATTCTAAGTCCATGCTCCCATCTAAATTCATAGTGAAGATATGTGAGTTGTTTTAATTTAAAAGACATAACCATGCTCAGAAAAAGATAAATTTATATGTAGCTTAGGCAAAATACAAACACACCATACTAAGCAGGAGCTGAAATGGTGGGTTCCTGGTCTCTGAGCCTAGGGACTGGTGAAAGCAGTCCAATACTTAGCTTTTCATGAGAACTGGGACCAAGGGGCAAAGTAGAAGAACAAGTTCCACTGCCAAGGACCTCAGATGGGGCAGGTCTTGCCCATCTATTGCAAAAGGCTGAAAAAAGTCAAGAATTCTGACTAAGACTCTGGTTTCTTGGGAAGATAGGAGTAAGTAGATACAGTTAAAGAACCAGTACCTGGCAAAGCCACCTACCAGCTTAGCCACTAGATTTGCAATATGATTATGCAAATCTTCATTATGGAGAAGTATCTCCAAAACTCCAATATAAATTCAATTTTTGAACCAAAACTCATAAACAAGCAAAGATGGGGAAAGAGGGAGAGAGAGAAATACTCCCATTTTATACAAGTAGCACTATAAAATTCTAAAATATGTAAGGAAATAACCTCAAGAAAAGCCAGCAAATGTAACAGCTTCACTTGTGGTAAAATGCAAATATTAAGACCATCTGAAAAGAAAGTTTAAAACAAGTATTTCAAGATTTACAAAGAAATAAACACAGGAAGGCCCTCTGTAAAAAAGAGATCAATAACTGTGAAATTAAAATGTGTTAGCAATAAATGAGGTATAGAGCTTTTGGAAAAAACTAATTAAGCAGGAAAAATTCAAGACTAGACACAGTTCACAGCTGCACTAACTCATAGAAAGTTAATAATGAGGAAATCACTGGAACAAAACAAACATCTTTTAATTGAAAAGGTATTTAAGTGACAAGAATAGATTAAAAGCTTCAATAAATATCTTTTCAAAGTTCCAAAAACTTAGACTACCAAAAATGACAGAGAAAAAAATGGCTACTAACAGCCATTATCAATTGTTCTCAAGGATGTGGAAAAGTTGGAATCCTCATACATTGCCAGAAAACAGTTTGGCAATTCCTCAAAAAGTTAAACATAGAGTTGCTATATGGCCCAGCATTTCCACTGCTAAGTATATATACAAGAGAACTGAAGAAATATGTATGCACAAAAACGTGTACACAAATGTTCAGAGCAACACTATTTATAATAGTTAAAAAGTAGAGACAACCCAAATATCTATCAGCAGATGAATGGATAAGTAAAATGTGGTACATCCATACAATGAAATATTATTCAACCATAAAAGGAATGAATTACAGATATGTGTTGCAACATGGATAAAACTTCCAAACATTAGGCAAACTGAAAACGTAAGACACTGAAGGTCATGTATTATATAATTCCATTTATGTTAAATATATAGAATCTATAGGGGTAGAAAGTAGATTTGTGTTTACCAGGGGATGAGGGAGGGGCTGAATGGGGATTGACTATTCATGATGGTTCTGAGGTTTTCTTTGGAAATAATAAAAGTGTTATGGAATCATATTGTGGTGATAGTTACACAATTTAGTGATCTATTAAGCCTCAAAGAGTTAAAAATAGACCTGCCCTATGACCCAGCAATTGCACTGTTGGGGATTTACCCCAAAGATTCAGATGTAATGAAACGCCGAGGCACCTGCACCCCGATGTTTCTAGCAGCAATGTCCACAATAGCCAAACTGTGGAAGGAGCCTCGGTGTCCATCGAAAGATGAATGGAGAAAGAAGATGTGGTTTATGTATACAATGGAATATTACTCGGCAATTAGAAACGACAAATACCCACCATTTGCTTCAACGTGGATGGAACTGGAGGATATTATGCTGAGTGAAGTAAGTCAAGCGGAGAAGGACAAACATTATATGGTCTCATTCATTTGGGGAATATAAATAATAGGGAAAGGGAATATAAGGGCAAGGAGAAGAAATGTGTGGGAAATATCAGAAAGGGAGACAGAACATAAAGACTCCTAACTCTGGGAAACAAACTACGGGTGGTGGAAGGGGAGGAGGGCGGGGGGTGGGTGAATGGGTGACGGGCACTGAGGGGGGCACTTGACGGGATGAGCACTGGGTGTTATTCTGTATGTTGGTAAATTGAACACCAATAAAAATAAATTTATTATAAAAAAATAAAAATAAACTTGTGTTGGTTTAAAAAAAAAGAAAAACTGAATTGTACACTTTCAAAAAGTGAATTTTATAACATATCAATTATATCTCAAAAAGGTTGTTATTCAAAAATACAATGGCTGCAAATTTTTTGAGACTGAGGAAAGGTTTTCATCAAAAGATAAAAAACATGAAGAGGGTGCCAAGCAGATTACATAAAAGTAAATTCATCTTTAGCTACACGACAGTGAAATTTAAAACATCACCAGTGAAGAGAAATAAAAAAAAAAAACTACCAGAGATAAAAGACAAATTACTTACAAAGGAGTAACAGACAGAGTGAAGGTTTTCTATTGACATAATATATGCCAGAATACATTAGAAAGTGCCTTTTAAAAACCAAGGACAGTTGGGGGAGAGGTGGAGAGGTTCAAGCCAAATTCCTATATTTAATTAAACTAATAGTTCAGGCTGTCACATTGAGACATTTGGAATAGTACAAACATTAGGAGCATTTATAAGTCTTTCTGAAAGATATACTAAGGGATATGTTTCAGCAAGAAGAATAATGAATAGAGAAGGAAAGAGTAAAAGGAAAGAAATAACATTGAGACTCTTGAATGTTAATATTAATTAGCATTGACTGCTTCAAAAAGTACATTTATATTTTTTAAGTGAAATAAAAATTCCAGATAAAAATAACTAGGAAGAAAAGAGGCAGATAATTCACTGAGTAAATAGTGATAGAGTCAAAACTGCTTTCAAAAATAACAAGAGAGGAAAACAAACTAGCTAATTCTTTTTATAGGCCTAGCAAAAATTATAATAGCCTTATTGGTATATAACTGATATACAGTAAACTGTACTTATTTAAAGTGGAAATTCTTAAGAGTTTGAAATAAATGTGTATAAATGTGAAACTATCCTCACAATCAAAATAATAAACTTAATTTTGCTCCTTAAAAGTCTTCCAGTGGCACTTTGCATTTCATCTTTTTTTTCCAGCTCTAGCTATCCTTATCCACCATCTTTTTCTGGACATTAGTTTACATTTTTTAGAATTTTATGCGTATAGAATAATACAGAATATACTTAATGTACTCTATTTTGTTTAGCTCTTTCCACTCAGAATAATTGTTTTGAGATTCATCCATGATGTTACATGGATCAATAGTTCATTCATCTTATTTTCCTTTTTATGGATAGACCACAATTTATGTCTCCATTCACCTATTGATGATTTTTTTGTTGTTGTTTCCAACTTCTGACTATTGAAAATAAGAATAATGTCTTTGTGTGGGCATGTGCTTTCATTCTTCCTAGATAAATATCTACAAGAAGAATGAGTGGATGGTAAGGAAGACATGTATTTAATGTCTTAGCAAACATAAGCTTTTTTGCAAACTCTTTCCAGAGTGGTTGTATCATTTTACATCTTTCAGTTCTACTAGCCTTTTTTTGCAGGTTTCTTTTGATTTTCTACATGAACATTAATGTCATATGTAAATAAAGTTATTTTGAGCTCTTCCTTTCAAATCCATGTGCTTGTTATTTCAATTTTCTTGCTTTATTGCATTGGCCAGAACCTATAAGAAATGGTAATAGAGACATCCTTATAGTAGACATCCTTACTTTGACTTATATCTTAGATGGAAAGCATTTAGTCTTTCAGCATTAAGTATGATGTTAACTATAGGTTTTTCATAGTTGTATTTTACCATATTGAGGTTTCCTTGTAGTGCTAATTTGCTGAAAGTTTCTAAGATGAATGGGTATTTTATTTTGTCAAAATCATTTACATTCTCTTCTAAGCACTGTTTTATCTGCATCTCACAAATTTTGATCTCCTATTGTCTTTTTATTCAGTTCAAAATTCTTTCTAATTTCTTTTTGTTTTGTTTTTTTTTTTTCATTGACCTACTTTTTGTAGAGTTGTGTTAGTTTCCCGATAGTTGGGGATTTTTCAGATATCATTCTGTTACTAACTGCTTATTTAATTCCATTGTGATCAGAGAACATACTTTATATGATTTGAAACTCTTATGTTACCCCAGACTTAACTAACAGCCAAAAATAAAGTATATCCTTATAAATATTTTGTGCATTCTACACTCCTTGAGTAAAATGACTCTAAATGTCATGTAGATCAAGTTGATTGATAGTGTTGTCAACTTTATAGCCATATTTTTCTGTTTCCTTTTTTCTATCAACCAGAGAATGTGGGGTATTGACTTTTTGACCATAATCGTGGAATGTCTATTTCTTCTTGTTCTATTGAGTTTTATATCATGTATTTTGAAGTTCTGTTATTAGGGATATAAGCATTTAGGGCTGTTATATCCTCTTGATGAATCGATTTCTTTGTCATCAACCTTCTTTATTCCTTGCTCTGACATCTACTTTGTCTGATTTTTACTATAGAAATTATAGCTTTTTTAAAACTGGAAAAATTGTGTTTCTTTACCCATCCTTTTATTTTTAGCCTATTTGTATCTTCATATTTAAAGTGTTTTTCTTAAAAAAAAAAAATAAAGTGTTTTTCTTATAGACTGAGCAGATATTTGGATCTTGCTTTTCTTTATTTAATGTTTATAATATAATTTTTTAATTGGGATGTTTAGGCAATGTCATTTAATGAAATTATTAATATGAAGGAGTTTGTCTTTGCCACATTGCCAGTCGTTAAATAGTTATGTCTTCTTTGTTCTCTTTTCCTCTCTCACTATTTACTTATAGTTTATTTTTAATTATCCTATTTTATTCCCTTTGTTACATTATTAGCTAATCTTTGTTTTATTCTTAGTGGTTGTTTTAAGGTCTACCTTTAGGTAATATTATACCATTATACCATTTCATGTATAGAATATATGCCTTACAGTAATATACTTTCACTACCTCTCTCCTACGCTCCAATGTTATTGTTATTTTACTTCTACATGTGATATAAACTCTATTGTATATTGTTACTATTTTTGCTTTACATTATCAATTACCTCTTAAAGAACATAAGGAAGGAAAAAATTTCATTTCCATAGAATTCATTCCTTTGTGTAGAGTCAGATTGCCATGTGGTATCATTTTCTTCCTGTGTGCAGGACTTCCTCTAATAATTTACATTTTTTCCAGTGCTTGTCTGGTGGCAATGAATTCTTTACCTTTTGTATATCTGAAAAAGTATTTTTGCCTTTGTTTTTGAAAGATATTTTTACTGGGTGTAGAACTCTAGTTTGGGGAAGGGGTTCTTTCTGTGTTTAAAAGATACTACTTCATTGCCTTTACGGGTATGTGCTTCTTGCAGTCGATATGCTGTCATCTCTATTTCTGTTCCTCTGTAAGATGGTATTTTTCCCCCTCTGGCTGTATTTAAGAATTTCTCTCTAGGGGATCCCTGGGTGGCGCAGCGGTTTGGCGCCTGCCTTTGGCCCAGGGCGCGATCCTGGAGATCCGGGATCGAGTCCCACATCGGGCTCCTGGTGCATGGAGCCTGCTTCTCCCTCTACCTGTGTCTCTGCCTCACTCTCTCTCTCTGTGACTATCATAAAAAAAAAAGAATTTCTCTCTAAAATTTGTTTTCAATAATTTGATTAGGATGTGCTTTGGTGTATTTTTTTCATTTTTCTTGTGATTGGGGTTTGCTGCATTCATTGAACACATGGGTTGATAGTTTTCACAAGATTTGGATGATTTTTGACCAATACATCATCTTCAAATATTTTATTTTGTTCCTACCCTCTCCTTTGGAGACTCCAAATATACATATATTTTTCTTCTCGAAGCTGTCCCACAGCTCACTGATATTTTGTTCATTTTTTTCAGGATTTTATCTCTGTGCTAAACACTATTAAGCACTTTACCTATATTACCTCATTTTTCTCACAGAAAACATACAACTTGGGTAATATTATCAACCCATTTAGAGCACTAAATGTTAAGTAACTTATTCAAATTACAAAGTTAATCATTGGAATACCAACACTCTAACCTAGGCAGTCCACTTCTGGCTTTGTAATTACCACCGTTCATACCAAAATAACACAAGTAGGCATAGCTGTGGAAGCCAACTACTTCCCTCTCTTCTTTGCCTGAGAGACACATAACTTAACACATCTTAGTAGTAAAATCTTGCCACAATTCATAGCTCATTTTCCAAGGCTCTTCCATACTTGTACTGCTCTTCCCGAAGCATTAAGGGTGTGTAATGTTAGATGGCTTCAACCATGAGATCCAAGCCTTCCCTAGTCCCCCTTCCCAGATGTTAACCCAGATCCCAGGAAGAGTTGAAAGAACAACTGGAACTTGACTCAGTCCACTAACCAATCCACCAAGTCAACTCTAGACCTTTCATCTAGTTCAGTAAAACTAGAAATTCAATACTAAAAGATGTGAGGGTTGGGGAGCCTGAGTAGTTCATTTGATTGAGCAACCAACTCTTGATTTTGGCTCAGGTCATGATCTCAGGGCTGTCAGATGGAGCCCTGCATTGGGCTCCAGGCACAGCAGGGAGTCTGCTTGAGATTCTCTCCCTCTCCATGTGCTCCTCCCCCTGCTCGCATATGCACTCACTCTCTCAAATAAAAAAAATAAATCTTTAAAAAGAAAAGATATGACCCTTGTACATGACAATCCTTATCCCATCCTCTCATTTCCTTAAGGATATCTCTTAAAGATATTTTGACATTTGTCCAACTTTAAAAGCTTAGAAAGGAATTCCTGTCCAGGATAAGGAAGTGATAAGCACTAAAATGATCTCAAAATGTATAGGACAGAGTTAAATATAAGCTATAGCATCTTCATATAAAGACTTATTAACATAATAACTTTGCTACACTGAAAATATGCTTCCAAAAGTGGGAATCTAGGATAAGATGTAAAAATTCTTAAAGGAATAGGGAAAAGACAGAAAAGTCAGTGTTGTCTGGACTTTAGACTTCTCAGGTACAACTTGCCCCGAAGTTATCGCTTTTCAACCAATCAGGATAGGAAATGAATAAAAATATATAACCCAAGGAAGGCAATTAGGGCCATCAACCAAGGAAAAACCTGGAATATGGGAATCAAGAGAGCTAATCAAACTAGAGTGACAGGTTGAACAGAGGATTTAGTCAAGAAAGGATCAAGGTAAAACCTATTCATTTCTTTAACAGACTTAGTAAGCATCCTTCTAGATTGTGCCTAACTGAAAGGCTCTTAAAAGTGGCAGTACCAGGTTAGAAAACCAAAATCAATCAGCAGATACAGAAGGAGAGTGTTGGCTAGGAGAGGGCGGGAAGTTGGTAATTGAGGCAAAACGAACTGTACCAAAAATCAGAAATCATTATATTGAAACACTCAAGCTTCACCTGAATTCATGGCCACAACTTGGCTCTCTTAAAGTGGCCAGGTTTTGTTATAGGTTTGTGAGTGTCTGATAAATAGCCTCTATACTGGGTATTTTCCATTCTCCCTCCATCTTCTCCACTTTGTTCTGTACTCCCAAGAGCCACAGATGACATCAATGGGTTGCAGTGCTCTCTGGCTTCCCATTGAGTTTCACTGAGCAGAAGTCCTAGGGGACTAGGAAGTAAGTGTTGGATTATTTATACCTCCAGGTTCCTCCCTGCAGGGTTGCCACAGGCTAACTGGGCCCCCAGATTAAAGGGCTCAGATTTTAAAGGACAGCCATTTCTATGCAGCCTCTCTGGCTTCAATTCTGGTAATGAATTTGCCTCTTTATACCTAAGGTTGCAAAGTCACATGCTGTTTTCAGCCACTGAAAACTCCCTTGTTATTTTCTCAAGACCTGCCCATACCTCTGTAAATATACTCTTTCTTCAACTACCCTTGAATTACTCTAATTTGAGTGTTTCTTGCTGAGGCTATAAACATACAGTTGCTGAGACCCAGCACACAACAATGAGAAAGTAGATATCTCTAATACACAAAAGTAAATTAAATTTTAAAATGAGGTCATATGTTGAGAGAAAAAGAGAAGAAAGGAAGGGTAAAATAAAGAAAAGGAATTCCTGAGATTGGAGGAAAAGAAAAGACAATAGAGAACCAGTAACCTGGATGGGGCTGGCACCTGCAGCCAGACCAGATTATTCTGTAAGGTTAACTGTTTCCATTGGCACACTGGTCAGGAATCTAGAAATATGCAACTGGTGAGATCACTGTGGGTCAGAGGGGATTTGAAATTCCTCAATTGCTCAGAATTGTGACCATTACAAAATGCACTGTGATTAGAGTGAACAAGGCCACTCATCGGAAGTCCACTCTGAGTCTGTCCTTCAATTCCTAAAGCAGAGCACATAAAAATATATTATTAAAACATTTGAATCTGCTCACAGAAAAGAACACTCAACTCCAGGAAAGATATTATATTTTCTGAATAAAAACGCACATGCAGTAATTTTAGTGGGTTATTTTATTCAAACATTACTCTCTGGTGCCCCTGAAGCCCTTAGTTTACAAGATCTGCATTGCTATAGAGCACCATATCCTGCCGCTTGTTTCTCTTAAATAGATTTTGTTCTATTACAGTTGTTTTGGCCTCTAGGTATTGTTTTTAACTTTATAGATATTTGATTGTGCAAATTTTCCAGGTGCATTGTGGTGGGAAGAGTATCAGGCTATGGGTGAAAGCACTGGGTCCAGCATTGAGTCACCTATGTGACCTATGGTCAATTAAGTAGGGGTGGTAGTAATCAGTCTCATTTTGAGCATTCTTGCAATCAATGTCTTTATTTTAGTTTCACAAACTATTCATGCTCGACATAAAATAGGATACTGTGTAAATACAAAGGCTAATATTCTGATAAGGGAGAGGCTCCTTTGTAAATGTTATTAAAGCAAGTCACATGTACATTTCTTTTGTCAGCTAAAAATATTTCTTGAAAATCAGTTTTATTTAATTCTCTACTACCTCTATTATTTTAGTCTAACTAGCCCCAGGAAAATACATTTGTTGCAATTAACCTTTTACCTATTGAGTTGTAAGAATTTCAAAATTACTTGTGCAATTACAAAAATTTCACAACAGCCCAAGATGTTAGTTGTCCTTTCAAGTCTTCTATGCCAATGTATTAGCAAATTATTAGCAATGTATTAGCTGTTTCTTCCTGTATGGCTTTATTTGACTATTGAACTTTAATCTGACCTGACAAATTTATGGCAAAAGACTATATAATCTCAAGGATCTAGCACTGTCCTACAATCTCACTTCAGAATCATGGGGCATATTTCAGTAAATTACAAAAGGTAAAAGGAAACCACATATCTACACACTCTAAATTTTTCTTTAAGTATAAGAAACTCAAAGTGTTTATCTTTAATCTATCATCACCTTTCCTCCATTTGGTAAGAATTACGTTTTAAGTGCTTTATGGGTGACATAAATACCTATCATGTGAAAAATGCTACAGGGTAACAAAGTACATAAATCTTACTAGATACATTCTATTTTAGATTCCCTGATACACTACATCTTTCCTCTGTCACATATAATTGAAGTTAATAGTTTTGCTCAATTAGTTGTTTTCTATCTGTGTTCCACTAAACTTCTAAGAAAAATAATTTTTGGTGCCTTGTCCTAGCTGTATCCCAGGAGATTAGCATACAGTTCTTAAGAAAACAGGTATCTGAAAAATATTTGTTGAGTAAATGAATGGCATCCAAATTTGTTGGGAGGGAAATGCATATTTTTTATTTGGAGTTAATTATCAATACATGGGAAAAATTATAGGGTCAGAAAATAATTTGAAAAGGAGTGTTTCTGTGTGCTATATAGAGGAGATGGAATCTCAGTTCTGATTGGACAGAGGGCCTGCCCATCCCAGGATATGGTGTGGAAGCAAGATAGGGCAGGGGAGGCTAGGGAGGAAACCTGGTCTGGGCATGACATAACTGTCTCACATACCTAAAGTCATAGAAGTTCTACCCGAAGTTCTGAAAGGTGACCATGCTTGTTACAAAGCACATCATGAACAACACCATGAATTAATACTTTCTAGAATAAATCTGGTTATTGTGTCGTTGTCAAAAGTATACTTTGGTTGTCTTCTGGACTATATCATATGACTCATTAAATACAATTTTTAAAGGCATACTTTTGGTTCAGGTATGGATGGCACATAGACTTTACCCCGGGTGTCAATTGAAATTAATATCTAGCTAGAGCTGAAAAGGATCTATGCCATGTCACAGTTTGGTAGATACTGGCTAGAAATGTCCATCATGAGCATGGGATAGAGAATGGCTGCCCATGATCCTTGACTCAGATCAGAGACATGCCTGAATAGGTAAAGATTGTTGATAAGATGTCCAATCTAATGGGAAAGCACAGAAGGCAGGAACAATGCAAAAATGTCCACTATTTACCAGCACTATTCACAGTGTCATGGAGGCATCAAATACATTTGAAAAGAAAAATTACAAGTTTAAGGATTGAAAAAGAAGAGGTAAAACTATGCTTCTTTACAGATTATATACATGCAAGAATATCAATTAAAAAGCTACAGTCAGAAAATTACCAATTTTACCATCTATCTAATAAGATAGAAAGTTGACAAAAAATTAATATCATAATGTATATGTAAACAACTGGTTAGAAGATCCAACTAAGAGAATACATTTGTTCGCCCATAACTGTTGCTCACCTTCTTCTGTGGCACACAGGAAACTTGACATCCTAGCCTCCTGCAGGCAGACAAGACCATGTGACTAATTCTGAGCATTTTCAGTAGACACTGTATTTGAAGGAAACCAAATAAAGATAGATCTTTACAGAAGAAGGTGAGCTAACAATGTAGAAGGAAAAATCGAATTAGAATATCATCATTCTGTAACACCTAATAAGATTATTGACTTACATATGTCAGTATTAAATGTATTAAGTGTATGATTTACTACTCATAAATGTGAAAATGTAACCGTCTAATAAAGTAACCAGATGCTCATTATACTAATCCAGCAGACAATCTAAGCATTATAATCTTAACTAATCAGGTATTTAAATTTCCTGAAGTGATGCAATGCAAATTACAAATTACCCATCATTTGTCTCAATAAAAATGTTGAACATTTATCCTTAAGCTTTTATATCTAACTTCCAGTTTATAGGAAATGCCGGAGATAGAACAATCTATATTGCACCATAAGGAAACAACCATAAAAATTCAAAGACATGCAACCCACAGATTAGTACCTGTGTCTCTTCAAAATATTCCTTTCAAAGGAGAGAAGCTTATGGCTTGGATATGCTCATTATAATTCCAAGTGCTTCCTCATACTTCAAACTTCCCTTGTCCTTAGGTTGGGACCACACAGCCAATGGAGGACAGCAATTCTGGGCCAAGACAGTTAAGAGTCAGTGGCTCTTCTCCATTCCTTTCTTGGAGACCATCATCCAGATCTAGATGGCCAAATGCAAGGTAAGAGAGGGCCACCCAACCTTTGTTGAATTAAACAAGTTAAATGGCAGTCTTTGCCAGCTGTAATATCTAGCATTATATCTAAGTATTCTTAGATATCTTATCTAATATTCTTAGATATCAATATCTAAGTATTCTTCACTAATATTGGGCCTGTGCTGAATTTTAAAACACTCAAGGACAAAGCAACAGATGCACGGCATCTTTTGGATTGGATCTCAATCTGAATAAACTCCTGAAAAAATTATTTGGGAATCGGAGGGAGAAATTCAAATATGAACTCAGTGTTCAGCAGGATGTTGGGCAAAAGCAGAGTGACATGTGTGACCCAGCCCTGGGGAACAGAGCCAGGTAGAGAAACTAGCAGGAGACACCATGGGGTAGAGCTCACAAGAATAAAAAGGAGAGTCACACTGGTGGCAAAAGTCACAGAGAAATTTATCCATGGAGAGGGTCCATGTCTCAGTACTGTAACACAGCCCAAAGATGTGAGCAGGGTGCAGTATTTTGAATTGAGTATTCAAAAAAAAAAAAAAAAAGACTAGGCTTTAACCTAGAAGAAATAAAGAATCACTTCAAATTGGTAAGATTAATTATCTGCCATCATTAAAAATGGAGGTTTGAGAACCAAGATAAATCAATTCTAGGAGAAATTGTTGTGCACTTGGGTCTTATGGCTCATGGAGAGTGTGGAATATAGGTGGACCCATAGTTAATTGATGATTAAGGTGTCAGTGGCAAAGGGGAGGTTTCTTTGAAGGAATGGGATTTTGAGAACAGACATCCATAGACAAACGTATGAAAGGCAGAAGGAAAAGAGCAAATAGTCCATCAGACTGTGCACTCCCTCTTCTGGTCAGTAGCATCCAGAGGCACAAAAGATGCCTGCTCACTAGGCTCAGGCCTCCTCCGGACCTAGGCAGTGGGCACCCAAGGGCTGCCTCACCTCATAGAAACCCACAGAGTAGCCAGATGATGCTCTAGTAACTCTAATGACAACAGTAATTACAGAACAAAATGATGATGCGGAATATGGCTCACAGCATGAATTCGGTAACTACCGAATAAACAGGTAAACCACCTGAGTAAGAATGTGTAGTAGCTCGCTAATCGGAACTACTCCTGGACACTGCAGGACAGAGTTCCGCCGAATCAATGATTCTGCATTCATGATTTCTCATCCTTCTCACCCTCTCCTCAACATTAACCCCAGAGAGTCGAAAAGAACTCCCGGAAAGTCTGACAAAAATATATAAATCTATGTGAACAGGTACCTACATAGTGAATATATATATACACACGGGATCCCTGGGTGGCTCAGCGCTCTAGCGCCTGCCTTCGTCCCAGGACGTGATCCTGGAGACCCGGGATAGAATCACCAGTGTTTCTTCCTCTCTCTCTCTGCCTGTGTTTCTTCCTCTCTCTCTCTCTGTCTCTGTGTCTCTCATGAATAAATAAATAAAATCTTTAGAAAATAAAAATATATATGTCTGTTTTACACATAGCTATAAGTGTGATATATCTATGTGCATATATAGTGAATGTAAATGCATACATATGTACAACCATGGACATGTATATGTATGTGTATATATATATAGACAAATGTGTATATGTGTGTGTGTGTGTGTGTAACAAGGTACTGTCTCCACAAAATCATATCAAAAGAGAAATTAGAAGGATGAGTTAAACTAGAGTCAAGACAACTCTACTAAAAATTTCAAGATAAAAAAATTGGAAAATCCTGTGCCCAATTGATTGTGCCAGAATACCATTCCCTCCTTATCTGGTAGCAAAACACTAATTTTAGTGGAGGGGCAATATGCCCAACTAAAAGATGACATTTCCCAACTTGTCTGGCACATAGGAGTGGCCATGAACATGTAAACAGAAATAGCAGAAACAGGTATCTGTGGAAATACCCTTTTGGCCTATTGCTTTCCCCTTCTCCCGGGGTGGAACTCCAATGTGATAGTTGAAGCACCAGCAGCCACATTACACCACCTGAAGAAGTGGCTAAAAAGACAGTCTGGAAGTCCAGAAGGAACCTAGAATCCTAATGACTTTGGAGGGCTATCACACTAATACAAGAACAAAACGATTGTCCATGTATCGAAATTAAAACAGCAGTGCCTACTGCAAAAACAATTGCTTAACAGTGAGCCAATCTTACGTCTTTATTTCATGGATTCATCAAATATATATGAAGAACAGACTATGATTTATACATCTTGTTGGATGCATGGTACCAAAGTGAATTGGGCCAGTCTTTTCCCTTTAGAAATTCATAGCTTTGTGGAGGAAAGAGGCATGTAAAACAGTAATCACAATTTGATAAATAATCTAAAAGATGATGTAGCAAACTCTGAGCTTTATAGTTATTATACTTCAAAATATTTCTCTTCTGACATAATATATTTAATTCATATCATTTTCTATTTTCCAAGACCTTGAAAATACATTGAGAGTTTATTAACTATATCCATAATAACATTTGAAGATCATTGTTGAATTTAATTCAATTAAAAAAATGCGGGATCCCTGGGTGGCGCAGCGGTTTGGCGCCTGCCTTTGGCCCAGGGCACGATCCTGGAGACCCAGGATCGAATCCCACATCAGGCTCCCGGTGCATGGAGCCTGCTTCTCCCTCTGCCTGTGTCTCTGCACCTCTCTCTCTCTCTCTCTCTCTCTCTCTCTGTGACTATCATAAATAAATAAAAAAAAATTCAATTAAAAAAATGCCAAGGGGCACCTGGGTAGCTCAGTCAGTTAATCATTTGACTCTTGATTTCAGCTCAAGTCATGATCTCGAGGTCCTGGGATGGAGCTCCATGTCAGGCTCCAAGCTCTTTAGAATTCCTTATTGCAAAAGAGGTGTCTTCTGAAAAACACAGCAAAATGTTTCCTGTTCCAGAAGAAGGTCCATTAATAAATACGGGGTTGGGAGGGGAAGCTAACTTAGAAAATCACCATTTTGCAATCCCCAGTGTAATCCTCAATTCAGGCAAGGGTCAGGAGTGGTTGTTAATATCTCCAAGTGTGCCACATGCCTATCAGAACGACTACAGCATGCAGCACTGACAACATCCAGTCCTGGCCAGGGTGTGGTGCAACAGGATGCCCCATTCACAGCTGATGAGGACATAAAATGCTACAGCCACTTTGTAAGATTGAGAGTTTCCCACAAAACTCAACATACTCTTACCATACAATCCAGTGATCACTCTCCTTGATAAACACAGGTGTTTTCAGTAGCTTCACTTATAATTATCAACTAAGATACATGCAAGATGCCCTTCAACAGGTGAATGAGTAAATAAACTTGGTACAGACAATGGAATATTATTTAGCTATGAAAAGAAATGAGCTTCCAAGCCATGAAAAGACATGGAGGAAACTTAAAGTGCATTTTTACAGATTGAAAAGATCCAAACCAAAAAGACCACATACTATTTAATTCCAGCTATATACCATCCTGGAAAAACGTGAAACTAGAGATACAGTGAAAAGATCAGGGTTTTGGGGTGAGAAAGATGACTAGGTAGGACAGGATTTTTAGGGCAGTGAAAAGTATGTGATAGGATACCATATGAGACTGTAACAGTGGGTATATGTCAAAACCCAAGAATACAGTGAACCCTAATGTAAACTATGAATTTGGGGTAATAATGATGAATCAGGGGACACCTAAGTAGCTCAGCAGTTTGGCGCAGCCTTCAGCCCAGGGCGTGATCCTGGAATCCTAAGATGGAGTCCCACGTCAGGCTCCCTGCATGGAGCCTCCTTCTCCCTCTGCCTGTGTCTCTGCCTCTCTCTCTGCCTCTGTCTCTCTCTCTCTCTGTCTCTCATGAATAAATAAATAAAATCTTTTTAAAAAATTATGATGAATCAGTGCATGCTCACCAATTGTAACAAATGTACCACTCTGGTGCTGATGTTAATAGTGGGAGGGGTTGTGCAAGTGGGAGGTGAGGGAGTATACGGGAACTTATATATATACTGATATATATATATATATATATCAGTATATATATAAGTTATATATATATATATATCTCACATATGCATAAGATAAAAGATTGTCGGAAGCAATATAGTCACATGGTGCCCAAGTACCATCCCACAGTCTATTAGTAATTATAATTAGTTTGTCATTACAATGGAGAAAGCTTGTAGTCTCCACCTTCTCCTGGGGACTAAATTTAGCCTCTCTAGTAGTGGAAGAGCCCAGATATTACAACAGGGTGCAGTATGAAGTATTAAATAGTATATGATATTTCTGACCAAAAATGTTTAATCCGAGTTGAATCATCTATAAATTTAAATTGAAGTTTGCAGAAGATATAGGGGATAGAGGTCCAGTTAAATGACATCATGAAAAAAGTAAGTCAGACAAATAGAGAATACAGGACATTTTTTGAGACACCTGGCCTGGTCTTTTCAAAACATCAGTGACATACATATATTTTTTTTTTAAAGATAGAGCTATTTTTAAAGATAGAGTTATAAAAGAGATATAGCAGCCAAATGCAATGCCTGAAACTTGATTGGATCTTTAGGAGAAGTGGAGAAATATGGATATGGATTAATATTAGATGGTATTGTAGAATTAATATTAGTTTTATTGGGTATGATCATTTTATCATAGTTACATGTGACAATCTCCTGCTCTGTCAGTAACCACTGGTTACTTACATTTGTGGCTTCTCTGCAACTTACTTTGAAATCATTCACCAAAAGAGAAGAGGATATAAGAAGCAAATAGGGTAAAATGTTAACAACTCTTCAGTCTAAGTGTAGGTTCTTGGAACACTTACGTACTATTTCTTTAAATTGTAGAGTGCGTTGGAAACTTTTCTCAATAAATATGTGGGGAAAATAATGTGTCTTGATCATCAAATTGTTTTGAAATCAGCAACTGAGTTTCACTTTCCTAGCTGAACTATGGAACTAGTTCTAGTCTCTTATGTAGAAGGAAGGACTTCAATGTAGCCATTGGAGGGCTGACCACATGGCAGTGTTCCATCTGTAAATGACCTTAAGCATGTGCCTTCACAGGCCACCCCTTCACTGCAGGCCACTGTGGAAACTGAAAGCTTGGGATCCCTGGGTGGCGCAGCGGTTTGGCGCCTGCCTTTGGCCCAGGGCACGATCCTGGAGACCCAGGATCGAATCCCACATCAGGCTCCCGGTGCATGGAGCCTGCTTCTCCCTCTGCCTATGTCTCTGCCTCTCTCTCTCTCTCTCTGTGACTATCATAAATAAATAAAAAAATTTAAAAAAAAAAGAAACTGAAAGCTTTGGAGGTATGTCACACATTGCAGTTATGCCAACATGGCTTACACACAGGTAAATTCTTACGGTTGACACTCCTTTATCTGACAGCTATGGAAATAGTGAAAGGCACAGAAGGACACGTAAAACCAAAATAATTTAAGAGACAGCTTCCAGTTTCTAGATTGCTAGACTCTTGTGCCACTGTGGTGCAGCATTTCTGCAGGTAAGACTTAGGTCCCTTGGCCTTTCAAGAGAAAATGCTAGGTGCCTACTTCCAAGGTTAGTCTTCTGTGGACACAGCATAGTACAGTTCCCAAGTAGCGGTATTGTCATCTACAATATTTTTCTGTTATTCTTCTTCTATGGCTGTTTTCCTCACTTTGCTGACTTTCTGCAGGGTGAGGCTTGAGAGGTGGTAGAAGCTCAAGGGAGAGCCAAGGAGGAGTGGAGATAAGTTTGCTTATGGGCCTTGGTGTATGCATTTGTAAGAGCATGTATTTGGCCTGGAGACAAGGTCCCACATTCACTAACAGCCAAGAGGAAGAATGTGGCTCACATGAACTCTTATGCAAATCCTTCTCCCAAGCCCTCAGCAATTTCACAGTGGAGGCACAATAATAAATAAATAAATAGATGATAGATAGATAGATAGATAGATAGATAGATAGATAGATGATAGATAGATAGATAGATAGATAGATAGATAGATAGATAGATAGATAGGATACTGGTGCAAAAATAGACACATAAATCAATGGAACAGAATTTTTAAAAAAAACAGAAATGAGCCCACAACTATATGGTCAGTTAATCTTGGACAAGCAGGAAAATGTATGCAATGGGAAAAAGACTATCTCTTCAATGAATGGTGTTGGAAAAACTGGGGGAGAACATGCAAAGGAAAAACTGACCCACTTCCTTACACTGTACACAAACATAAATTCAAAATGGATGAAAGACCTAAATGTAAGACAGGAAATCATTAAAATTCTAGGAGAGAACACAGGCAGTAACCTCTTTGACATCAGCTGTAGCAACTTCTTACTAGACACATCTCCAGAGGCAGGGGAGACAAAAGCAAAAATGGGCTATTGGGACTTCATCAAAATATAAAGTTTCTGCACAGTAAATATATATATATATATATTTATATTTATATAGGTGAGAATATATTCTTCATATAAAGAGAATATATTCTTCATATAAAGAGAATATATTCTTTATATAAAGAATATAGGCTATTCTTTATCTTTATATAGGTTATATATATATATATATATATATATATATATATATCCCCTATTCTTTATCTACTCATCAGTTGATGGGCATTTGGGGTCTCTCCATGATTTAGCTGCTTATAAATATCAAAATGTATGTATGCCTTCAAATTAGCATTTGAAATTAACATATCACCTATATATATCACACAATGGAATATACTAGAATGGAACTATACATACAATGGAATACTACTCAGCCATAAAGAATGAAATTTTGCCATTTGCACTGATGTGGATAGGGCTAGAGAGTATTATGCTAAGTGAAATAAGTCAATGAGATAAAGAAAAATACCATTTTATTTCACTTGTATGTGGAATTTAAGAAACAAAATGAATGGGATCCCTGGGTGGCGCAGCGGTTTGGCGCCTGCCTTTGGCCCAGGGCACGATCCTGGAGACCCAGGATCGAATCCCACATCAGGCTCCCGGTGCATGGAGCCTGCTTCTCCCTCCGCCTGTGTCTCTGCCTCTCTCTCTCTCTCTCTCTCTCTCTGTGACTATCATAAATAAATAAAAAATTAAAAAAAAAAATTAAAAAAAAAAAAAGAAACAAAATGAATGAGCAAAGGGGGGAAGAGAGAGAGGCAAACCATAAGAGACTCTTAACTCTAGAGAGCAGTTAGTAAAGGGGAGGGCGGTGGGGGATGGTTGAAGTTGGTGATGGGAATGAAGAAGTGCACTTGCTGTCATGAGCAATGGGTGTTCTATAAAAGTGTTGAGTCACTATGTTGTATACCCGAAACTAACATTACACTGTATGTTAACTGGAATTTAAATAAAAACTTTTAAGAAAAAGAAAAGAAATCTTTCTATATCTCAATGATGGGGATCTTTGGGGTGATAGACTGCAAACTGAGTGCATTATCAGAGTCTCTTGTGCAAATGATAAAAATCAAAATTTGCATGGCATTTTACAAAATGCTTTGTTATATTTATTATTTCCATATTTTTAGCCTTCTTGAGAGTCAGATATCTGTAGGAATTCTCACAGTCTATCCTCTAACCTGAAGAGCTCAGTACATGCCAGAAAAATAAAAGAAAATCTTGGGATTCAAAGTGCAGTTTATTGCAGATTATTTAGGAAAGTTACATGTGTAGTGTGGTCAGAGGAACAGGAGCTTGGGAATCATAGTCTGGGCTCAAAACCCACTTCTACTTGTGAAAGGTATACCCCTTGGTGAGTTATGTACCTACCTGAGTCTCATACTTACCTGACAGGGCTGTTGTGAGGATTACATAAAATAGGCCATGAAAGCACACAGTGTTTAGTACTTGATAAGTATTTCTCATCAGAATGCTTCATGATTTTTTTCTAGTTGTCTGGTTGCCACAGTGCCCAAGGACCTACCTGGGAGTGGTATGTCTTCCAGTTAGTGTTTCCTACATCCAGGGCTTGCCTGTACTTTTTACTCAAAAGTAAAAAAAATGAATACTCATCAGGCTCCCTGCATGGAGCCTGCTTCCCCTCTGCCTGTGTCTCTGCCTCTCTCTCTGTGTGTCTCTCATGAATAAATAAACAAAATCCTTAAAAAAAAAAAAAAAAAGGAGGGGGGGAACACCTGGGTGGCTCAGCAGTTGAGCCTCTGCCATTGACCCAGGGCGATCCTGAAGTTGCCAGATCAAGTCCCACATCAGGCTCCCTGCATGGAGCCTTCTCCCTCTGCCTGTGTCTCTGCCTCTCTCTCTCTCTCTCTCTCTCTGCATCTCTCATGAATAAATAAACAAAATCTTTTTAAAAAAATGAATACTTCACATGCCTGAGAGTGTGGTCTCTTAGTTTAGAGTGAGGTCTCTCCAATTAGTGAATGATGGAGAAATGTCAAAACTTTTGTCCTGGGACGCCTGGGTGGCTCACAATTGAGCATCTGCCTTTGGCTCAGGGCGTGATCCCGGGGTCCTGGGATCAAGTCCTGCATCAGGCTCCCTGCACGGAGCCTGCTTCTCCCTCTGCCTGTATCTCTGCCTCTGTGTGTGTGTGTGTGTGTGTGTGTGTGTGTGTGTGTCTGTGTGTCCCATTAATAAATAAATAAAATCTTAAAAAAAAACTCTTGTCCTCAGAATGGTCACAAAGGGTAACAATATGTTGCTGAAAATTAATAATCTTTACAGAAAGCTGCATGAACTTCTTTCAAGATAAATCATATACTTTGGGAGCAATTTTTTTCCTACACAAAACGTATAGGGAAAGTCATAATCTTCCCTTGTTCTCCACATAAAAATCCTGTGACCCAGAATGCTTTCTCCATCACACTTGGATTTGTTTGGGGGGGGGTCCCCCCAATTTTATTGAAAAATAGTTGACATACTTCACTGTGTAAGTTTTAGGCATATGCAGGATGTTTTTATTTACATATATTGTGAAATGACTGTAAAACATTCAACTAACATTCATTTTTCTCATACAGATACGATAAAAAACAAAGAAAATCTCCTTGCGATAAGATCATTAAAAATCATAGGATTGGGATCCCTGGGTGGCGCAGTGGTTTGGCGCCTGCCTTTGGCCCCAGGGCGCGATCCTGGAGTCCCGGGATCGAATCCCACATCAGGCTCCCGGTGCATGGAGCCTGCTTCTCCCTCTGCCTCTCTCTCTCTCTCTCTCTCTGACTATCATAAATAAATAAAAATTTTAAAAAAAAATCATAGGATTTTTTAATCTTCTAATTAGAAACTTGTGCCCTTGACTACCTTCCTCTAATTCCCCTTCCTGCCACCCTCAACCTCTAGTAACCACAAGTCTGATTTCTTTTTCTATGAATTTGTATCTTTTGTTCTTTTTTAGTTTCCACATGTGAATGAGATCGTACAGGATTTGTCTTTGTCTGACTTACTGCACTCAGCATAATGCCTTCAAGATCCATCCATGTTGTTGCAAATGGTAGAATTTCTTCATTTTTGTGGCTAAATTATATATATATATACATATATATGTATACACACACACTTCACTATTGTAAGTAATATTGCAACCAATGTGGGAGGTGTAGGTATCGTTTTGAGTTAGTGCTTTGTTTCCTTTGGATATATTCCCACAAGTGGAATTGCTGGAACGTATGATAATTTTATTTTTCATTTTTTGAGGAACCTCAATACTGCTTTCTATAACTGCTTCAGCAATTTCCATTCCCAGAAACAGTGCATAAGCATTCCTTTTTCTCCACATCATTGCTATGTGAAAAAAATGAAACTGTACCCATATTTTACACCATTTACAAAAATTAACTCAAAATGGATTAAAGACTTAAATGTAAGACCTGAAACCATGAAACTTCTAGAAGAAAACATAGGGAAAAACTTGCTTGACATGGGTCTTGCTGATGATTTTTTGGCTATGACACCTAAAGTACAAGCAACAAAATAAAAAACAAACAAGTAGGACACATCAACCAAGCAACTCTTGCAAGAGTTAAATGAATTGAGATGTGCAAAACACTTAGAAGTTGTATAATACGTAGGAAGATTCCAAAAGTATTATTGCTATTATGATGATGATGATGATGATGATGATCACAATGCTAGTGGTTGTTATTTCCTTGAGCAACTGTAGTCTGTTCTAACGTGGGTTTTGTAGGTGTACATATCTAATTTCTACGTGAAAATAATTGTGTAAGAATGTGCAGGTGTAGCACAATATGATTGTCAAAAATCTGTCACCAAAACAAAACAAACAAACAAAAAAGCTTCTGTTGTTTTTTTAAAAGGTGAATCTGTGAAAAGAATTTTATTTATTTGACAGAGAGAGGAGAGAGAGAGCACATCTGGAGCATTAGCTCCAAGAAAAGCCTGCTCTGATGGTAAAGGCATGGACTCTGTTCAGGAGACCTCTAACCTAATCCTGATGTTACCTATTTTATTGGCTAGCTATGTGACCTTGAATAAAGCTACTCCATCTCCACACATCCACACCCCCCCACCTCAGGTCCTCACTATAAAATAGAAATAACTACCTGGTGTGACTTTCAGAGGCATATTGTGAGTATCAGGTAAAATATATCAAGACCTTATTTGTATTACAATACTATTTCTATATTATTGAACAACTGCCTAATGAAAAGCATATTTCTAGTAGATATGAGATCATCAAGTGAATTCATATAATAGAAAAATGACTAGACTGAGAATTCAGATCCTTGTTTTTACTAGTTACATAATGTTGGGCATTGAGTCAAGGTTCAAAGACCTTATTTCTTTAACTATAAAGCTGTCCTACTAATCTGTGATCTCCCTGTAGGTCAAATTAGGTTATGTGTAGGAAAGTGCCCTGTGAATTGGAAATACTCTTGTTAGGATAAAACATTTTCATACTCATTACTTATATAATTTAGAAATTCAGTGACTGTAGTTGTTGTTGCTAAAATATGTATTTGGGGGATTAAAGTCTCAAAGGCAAATCTCTTTGCATTAAATGCGTTATGTGCACCATGCTTGTGCTTTCTCACTTGTCTTCATACAGGAACCAAGTGACTATTTTTTAAGATTTTAATTATTTATTTGAGAGAAGAGAGAGAGAGAGAGCATGTGTACATGAGTGGAGGGAGGGGCAGAGTAAGAGGGAGAAGCAGACTCCCCACTGACCATGACCTGAGCAGAAGACAGATGCTTAACGGACTCAGCCACACAGGCGCTTCCACCCAAGTGATCTTTTAAACACATTAATCAAACCATCTCACCCCCCTTGATAAAAAATATCCAGAGGATTCCAAATGTACTTAGAATAATGTACAGTTAACCTATCAAGGCCTATAAGCCCCTCCATGATGTAGCAATCTCCTCCTTCATCTGCTTCCCATCTCTCACTTTCTCTACCTTCTGCACACTTTCTCTACTCCAAGGACCTTGATGAGACCCCAGAGCACATCAAGCTCTTTCGTATAGGAGGGCCTTTGCACAATAGTTCTCTCTAACAAGAATATATACTTTCTCCTGATTTTTGCATAGTTGCCCCTTCCCATCCTTCAGACGTCAGTAAGCTCTAACATGTACCTTTAACACTGTGTGTTCTATTCTCTTTGGCTTCGTTCATTTACATAGTTACAGCCAAAGGTATTGATAGCCCTTCTTGATAAATGTCAGCAAACTTTGGGAGAGATGATGCTGAACAACCACTAAAACCAGAGAAATCTACTTCCATGTGACAGGAAAAGAATCTTCATTCGCTTCTGTAAAATTCCAAAGCTGTTTTTTTTTTTTTCAATTTTTTTTGCAGCTATTAGCTCCTGTGTTCCAAGACTAGGAAAACAAAACAAAGAAATGTCTCTACCAAGTTTTGCCTGCAGTATTTCGAATTATGACAGCTTCCCTTTTCTTGAGATCCTCCCGTCTTGCCAAGGTTCCTAGCCTCCAAGAAAAGACCTTTCTTGATAACTATAAGACTGTGAGGAGCCCTGTTATTGATAAAACAGGTATCAGTACAGCTTCCCGGGAAAGAAGCTTAGTAGGCACTGGTTCCACATATGAACTATAACCATTGTCCCTAAAAAATCAGCTTGTTGTAAATGATTAAATGACACTTTTTCTTCTTTTTTAAAGATTTTATTTATTTGACAGAGAGAGGAGAGAGAGAGCACAAGCAGGGGGAATGGCAGGCAGAAGAGGAGGGAGAAGTAGACTCCCTGCTGAGCAGAGAGCCCAATGTGGGGCTCCAACCCAGGACCCTGGAATCACAGCCTGAGCTGAAAGCAGATGTTTACCTGACTGAGCCATCCAGGTGCTCCAAATGATACTTATTCCTAAATATGGCACTCCTATGCTGTGGTTACACTATCAATCTCTCCAATTACATCCTGCTAAAAAGAAGACTTGGTCCTTTTTTTTTTTAATGGAAGAGCCAGAATCTTGTTGAATTCAGGCTTTCCTTTTTTTTTTTTTTTTAAAGATTTTATTTATTCATTCATGAGAGACACAGAGAGAAGGTAGAGACATACGCAGGCTCCTTGCAGGGATCCTGATGTAGGACTCGATCCCAGAACTTTGGAATCACCCCCTGGGTCAAAGGCAGACGCTCAACCGCTGAGCCACCCAGGCAGCCCGAAGAGTTAGTTCTTACTGAACCTATAAAAATAAGTACATGGCCATAAAAGAGGAAGGATCTCAGTAATAGCCACTTTGATAGAATCAGTCTTCTGCTCTAAATAGGCTCATGGATAAAGGAAATTAGTATCTTTCATGTTGTCAATAAATGGTTTGATTGTTTATAGATATACAGTGGTTAGAGTAAATTTCATTCCATATATTTGTCTAAGCTTAACCCATATTAAGACATTCATCTGAAATCCACTTCAGAATTAGAATTAGTCTACTGAACACTTGTTATTTTACAATGTACACTAAGATTCCCCATAAAAGAATAGAGAAAAGAAAAAAAGGAGGGAAGGAAAAAAGCCATTAGAAACTCTTAATGATAGAGAACAAACTGAGGGTTGATGGAGGGAGATTGGGTGGAGGATGGGCTAGATGGGTGATGGGCATTAAGGAAGGCACTTGTTGTGATGAGCACTGGGGGTTGTATGAATTCAGTGAATCACTGAATTCTACTCCAGAAACCAATATTGCACTGTATGTTAACTAACTAGAATTTAAATTTTAAAAAAAGATTCACCATAAGACATCTTCTAGAATTCTGAAAGTATTGGTTGGAATGAGATCTTCAAAAAGAGTTTTATGGCAACTTATATGCATATGCATAACTTCCTTCATTGAGGATCAGAAACAGATCAAGAGGAAAGGAAAAGACTTCATATGCTCATCAGAAAATAGAACATTAACCACCTTTAAATTTCTCTCATTGAGTCCATCATCCAGCCCTATGAAATTATTTCATTCTACTGGATCTTGGTCTGAGTCTGTTTTTATATTGTCAACTACTTCTGGACTAAAGAGGCCCGAGGGACCAGATTCACCCCCTGCTATGGCCTTATAAGTGTGGCAATGTCAGCAGTTCATGGTGGGAGGCCCATACCAAGGAGTCAATTTCTTGGAACAGCCCTTTGCAAAGTGACTTTTTAGTGTTTCCTGCTATATGTGTTTTTCACAAGATACAATTTCTAGCTTGTAGCACCATAGCCTTCAGGCAGATGAGAGTTCAGAAACTTCCTATTGATTACAAAATTGAATGGACCTAATTCAATTATTTTGGTAACCAAAAGTATCAACTGGAGGAAAGAGAAACCTCTACATTTTGGTGTAAGACATAACCACTTTACATTAATTTGGTTAATTATTACAGTGAAAGCATAACAATCCCCAGAGCCCTTCTTTCCATCCTGATGATTGTACAATCTGTGATGAAGCAAATATGTATTAAAAAATTTTCTCAGGAAAGGTCTAGTTGCCCTTTTTTGATCTGATAGCTTTTACCCACATTTTCTCAGGGCAAATCCTCTAATGGGGCTAAACTAAGGTAGAAATGAAGAAATGTAGAGCATACCAACTATACCACATTGTTCTCAGCATCCCTGTTGCCACTGATTGCCATGCCATCGATTTCAGCTAAAAGAACAAGCCTTAGGTGGTTTCATCCCCTAAGAAGTACCAAAGATGGCTCTGAGTATAATAACACCTCAGCTTTATTTTTCTAAACAAAAACATAGCTGAATGGTTGCATTGGATACCTTAATAGCTACAGTTACAGTACAGTTTTTTTCCCCCAAATAACAGAAAGGGGTGCCTGGGTGGCTCCGCCAATTAAGCGTCTGACTCTTGGTTTTGGCTCAAGTCATGATCTCATGGTTCTGGGATCAAGCCCTGCATGGGGCTCTGTGTTCAGTACAGAGTCTTCTTGTCCTTCTCCCTCTGCTCCTCCACCTCTCTCTCTCTCTCTCTCTCTCTCTCTCAAATAAGTATATAAAATCTTTTTAAAACTTAAAAACAGAGAAAACTAATAATATTAATTAATTATGGGACAATTAACAAGAGACTTAATAGCTTTCAGATGTGATGAATTTTTATTCTTTGTTTTAACAATTCAGTAGCATGACAGAAGTTAGCCAAAGGGCTTAGAGTACCTGACAAGGTAAGAATTCCCAGTCTCTGGATGGATTACAGTAAGGTAGAGAATAGTTCTTGTTTACAGCAGACTCAATCCATCTTCTGGATGGATTACAGTAAGGTAGAGAATAGTTCTTGTTTACAGCAGACTCAATATTCTAAGGCCAATTTTAAGTTACTAGGTCCCTCATCTTTGTTACACATGCATTTATTTTGCTTCTTAATTTGAAAATATACAGTAATATGTGCATATGATCTTAAACATATAGCTACATAACAATATCATGATTAGCTTTCAACCTTAGCTTTAAAATATAATTTACTTAATCATCATATTAAAAAATTAGGTATATACCACATTGACCTTATCTTCTCAATTCCAGCCTTAGAAAAAATAAGTCAAAACCATACTAGGTAACTCTACCCCTTTGCTCTATGAATTTTCGTTTCTTTAAAAATTTTGTAGAAAACCAAAGATTTCTCATAAATTTACCCTACTAAATATTAATCCTAAAGTCTTTAAGTCATTTAAATTGACAATAGGAAGTAGCACAACAGCTACTGATATTAAAAGGTTATCAAAAAGATAATATGAATGAATTACAAAAGACAACACAAGTAGGGTAGCTAAGTCCAAACAATTGCCAAAACGTACAATAAAGTCATCATTTGTTGTAATTCAACTTAACTGAAAACATTCGCATTCTTCATAGCCTGAAATATTTTGTGGAAATAATGATAACTTATCTGACTCATAACCAATGTGAAAAAATTAGGATATTTATTAACTAGGATTTTCCATGAGAAAAGCCAAGTCTTGGGGTGCTGGGGTGGCACAGTTGGTTAAGGATCTGACTCTTGGTTTCAGCTCAGGTCATGATCTCAGCATCCTGGGATCAAGCCCCACATCAGACTCCAAGATCAGCATGGAGTCTACTTGCAATTCTCTCTCCCTCTCCCTTTATATCTCCTGTTCATGCTCTCTCTCTTTAAAATAAATAAATAAATCTTTAGGGGGAAAAATCAAGTCTTACATCAGATGCAATAAAATAAAATCGAGCAATTCTGATGCTTACTTGCATTCCACACATGGTAAAATCAGGGAAAATAGATAAAGCTATTTATCAAACAAGTCTCATCATTTCACAGATTACCTTGGCTAAGAGTAATGTGTAAATCTGGATTTATATGTAATTCTATATTGAGTTCCCTAGCTAAAAATGCTTTATACAAGTTTTATTAATACATTTTTGATAATTGCTCATGCAACACTTATTTCTATTCCTTTTTCTTATTTTTAAAGGTAAATACCTATATAGTGAGAACAAATCATGAGTTTCTGTAATTAATTCATCTTCTAGAATGTGTTTAAAAAATCCTCCACTGATATGTAAGGCCACAAACACAAAAGATCCCTGAAGTACCTAGTCACTTCCCCTCTGGAAGGAAAAGTTTTCTCAGGTGGAAACACAGAAAACTTGTAGCGATTTTGGTCCTAGTTCAAAAGTAAACATACAGGGAGTCACTTGCAGAGGCGAGTCTACCAGTTGACAAATGCAGGCTATGATTACCTAGCTTTGAAAACACTTTCTTCTAGACAGGTAGTTGAGTCCGTTGGAAACCAGATGGGTGTTGGCAAAGAATCAGATATTTACATCGTTGCAAATGAAGAAGGACAGCAGTTTGCGTTAAAGCTTCACAGACTGGTAAGAACCTCCTTTCGAAATCTGAAAAACAAGAGTGATTATCATAAACACAGGCATAACATGTCCTGGCTTGTTAACATATCTAGTCTCTCTGCCATGAAAGAATTTGCCTATATGAAGGCATTGTATGACCGGAAATTCCCGGTCCCAAAACCAATTGATTATAACGGCCATGCAGTGGTCATGGAACTCGTAAATGGCTATCCTCTATGTCAGATACACCATGTGGAAGATCCTGCGTCAGTATATGATGAAGCTGTGGAACTAATTGTCAGACTTGCAAATCATGGACTGATTCACGGAGATTTTAATGAATTCAATCTCATTTTAGATAAAGATGACCACATCACCATGATTGATTTTCCACAGATGGTTTCAACCTCTCATCACAATGCTGAATGGTATTTTGACAGAGATGTTAAATGCATTAGAGATTTCTTCATGAAACGTTTCAGCTATGAAAGTGAGCTTTATCCAACCTTTAGTGATATCAGGAGGGAGCACTCCCTTGATGTAGAGGTTTCTGCCAGCCGCTACACAAAGGAAATGCAGGCAGATGATGAACTACTTCATCCAGTAGGTCCAACTGATAGAAATATTGAAACAGAAGATGAGTCTGAATTCTCACATTCTGATGAAGAGATATCAGAAAAAGCAAGTGTTTGTAGTTTAGAAAATCAGAGTGATCAAAACTCTACAGATGAGTCAACTGACTGTTGTGTATCATCTGGAGACCTTCAACAAATAAAGGAAGATGATTTGTCAGAGGAGAGTGCTGATGCACACAATTTTGAATTAGCTGAACTCAGTCAGGCTTTAGAAGAAATAGAAGAGCAGGTCATTGACAACAGTTCTATAACTGAGTATTCTGAGGAAAAAAAACAAAACTAAAAATGACACCAGGCAAGATGGTAAAGTAAGTCAAGGAG